>NC_044322.1:30857270-31519467 GCF_007399415.2 Gopherus evgoodei | reverse complement strand
TGTGGATGAGATGATGGTATTCAGAAGGGGATTTAGGTTTATTATGAACTAGAAAACCTTTGGGAGAAAGAGGAGTCCAAACAGGAAGGATGGGCTCCACCTAAACCAAAATGGAACCAGATTGCTGGCATGTAAAATTTAAAAGGTCTTAGAGGATTCTTTAAACTAAGGGTTGAGGGAAAGCTGACAGGTGCAGCAGAGCACATGGTTCAGACAGAGACATCATTGAGGGGAGGATTTATAAAAGGAGATGCTCTATATCCTAGTAAAAAGGAGAGGATATAAGTTTATGCAGTGCAGGTAGGAACTTAAGAGAAATAGTTAAACAAAAAAGAGTCCCACTTAATTACATCACGTGAAGGCAGACAACTAAATATTGACAAATTTCGTAAGTGCTTGTATACAAGTGCTAGAAATTGAAATACTGGGATGGGTGGACTTGAGTGCCTGGAATTACATGAGGCTATTGATATAATAGGCATCACAGAAATTTGATGTAACAATGATAATGGGGCACACTAATTCCAGGGTATATAGGAATGACAGAGTAGGTTGTGCTAGTAGGGGAGGGGCACTATATGTGAAAGAAAGCATACAGTCAAATATAGTAAAAATCTTAAATGACTCAAACTGTACCATAGAATCTCTATGGATAGAAATCCCATGCTTGAATGATAAGTGTGTAGCAGTAGGAATATACTACCAACCACCTGACCATGATGGTGATGGAACTGTGAAAGGCTCAGGGAGATTAGAGAGGCTACAAAAAAAGAAAACCTAACAATATGGGGGATTTAAACTATCCCCATATTTACTAGGTACGTACCTGAGGATGGGATGCAGAGAGAAAATTTCTAGACATCATTAATGATTGCTTCTTGCAGCAGTTAATCATGGAACCCACAAGGGGAGAGGCAATTCATGATTTAGTCTTAAATGGTGCACAGGATCTGGTCCAACAGGTGAATTTAGCTGAACTGTTTAGGGATAATAACCATAATATAATTAAATTTAACATCCTTGTAGGAGGTGAAATGCCAAACCCATTACAGCAGCATTTAAATTCAAAAAGGGGAACTAAACAAAAATGAGAAAGCTAATTAAGTGGAAATTAAAAAGAATAGTTACAAGAGTGAAATGCCTGCAAGCTGAATGGAAACATTTTTAAAACACCATAATAGCATTTCAAACTAAATGTATACCACAAATTAAAAAAAAACAAAAAAAAACCCACCAACAACAAAACAGTAAGAGAACCAAAAAAATGCCACCAAGGCTAAATAATAGAGTAAAAGGTGGTTAGAAACAAAAATGCATTATTTTAATATTGGAAGTCAAATCCTACTAAGGAAAATAGAAAGGAGCATAAACTCTGGCAGGTCAACTATAAAAGTATAATTAGGCAGGTCAAAAAGGAATTTGAAGAGCAACTAGCAGAAGAATTAACAGCAATATTTTTTAAGTACATCAGAAGCAGGAAGCCTGCCAAACAGTGAATGGGGTCACTGTGTGATAGTAGTAAAGGAGCACCCAAGGAAGATAAGGCCATTTCAGGGAAGCTAAATGAATTCTTTGCATTGGTCTTCACTGCAAAGGATGTGAGGGAGATTCCCACACCTGAGCCATTCTTTTTATGTGACAAATTTGAGAAACTGTCCCCTGTTGAGGTCTCAATAGAAGAGGCTTGAAACAAATTGATAAATTAAACAGTAATAAGTCACCAGAATGAGATGATATTCATCCAAAAGTTCTGAAGGAACTCAAATATGAAGTTGCAGAACTACAAAATGTACTTAAATCAGCCTCTGTACCAAGTAACTGGAGGATAGATAGCGTAACACCAATTTTTTGAAAAAGGCTCCAGAGGCGATCCTGGCAATTACAGGCAAGTAAGCCTAACTTCAGTACGAGCAAACTGGTGGAAACTATAATAAAGAACAGAATCATCAGACATGCAATGAACATGCTATATGTTGGGGAAGAGTCAACATGGCTTTTGTAAAGGGAAATCGTGCCTCACCAATCTCTTAGAATTGTTAGAGGGGGTCAGCAAACATGGACAAGGGGGATCCAGTGGATATAGTGTACTTGGACTTTCAGAAATCTTTGACAGTGTCTCTCAACAAAGGCTCTTAAGCACAGTAGGCAGTCATGGGATAAGAGCGAAGATTCTCTAACTGATCAGTAACTGGTTAAAAGATAGGAAACAAAGGGTAGGAATAAATGGTCAGTTTTCACTGTGGAGAGAGCTAAGTAGCGAGATCCTGCAAGGATCTGTACTGGGACCACTGCTGTTCAACATATTCATAAATGATCTGGAAAAAGGAGCAAAAACAGTGAGGTGGCAAAGTTTGCAGATGATGCAAATTACTTAGGCTATTTAAGTCCAAAACTGACTGTAAAGAGTTACAAAGGGATCTCATAAAACTGGATAACGGGGCAACAAAATGGCAAATGAAATTCAATGTTGATAAATGCAAAGTAGTGCACATTGGAAAACATAGTCCCAAATATGTATACAAAATGATGGCATCTAAATTAACTGTTACCACTCAAGAAAGAGAGCTTGGAGTCATCTAGAATAGTTTTCTGAAAACATCTGCTTAGTGTGTATAGCCCTGCATGGATACAAATTTATATCTGCGGATATAAATCGATATCCATGGAACCACAGGGCTTTCTCAGGAACTGAAGTGGCGGAGCAGAACATGGGGCACCGGCTCCCAGGAGCTAGCACCCCACTGTACCGCCCACAGCCCCACTCACTGGGGTGGGCACCAGGCTCACTGGCAGCTGTCCCTGGTTGAATTAGTGTGTGCAAGCGGTGTGCATGCCCCCAGACAGGAGACACAGACGACTGCATTGAAGGGATGGGTACAGGGCTGGGGTCGGTACTTCTGTGCTGGAGGAGACAGTAAATATCATAATTAAGACTAGGATTTAGTCATGGAGGTTGCAGAAGTCATGGATTCCATGACTTCCAGTGACCTCTGTGACTTCAGCCTGCGGTGGTTGGGCACTGCAGGGTCCCCTCCACCTGTGGGGCAGGGAGCTGCGGGATACCCCCGGTGCCTCTGGCGGCCCCTGGACCTCCAAGCCTCTGTGGGGGGTGGGGTATCTCGCAGCTCCCAGCCACTGCAGGTACCAGGGGAACCCCCAAGGACTCACTGGCACAGGGCCCCTGGCCATCAGCGGGGGAATCCCCAAGCCCCTGCCTGCAGGCAATGGCAGGGGAACCTCTGGAGCTGCTGCCTCCCATCAGGAGAATCCCTGAGCCCCTGCTGGCTGGGGAACCCCTGAGCCCCCAGCAGCAGTGGCAGAATCCCTGAGCCCCCGGCCTCCGAAGGTGGCAGGGGAATCCCTGAGCTCCCACTGGCAGAGGACCTCCAGGCCACACAACTCCTAAGCTCCTGGCCGCTGGTGGCAGCAGAGGAATCCCCAAGCCCCAGGCCTCCATGGGCAGTAGGGAAATCCCTGAGCCCTCGCCGGCAGAGGAGCAGCGGAATCCCAAGAGCCCCAGGCTGGCGGCGGCAGGTGAATCCTGGAGCCTCTGCCTGTAGGAGGTGGTGGTGGGAGAATCCTGGAGCCCCCAGGCCACAGGAGGTGGGGGAATCCCCAAGCCCCCAACTGTTGGTGGCAACAGGGGAATCCTCGAGCCACCTGCTGCAGCGGGCCGAATCTCTGAGCCCCAGCTACCACGGGAGGCAGGGATCCCTGCATCTCCCAGCCACCGGTGACAGGGGTACCCGAAAGCTCCCGGCAGACATGGGAAGCCAGGGCACCCCACAGCTTCAAGCAGCGGAGCTGCAGGTGGCAGGGGTGTCCCTTAGCCTGCAGCAGCTCCTAGCCCCTGCGCAGCTGCCCCACTTCAGGTAGTGTGGGGATCTGTAGATCCCCATTTTGTCAAGTATATTTTTAGTAAAAGAGACAGGTCATGGCTTCCTATGAATTTTTCTTTTATGCCCGTGACCTGTCCGTGAATTTTACTAAAAATATCCATGACAAAATCTTAGCCTTAATCATAATGCCACTATATAAATCTATGATATGCGCACATCTTGAATTCTTCATGCAGATCTGGTCACCCCATCTCAAAAAGGATATATTAGAATTGAGAAAGAAGTACAGAGAAGGGCAACAAAAATGATTAGGGGTATGGAACAGCTTCCATGAGGAGAGATTAAAAAGAGTGGTTCGTTCATTTTACAAAAGAGATGACTAAGAGAGGATGTGATAGATGTCTATAAAATCATGAATGGTGTGGAGAAAGTGAATAAAGAATTGTATTTTATCACTTCGCATAACACAAGAACGAGGCATCACCCAATGAAATTAACAGAGCAGGTTTAAACAAAACATAAGGAAGTACTTCTTCACACAATGCACAGCCAACCTGTGTAATTCATTGCCAGCAATTAGGGTTCAAAAATAAATTAGATAAGTTCATGGAGGATAGGTTCACCAGTGGCTCTTAGCCAAGATGATCAGGGATGTAACATCTTGCTGTGGGTGTCCCTAAGCCTCTGACTGCCAGATGCTGAAACTGGATGACAGGATGGGTCACTCAATAAATTGCTCTGTTTTGTTCATTCGCTCAGGAGCATCTGGCACCAGCCACTGTCAGAAGACCAAATGCTAGGCTAGATGAATTATTGGTCTGAGCCAGTATGGTCATACTTAAGCAATTCTTTTGAAATCTATACTGTTTGCAAGAATTTCACACAAATAGGATTTGTTTTCTGCTAAAAGACCAAGTCAGGTTTGCTATCTCTAAATCACTGTGAAAAAAGTAAAATGATTTGTTCTCATAAGAAGAAACAAGTGTTTTCTCCAAATGTGAAGTTGCTGTTAAAGCCTGGATATAATTGTATAAACGTAGTTATTGTAATCATAAAGAAAACAGCCCACTGGAAACTTTTGCAAATGCTTAGAGATACAAGGCCAGCACCAATCAAAATACACTTTTCCAATTCCAGTGATTTAAATGGAATTCCACCAGTATAATAGAGGAGTACTTGGCCCCAGGATTTCAGCAAACGTTTTTCAACAAGATGACAAATACAGTTGAGCTTATAAAAGTTGACTGAACTGTTTAGTTCTAATCAGAAAATCAGTAACTTTTTTGGATAATTAAGTTGCTCTATGATTTTTTTTTTAAAATTGCAAAACTTTCACAGGTTAACGTTTCACAGGTTAAACGTAGTGTTTGATGGCTAGGTTGTCGGAGAAAAACGCAGTTTTTGCTTTTTTTTTGGATGCAGCAAAATTAAATACTTTATTATTTTTTAAGCAATTGCAATTGAGGGAGGGAGTGCCCTAGGACACAGGGTTGCCCCAGTCCCGGACAGGTCTCCCTACAGGTAAACAATTACAGCAAGCATTTATACCTTTGTTACAGACAATGATTGAGCAATAATACAGACAATAATGAGCAACAGCTGCATTTTGTTTATGCATAGGCCATCCTGCTATTTTATTTTTTTTCATTTCTGGGTGCCAGTCTCCATATTTGATTACACTGGTCTACAATTTTTGAGAAGTCGTCTGCTTCAGAGATAAAATGTGATATTTATTCTGTATTTTGATGTGCTGAATTCAAATATGACAATTAAAACAACTGATTGGCTACTGTTTCTAAGATATTTAAGTTTTTACATTTTATGTCTATGTATATTGTGTAGATAGTAGAGTTTTAATCATAAATTGTAAACCTAGGTCTTTTCATGTGTTTATGGTTGATTTCATGATAATATTTCACCTGTCCTGTTTATGGAACACTTTAAAAATCAGCAAAAGGGTTATATAAATAAAATTTATTATGAAACAAAAGGCAAAAAACTATTATGTACATAGTTTAGTCCTATTCAGTGTCTACTCGGCGCTTCTTGGCTTGTCTCTTGTATTCATTAAATGGAGCATCTCTTGTCACTGTCCAGCAATAGTCTGCAAGCATTGATGGGCTCCATTTGCCCTGATAGCCTGCCAGGAGATTCCACTGCTGTAGTCTGGAGCCCAACAGCTCTGCCTTACTCTTGCATAGTTCCAAATCCCTGACAAGGTCATTCAGTTCACCTTGTGTTATGAGGTGTGGTTCAGAGGAGGAGGATGGGAGAAAATGTGGGTCCTGTGACATTGATGGTTCAGGACCAGAAGTTTCATCCTCTTCCTCTTCCTCGTCTGACTCAAGTGAGAATGATTCTGGTGCATCAGGAACCAGCAGTCCTTCTCCGTTAGGTACTGGGCGTATAGCTGATGGAATGTTTGGATAATGCACAGTCCACTTTTTCTTCTTTGACACACCTTTCCCAACTGGAGGCACCATGCAGAAGTAACAATTGCTGGTATGATCTGTTGGCTCTCTCCAAATCATTGGCACTGCAAAAGGCATAGATTCCCTTTTCCTGTTCAACCACTGGCGAAGATTTGTTGCACAAGTGTTGCAGCATACGTGTGGGGCCCACCTCTTGTCCTGATCTCCAATTTTGCAGCCAAAATAAAGGTGATAGGCTTTCTTAACCAGAGTGGTTATACTGTGCTTTTGTGATGCAAAAGTCACTTCACCACAAACATAGCAGAAGTTATCTGAACTCTTCACACAAGTACGAGGCATCTCTGCTCACTTTGGCTAAACAGAAATGTGTCTCTTTGCAAAATCAAACACTGACAAAGAAGAGAGCACGACACTGTATGATTTCTAGAGCTGACCTAGGGCAATTTGTTCAGCAGAGTGATGTAAGCTTTGTTATGATTGCATCATCCATGACTTCTAGGAATAACACGATGCAATTCATATCATGTATGATGCAATACCAGCTTCAGATTGCATCATTCATTGTTTTGCCTAAAAAGCAAGTACTGTCCGAACCCAGTCATAGATTTATTCATAGATCCAGTCAAAGATGTATTTTAGTCATTTCTGGTTTAAATTGAGATCCCTTCCCTTTATAACTCACTTATCCTCCGCCATTCCCAAGTCAAGGGTCATATATACTGACCCAATAGCATATCTTGAAAACTAGAGCCAATCAACAATTTTAAGCATCATTTTCGTTCTCAGTGACCCAGAATTAGTAAAGTTGGACTACATTTATTTCAGAAGCATTTTGGCTGTAGAGCAGTGTTATTAGTGCAAAGTCGTAATAACTTTTTACACAGTTTTTTTTTTTTTACTCACCTTACACTATCCTCGCTTTTACAAGTCTTACGTTATTAGGGTTACAGCTAGCCTAATTTTTGCTAACAAACTAACATGCATTAAAATTCCTTACAAATCCATGTTAATTTTTTCCCTTCTTCCACAGGGTCATGAAAATCAACTGCTAGAAGCCAAAAGGAGAGGTGATTGCACTGTAATTTGGAGAAGAAACAGCAGGTACTAAATAAATTGATTTACTGTGAGTTAGAATCAAATATAGTGCTTCCCTCTATGCACTAGTATCTATTCATGGTAGGCCCATGAGAATGAAATACTAAAGGTTAGAGAAAAAAACTTAAAGATCAGATAAAATGTTCCAGTATAATTTTATTTCACTTTGCATCTACAGGAATATTACGGTGTTGCTGCTTGTCATGGGGCGGTTTGCTCACTGCTGGTCGTGCCTCTTTCAGACACTTTTAGGAATTAGCTTTGCCCAGGTCAGTGCCCCCTTCCTTCTCTTCCATCATCTTAGTCTATTGTTCACAGAGTTGTCGCACAGCTGCTTTATGACTCAGCCCTCCAGCCAGATCACTTTGTGATTCCCCTTTCAAAGTCTTTCTGTTCAAGCAGCACCAGGCAGTCCTCATGTCTGCTGCCCTGACCCTGTCACTCCTGCAGTGATGCAGGTGGTCTTCTAATTCACTGCCCCAAGCAATACCACACTGCAGTGGTTGGTAGGGGGACCCAGGCCCACCCTCTACTCAGGGTTTCAGTCCAGGACCCTGTAGCAAGTGATTAAGGTCTATGACTGCACCCATTTTCCTGCTCTAGCCCCTGGACTATTTCCTACTGTGTTCTCCAGTTTTCCTAGTCAGAAGACACCTCTCTCTCTCTCTCTCAGGCCTGTTAGGTCTCAAGGATTCCTATCCCCCCTTCCTTTTCCCTCTCTCTGGGAAGAGAGACTACAGGCTTCCTGCCTGCTGGCTTTATAGAAGTCCCCACCTGTTCCCTCACAGGTGAGCTTCTTTCTAATCAAGGCTCCTCACACAACCTAAATCTCTCATTTGCCACTAATTTGGCTGATTGAGCCTGCCTGGCCTAATGCAGCTGTCTCAGGTCTGGTGTGGGAGTACACCCCATCATACATCCTCACCCTCAAGATTAAACCCACATTACCATCATACAGTTGTCCATTCTGATATATCTTTATTTTCTGTGAAATTGTTTTCCATTTCCTAATGCATATGCAGATCATTGTCCTATATAAAACAGACAGTGTATTTGCATATATGTAAATATATACACACATACATATATATGATAGGCTCTGGTCGCTCTAATGAGAAATCACTAAAACACTGTGGTTCAGGCAGTCTCAATTATACATTTTCTTTTCCTTACTCTAAGTATCAACATCTATCAGGTGAATTCAAATGACCTGAATTAGTTAATGTTAATTTTACCATTAAAATCTATATTCCACTTACGGCTTTGAAACACTTCTTACCTATAAATCATTTTCCTTGCACGGTGTCATTTTCTGTCTTTTTGCGTAGCTATCTATCATTAATCACACTTTCATTTGAAAAAAATATTTGTTTCATCTTTATCTATTCCTGCTTTTCATTCCTAACCAGAAATCATCTTTTATTCATGGCCATCATGATATTGCAAAGTATAATGACTTCAGGTGGAGAGAAAACACAAAGAATTAATCAACTCTTTCTGAGGGAAAAAGTATACAGTAATATGTTAATAAAAGAAAAGAATTACATATTTCTATGAAGAGAAATAGAATTATTTCTAAATACAAACTTTTTCAAAGTAGTCAGTGAGGTATCAGGATCTTTAAATGCCAGGGCTGTGAAAGATGCTGTTTCACATGCAAATGTTTGTGAGTGAACCAGTTACAGTCAGTCATGTTCTAAAGCTACATCTACATAGCCCCACAGTTTGGGCTATAAGAGTGTAAACTGCAGCACGAACTAGCATGTTGTGTCCTAACTCTCCTGGATGGACATTGCAGGCGTGATCTACAAGTTATCTAGTTTGCGTTAACATAGTCTTCTTTAAACAGGATGTTTTCTTTTGTCTTTTTGCTTATTTCCAGAAGGGGCAATAAGAGTGTCAGTTTTCTTTAAAAGTTCATCTATTCCTGTTACTTATTTCTCCTGTTATGATTCTTCTTCCAGAACCACAATTAGTGGCTGAGGAAATGTTTGTAAATGGGAATTCACAATAGGCAGATGTGTTTTTAAGAAGCAAAATCCTGTTATCGTGCAAGTAGAAAAGAACTTATATAAGAAATACAGTTACCATAGTCATTTCTAAATTGAATATTTGCCCTAGGGAAAAGTGCTCTTGAGCCCACGCTTTCCCAAATTTGTTGATTTGTTTTTAGTTTAACAATATTCTGACATGGGTTGTTCTGGGTAAGAGTGGCAGAGAGCCAGGGGAGGAAAGGTTGAAGGAACGGTGTTGTACCTTTGAGTTTGTAGGGATTTCTTCCTATACATATTTTTTGTATTAAGAAAATTTTAATTCAAGAAGATTTTTGAAATGGCAAATACTATTTCCTATTTTCTGTGTGTCAATGGAAGCACTCCAGTTCTTCTGTTGTTATTATAATGGTTCAGAAATAGTAAATCTCCCCAAAACCTCAGCTTTTAAAATGAAACTATTTTTAGGTAGAAATAACTTTTTAAAGTCATCTGAGAAATGTCTCTCACTCAGATATTTTACATCTCTGAAGAAATGTCTTTATCAATTTTAGCCACTTTAGAAAACTCAAGATGAGACTTATATGTCAAGTTTCAGGTTGGAGCAAATTTAAAATGGCAAAATTGTAAGAGCCAAAGGAAAATAGTCACATTTTTATAATAGAAATATTAACTCAATCTGAACAGTGTGTGAGACAGATATATATTGATGGATTCATGCGAGGACAGAGAGGCTTATTTATAGCTACTCTATATTCCAAACATTTTTAAAAAATTGTTTTAATCTATCAGATAGAAGAATGATCAGTTCAGCATATAGATTCTTTAGCAGTGTTGATTTAGGAGTCAGTTTCATGGAATGAAAATATCACTATATATCTTTGAGATTTATATTATTTGCTCTTTCCTCTTAGGATCTTAACAAGCCTGGCAGATAGAAAGATGACCAAGTAATGAGAGAACCCACTACCTGAAGAACCGAGTGCCAGTTTGTGATTGTTTTTTAAATCATGGTTGTATAAATAAATTTAATAGTATCATATTATCTCTTTAGTTGGCTGCAGTAACAATTATTAGATTTAAAGATGGAAAAAATGAAACAATTAAAAAGAAAAAGAAAAAGCAATTTTAGCGTTCAAGAAACTCAAACACTCCTTAAGGAAATTAGAAAAAGGAAAGAGGTACTTTTTTCCAAGCAGCTTAATACAACAATTAACGAAATGAAACGAAAGGCTTGGGAAGAAATCGCAGAGTGTGTGAATGCTGTAGGTGAAGGAGAGCAAAGAACGGGGACAGAAGTGAAAAGACGATACCTTGATTGGAGAGCACTCATGAAGAGAAAGCGTCTGAATGCAAACATCAAACTGGTAGGTGCTGGGTTTCACCTTCCGTCATCCGATTTAGATGACTCTGTCAATGAAGAGATGGATGAGAAAATGGGATTTACAAATGAAAACAGTTTTGAATGGCTAAGTATCACAGACTTCAGAGAAGCCAGTGGATCTTTAACAGAAATCAAGGTGGAAGAGGAGGAGGATCCACAGAATTTTGAAGTAAGTAGTTAGTGCACTGTAGTTGTGTTCAGTGCGGCCATTCTTTTCACTCCAGCTTGGGGACTTTCTCTGCAGTTGTGGCTAACAGTCCTCTATATTATAATTTTCCAAGACAGTCTGATTGTGTGAATTAGAGAATCTCCTGTGACAAGTTCTGTTGTTATTTGAATGATATTCAAAATCCAGCAACCTACACATCTGCATAAGGTCTTGTTTTTTGCTTAACTATACATGTATTCAGTAATCTTCTAAATGTATTTATGCCTCTGTTTTCCTTTTTCCTTTCACCCATAGACTTAATTTATTTCAAACAGGATGCAGTATTCATATAGACTGAAGGACAAGTTAGCTTAGTATTTCTCCTATCCACACCCCTGCACATACATTAGAATAGGGGGAGGAGTAACCCATCTCTGTCACAATCCAACCATTTCCAGCTGGAGACAAGGATGAGAAAGCAGTCCTGGTGTCACTCATGATAACACAATCCTGCTGGAGAGGAGAGATGAATTGGGAGAGGGAAATGGTTGGTTGATTTTGCCACTGGTATCAAACTCCTAATAGACAGCATCCCACCATTCAACAATGAAATCTATAGAGCAGTAGCATGCGGAGAAGAGGAGGAGGGTGGGAGTGATCTTGCCAGTTCTGAGACTGTCAATCAGATGGAATTCCAATAATTGGTTTTATAGGGTCATGGTGAATACAAATCTAGGGAGATACTGTTCCTTATGTTCCAAAATCAGGCAGATTTATTCTATTCTATTCTGTTCTGTTTTTAACTTAAGGTGCCATGAGAAAAAAATTGATTTATGGGCAAAGCCTGTACCCAATGCATGGCTTGAACAGTTAGGGTACGTCTACACTACCCGCCGGATCGGTAGCGATTGATCTATGGGGGGATCGATTTATCGCGTATAGTTTAGACGCAATAAATCGATCCCCGATTGCTCTCCCGTTGACTGCTGAACTCCAGCTCAGCGAGAGGCGGAAGCAAAGAGTGGCGGCCGTTGATCCCGCACTGCGAGGATGTGAAGTAAGTGATTCTAAGTCTATCTAAGATATGTTGACTTCAGCTATGCTATTCTCATAGCTGAAATTGCGTATCTTAGATCGATCCCCCTCCACAGTGTAGACCAGGCCCTACGAAGGGTGCCAAGTAGGGATGCAGGAGCTAAACAGGATGGGAAAGAATCTTTCTTCTAAGCTAGGGTGATATTGGAACTGTTTTGTGACCACTATTGCAACAATAGGGCTGAATTAGCCTCCTCAGTTTCTGAGTTCCTTCTGCGCTAGAGGAATAGCAAGTAAATCCACATTTATTCCAGATCCTCTGATCTTGGTGCTGCTCCTTCGCATGCTTGGTCCCCACCTTAACCCAAACCCCCATGTTCACTGGAGCACAGTGACCACTTATGTAATATGGTTCTGTAGCACACAGGTATATACCCCCTGCATGAACTTTTAGAGTGCTCCCAGGACTGTGGAACCACACCAGTATTACTACACCCAAGGTCCCTCTATACCCAGGGCTTGGGGCCAGATTATCTAAAAGAGACAATAAAAATAACTAAAGCATCAGTTAAACAAATCTTGTTCTTGTCCCCATTTAGCACAATTTGAAGTGTTGGGAACTGTCACAGGATGCACCACTCACTGCTTATCTGGCATCTCCTCGTGGTCACTCTGGATTAGCTCTTAAGGGCTACACCCTTTTCCGTCATCGCATTCTATCACACCATCTCTCTCCCAGGTCTGCAGCTTCTCATTTCCTAGGAACCACAGCATCCTCTTCATGCCTCAGCTCTCCAGCTAGGTCACTCACCATTTCCCTCCCTTCTGGGGTACAGTCCTTCAATTCTCTGTCACTCTCACAGTGACCCAGGCAGTCTTCCTGTTCACTGCCCTGCCAGTCTATACAGTACCCTCAGTGGCTGGTAGGGGAACCCAGGCCTGCCCACTACTGTGGGTTCCAGTCCAGGGACCCTACAGCCAGCAGTTCTGGGCGTTCCTTTCCCAGCCCTCACTGCTGCTTCTTGGACTGATTCCTACAACTCCTGGTTCCCCTCCTTACTCTGGTGTACCAGTTCCAAAACCTCCTCCTTCCACGGGAGTGACTGCCCTTTCCCAGCAGCCCTTGTTTGTTGCCAACTTCCTGGCTTTATAGGCCCCGCCTGTTCCTTCCCAACTGAGCCTGCTTGCAATCAATTCCTGCTCCCTGGCTCTTCCTCTAGGTGCAGCCTGTGGAGGGGTAATAGGCCTACCTGGCCACCCTCATCTCATCCAGAACCGTGTGGGGTGGACATCCCATCAAAGGAACATATGAGAAAAAAGGCAGCATATCTCCAATAAAACACAACATCAAACTGTTTTAGTGATGGATCCTTTACAGCATTAGTTAAAGCAATGTTATGTTACATAACTGAATAGCTTACAATTCCAATTCATATGTTAAAAAATTGGTCAAAAGAAATTCCTAAAATGTCCCAGGTGGCTGTCATGGAACCTATATGAAAACTAAAAACAATGCCTACTTATTAACCCTAGTTCTCTTTCAGTAAATCTGAAAATTCTTTTAGATCATCTAAATAAAAAAAAAAAAATCCACAACCTATTTTTAAACAAAGCTTTGCAGAATAAACAGCTGTTTTTTCTGCATCTTTACACCAGGAATATGCTGAAAAAATTGTCTTCTATATTTCATGACCACATGTGAGTTTGTTGCTGATCAAATAAGCCATGCCTTTGTAACAGCAGAAAACTCCAGGTTTGAGTTTAACACGCACGAATTGTGTAGGGCACCAAGTGAAACGAATGTCTGGAATAACTTCTGAGATATGACTAGAAACAACACAAATGTGCTCTATTTTCAGTGAGGTTGCATGGAGGTAACTGGCTCAATATGGTATAAAGAGGTACATGAAATAATTATATTTCTCATTCCTCTCAACAGTTTCCTATTGAGGAAGAAGAGGAAATTTTGTCATCAGTTTTGCCAGATTCCAAAAAGGAAAGTGATCTACCTGATTTCACCCACATTGAAGAGTTTGGAAATCTGAGCTCTGCTCAAGCCCGACTAGCCTATGAGGACTCTCATTTGCTCATAAACTTGGAGAAACAAAAACTAGAACTGGAGAAACAGCGGCTGGATATTGAAGCTGAAAGACTACAGGTGGAGAAAGAGCGCCTGCAGATCGAAAAGGAACGATTGCGGCATGTATCCCTCGAGCATGAGAGACTTCAACTGGAGAAGGAGCGGCTCCAGATTGAGCGGGAGAAACTGAGGCTAGAGGCTCTGCGTGCTGAAAAACCTGCCCTGGAAAATGACATCACCCAAGTGGAAAAACCCATTTTACAGCCTCTGGATCTAGAAACTGAAAAATTAAAACTCGAAAAGGAACGTTTACAATTAGAGAAAGAGAGGCTGCAATTTTTAAAATATGAATCTGAGAAGCTGCAGATTGAGAAGGAACGTTTACAAGTGGAAAAAGAACGCTTTCGAATTCAGCGAGAGGGTCACTTGCAGTGAGCTTCTTGGCTAAGGTGTCATTAATAGTGTTTTGATGTTCAAATATAAGTAGTTTTTTCTTAATAAAGAAACTGTCCTAGAGGTTTAACTTTCTTCTGTCCAAAATTTAATGTTGATGTTAAACTAAAAAAATAAAAAATGAAAAGGAATGGTGTTTGGTAAATCAATGTGCCTACATAAACGGAACTTATGTGTGAAACTGCTTTTCAGTGTAGCAGAATCAAGTATTATGTTCTCTTGCATCCAGTATTGTATTGTATAGTTTGGTGTCCTGCTCTTACAAGCACACTAAGGATCAAGACAGCTGTATCTTTCTACTGTTACAACAGTGTTACCTTAAAAGTATGGGAACTGTCAAAATATATCCGCACATATTGTGAAGAAATGGTGCTGAAGATAGCCCAAACATATTTATTTTTTACACAAGGCAAACTACATGAGGTGATAATTATATTTAATTTCATTTTTCTTTATTTTATAAACACTTTTTCAAAATTCAAATGAAGTGCAAGTTAATTTCAATACACATGGGTTTATTGTTCTGCCCTCTAGTGGCCAGAAAAGATAAAGCGACGGTAGTATTCTGTCTACTTGGAATCACTGTATGAGGGTACGTCTTCACTACCGGCCGTATCGGCAGATAGCAATCGATTTCTCGCAGATCGATATATCGCGTCTCATCTAGATGTGATATATTGATCCCCGAATGAGTTCCTGTCGACTCCGGAACTCCACCAACGCGAACGGCGGTAGCGGAATCGTCGAGGACCTGCAGACGTCTTTCCCGCGCTGTGAGGACGGTAGGTAACTCAATCTAAGATACTTCGACTTCAGCTACGTTATTCACGTAGCTGAAGTTTCGTATCTTAGATCGATCCCCTCCCCTAGTGTAGAAAGTGGACTGATGGGTGAGTCAGTGAATTAGCAATGCTGTGCAGTTTTCTACTTCCAGATTACCAGTCTGGATCTAATGGAGACGCCTGGTGGCAGAAAGTAATTATCATGTGATTTCTGTTTGGTGACCTCTGTGGAATAACTTAATAGATTCAGTCCATTTCTTAGCCCACAGTTATGCAGGTTGCAAAAGAACAGACCACAATTAGCTCACTTGCTGGTAGTCTCAGGAGCAAGGTCGATGACTGCTGTTGTGACAATTGGACCAACAAATTTACCCAAATGGTGAGCTCAACTAAAAAGTATATAAAAGTTCATAAGATGTTACAATAACCTATAATAACAAATGTTGATGGGAATAGAGTACAAAAGGGAGACAGAGTAACTGAATTAGTCTAAACTAAAAGGCCACATTGATATGATTCAAGGACTATTGAAATTATGCTTGTTAAAAACAGGAGATGTGGAGCTGGAAATTAATGAGCCAAAATTGATATATCAGATATTAGGTCTAATTGGTAGACAAAATAATGAAGGGATGGGCGATTCCATCCTTTTTTGGGTCCGTAAAGAGATTTTTGAGGGAAAGTAAGGAAATAAAGAGAAGAATAGATGGAAAGAACAGACATCAGCTACTGGAGTGAGCTTCACAATCATGGCTGCCACCCCCACCATTTCCGGGAGCACCAGGCCCTCATCATCCTGATCATGAGAGATGTTCTGGCCAGAACAGGCCAGACAGACAGAAGGATCCAGATGACACTGCTACCTCTAGTGGCTCCAGCTGAATGTCATATATAGCATTCAGCTGGAGCCACTAGAGGTAGCAGTGTCATATATAGCATTCAGCTGGAGCCACTAGAGGTAGCAGTGTCATATATAGCATTCAGCTGGAGCCACTAGAGGTAGCAGTGTCATATATAGCATTCAGCTGGAGCCACTAGAGGTAGCAGTGTCATCTGGATCCTTCTGTCTGTCTGGCCTGTTCTGGCCAGAACATCTCTCATGATCAGGATGATGAGGGCCTGGTGCTCCCGGAAATGGTGGGGGTGGCAGCCATGATTGTGAAGCTCACTCCAGTAGCTGATGTCTGTTCTTATATGACGTGGGAAGGCAGTTATTACCATCTTTGATACCATCGAAGAGACTATCAAACAAGTCCTTCTAAGGCTGGACTTTAACAACAACAGAAACAAGGACATCTTTGGTCCATCTCGACTAACTACTTCTCTTTTTCCCAAAAGGCCTGTTATTACCATCTTTGGTACCATCTACCAAACATGGGTTTTTACCTTCTAAAAACTCTTTCCAGCTAAAGGGAAAGGGAACAAGGACTGAAAGCTTTTAAAATGAAAACTTTATTGAATACTTTACATTTTAATTGCTGTTTTTCCTTCTTTTCTGTATCTTTAATAAAAGGTTACAAGGTTAATGGTGTGTTTTCCATGGTGCTAAGCAGCCTGAGGTCTCTGTATACCAAGCTCCAGATCTTGTTTAACATTGTCCAGTGTTGGACAATGACTGGGTGATGTTAACATCTTTAGCCCATATATTCCATTTAAATTAATACAACAGTGCACATACATGATTAATCCTGCCTGGCCAAGACTGAGACACATTGGTAAAGTGATGTGAAGAAGCTTGCATTGCTGCTGCCTATGTAGTATATATTCTGCAATCAAATAGAAAAATAACGTTTAAGGGTGTTAGTATTTTTTGTAAGTAACACATTCACTTAAATTAAAAAAGAATATAGGAAATTTTAAATTAGAACATACATATTAACTTATTTATGTTTCAACTGACCCAGACTTTAGGTCTCCCATCCTTTACCTTTGGTGTCTCCGTTTGAAAACTAAAACAGTATCAGAGTGTTAAATTGGAATATACGTTGAGTGATTTACATAGGTTATGTGTACACAAACATGTTAATATCACTATAGAATTACTTTTATTCTGCAAATAAAGTGTTATTTTTCTGTTACTGAAATAAGCATGCTTCTACAGTGGAAATAAATTTGAATACTACAAATCAAAATTGCTGTTGAGCAGGTGCTTCTTATCGAGACAAAGCTCCTAGTCAGTAGTATAAAGTAGGTGGTGGTGAAAGCTATAAAGAAGCATCCAGACTTCTATCATAATGCTGGTGTGGATTGCAATGTTGCCAGATCTTGTGATTTTATAGTTAGTAATAGGATTTTGGGCCCTGGTGGAGCCAGTCTTCTATGACTGGAAAAGCTCCAGCCTTCACTTGATTTTTGGACCGCCTAGGGGAAAGCCCCTTCTGATTGGCTGCCTTCCCCACTTCCCTGCCTTCTGGGTAAGAACAGCCAATGAGAGCTGCTATAGGGGATAGGCATAGCTTTGTCCCCTCCCCTTGGGACCAAGAGGAGTTTTGGATAGGGGAAGAGGGTCCAGGGAGAGGCTGACAGAGAGGAGTGAGGTTCAAAAAGAACCAAGAAGTTCAGGGCAACTGCTTCCACCTCACTCTTCCCCTCCTGAGAAAAATGGGTCAGTCTGCTCTGCTCCTTCCCTGCAACACCTAGTCTGTGAGTGGAGAAAGGAGGACTTCTTTGGCGCTGCCCCTCTCCCAGGCCTGGGAGACAGTGTGGGTGTGAAGAACCCATAATGCTGCAGACCTGCAGCATGTCCGAGGAACCTCCACAGCTGCAGAAGGACCAGAGGTGCACTAGGGGCTAAGAGCCAGATGTGAGAATGGGGGGCAAGATAATTGTGCATTTGTGGGTGAGAGAACTGATGTGCAGCTGGAGCTGATGTGAGGGCTGGGTGTAAAAATGAATTGACTTGGGGTGGCAGAGTTGATACAAGGGATAGGGCACAAAATTAAGTGGTAATTTTGCTTCTCACTATAAACTGATAACACTAATGGTACCACATACATATTAGGGGTCAGGAGGGGAAGTTAAAAAATTACTTAATCTGTAAAAATAAAACATAATTCTGTGGTCAAATTCATGATTTTGGGGGGAGGGTCTGACTCACGATTTTTGAACTGTATGGTTGGCAATACTGGGATTGTTCCCCTGAGATCCACACATGGAGGGAGGGTAACCTCTGGGCAGATTTCTCCCCTTCATTGCAGAAGTGGGAATTCAGCTGCTCCCACACACTGTTCCATCTTCCCCTAGGCCTCACAGAGAGCATTCAAGAGGTACAGTCTATCCTGAGGGAATGGGTTAAGACTGGGTGATACTGAGGTAGGAGCAAGCAGGCTGGTATAGATTAACTGCTGTCTAGCACTGTGAAGGATACCTGGAAAAGATAGCTATAGGTTGCACTAGTAGCAATGCCTACAATTAAGATTGCCTAATTCTTTAAATTTAGCTCTGTGGAAAATTTCCATGCCAGTATCTTCTCAGACTTTTTTTGTTTGTTTGTTTGTTTGTTTAATTTCTTGCAAAACCACTTCAATAGGAGAATGAGACAGGAGCTGGGGGAGGAAAACTGGATGGAACAGATTCAGGGGGATACAGGATAGAAGGTTCTGTCACTGCTGAAGTGCACTCCTCTCCAGAGCCTGAAATAGAACTGAGGAGTCCTGGGTTTACGCATTCCTTTTGCTCTCAGCAAATAGCCTGTAAAACTCACCAGCAAAGTAGTTGTCTCTTTCCCTTCTAATGACTGGTCTACTAGAGAGTAATAACCTACTACTCCTACCAGTTTCTTTGTTAACTCAAGTAGCAAAGGTCAGTAATGAGGATCTAAAGATTCTAGCTCATCAGTTGAGCCATGTGAGGGTCAATATGATTTCACATAATAGAATTTCTATTTTTTCAGTTTGCTTTTTTAAAAACTTATGATCTCACATTCAAAAGAGGATTTAGAAATGTTAATGTTTTAAAATCAAGCTTTGAAAAAGTTGGGAAATGCCAGAATTAAGGTTACCTGTGAAACCTTAAGAAGTTGGAAGGTGTGTAGTGAATGCAGCAGAGAACTGCAGGAAGAGAAAGGTCGGTCCTGTGGAAAAAAATTGTATGTGACCATGTAATTAACAATTTTATCATAATGCATCTCCACCCAGCATTTTTGCACATACTTCCTCACTGTTTCTAGATGGCACTTAGAATTCCAGTGGCTGAAGTTTTGTTAGCAATGCTGTAGATACTAGGGTGATTAAAAAATGTCCAGCTCCAGTAAGGGCCGTGAAATAAATATCGTTTTCAAGGAATCTGAGAGAACTAGCCTTTTTATGGCAAGGGACTAAGCTGCAGTGAAGAGAAAAGTAATAGAGCCGAGATAAACCTAAAGGAGACGATTGTTTTTCATTTCAGTAATTTGAGTGCTTATCCATGTGTGCACAGAACAGTGTGTGAACAATTATTTTTACCAACACCTACATGTCCTGCCTGCTCTAGGAAAGATACTTCCTTTAGCTGTGTGAAATCTCTGGGATAATACTTCATGACAAAATTAAACAGAGTCACAAATCATTGCAAATGCAGTTTCAGCACAAAATTCAGAGCAAATGTTATGGAATTTATCATGTTACTGTTGTCTGGTGATACTGTGATTGAAGTAATTTTGTGGTATTTTACATGGTATTTTTATAAACATTAATCAGCTGTAATTGTTTGGCTTTCTAAGCCAGGTTCACAGTAGCAATACCCAGGACACAGTAACACTATGTTAATCACCAAAGAAATGCAGCAGGGGTATCAGACTTCTCTGCTTCTTTTCAAATTGGCCCCTTATAGCTCCAGGGATCAGGAGAACATAAAGTTAATTGCCACCCTTACCTGCCCCTCTTCTCAACAGTGCCAAACAGACTCCATTTGCACTGTTGTTCAGGTGTAGAAGAATCAGGTCCAGAAACTATGAATGACTCAGTAAAATGCCATGCACAATACTGTATGTGGCTGAACCTCGGTGCCAATTGGAATGCTTTGCACTACTCCAGCGCTGTATCTTGCAGCGCTCAAGGGGGTGTTTTTTCACATCCCAGTTGCAGCGCTGTAAAGTGTGAGTGTAGCCAAGGCCATAGCTAAACACAAAGTGGAACCGATTGTTAAGTGTAAGCAGTTAACAGATGTTCAAAAAAACATGCCAAATGAAGTGGGCAATTAACACCTCTACACTGCAGTCTTAGAATATCAGGTTTGGAAGGGACCTCAGGAGGTTATTTAGTCCAACTCCCTATCAAAGCAGGTCCAATCCCCAACTAAATCCCCAAATGGCCCCCTCAAGGCCATTCAATAATTTACAACCCTAGGTTTTAGTAGGCCAATGCTCAAACCACTGAGCTATCCCTGGAGGAAGAAGAGTTAATAAGTTACAGATAACAACACTACAAAAAGCAAATAATTATCATTGTCCACCTGCCTGACCTGTAACCTTTGCCCATAGCAAACTGCCCCCTAACCAGCGCCCTGCACATTCTCAGATTGCACCTTCTTTATACCTGTTGACTTGCTGTATCTGTGAACTGTGTGGTATTGCATCAAAAGTCTTTTTGAAATGAGTGACTCATGTCCACTGCTTTACCCACTTTCATGTTCTGCTCTTCTCCTCAAAAATTATTCTGAATTAGTCAGACAAGTTTCCCCCTTTCTACAAGGGGCAAGGCAGACTGACTACTTGCATTTCTTTGTCTCCTCACCGAAGTTCATGCACTCTCCATGAATCTGCACTGGCAGTGTCACTTGCCTCTCCAACTCACAATCCTCCAGCTGTCCCTGTCAGCACTCCAGGGAGACGGCACTTCCAATCCAAGGGTGAGATTTTACAAACAAAAAGTACTCTGCAAAAATCTCACTCTGCATCAAAGAGGAGGTCGATGGGGGCAGGAAGGCTCTGATTTTCTTTTTAATTGTTGCTAAAATCAGGTTAGTACATGTAAGTCAGAGGGTGTCTGTCAGACCCCCAAATGCCACCAAATTCTATGGAATTTATTTAATTAATTTCTGAATTGAGTGTAATAATCTTAAAGTCTGACATAAATGACAGAAGCTGGAGAACTCACAGTCATAGCTGGCCTTTATCACAAATGACTGCTTAAGATCCTATACGCATTTGAAGTCACAGGCTGCATATTTTTCTCTTTTTGGCAGCAAGAGGACATTGGCCCAATCTCCCCTTTGCCATAACTAATATTACCTAGCATGGATCTTGCTCTCTCTCATGTTCAAAGTGCTTTACAAACATTAACTAGTTAAGCTCAAGCTCTGAACTTCCCCACTGGAAGGGGCACCACAGGGGGAGGCAACTGAAGGTGCCAGTTTCCCCATCAGTTAACAGGATCAGTGAGGAAATGCAATTCCTACACTATTTTTTCTGTGCTCTACACAGACACATGACCCACTCTCTGCTTCCTTCTCTCACGTGTCCTATTCTCCCTGCCTCCCTATTTCTCCAGTCTTCTCCATCTGTCTGCTGCAGTCTCCGAAACTTCTAAACTATGTATCCCACTGGTCACCCACATGGCCCCCACTTGCTTGTTCTTCCATTACAATGGAGCACCAGGGAGCTATAACCCCTGATCATGGTCTGTGCTTCACACCCTTTGTAGGGACTCCTAGTGGCAGCACATTCTCCTTCCCCTTCCCCCCTGGGAAGGGGTGAGCCAGCAGATCTTTCCTATCAGAGGGTCTGAGCAGGGAGAGCCAGAGAACTCTTTTTTACTAGTCAGTGCTCATATTTCTCCACATTCCAGCCCTTTCAACTTGGGGGCTTTCGTGCTGGTGCTGGTTCCTCGTTAGGTTTCGTCTCTTGTGAAATGACATGCCAACCACATTACTCAATACAGATGTGAGTTTCTGCCTTTGGATGTCTACCTGTTTTTACTCACTGGGCTCACTCAGCTTCAGCACTTGGTTAGAATCAGATATAGATAAGACGGCCTGAGAGTTTTAGTTACTCTGAGGAGGCTGTTAGAGGCAGTGACTCAGCTGCTTAGCTTAGGACTGTGCTATTTCATAATAGTGAAACATTTGACTCAGTGGAATGAGAGCAGCGCTGGTAATGGTGCTGAGATTTCTGTTCAACGTCACCAACTTTGGTAGTATGATGCCGCTCTCTAAGAATGCTTCTGATATGAGGAAACCTCTGATATCTATTTTGCAGTTCAGCATTTCTCTAAAACCTCCTGTGTTAAAAATAATTTTCTCCAGCTTCCATGCATCTCTAGAACTTTGAAGTGCTAAAAAATATCTATCCAATGTCAGGAATTAACATTTTGCTTTCCGGTGATAGAGCATGAAATAGAAAAGTCATGCCTCCAAGGACAGACAATTGGAGACCAGCAATCTACCGCACATTCAGCCATGGCATTTCTATTAAAGAAAATGCTGGAGAGAAAGGATCTATGGGGAAGCAAATAATTCTTCATCCCTGTGACAGTTGTAGATGGTTATCATATTCTCCTTTTTCTAATGGAAAGTCTTGTAATGAAACCCATAGGGTTCAATAGAAATGAAAAAGGTTTCTGTATCACCTATAGAATTTAGTAGTGAATGATATCCTTTCTGTAAGATTTTTTTAAAGCCTACAGAATTTAATAGGGAATTTTATTCCAGCTATAGAATTCTATAGATTTGTATAAAGACTCATTAGAAAGGTGCAGATTATTAAATTCTAAATAGGAATTGTAGACAGCCTAGCTTCTGCCTATCTCCTGCTCTCATCGTCTTTCATTCCCTCCTCTACCCTTTCACTTAATCAAAAGAGCATGATTAACTTACCCCTTATACATTTCTCTCACTCTCCTCTCCAGGTTCTGGACCATGTGCCCTTTATGCCTGGAAACTTCTCAGCTTGTGCCAGGGTGCGGCCTTTGCTCCTGTTTTCCTCTGTGCACACAGACTGCTTGGAGACACACTGCTTGTAAACACCACCTATGGTTTATTTAAAGAGTTCTCTCATCATCTTTATAGCATTGTGCCACACCTGATCTACAATAATATCACATTCCTCAGCCCCTTAGTCCAAGGGTGGGAGTTAGAATCTCTCTCTCTTAGATCTCTCTTAGCTCTGGTTCTCAAAGTTTGTCTCCCTGTGGCTCTGCCACTTTCTCCCCCACCCACACGCATACACTCCTTCCACTTTTCTGTGCCTTCTGCTCTCTGAGCTAATGGGCCAGTTAGTGCTTTAACTCTCCCCAGCCCATCCTAGGCTGTCAATTAGGCATCGCTTTGTCCCTTAGGTTTACTACAGAGCAAATTACTCGATGATACAGTGATCAGCCACTGTACCATGACCCAACCTGCTCCTTCTTTATGTAGGTATGTTACATGCTAATGTTCCTTGCTGGACTGGGACGGTGGGGACCCTAAATGGTATCAGACTACTCTAGAAATAGTGATTGCAACAAAACACACATCTTCAAATTCATGTCTTCCAAAAGGCTTCTGAACCCTGCTGAAAATGTTAATGCATCAGAGGATGAATAATCAAATATACCATGTATTTCAATATTGTGCTGAATTAGCATGATGTGCTCTTCCTCTCCACTCAGTAATGTTGCTTTTCTCCCACATCCTGTGTTCGTGTGTTGTCCATTTATACTGCAGTCTCTCCAAGATAATGCTCTTCTCAAGAGATGCTCAGCACCACTACCAAGAGACCACATGAGAGTGCTTTAAGAATAATGTTGGGTGAAGGCTGGATACTGCCCTGATAGAAAGATCAAAGATGATGCTAAAATTGTAAAGTAAAATTGTATTTTTACTTTCAGGTATCATCATGCATCTATGATTTCAAATTAGGCCCTGGGAGGAAGCAAACCTGTTCCATCTGAAGATTATCCAGAAATCCAGGGTAACAACAGGAGGTCTTTGAGAAAACCAGAGTCAAGGGGGAGTTTTGTACATGGGCATTATATATAACCAATCCAAAAAGGAGCAGATTGGTACCAACATCAAATATGCACTTCTAGTACACAGTTCATACCATCTAGTGCTGGGACTCAAACCACAATCTCTTTGCTTTACACAAAGCAGAAGGATTCAGGTTGAAGAGGATAACTGATGGTGGACTGTAGTTGCCATTTTGTTGTAATAATTTTTTCAAGAGTGTTCTGATGCCAGTTAAGGCCCTGATTCAGCAAAGCGCATAAGCTTGTGATGCTTTTAGATGGTCAGTTACCATGGTGGCAAGCACAGCATAAAAACCGATTTACTTCAACTTTACTTTCAATTTTTTTTGGCTGCGTGACCCTTTCCAAATAATGTAGTCCACCACGTACCCTTTTCCAAATAATGTAGTCTACCCATCTGAGATAGGGTTATAATGTACCTAGGATTAGATTGCCATATCTTACAAAATAAAATGTGTTGTCCACCATTACAGGATTTTTCTCATGTACCCCCAACAAGAGCTCATGTACCTCTAGGGGGAAGCGTGCCGCTGTTAGAAAACCACTGCTAGAGGTAGTATTTTCAAAGTGATGTACATGGAGCACCAAAGTGATGTACATGGAGTCTAAGTATTGGACTTTCAGTGAGATTCAGGTTCCTTAGGCCCAGATCCTCCAAAGTATTTAGGCATATAAGCCATTGAAATCAGTGTGGGTTAGGCACCTAAATATCTGTGAGGATCTGGGCCTAAGAGGGCAGATTCACCAGAAGGTTGGCTGCTACAGTGATTACTGCAACATCCTTCTTTCTGGCCTTGAAAAATGCAGCCTTGCCCCACTCATATCTATTCTAAAAGCTGCTGCAAAAATAATTTCCCTAGCCCATTGCTTTGACCATGTCATCCCTCTCTTTTTGTGTCCCTTCATTGGCTCCTGCTTCTCTATCCCATCAAACATAATGTGGCTGTATTCACTTTCAAGACCCTTCACAGTCAATCCCCACTTTACCCATCATCTCTCACTGACTATTGAGCTGTTAACACCTGCATCCGATCCTATGATGTCAGATTCCATTGCCCCCTTGTTAAATTTTCAAACCAGCACCTCCATGCTTTCTCCCATACTTCCCCACATACTAGGAAGATGTTCCCTGTGAACACCCGCAAAGCTACCTCCTTGTCCACCTTCAGATCCCTCCTCAGAACTCTCCTTTGATGTGATGCCTTGTCATAACTTTCCTACTCAGATCTGAACCTTAGAGTTCAGAACATGAGAAGCTAGCATGAAACCTCCAAACTTAATTACCAGCTTGGATCTGATATCGCTGCCACCAGCCAGAATTCCAGTGTCTGGCTCACTCTGGTCTCCCCAAAACCTTCCCTGGGGAACCCCCAAGACTCAGATGCCCTGAGTCTCACCACAAAGGGAAATAACCCACTTCCCTTCTCCCTCTTTACCTCCTCCCAGATTTCCCCGCCCTGGGTACTCTCGGAGCTTCCCTGCTTCAAGTCCTTGAAACGCAAGTACCAAGAGATCAATCTCTCTCTCCCCTCACCCAGAGGGTATGCAAAGTCAGGCTTATTAAATCTAACACAAAGAGATTCTCTCTTCCCCCCCTGTCTTCTTCCTCCCACCAATTCCCTGGTGAGCTGCAGACTCAATCCCCTTGATCCCCCACTAAAAAAAAAAATCCACAGGTCATAAAAAGAAAGAAAAAGACATAAAATGGTCTCTGTATCAAGGTGACAATATACAGGGTCAATTGCTTAAAAGAAAAAAATGAATAAACAGCCTTATCCAAACAGAATACAATTTAACACATTCCAGCAACTACACACATGTAAATACAAAAAAAATATAAACCTATTGTCTTACTATCCTTGTACTTACAACTTGGAAACAGAAGATTAGAAAGCCTGGAGATAGAAAGATCACTCTCAGAGCCGAGAGGGTCACTGAACCAAGACAAAGAACAAAGAACTCACACCCAAACTTCCCTCCACCCAGATTTGAAAAAGTCTTGTTTCCTGATTGGTCCTCTGGTCAGGTGTTTGGTTCCCTTTGTTAACCCTTTACAGGTAAAAGAACATTAACCCTTAGCTATCTGTTTATGACATGCCTATCAAACACTTGACAACAGTTAGACAGTTTGTGTGCAGAAACCACTGCCCATCATGCTGACCAATGTTGCCTCATTACTCACTTGTACTCCCCCATATGTCTGTATCCATTTGTTGTCTCTTGTCTTAGGGCTTGTCTGCACAAACACTTAGACACGCACCAAAAGTTCCCAGGGGCACTTTAATCTACTTCCATTTCAAAGATCAAGGCAGACTAGGGAGCTTTTAGTGCTCGGCAGCAGGGTTCACATGGATACTTAGTGGAAGGCAGGCTGGGGTAGAGGAAATTCATACCTCAGCTTGCTGCAAACTAAATGTTTGTGTAAGCAAGCCCCTATACTTAGATTTAAGCTCCTTGAGGCAGGGACTATCTTTTTGTTCTGTTTGTACAATGCCTAGCACAGTGGGGTCCTGGTCCGTGAGTAGGGCTCCTACGCACTATGGTAATACAAGCAACAACGAGAAGACGCGAAGCAGCTGTAAACCCAGCTTAACTGTCCGATTGATTTGAAAGGAAAAGAGCTGGATCTGGGCTATTGATTTGAAAGAAAAAAAATTATTTTAAAAGACACATCAATATCATTTTCTCTTCTAGCCAGTCAAATAGTTTGGGCAATTCTTTGGGGAAAATAAAGATATTCTGGAATTGTGCAGTAAAAAGAGAGGGAGTGTTTGTAACCCAAGTTACATTACTTTACCACTTATATTTGTTTTCTGATCAATTTACACCAAATATGTAATTTAAACCTCTGCTTATGCCACCATTATCTTTGGCTTTGTGCCATAGGATGCTCTTCTATCTACTCTGCGATTTAGCCATTGCTCACACATACATCATAAAACTGGAGTAGCAGAGTGATTCGTCAGGCCCTCGGTTACTGTTGCTGCTCCTTTGCTCTAGCTTGGGGATTGGCAACCTCTGGCACACAGATCGCCAGGGTAAGCACCCTAGTGGGCTGGGCCAGTTTGTTTACCTGCCGCATCAGCAGGTTTGGCCAGTCGCAGCTCCCACTGGCTGTGGTTCGCCGTCCCAGGCCAATGGGGGTGGCAGGAAGCACAGCAGGCTGAGGGATGTGCTGGCCGCAGCTTCCCGCCATCCCTATTGCCCTGGGAAGGCGAATCGCGGCCAGTGGAAGCCGCGATCGGCCAAACTGCTGACGTGGCAGGTAAAAAACTGGCCCGGCCCGCCAGGGTGCTTACCGTGGCGAGCTGCGTGCCAGAGGTTGCTGACCCCTGCTCAAGCTCGTGAGTTGATATGCCTTCCTACCTTTCTTAGATTCTTGACAGGATGGTGTCCTGATAAAGAACAGTCACATTCATGCATATGATGATATTAATAATCAGAACTCAGAAGGTAAGTGAAAAAGTAGTTCTGCGGGCACAAGACCATACAAGACTCCTTTTATGTATTACCCATGCTACCTTAAAACCTGCCTGCTAGGAAGGCCACTTTCATCTTCTCCTTTTGCAATGTGTTAGGAATATCATTGCCATTGCCTGTTACAGTCTTATTCTTTTTAATTTCTCCACTTCACATTATCAGTGGCTTCATTCATCACGTTACTAGACTGTGGGATACTCTGCCTTGTTATTTCCATATTTTCTAATTGTAACACTCAATCATTAGTTAATTGGTTCATAATGTATAAGGCTGAGTTGCCAAATCATTTCATGCTATATAATACAATGTTTCTGGTTCAGTAATTACATTGTGCCAGGCTTCTGATCAATCCTGAGATAGCTCACTCTTGATGGGTGGTCCCATCACCAAGTGTATGAGAGTTAAAGGAAAAAAGCAAATTTTTAATTTGGCTCTTCTGTGAATTTAGCTGCTTGGACATGGTGTTTCAGAGTGATATTTATTTCACTGAGATGGGAAGAGATTATGGAATGAGAACTTTGAAAGTTACAAAATCAAAAGTGTTTAGAACTTTTTTCTTAAGTTCTGGTTTGTAAAACAGAAAAGATGTAAACTGGACATTTTTGCAAATGATTGCATAGTTTACGGGATTATTAATGAAATACAGATTCCTTTAATTTTAAGTAATCAACTTAATACAGCAGAAAAAATCATTACCCGCTTCTAAATGCCCTTTTTTTTCTTCAGTTTTCATCAAAAAGGTTAGTAGTGATTGGACATCTAACATAACAAATGCTAATTAAATTGAGGTATGATCAGAGGCTAAAATATGGAAAGAACAAGTTAAAAATTACTTGGACAAGTTAGATGTCTTCAAGTCACTAGGATCTGATGAAATGCATCCTAGAATACTGAAGCAGCTGACTGAGGAGTTATCTGAGCCATTAGCAATTATCTTCAAAAAGTCATGGAAGACAGGAAAGATTCCAGAGGACTAGAAAAGGGCAAATATTGTGCCAATCTATAAAAAGGGAAATAAGGTCACCCCAGGGAATTACAGACTAGTCATCTTAACTTCTCTACCTGGAAAAATAATGGCCCAAGTAACTTAGCAATCAATTTGCAAACACCTAGAAGCAGGGCCAGCTTTATGAAGGGCAGGACCCAATTTGAATACCTGGCAGCAGTCCGGGGCTTCGGCGGCACTTTGGCGGCGGGGGGGTCCACTCTGGGGCTTCTGCGACACCCAAGGATCCCCCGCTGCAGAAGTGGACCCTCTTGCCGCTGGGTGAGTAAAAAAAAAAAAATTAAAAAGCCTCCTAAGGCACGGAGCTCTCTTAGGCGCGGACGCAGGGCTCTCTTAGGCGCAGGGCCTAATTCTGGAGAATCAGGGGAATCGGCTTAAAGTTGGCCCTGTCTAGAAGATAATAAGGTGATAAGTAACAGCATGGATTTGTCAAAAAAAAAATCATGTCAAACCAACCTAATAGCTTACAAGCCTTATGGATAGGGAGGAAGCAATAGATTTGGTATATCTTGACTTTAATAAGGCTTTTGATACTGTCTTGCATGACCTTCTCATAAACAAAGTGGGAAATACAACCTAGATGGAGCTACTATAAGGTGGGTGCATAACTAGTTGGAAACCTGTTCCTAGAGAGTAGTTATCAGTGGTTCACAGTCAGCCTGAAAGGGCCTATCAAGTGGGATCCCGCAGGGATCAGTCCTGGGTCCAGTTCTGTTCAATATCTTCATCAATGATTTAGATAATGGCATACAGAGTATACGTGTGAAGTTTGAAGAGGATACCAAGCTGGGAGGGGCTGCAACTACTTTGGAGAACAGGATTAAAATTAAAAATGATCTGAACAAACAGGAGAAATGGTCTGAAGAAAATAGGATGAAATTCAATAAGGACACATGCAAAGTACTCCACTCAGGAAGGAATAATCAGTTGCACACATACAAAAAGAGAAATGACTGCCTAGGAAGGAGTACTGCAGAAAGGGATCTGGGGGTCATAGTGGATCGCAAGCTAAATATGAATTAACAGTGTAACACTGTTGCAAAAACAGCAAACATCATTCTGGGATGTATTAGCAGGAGCGTTGTCACAAGAATTAATTCTTCTGCTCTACTCTGCACTGATTAGTCCTCAGCTGGAGTTTTGTGTCCAGTTCTGGGTGCCACATTTCAGGAAAGATGTGGACAAATTGGAGAAAGTCCAGAGAAGAGCAATAAAAATTATTGAATGTCTAGAAAACATGACCTAGGAGAAAAAAGTGAGAAAGATGGGTTTGTTTAGTTTGGAGAAGTGAAGATTGATGTGGTGGTGAGGGGGACATAACAGTTTTCAAGTACATAAAAGGTTGTTACAAAGAAGAGTGAGAAAAATTGTTCTCCTTAACTGCTGAGGATAGGACAAGAAGCAATGGGCTTAAATTGCAGCAAGGGAGGTTTAGGTTGGACATTAGGAAAAGCTTCCCAACTGTCAGGGTAGTTAAGTACTAGAATAAATTGCCTAGGGAGGTAGAGTAATCTCCATCATTGGGGATTTTTAAGAGCAGGATAGACAAACGTGTCAGGGATGGTCTAATACTTAGTCCTGCCATGAGTGCAGGGGACTGGATTAGATGACCTCTCAAGATCCCTTCCAGTCCTATGATTCTATGATTCTGGCGGCTTTTCAGTGGCTCATGTGAAATGATCTGGTGATCTTCAGTATATTTCTAAACAAACAGGTATCCTTATCACAAAATCTACTCAAGAACTCACTGACTTTTTCAAGGGAAGACTAACAATATCTGATGGCTTTTCCTCTTCCTCCTTTCTTCCCCTATCTGCTACTCTTCTTTTTCCCTCTCATCACTGATATTAAGGTTTCTCATCTGCTCTCCCCCTCTAACCCCTCCAGTGACCATATTCCCACTTGCCTCCTGATCTCCTCTGCTTTACTTTCACTACCTTTCTCCTTTACTCCCCTTTCTCCTCAACCTTCCACTCTCCATGGGTTCATTTCCTCATCACAGAAGCATGGTAGTGCGTCCCACCTTAAAACACCCAATCTTGTCCCCAACTATCTTTCCAACCACTACTTAGTCCCCCTCCTCCCTTTCATCTCCAGATTGAACATACACAGTTTATAACCACAGATTGGGTTCCTTTAATCCAGCTATATCCACAGATTCCTCCAGTGCACTGAAATTGGCCACACTGAAGTCGCCAACAACTTTTTCCAGGCTAAATCACAGGGCTTCTATTGCATCATCAAAGAATCCTGTGGCACCTTATAGACTAACAGATGTTTTGGAGCATGAGCTTTCGTGGGTGAATACCCACTTCCTCAGATGCATGCATCTGAGGAAGTGGGTATTCACCCACGAAAGCTCATGCTCCAAAACGTCTGTTAGTCTATAAGGTGCCACAGGATTCTTTGCTGCTTTTACAGATCCAGACTAACACGGCTACCCTCTGATACTATTCCATCATCATCATCCTTGACCTTTCAGTGGCCTTCAATGCTGTTGATCACTCCCTACTTCTTGAAATCATTTCTTCCATTGTCTTTTGTAGCTCTGTCTTCTCATGGTTCTTTCTACTGCCTCTCTGTTTACAACTTCAGGATCTTGTTTAGTGAATCCTTCACCTGCCCCCTTGTAAACAAGCCTCCTACATGGACAGATGTCCGTGATCCCCTCCTCTTCTCCCTCTACACTCTATTGCTATACCTTATCACTTCTGCCATGATGCCAGTATAACGTTACTGATTGATAATGCCTAGGCAGGTAGCAAACTACATTGTGTGCACGCCTTGTCTGTGTAAAAACTTGTTTGTATTATTGTTACCTCTTTCCTACCTATCTTTACCCCTCTTGTTTGTTTCATCCACTTATAAGAATGTAAGCAGGTAGTGGATCTTTACTACATGTTTGTACCATGCCTAGCATGATGGAGTCTTGATCACTGATAGGGACCTCTGGGCACTACTGTAAAATTAACAACAGCAATAATAATTAATAATAAAAATGAAACAGCCTAATTTAATACTACTAACCAATACTAGGCAGGCTCAAAACCTGGAATAGCAAAAATAATTTCAATGCTTGCAGGATGGAAGTATTAATGGGTCATTACACTGACAATTTTCAGGAATGACATCCAGCTTGCCAGTAGTTATTGGGTGTGCAAAGGGTTTTGTTCATATTAGCAGAGGAAAATTGAATTGACATTGTTGAATTCAAAAGAGAATTAAACATTTGTATGGATGAGAAGAATATCAGTGCATAGGGATGATAATGCATAAGGGACATAAACCTTCATGCTTCGTGGCATAAATGATTCATTATTTGCCTGAGTTTAGGATGGAAGAAACATATTCTAATAGGCAGGTTTACACTTTCCTCTGAAGTATCTGGTATTGGCTATTTTCTGAGTACCCAAGTAGATGGATCATTGCTTTGATCTGAGATGGCAGAACCCATGTTCCTGTGTATCTTTAGAGGGTCTCATGAGCTTCTGTTCCCTAAACTAAAGGTGAAATCTGGGGAATCTGGCCAGTCTACTTCCCAGTTCTGGAGCAGCAGGATGCAATAACAGCTCCTCTGATTTTGATTGCTCTTATGCATTATACCAATGGTTTGGAGATGTCATGGACAGTAATGCTCCCTATCCATCATCATTTCAGCCCCTTGCCCTTGCCCCAAAAACCCCACTGCAGCAAGTCTCAGAGCTCTGATCAACTGACTTTGGGTCACCGGGCTCACACTGCAGGGTTAAAAATAGCACTGTAGACATTTGGGTTCAGGCTGGAGCTTGGGCTCTGAAACCTGGTGAGTGGGAAGAGTCTCAGAGCCTGGGCTCCAGCCTAAGCCCCAAAAGAGAGACAAATATTTTATTAATATATACAATGGCTTCCATTCCAAAGGATCCCAAGGCAGTCTATTTATAGGAAGCACTTCTCCTACCACTGAAAGGCAGCCCTATCTGAGGTGGAAAATGACAAATTGAGACAGCAAAAACTACATTACAGTTTAGACTAGGAAATGAAGAAGAAACATGTTCAGTTGCAATGTCCTTTGATAGCCTGTGCTGTAATTGTAAGTGCTGAGTATTGCTGTTATTGGTGGTTGTATTTTTCAATTAGGTGAGAGTTTAGCCCCTGGTCAGCCTGCTCCGAGTGCAGATCAATCCCTTGGCCCATGGAAAGGGCAGGCTGTGGAGTAATTTATTAGTACATTGGAGAGACAGGTTATCCTTGTGATTATGGCTAGAACTGATCAGAAAAATTCCAATGAAACATTTTTTGTTGGAATTTGCTGATTTGCCAATGTCAACACATTTGGCAGAAATGGTTAAATTTTGCAGAAGTCCTATGTGAAATGGAACTACCTCTCTCCCCCCTCTGGATTAGGACTCAGGAGATCTGACTTCAGGTTATTGTTCTGCCACAGACTCCCTGTGTGATCCTGGACAAGTCACTGAATCTCTCTGTGCCTCAGTTCCCCATTTGTAAAATGGGAACAGAAACATGTCCTTTCATGTTTTGTCACTTTGGTTAAGTCCTCTGGGGGCAGGGGCTTACTATGTGTTTTCAAAGTGCCCAGCAAAATGGGACCCTGAACTCAGCTGAGGCACTACTACCGCAATACAAATAGTGATTGCATTGTGTAAAATAAAAATCACTTTAAGTAAATACTTGCCTGAGAAGTCAAGTCTGAATTCTGGGACAGCAGATGAGTTATTTCCATGAGCTGTATTATAACAGCAGAAAGAAACAGAGAATTAGCAACATGAGCTCTGTATAAACTCTTCCCAGAACTGAATAATAAAGTGCCTCCCACTCTGATCATAAAAATTCAAATGTTTCAGAGCTGATGCTTATATATTGTTGACAGTGTTTGTGAATGAATGTGAAAATAAGTCCTGCATTAATAGTTCCTTTGGTCAGAGAAGTGAGCGAAGAAGTTCCCCATCCCCATGTTCTAGTTTTGTCACTGGAGAATCCCAGGAATCAGAGCCCCTGCCAGTTCACTCAAACCATACTCTTGCAGGCTACAAGTTCCCTTCCTTAGAGCGAAACTCCCTTCTGTGTAAACTTCCGTAATTGTGGCTCTGCTCCAGGAAATGAGCCAGTTTGTTTTCCTTGCTAATGTTTGGTTATTAAAGAGATTCTGCTCATCACTGTCCATGTTTTCCAGGGCAGACTCCTACTGGAGATAAGTGGAGTGTCCCTGTTCTGTACACAATATGAACTCCTTCCCTCCTTTTTTCCTCTTCCTCCTCCTCCTGAGCATTAGGGGAAGGTCGAGGATGAGAAGATTAATTGGTTGGTGTTTCACTGAGCATATCCTGCAGAGTTGTCCATTCATATCTATGGTGGGCTTGATACTCAAAGGACAAAGGGCTGCCCCTTTTATTACTGAGTGGTGGAGAGATCTCTTGGAACATCAATGGGGAGTAAAGACTTAGGGTTATCTTAAAAGGGCACTGGATGCATCCAGTACAGAAGTTATTTGACAAACTTCACAGGGGAGCTCAGTGTTATCCCTCTTCATTTGCACTGTCTCTGCTAACCATTGTGTAGAGTGGAAAAGAGCAGACAGTTATGTCACATAAGCATTGTTGTAAAGTCTTCTAGGAACTGATTTACAGAATGCTATTTGTCTAAGTTGCTTGAATTTTTAGTCATGAATGATCCTGATACCAAAATATTTGTAAATGTTCTAGTGAAATGGACCTTTTAGTCATTGCTCCATTGACATTTTCTTTGGCTATAGAAATAAGAAATCTTTTATCTCATTCTAGTTCAATCAGCAAGGGAATCTTCCTATGAATCAAAATACATGTAGCACACCTCCCCCTTCCTGGGGCCTGCCAATTCCTTCCCCCTTCCTGTTTTCCCTTTTGCAGTGGTTACAATAATTGCAGCATTTCTTAATGAGAGAGACAAGGCTATTCATATAGGAGCCTGTACTCATAAATTGGCCAATTTTGTTAAACAGCTCCCTAAAAAAGGGGATTCCATCTATGAGGAGATGCGCGCTCCACTCTTGATGAGTGATCGCATGCAGATATAATAAGATGTCTGTCTCTCCCTCTTCACTCTGCCCAATTGTAGATATGACCATTGCTAATTTTGATTAATTTTAATATTTATTCTCTTTAGACAAAGAAATAATTTCCAATGAAGTAAAAGCTTTTAAGGAAGAACAAAAACTAAGCTCCACAAGTTTCAGTTCAAAACTCTTCACCGAACAGTTCAGCTAGAATTTAGGGGAAATGCAAAAGCAGTGCTGGCATGATGGTATTTAAAACACATCTTCCCAGTCCCCATCTCTTCCTGCCAGATTGAAGGCATGAGGCTTCAGAGAGAATCTCTTTGCCACTGTCTCCAAAAATCACATACAGGAAATGTCTGGCTTCACAGAGATACTGTGGCACTCTACTTACTAACCTACTGATGCCTTGTCTACACCGAGAATTTTAGTCCATTCTCTCACTCTTGGTCTGTCATTGGTGCAGCTTTTAGCTGGCATTATGATAAAAAGAGTCCATCTAAACTACCGTTCCCATCATTGCTTGCACTTATGGAATGCTCAGCATACCGAAGATGCAAATAGATAGGAAAATCACTTACTTCTCCAGCGTGGGCTGATCATCCTCTCCTGGGTAATGGCAGGCCCATGTCACATGCTTCACATTTTTCTAAAAGCAACCTGCCCCCCAATCAATTTAGAGAAATATGGTAAGTTTTGGTGAAAGAATAGAGAATCTGCAGGAATAGAGAACAGGGCTAGTCTGGGGGTCCTGGGGCACTTTTGGGGAGTGATGATCATGCTATTAATACTAGAGACTGCAAAGGAAATGGACAATCCTCAGCCCAATTAAATTGTTCACCATGGGCAGTGACCCTAGGTTCTCCCAGTGCAAAGACAGGTCCTTAGAACCAGAAAAAGGATAAACAGGCTGTCATAAACAGATAAGTAAGAGTTAATAGAACAAAAGTGCTTCATATCTCTTTTGCCTGTAAAGGGTTAACAAGAACAGTAAGCCTGACTGTCACCTGACCAGAGAACCAATCAGGGGACAGGATACTTTCAAATCTTGAGGGAGGGAAGTTTTTGTGTGTGCTGTTTAGTTTTTGGTTGTTGTTCACTCTGGGGGCTCAGAGGGATCAGACGTGCAACCAGGTTTCTCTCCAATCTCTCCGATACAGGCTCTTATAAGTTCAGAATAGTGAGTACTAGGTAGATAAAGCGAGTTAGGCTTATGGTTGTTTTTCTTTATTTGCAAATGTGTATTTGGCTGGGAGGAGTTCAAATTTGTATTTTCCTGAAAGGAGTTTAAATTGGTATTTTGCTGAAAAGATTTTAATTTGTACTTGTATACTTAGGCTGGGAGGGTATTCCCAGTGTCTATAGCTGAAAGACCCTGTAACATATTCCATCTTAAATTTACAAAGATAATTTTTACTGTTTTTCCTTCTTTAATTAAAAGCTTTTCTTGTTTAAGAACCTGACTGGTTTTTTTATTCTGGTGTGAGACCCCAGGGGATGGAGTCTGGATTCACCAGGGAATTGGTGGGGAGAAAGGAGGGAAGGGGGAGAGAAAGGTTAATTTTCTCTCTGTGTTAGGATTACTGTCTCTCTCAGGAAGAATCTGGGAGGGGAGAGAGAAGGAGGGGGGAAGGTGCATTTTCCTCTCTGTTTTAAGATTCAAGGAGTTTGAATCACAGTGATCTTCCAGGGTAACCCAGGGAGGAGAAGCCTGGGAGAGGCAACGGTGAGGGAAAGGGTTTACTTTCCTTGTGTTAAGATCCAGAGGGACTGGGTCTTGGGGGTCCCCGGGCAAGGTTTTGGGGGGACCAGAGTGTACCAGGCACTGGAATTCCTGGTTGGTGGCAGCGCTACAGGTTCTAAACTGGTAATTAGCTTAGAGGAATTCATGCTGGTACCCCATCTTTTGGACACTAAGGTTCAGAGTGGTGAATTAGACCATGACACAGGCTCAGAGCCTGAGAAACATTCCTAGCAATATTAACCCTAAAAGCATCCAAGGAAAGAAGCTTGCAATTGGAATGGGTGTTGTGACTAGGGAAGGGGCCAGATGGCATAGAGATGCCAGCACTGGGTGTAGGAATGGTTGATTTTGTGATGAGGTTTGGGCAGCCTTCACAAGGTGTCAGAAAGGTTGGTAATGCAATGAGGAGGAGAGAGGCTAAGAGCATTTCTCCAGGAAACATCATAGATAGTTTGCAGCAATGAATTTACTCCATTACCAAAGAGATTTCTACTCACCATGATTTCAGCTCTCTGTACCAGATCCTACAGAAGAGAGATACTATATCTGGGAGGAGTGAATCAGTCCAAACAAAACCAGAATTCCCTTACTACTCCAGAGAGCTCATCCCTTTCTAAAAGCGAGCCTTCTAAAGGTTTTGAAAACTGCCCCTGCTCACACTATCATCCACTTGTAGGATCTAGCTGGGACCATTACTAGCAGTACCAAAATACAGGTGAGTGGCTTTTTTTGTGATGAGATATTAAGCACAGGTTTCTCAGATTCTTGAAGTTTAGATGGTTGGGAGGAGTATCCAGGCTTTTAGGTGCATAACAAAATTTAACTTGAACTTTAGAGTATTTGAAGTTTGATCAGTACTAATTCTTATTAGTTCTAGTGTTTTACTGCATTATTTATGAAGCTCCCATCATTGTTACACCTGGGTGCTCTTCACAGAAGTGATCATCTAGATGGAATGTCCATGCATGGGCAGAGTTGTCCTCTCCTCTAGTTCCACAAACTGGAAGGATCAGACTCTAAGAGGAGTCTATAGTGACCCCTCCTGACTTATGGAAACACCTGCATCAGGAGAGAGGAGTCTTGTCCCATGTTTTGAAGTTGACAAGACTCTGGTTCAGCTTGTTGTCAATCGGGAGCAAGTTCCACAGCTGTAGGCCTTTTATAAAGAGCGAATTTTTTTTTAATGCAGTAAAGGTCTTTCAAGATTATAGTGCTGTTCCCATTTCTACTGTAGATGAGACTTTAAACCATGCTCCCTGCCTGGACTAAAACTTTGGACAAGGCCAAACCACTGCACTGGAGTGTAATCCCAGTACACGAGTCACTTACACTTGGGAGTTGAGAAAATCCACCCAAATGTATTTGTGCAGGTGTTTCTATAAGCTGAGAGGGGTTACCCTAACTCCTCTGACTCTGATCCTTCAAGTTAGGGGAAAGAGAGAAGAAAACTCTTCTCTATTCACAGGCATTGTTGGGCCCCAAAGACAATGGAATGTAGCAAGTTGGACTCTGTAATTTTCTTAGTGAAACTAGTTTATTTCATTCCCTTCTCATCCACACCACAGTGCCAGATGCTTTTGAAATCTTCGGTATTGTCAATAAAGAGTTAAATGCAACAAAAAATAAGGAAATTATAAGATAGATGTGTAAGGTAGGCTTTCCACTCCTCTGATCATCTGAATAGCCCTTCTCTGCACTTGTTCCAGTTTGAATTCATCTTTCTTAAACATGGGAGACCAGAATTGCACACAGTATTCCAGATGAGGTCTCACCAGTGTCTTGTATAATGGTACTAACCTTCCTGTGTCCACTGGAAATACCTCAGTGCATGTGTCCTAGGACTGCATTAGCCTTTTTCATGGCTGCATCACATTGGTGGCTCATAGTCATTCTGTGCTTGACCAATCCACTCGGGTATTTCTCCGCTATCGCTTCCAACTGATATATCCCCATGTAAACAGGCCAGACTCATTCCTGCAGCACCTCTGCTGATCATCCTCAGGAAGTAGCTCACTTCCAGCCAGGAGCACCCTCTGCAGGCTGGTGATCTGCCTGTCCTCTTGGCCCCTCATGTCCCTCCATGGACCCCAGTGCCCTTCTGATTGGAGTGCTGCCCCCTGGCAGTACCCCACCAATCTGGGTCTCCTCTCTCTGGGGAACCCCCAACCTACTATCCCCACTTTGCCTCAGTTTGGCTACTGCTCAGTCTCCATCTAGCCTCAATTCATAGGGGCAGACTGCAGTGTACACGCCTCTCATCACAGGCAAAGGGGTTTGGACCTGCTGCCTTTGCCTACCCCTGGGCTGCCTCCTGCAACCCCCAGTACCTCTTAGCCTTATGCTAGCTAGACTGCAGCCTGGGGCTTTCCAGGCAGAGCTGCCCAGCTCGTCTGCCTTTCCCCAGCCCTGCTTCACCCAGGTACCCTGTGTCTAGCTCCCGGCAGCCAGGCCCTTCTCTCTCTAGAGGCAGAAGGAGAGCCTGTTTTCTCCTGGCTTCCCTGGCCTTTTTATACAAGCCAGCTGTGGCCTGATTAGGGTGTAACCCAGCTGCGGCTGCTTCCCCAATCAGCCCAGCTTTTAGACCTGCAGCTTTTAAGCCCTTCTTGCCCCAGTCACAGCCCTCTCTTGGGCTGTTTTAAGCCCTAAAGGGCTGGAGTGGGTAATCACCCTGCTACACCCCACTACACCCCAGCTGAACTTGGCACGGTTTACCCCTATCCCGGACACCTGCCCCTTCTGCGGCGTGAGGGAGACCCTGGCGCATGTTTACTTAGAGTGCGCCAGGTTGCAGCCCCTACACCGGCTCCTCACAGCCATCCTCTTACGTTTCTGGTTACACTTTTCCCCTCACCTCCTTTTGTATGCACTCCCTATCCGTGGCCCCACGAAGTCCCGGGACCTCCTGGTCAACCTCCTCCTCGCCCTGGTGAAAAAGGCCATCCACGCGACCAGGGAGGGGAGGTTGGCCGATGGAGACTCCGGTGACTGTGGGGCTTGCTTCCGCTCCATCGTCCGATCACGCATCCGGGCGGAGTTCCTCTGGGCGGCGTCCACTGGCTCCCTTGACGCCTTCGAGGAGCAGTGGGCGCTGTCCGGGGTTCTCTGCTCGGTGTCCCCGTTAGGTTCCCTCCTTCTGACCCTTTGACCTCACTCCTGTCCCTGTTCTTTTATTAGTTGTTCCCCGCACTCAGTGGGTTCTGTGGCCCTGTGGTTCCTCCCCTTAGGCTGGGGGAGGATCCTTTAGCAGTGGGCGGGCTTTGCCCGCCCACTTCCCAGACACCCAATAGGTACACCCCAGCTGATAGCAAAAAATTCTTTTTGTTAGTCCTTAAGAGCATGACCTTGCACTTAGCATGCATTTTAATTTCTTATTAAAAAGTTCAGGCTTATGTTTTTATTACTTAGTTTTTGTTTTTTAAAAGTTCTCCCCCTGTATGTGGGAAATGGAAGCAGGGCTGTATCAGTTATTAAATATTGGAGCTGGGCCTTTCAACACTGAGTGTTTTAGGTCTCTATGCTTTCCCCACCCTCATATATGGAGCCTTTGTGGTGCAAATGTTTGTATTACAAAGGGAACGCACAGTCCTCATATAGTTCCTGACAATCCTGACCCACTCACATATAGCAAGACAGGATTGGTTCCTCTGCAGGGGAGTGAGAGACAGGAACTTGGTGTCATAATCTGAATGACCAATTCTGAACTCCACAGGCCTCGTGTTGGGAGCTGAGACCTCAACTAACAAATGAGACAATTCCAGTTCTTCTCAGCAAGTCTAAAGGAAAGATGCAGCTAAAAAGATGGCGGGGGGTCCTTCTGCCCCAGGACCCGCCGCCGAAGTGTCAGGTCTTCAGGCGGCAATGTGGCGTCGGGGGCCCCCAGCCGCTGAAGACCCCAGGCCCCCTGAATCCTCTGCGCGGCCCTGTGTGTAGGTATTCAGATACTACTGTGAAAGGCCAAAAAATATATCTATTTTGGAGGCCTCACTAACAACTTATCAGATTTGTATTTGAATCAGGACTAATCTCATTCTAGTTTGAAATGTGTTGCTTAAATTTGTTCCCCAAATGTCATAAGAACTCTTCAGAGGGCCACTGAATTATCAAGTAAGTTTAAAGTATTTCCTCATTTTTGTTGAAGAAACTTTAACAAATGCACCCTTCTAAAGTTTTGCCCATTCAGACATGTAATTTGATTTTGCCCTTTGTTAATCATATTTTAGAATTTTTTTTTAAATCATAGAATTAGATGTTAAGGAAACATACGTCATTGACAAAATTACAGGCATATTATTATTAATATTACATCTAGGAGGCCTAGTCATTGACTTGGGCTCCATTTTTTGCTAACTGTATAAACACAGAACAAAAAGAAATGGATCTCTTACAATGAGGAGGCATAGCTAAATGCCATTCCTGCTAGCAGTCTGCTACTACATTGTCATCAGAAAATGGAAGTTATCTGCTACCTATTGGCACGAAAGAGGAAATGACTTATGAACTGAAGGAGAAACAACAACTGTATTACATTATATGTGCTAATGACATATAAATTGAGACACCAAGCTTGATTCTTCACACTCTTGCACCTTTGGTATTAATTTAAACCTGTGCACAATAAGGGAAGAATAGGTGTAAACATGCTACCCAATCAAAATCCACCCCCACTCTCCAAACACCCCATGTGGCAGCATTTTACATGAGCATAGATCAGGGGTCTCAAATTCAAATGACCAGGAAGGCCACACGAGAACTACTACATTGGCCCAAAGGCTGCATTACTGACACCTTCCCCCCTGCAGCCCTCGGCCCCGCCCCACTCCTTCCATGAGGCCCTGCCTCTTCCAACCTCTTCCTCAAAATCCCCACCCCAACTCTGCCCCCTCCCTGCCCCCAGGGAATGCAGGAGGGATGCGGGGTGTGGCAGGCGCTCAGGGCAAAGAGTTGGGGTGTGGGGTGCAGGAGGGATGAGGGGTGCAGCAAGGGGCTCAGGGCAGGGGGTTCGACTGCAGGAGGAGTTCGGGGGATGGGATCTGGCCCGGTGCACATTGAGGGCAGGGCAGGCTCCCTGCCTGTCTGCCCTGCCCCCGCACTGCTCCAGGAAATGGCTGGAACGTAGGGGAGGAGAGGCAAAGGGGTGTGTGTTGCTGTTGCTTCAAGTATCAGAGGGGTAGCCATGTTAGTCTGGATCTGTAAAAGCAGCAAAGAGTCCTGTGGCATCTTATAGACTAACAGACGTTTTGGAGCATGAGCTTTCGTGGGTGAATTCACCCACGAAAGCTCATGCTCCAAAACGTCTGTTAGTCTATAAGATGCCACAGGACTCTTTGCTACTGTTGCTTCAGGCACCACCCCCAACATCTCCCATTGGCCGGAAACGGAGAACTGCAGCCAATGGGAGCTGCTACGTTTTTGAGACCCCTGGCATAGATGGCTACCTCAAGGGGTGAGGCCGTGGAGGATAGACTCATAGACTCTAGGACTGGAAGGGACCTCGAGAGGTGATCGAGTCCAGTCCCCTGCCCTCATGGCAGGACCAAATACTGTCTAGACCATCCCTAATAGACATTTATCTAACCTACTCTTAAATATCTCCAGAGATGGAGATTCCACAACTTCCCTAGGCAATCTATTCCAGTGTTTAACTACCCTGACAGTTAGGAACTTTTTCCTAATGTCCAACCTAAATCTCCCTTGCTGCAGTTTAAGCCCATTGCTTCTTGTTCTATCATTGGAGGCTAAGGTGAACAAGTTTTCTCCCTCCTCCTGATGACACCCTTTTAGATACCTGAAAACTGCTATCATGTCCCCTCTCAGTCTTCTCTTTTCCAAACTAAACAAACCCAGTTCCTTCAGCCTTCCTTCATAGGTCATGTTCTCAAGACCTTTAATCATTCTTGTTGCTCTTCTCTGGACCCTCTCCAATTTCTCCACATCTTTCTTGAAATGCGGTGCCCAGAACTGGACACAATACTCCAGTTGAGGCCTAACCAGCGCAGAGTAAAGCGGAAGAATGACTTCTTGTGTCTTGTTTACAACACACCTGTTAATGCATCCCAGAATCACTTTTGCTTTTTTTGCAATAGTATCACACTGTTGACTCATATTTAGCTTGTGGTCCACTATGACCCCTAGATCTCTTTCTGCCATACTCCTTCCTAGACAGTCTCTTCCCATTCTGTATGTGTGAAACTGATTGTTCCTTCCTAAGTGGAGCACTTTGCATTTATCTTTATTGAACTTCATCCTGTTTACCTCAGACCATTTCTCCAATTTGTCCAGATCATTTTGAATTTTGACCCGTCCTCCAAAGCAGTTGCAATCCCTCCCAGTTTGGTATCGTCCGCAAACTTAATAAGCGTACTTTCTATGCCAACATCTAAATCGTTGATGAAGATATTGAACAGAGCCGGTCCCAAAACAGACCCCTGTGGAACCCCACTTGTTATACCTTTCCAGCAGGATTGGGAGCCATTAATAACTACTCTCTGAGTACAGTTATCCAGCCAGTTATGCACCCACCTTATAGTAGCCCCATCTAAATTGTACTTTCCTAGTTTATCTATAAGAATATCATGCGAGACCGTATCAAATGCTTTACTAAAGTCTAGGTATATCACATCCACCGCTTCTCCCTTATGCACAAGGCTCGTTATCCTATCAAAGAATGCTATCAGATTAGTTTGACACGATTTGTTCTTTAGAAATCCATGCTGGCTATTCCCTATCACCTTACCACCTTCCAAGTGTTTGCAGATGATTTCTTTAATTACCTGCTCCATTATCTTCCCTGGCACAGAAGTTAAAAGGATCATGGCCTTAGTGTTTGGATTCTTAGAAGAATAGATAAAATGCACAATAATTGACAAAGTCATATAAAGCCTTTCACAGCCATTTAGAAAATAGCTATTCATCTGTAAAGCACTTTAAAATCCACTTCAACAGTTTAAGCTTGTCAAAGCTCTTTAACTTTGGCAGAGATAATTCACTTTAAAAGACATTCATGGTAAGAGCTTTATAACTTTTTAATATCTAGTGCTAATGAAGAATGATGGATTGATTCCCTGCAGCCTCAAGTCCTCTCTTTAGGCATAGAACAGGCTCAGAGCGGCAGACAGCAAGTTTACCTGCAGCACTGTGACAATATGCCCTAGCCTTAACCCAGAGCAGAGGGGGACATGGGGTCCACATCCAGCCCTCCGGATGTTTTAATGCTGCCCTTGAGCTCCTACCAGGGGGCTGGGTCTAGGGCTTGCTCTGGTGCTCCAGCTGGGGAGCAAGGTCAGGGGTTCCCCCTGCTCCGCATGGCTCCTGGAAGCAGTGGCATGTTCCTGCTCCTTCTCCTAGGGTAGGGGCAACCATAGGGCTCCATGCACTGCCCCCACCCCAAGCCCTGCCCCCACAGCTCCCATTGGCTGGGAAATGTGGGCAATGGGAACTGCAGGGGTGGCACATGCAGACGGGGCAGTATGCAGAACTGCCTGGCCACACCTCCACATAGGAGCTGGAGGGGGGACATGCCTCTGCTTCTGAGAGCTGCTTGAGGTGAGCGCCACTGGGGGCCTACACCCCTGACCTCCTCCTGCACGCCAACCCCCTCCCCTAACCCTGATCCCCCTCCTGCCCTCCAAACTCCTTGGTCCCAGCCCAGAGCACCCTCCTGCACCCCCAACCCTTCATCCCCAGCCCCACCCCAGATCCCACACCCCCAGTCAGAGTCTTCACCCCCTCACACACCCCAACCCCCAATTTCATGAGCATTCATGGCCCACCATACAATTTCCATACCCAAATATGGCCCTCAGGTCAAAAAGTTTGCCCACCCCTGACCCAGAGAAATTGGGTCAGATTCTGAGGTCAGTTACCCCAATGTAAATTCAGAGTAACTCTGATGAAGTTGATGGCATTTCTCCAGATTTACCTCTGTGCAAGTGATTAGGAAAATGAGCCACTACTTGCCAGAGGTGGTGCAATTTCCATGCTTATTGGAATCTTTGGCACCAATGCTCTGCTAGCCAAAAGGGCTACCAGTTAGTGTCAGTTTCAGTGATGGGTTTGTGTGTTGGACTACTAACAGTTACCACTAGTAACACAAGGGTAAAACTATTCTGAGTTCTCACTGCCTTACAGTCTGTGCAATCCCTGTGCGATCAGGGGAGCTATTTCATAGACTCATAGACTCATAGACTCTAGGACTGGAAGGGACCTCGAGAGGTCATCGAGTCCAGTCCCCTGCCATCATGGCAGGACCAAATACTGTCTAGACCATCCCTGATAGACATTTATCTAACCTACTCTTAAATATCTCCAGCGATGGAGATTCCACAACTTCCCTAGGCAACCTATTCCAGTGTTTAACTACCCTGACAGTTAGGAACTTTTTCCTAATGTCCAACCTAAATCTCCCTTGCTGCAGTTTAAGTCCATTGCTTCTTGTTCTACCATTGGAGGCCAAGGTGAACAAGTTTTCTCCCTCCTCCTGATGACACCCTTTTAGATACCTGAAAACTGCTATCAGGTCCCCTCTCAGTCTTCTCTTTTCCAAACTAAACAAACCCAATTCCTTCAGCCTTCCTTCATAGGTCATGTTCTCAAGACCTTTAATCATTCTTGTTGCTCTTCTCTGGACCCTCTCCAATTTCTCCACATCTTTCTTGAAATGCGGTGCCCAGAACTGGACACAATACTCCAGTTGAGGCCTAACCAGCGCAGAGTAAAGCAGAAGAATGACTTCTCGTGTCTTGTTTACAACACACCTGTTAATGCATCCCAGAATCATGTTTGCTTTTTTTGCAACAGTATCACACTGTTCACTCATATTAAGCTTGTGGTCCACTATGACCCCTAGATCTCTTTCTGCCATACTCCTTCCTAGACAGGATTGTTTACACTGATGTAACTGAGATCCTAAATTTCTAATTATGACTGTTTGTTGACTCTTCACCCATAAAATATTTGCAACATAAGCCCATTCAATTTAAAACTTTAAATTTTTGTTTGATTGTTTTAAAATAAAGTCAGCTGTTTCTCCCTCCATCCTTGCAGCTATTGTGCTGGGACATTAGCTCTTTTTCTTCATTTGAAATTAGCCGTCTAGCTAGGGTCTGCCATTTGAGATCAGTAGGAGCTCCCTTCTGCCACAGTTGTCTGGTCTGCTCTGACGGAGTCTCATAATGCAGTGGTTTTCAACTTGTGGTCTGTGGACCCTTTGGGGTCTGCAAACTGTGTCTAAAGGGTTTGCAAAAGATGATTATGCAAATGGAGCTTCAGATCCCAGAATAGGCATTCCATGGAAAAGAAGCCCTTGAGGAATTCCACCATAATTTTAACAATTTCCACCCCACCATCAACCTCAGCCTAGACCAATCCACACAAGCGGTCCATTTCCTAGACACTACTGTGCTAATAAGCAATGGTCACATAAGCACCACCCTATACCAGAAACCCACTGATCGCTATACTTACCTACATGCCTCCAGCTTCCATCCCAGACACACCACACGATCCACTGTCTACAACCAAGCTCTAAGATACAACCGTATTTGCTCCAATCCCTCAGACAGAGATAAACACCTACACGATCTCTATCAAGCATTCTTAAAACTACAATACCCACCCGCTGAAGTGAAAAAACAGATTGACAGAACCAGCAGAGTACCTGGAAGCCACCTACTACAGGACAGGCCCAACAAAGAAAATAACAGAACACCACTAGCCATTACGTACAGCCCCCAACTAAAACCTCTCCAGCACATCATCAAAGATCTACAACCTATCCTGAAAAATGACCCCTCACTCTCATAGATCTTGGGAGACAGGCCAGTCCTCGCTCACAGACAGCCTCCCAACCTGAAGCAAATACTCACCAGCAACCGCACACCATACAACATAAACGCTAACCCAGGAACGTATCCTTGCAACAAAGCCCGATGCCTGCTCTGTCCACATATCTATTCAAGTGACACCATCACAGGACCAAACCACATCAGCCACACCATCAGGGCTCGTTCACCTGCACATCTACCAAAGTAATATACGCCACCATGTGCCAGCAATACCCCTCTGCCATATACATTGGCCAAACTGGACAGTCTCTACGCAAAAGAATAAATGGACACGAATCTGACATCAGGAATCATAACATTCAAAAACCAGTGGGAGAACACTTCAACCGCTCTAACCACTCAGTGACAGACTTGAAGGTGGCATTTTTGCAACAAAAAAACTTCAAAAACAGACTCCAAAGAGAGAGTGCTGAACTCGAATTAATATGCAAATTAGATACAATTAACTTAGGTTTAAACAGAGACTGGAAATGGTTGGGTCATTAAACTAATTGATTCTATTTCCCTGTGTTAAGTTCTCTTCACACCTTCTATGGCTCATCTCAATTATCACTTCAAAGGTTTTTTTTTCTCCTGCTGACGATAGCTCATCTCAATTGATTGGACTCTTCCAGTTGGTATGCATACTTTCACCTTTTCATGTTCTCTGTATGTGTAAATATCTCCTGTCTGTGTTTCATTCTATGCATCTGAAGAAGTGAGCTGTAGCTCACGAAAGCTCATGCTGAAATAAATTTTTTAGTCTCCAAGGTGCCACAAGTACTCCTGTTCTTTAATCAAAAGTATGTGAATACTCCCATCTACAGGTCAAAACCTGTTGTCATTTCCATAGAAGCCCCCAGTTTAGCACCTTTTCTCATGTTGCGTTAAATACTGTGCCAAGCACATGCAACATCTAGAGTTGCATTCTGTTCAATTAGTTTTTCATTCTAAAATTTCAGTGATAGGGGTCCTCAGATCATAGGTTGAATTTCCAAAGCGGTCCACACCTCTATTCAAAAGTTTTTAGGGGTCTGCAAATGAAAAAAGGTTTGCAAACCACTGTCATAATGCTTTGCATCAATCACTTTCTGACACGTCTGCCTGCATCCTGGGATTGCATACGAACGTTGGATTTTCCATACTAGATCAGAGAACATTTGTTCTTCAGATCTGACATGCTGTCTCTGCAGAAGTCTGGGCTAGAAAATTAGAGGGAATTGATCACCCCCCTCCATCTTCCCTCCTGCACACACATACAATAATTGTAACCAGACTTATAAACTATACCTTGGGGAAAATTCCTCCCAGGCCTCTTCTCTGAACTGCATTCAGGCAAATTCAGTTTGGAGTAAGCTGGTGCAACTCCCATAGCAGTCTCTGAGTGAAATTCAGCAATGACAAATGGTTTGTAAGTCACACATCAGGTGTAAATTGTTCAAAAAACCTAGCAAGTTAATTTCATGTGTACTAATTTGGCATACAGTGGGTGTGCAATCTGAGTGTGACCTACCCCAAAATGATGGGAGGGACATTTGCTCAGCAGGAAAAGCAACTAATCGGAGGGTGAAAGATTAGGGTGACCAGATAGCAACTGTGAAAAAACAGGACAGGGGTAGGGGGGCAATAGGCGCCTATATAAGAAAAAGTCCCAAAATACAGGACTGTCCCTATAAAAACAGGACATCTGGTCACCCTATGAAAGATAAAAGAAGCTCACACTAGAATGTAATTCACACCACATCATCCACAACACATTATTTTGGGAACAATTTCAGTTCTGGTGTCAGCCAGTGTAATGCCCTCCGATGGCAACAGTTACACTCAGTACTACCAGAACTCAGAGAAAGCCATATGGGTGTCACTTATACACCCACTAAATGCCAGATTGGAACAAGTTATAGTGCCTCCTCACTTATATTTCTTAGCTCACTGCTTGACATGTGACATGTAGCTTATATCTGGCCTTGTCTCTGGATTGTTTTGAGATCTTGAAGTGTCTAGTGACGACTTTGTTGCTTGATCTGTTTCCCTTGCTGACCCAATCAGTTTGATTACTCTTGCCCCATGTTTCATCAGTTGACCTTTGGTGTAGTAGCTGTAACTCCATATAAGTGGACTTGTCCTATATATGTGTGTATATATATATATATACTGTAGATATATAGTGATGAGTTCTGCTCTTCTGGTTGTAGATCCTTGCAGCACTTATTCAGAATCAAGATATAAAATTCTCTGTTTATTTCTTTAGTTTGGTATCAAAATGAGCAATGTCCAGAGTTTTGCTTTTTGAATTAAATATTTCCATTTCACCTAAAGCTTTATGCTGGGTTTCTTTGCACCTAGACTACTAGGTGTCTCACTCCCACCTCCACCAGTTGTGCCATTTCAGATGTTTTTATTATTGGTAAAGTGCCAGTCACCCCAGCTATTGATCCTTAAAGACTTTTTTTTACCGGTAGTTTTAAAAAGTTTTATTTTAAACCTCTTAGGGTCTTGTAGTTCTGGTATTTAAAACATACGGCTTTGTTCCTGTTGTACCTACATTGCTTATATCAAATGGAGTACCCAAGAACAGCAGTATTCCACCTGTTTTCTCATATTTTCTCAAATGGAAGCTCCTGTAAAAGCTACCCTCTGGAAAGGTTTTTTTCCTATTGTAGTAGGAAGACAGCCTGAGACATAAGCCCTTGTATCAGAGGGCTGGCATGAGGCCTGAGGCCTGGGCTAAAGTAGTAGCCAAAACTTTGCTGATATAAAGCAAAATCAGGCTGTGAGCTAGAGACAGGCCCTGCTCACAGAATCTGGCAAGAACATGGCTGATATTTCAGAAATACATATTCTTAAGAAGTGCTAGGCACCGAGTACTCATGCAAACACATCCCAATATCAAGTGGTATCAGAAAATCCTGATATCAAGGATGGTACAAAAATATTCCCAAAGGATAACAGGAACACACTGATCCTTCTAAAAGGTAAGGTCAGAATTACAGTACATAATAAAGATGTTTTAACTGAACCAACAAGTACAAGGTGATGGGTGAGGGGTCAGTAAATAACTATGTCAGAGGGGCAGTACATAGCTTGTTTTTATCAGGGTATAAAGATGTATCTCAGAGGGAGTTCTTTGTCTAGTCTAAGGAGGAATAGAAAGTCCCGCCATTCACTGAGCTGGTCCATTGTTACTGGCATACATATACTAGTGGTCTGATAGAGTCTGCAGGATACGAGTACCATGCTTTGTTGCCAATAAACCTGGCTGGGTGCCTTCATACCTTAACAGATCTTGTGGTCACTGGGCAGTTTGCTTGAAGTCAGCACATGGGGAGAACACACACACATAACTGAACATCTAACCACACCTATAATTCTGCAGATTAATGCTCTGTCACTGGGAGACACTATGAATAATCTCAGGCTACTTCTGAGCCTTTTTACAAGTAATATTGTTTGGAAACAAGGAATGGTGGAATTATGGCATTAAAGAGACAGACAGTATCTACCAATTTTGCAATCTGTGATTGGTACTACTGGAAACAGCCCTCTTTACAAGACACCATTTGATAACAAAGAGACATCAACCCACATGACAGCAGGTATGGCTGATCCAAGAAAAAGGAGTTAACATATTTTATAGCATGTCAGACGTCATATCTTCTGCTCTCTAATGAACATTACTTAATAGTGTACTTTTTCATTATTTATCATTCTAAAAGTGGACTGAGAAACCTTCTCAATGGGGTAATGTTTTTTTTCCTCAAACCTATCCTTAGCCATTTTAATAAGCTAATGTAATGTGAGAGAAGCAGATTGATGAGATTGTTTTGATGCTGCACTGGATGCTGATAAATTCTCTTCTGTCTATATGGTTTAGGTATCCACAGATGAAGCTCCCAGCCTTTTTTCTTTTCATTGTCCTACTACTAATATTTTCTGAAAGGCCTTTGGGAAGGTGATAGCTTCCTCTGCAGTTAACCTGACTCAGATTCTTTGAAAATTTTTTTCCTTCCCACAGTACAATGTAGTATGGGGGAAGGGGGAAGATGCTGCATTTCTTGCCAATCAACACTACCATGGAATGAACTAATCCTCTGCCATTTGATTGTGTAGCCTTTGAATGGGTGCCACTGAATGGTACTGACAGTGTCTATTACATTAAGGGCTAGTTTGACTACTGGACCAGTGACTCCACGGCAGCGTGAGCTTCAGTGCAGGCTGTACAAGCCAAAACCCTGTGTAATTATATGTGGGAATAGCCCGTACTGAAGTGAGCCCTGCCTTAGTTTCACTGCTCCAGGTCCCAACCTAGTGAGATAAAACTAGCTCGGGTATGTCTACACTCCAGGGCTGTAGCATAGACATATTCTTGGGCTACATCTATAGCTGGAGCTGAGTGTGTGATTCGCAGCTTGAGCAGACATACTCACACTAGCTTTGATCAAACTAGGATGCTAAAAATAGTAGTGTAGCTACAGTGCCCTGGGCAGTGGTGAGCCGCAGCATGGGCTAGCTGCCCTGAGTATGTATCCTTAGGATCAAGGCGGGTTCATACTTGGGCAGCTAGCCCGTGCTGCCACTTGCCACTGCCCATCTTACCATGGCTCCCCTACTATTTTTAGCATGCTCGCTTGATTAGAGCTAGTGTGAGTATATCTACTTGAGCTGCGAATCACACCCCCAGCTCCAAGTGGAGATGTAGCCTAATAGCGGGAACTCTTTGGATGCCTTTAAGTAAGACTATGTTCAGTACGTAGGGCCAACTCCTACTCTGCTTTCATGCAGCTCAGCTGAAGCAAATGGGAATTTTGTGTTCATATATAAGAGCAGAATGCTAATCTTAGTGTTGAATAATACTGGTCAGTATGCAACTGCAGACATGGGGGCCAAATTGAACAGTGCACTGAATGGAGGTGTAAGGTACATGTCAGGTATAAGTGGCTTGGAAAGTGGGTAACTGTGGTAAAGTAGTGTACAGTAGATGAAGTGAAAATATTTTCTTTTGCCTTTTTCCTAGTTGGTAAGGTTTGAGCAAATATTCCCTATCTTTACTAAATGGGAAATATTAGAATCAGTAGTAACTAACCTACTAGTAAAAAAGTAAACAAAATATTTGTAACTACACCCATTGTAACTTGATCTGATATGACATTCACTGGGTGTGTAAAATGAATGCAATATGCCAAGGGGACAGAGTGAGGTATAGCAGGAATAAGAATAAAGAGGAAGGTGCGTAATGATAAGGTGTATGTGAAGATGGAAGCCATTTTATCTTAAACACTCTTATTAGTTCACCAGTTGATATGTTAAACATGGCTTGTCTTGTGTTAGTTACCATGACTCCTCAAGAGCAGAGAAAGGCATAACAGGAACCAACGGTTGCAAGTTAAAGACAGACAAATTCAAATTAGACATAAAGCCCATGTTTCTAACAGTGAGGGTGATTAGCTAGTGGAACAAACCACCAAGAGAAGTGGTGGTTTCTCCATCTCTTGAAGTCTTCACATCAAGACTAGGTGCCTTTCTGGAAGACATGCTTTAGTCAACCACAAGATATTAGGCTCAATACAGGAGTAACAGGGTGAAATTTTATGACTTGTGTTATACAGGAGGACAGACTAGATGATCTAGTAGTTCCTTTTGGCCTTAAATTCTATGAAAACATGAAATCGTAGACACAAACCGTGGGAAGTTATGCTCAGCAATGTTTGCACACAGACCACATTTCATACTGAAATCATTGAGAGGCAGAAATCACAACCCCCCAGTGCCATTTTTACAATTTCACTTTTCAGACTGCAACCATGCTCTAGCAAAAGCAGCTAAAAAAATATTAATGAACCAGCACCTCACACTCAGCTAACCACAATGCAAAGGGCAGCTACAGGAGAGGCAGAAACAGCCCCAGCCAGCCAAGGACTGGAAGGTCAGTTAGTGGCTTTGAACCACCTTTCCCCCTGATTCTCAGATGTGCTGAGTGTAATCTTGGGTCTGCTGACTGTCTGGCTGAGTGTCTTTAGCTTTCTGGTCTTCTTCAGGGCTAGAAAAAAATCCTCAAATAAAGATGTTGCAAAAAATAAACGTTTCTGAGTTTATCCATTTTGGATGCAATTTCAAATGTAAATGTATTAGCAACAGAATTAGCTTTTTTTACATTCTAGAGTATTGAATAGATATTGTGCCTTTTAAATATAACTCTAATTTAAAATACTTTTTATTGAGGTGCTAGATTTTCCTTTCAGATATGTAATTTTTGTACACACATGCCATTTTGGCCTTAATTGCATCATAGAATTAACCCTATTCTGAAGGCTGGGTACTGCACCTAAGTGGAATAAGGAGTGGGACAACATATTTGCAAGGGCTTAGACTTTATTAAGTGAGGGGGGAAACTAGAGGACAGTATCTGAAGTGATATTCAATTCTGGACCAGCCATGGTTACAGCAAGTATGTAAACAAACATGTGATCTTGTGAATGAAATAAACAGCATCTTTCACATTCAATCTTGCAGAATAACGTTCCTTGTTCCCATAATCACCTGTCTGCTCAAAGGGCAAGGAAGGCTCTTTTAAAATAAGGAAAGTTCTTGTTTTCTCAGTTCAGTTCCACATAAAATAAAATTGTTAAGTACAAGCACAGCAATATTTGACATTTTTATGGTGCCTTTTCTCAAGATCTCAACATGCTTTACACTCATTACTTAGACCCTTGGGTAGCATTATCTCCATCTTAAAGGTGGACAAACTGAGAAGTGGAGCCAAAAATCGTGCACTAATATTTTGTACCTTAATTCTTGGCCACAAGAGCGGATTTACCATGAAACAAACTATGCGGTGGCCTGGGGCCCCCCAATGACAGGGAGGCCCCCAAAATTCAGGAGAAATATCTAACAACCTGCCCCCAAGTCCTGGCCGACGGCTCAGCAGGGCTCAGGCAGGCAGGCTGACTGCGTGCCATGGCCGGTGGCCACACGCCGCTGCCGGAAGCGTCCAGCATGTCCCTGCAGCCTCTTGGGTGTGTGTGTGTGTATGTGTGTCTCTGAGTGCTGCCCCCACCCCAAGCACCGACTTTGCAGGTCCCATTGGCCAGGAACTGCCCCGCCTAGGAGCCACTGCTGGAGGGGTGTGTGCTGGTTGCTTTGGGAGACACGCCACCCCAGGTAAGTACCACCCTCTGCCCTCTCCTACACCTCATCCCCCTGCTCCAATCAAGGTACCTCACTTATTTTAATTTACTTCCCATTACTTATAATATACGAGAAGGATGAAGAAAAAAAGAATGAAAAATGGGGGAGGGGTAAGATAGGAGAGAATGTTCTTTTTCTTGGCTGGGTCCCGAAGGGGAATCGGGGGCAAAAATGAGGCTGTGCACAGGGCCCAACTAACTCTAAATCTGCCACTGCTTGGATAACTGTATGTCAGATACTAGATGTCAGTAAAAAAACAAACAGACAGTAGCAGCTATGCCTTTGGAGACCCAGTAACAATGTAACTTGCACAGATTGTACTGTTGCGTCACTGATCTGAGTAAAATTGCTTTAGGGACTGATGCAATGCCCAGCACAGTGATTGGGATCCCTTCCACTGGATTTAATCAGCGTTGAATCAGCTCCTTTCACCAGTAGGAAAGAAGAATCTGGTTTCATGGGCAGGCCAGTAGTTTGCTTTCAGTGCATTGGTGCCTGCTGGGCTTTCAATGGAGCTTTATTGACAGAGAGAGTAATTTTATCTTCTATTGTTTGAAGAACATCCAATTTATGATTTTCAGTAAAAAATGTTTAGGGTTCCAATCTACATGGCAGGAGCCAGGGTTTCAATTCTAACAGTTTTGACCAACTACTGTAGCAGATTGCTCCCACCATCTTTTCTACTCCACAGCATCTCATATGTATTTATTAACCAGACAACAATTCCTGGCAGTGAAACACTCCACTAGCATAGCAGAAATGAAAGCTCTAATGAGCAGTAATAATAATTAACAACAATAATAATAATATTTTGTCCCTTTTATGGTGCCTTCCATCCAAGGATCTCAAAGCCCTTCACAAATATGCAAGTAATAAGAACCCATATTGTATCTCATATGGTCCTGAATTTCACAGCAGAAATCAATCACAACGTAGTCATTCTTTATGCTGTTTCAGATGGCAATCCTAATGATCAGAAAACAACTCAAGCTCTCTTAATAATATAAGAACGTTTGTTGTTTTATTCTTTTTGGTGGGTACAAAAACCACAGTTTTTTACACAGAACAAGATTATAAATAATATTTGTAACATGAGTGACCCGTAGTCTCTTTTGATTCTACACTGCAGACTGATGATGTACTCTAAACACTTTTTTTGTTTTTCTAAGTTAGACAGATGCAAATCTGTGAAACACTGAATGATGTAACAGAATGAAGGTAACAGCGAACAACAGGATGACCAACAACTTTTATAAAAAAAAAGTCTCTGAATTTTGTTACAGTGATGGCATTTTATATCAATTATTGCAATGAATTGTTCCCTAAGATGGTTAGAAAAAAGAATTGTGTTGTCTTCTACCGAATTTACATCAGTTAAAAAGCAAGCATGTTTCAATATTCCTCTTTTTTTTCAAAGAAAATGTAAATAATTTCTTTATTTTTTTCACAGGATTTACATATTTATTATTTTCTTATCACAGTTTAGTGATTTGTTTCCACAGCTGGATATTCTTCCATTGTATATATTGATGTTCTGGAGACACAGGTTAGAATGTTCATTGACTTCTATAGCTATTTTCCCCACTTTGTCAAGATAAAGACCAAAATGTTGTCCTTTCTGAGCATGTTCTTCACAGTTTGATGTGCTAATTGGCAAGTCTTATTAGTTTTAAGTCCACTCAAGTGAAATTTGTTGCTGTTAATATATACCCATCCTAGCCCACCGCCCCCCAACAAAACTAAATTATGAATTTTCCTGATATAAAATCTGAGTTTGGGTTTCCGAGCTGAGCTCATGCACACTTTGTTGCTGATGATATCTGGCGCACTTGGATGTACTTCCCAATTCTCAGCCCGATTATTAGTTCATCAATGACACTCCTATGTCGTTATAGTCTGTGCTGTGTGCCCATCAGTCACCAACACAGTTTAATTAAGGCACTCAATTATTTTTTTGGTTTTTATGGTAGGTCCGATGCAATTACAGCCAATCCTGAACTTTGTCTAATTGCAGTTCCAGCATGCACGGCCTTCGGGCAGTCGGGAGTTAATACACGGCCGTTTTCTCCTACACTCCCTGTGATGGATAATCTGGCTTTGTTTCTTATGGCTTCAGAAAAAGTCAACTAGGATCCAGGAAAAAAGGAAAAGAGAAGAAAGTGTTACAATATTTCTGTTCGTCAATAAGCTGGGACACAACAAACACCAAATATCAAGTTTTAGACATCTGCATTTTTTTTCATATATAAAGTGCATTTAACTACACTGGGGAAAGAAAATAAATCAGACAAAAGATTCTGCTGTTAAAATTTTGTGAAAGGCAAATTCTACGGACAAAGTATAAAATCCCAATTTGCTCAACTGATTAGTATACCTTAACCTAAAGTACTTCACACTACACTGATATTCTGCAGCAATCTGAGAAATAATACTCTTTATAGCCGGGGCCTGGCAGGCACTTATTCACATGGATAAAATTACGTATGTGCATAAGTGTTTGCAGGATTAGGCCCTAAATTCTGATTAGCAATAAACAACTAAAAATTATAAATAATAAACATTTCTCATAAATTACTTCATAAACCTGGAAACTCTCATTTTGAAAATTTAATCCACTGTTCGAACCTAAGGAAGTGTATGGCTTCTATTTGTAAAATATATATATATATTTACCATTTTCAAATCACAGAGAGCTCTCCATAAATCTCATTTCCTAAACACTTGGCTATAAGCAGAGCTGATCAGGAGTTTTCCATTGACTTTTTCTGACTGAAAATGCAGTTTCCAGAAAAGCAACATTTTCCACTGGAAAATTTCAATTTTGCCACCATTTAAAAAAAAAATTCCTCTGGGAAAGTCAGAACAAAATATGGTGTGTGGGATCAGGTTGACCCAAACTGAAACATGTTGGTTAGTTGAAATTAATCAGATATTTTGTTTCCGAACAGTATGACATTAATTTGTTCCCAGCTGAGCTGCCTGGGTGACTCATGGGAATTGTAGTTTGGACGCCTCATGCCCCATTCTCCTCTATTGGTTAGGATCCCTGGCTGAATTACACTTCCCAGGATATATTAGAGTCGCCCCTTCAGTTGAACCAGCCTGGTGCACCGTGAGATTCCCATGACCTTGATGCATAATGGCAAATGTAGTCAATCCAGAGAGGAGAATGAAGGCAGGAGCAGGGCTGGCCTTAGGGAAAATGGCACCCTGGGTGAACTTGTCTTTTGTCCCCCCATTACCCCTGGCCCCTATGGGCTCCCCAGACTCCCCACCCCCCCATTCGTCCTGACCCCTGCACTGTGCCCCTTCACTCCTAATCCCTGTACCCTGCTCCTGCACTCACATAAAGGGAAACTGACCTGGATGCATGGAGCAGCTGGCACTGCTGCTTGCTCTCCCCTTGAACGGCTGTTTCTCTGCGCACCCCTAAGGAGGTATGGGGGGGAGCAAGGAGTGGCATTAGGGATCCCTGCATCCAGGTCACCCGGGCTGTGTAAGGGGCAGGCAGGAGAGCAGCAGCTCCTGAAGTTCACCTCACAGCACAGCCCAGGTAGGGAAAGTAACATGGATGCACGGAGTGCTTGGTGTTGCTCCTCGCTCCTCCCCTCACAGCCTCCTAGGGGTGTGTGGAGGAACGTTGGGTTGGGAACAGTATCTGTGTGTCACTGCTTCCCTGTCCCCCCACATGTTCCTCCACTGGGAGGAAGCAGGGAGAAATCTGGGGGGCGGTCCCCCATCAGCACTCACTTGCCAGCCGAGAGCAGTTCCTGACAGTACATTGGCAGTGCACACCTCTGTGCTGCTGCACGGCACTCCTGGGCAGTTGCCGGGGTGGGCCATCCCTCAGCCTGGCCTTGGGCAGGAGGCACCCAAACTACAACAGTTCTACACAAGTTTTGAAATATTGGAATTTTCCATGAGATGGAAATTCTAATTTTTGACCAGCTCTATTTATAACACAGACAAGTGACCTAGGAAGTGTGGGGCAAAGATAAAATCAGAGACATACTGGAAAATTAGAGGAACAGAAGGGGGATACTCACATTGGAAAAATGGCTAAAACTGATTTTTACAAAAAGGAAATGAATTGTGGTATTTTCCTTCATTTTATTTGCTATTATTGCTGATACGAGCTTTGTCCCACCTAGCCCAGCTTCTCCTTCTGCCCGAGCCAACAGTGAAGTTCTAAGCCTGTGTTTGTGAAGTTATTATATATATATACACATACACATACACATACACATACACATACACATACACATACATACATATGTACATGAGAGGGAGAGAGGGAGAGAGAGAGAGATTGTCAAAGGACAATCTCCAATTCTACAACTACTACAGTGCCACCATAAAGAACCCAAAAGTAAAAGCACCATCCCCAATCAATTACCCTAACAAACCTTGATAATGTGACACCCTTGTAGTCTACCTAACTCAGCTACGGATCTCAGCAAACAGAAGAGCACTATATCATTCCCTAAAGACCAAAAATCTGGGCTGTGGTGAAGCCATTTTTAGGACAGTCAGTTACAGTGTCCAAGACCCAACTCTGAAAGAACAGTGGCTCCAGTCCCACAGCATTCAGATCCAGGGATAGTTAACAAAAACACCTTGGTCTATGACAGCTGTAGTATATACAGAGAGAAATGGTCTCTTAGGTACATGAGACCCCAGCTCATGCCTAGTTTTATGGAATATCAACAACTTGAATTGCACCAAGAAGCAAATAGGAAGCTTGCAGCTTGCAGAGCACTAGTATAATGTAAGGTCGTATAATTTAGCTCATAGTGCTAAATTAATGAGCTGTATATTCTGCACTAGTGGAAGCTTCTAGGTGGTCCTTTAAGGTAGTCCCAAGTAGTCCATTCTAGAAATGACAAAGATATGGAGAAATGGGGAGGTCCACTCTAAAATAAAACATTCTCTAAGTCAATTGCAAGAAAAAACAACATTTTTTTTCTTCATTACTTTCCACTGATGATATCTGGAATTTTTGGAGCCAGTGAGGTCCAAAATGAGCCCTAGATTTCAAATCTCTTTGACAAACAGAGTACATATTTCTCAAAAGAGTGAGCTGGCATAATTCTTGACATGTCTTCCAAAAACATCTCCCTATCCACCAGAACCACCTCCACCTCATTTGGATTGAACTTCAGCCAGTTTTCCAATCCATGACCCTATCATAGTCATGCAGTAGAGAAGCAGAGAGACTGAACAATCCAGGGATAAAGAAAAAAAAGACATAAGGACCACCTTCATATGTACCACATGTACCATGATTTTGTGGCCCAAACCATCTCACTGTTTTTTCTAGCCCCTCACATACACCTTGAACAGAAATGGTGATAAAATAGAACCTAGTGGATTCCTAGGCCCTTGGGGATGATGAACAATTTCCCAGATGGAATGGAAAAACAAAGCTTCTGAAAAAAAGTGTCCTTTCCCACTAGAGACCAAAGATGGACCGACAACTCCTAATGGGAAACAGCTGAAATAGTTAATGAAATCAGTATGGTACAAGACCGTTGAGCAAGGAAACTAGTGCAGCTTCTGAATCATATCATAGTTAAAAACACAGGTACAGTGAAGGGCTAATCCTATCTTGATTGTGCTGTCACAAATTCAACATCATGGCTTGACAGCAGAATCAATTAGAAGGAGAAGTTGGGCTGGGAGGGAAGAAGCCCTGGTAATTATTGTAGCAAAAGTAGTAAGAAAAAAATATAAAAAGAATGAACAGTAAATAAGAAGACTGCAGTTAAATCCTGAAACTGTGTGTGTCTGACAGTCTCTCTTTAAGGTGTGTACCTACAAAGTGTTGTGTCTCCTGTGAGATGCTGAGTGCCCTACTCCCATTGACTTAAATGGAAGTCGACAACATTCAGCATCTTGGAGCATTGAACCTTTAATACGTGATGGATATTTTATTCCATTCAGGTTTGTACACAGCCCTGACTACTAGTAGTATCTGGGCAATATGGTCATTTCCTTTCCAAAAATATTAAAGGCAAACTGTGCACACCATTTTCTAATTTGGACATGAAACTGGAAATGTAAAGTGCAAAATCAATGCAATAAAGGTGCTGCTAAAAGTTGCCTATGCCCACTGTAGCATTTGGCCACTTTTATAATAAGTGATTAGATTAACCAAAAGTATGGGGTTGGGGATTGAGAGAGAGAGCAAGAGAGGCACTTGAACCAGAATCCCGATCGTCAGGACATTCACAGGTTGACAGCCCACTAAGGAAGAGATGATGGAAAGGAAGAATTGAAAATTATATTTCTTCCCTCCTACCCCACCCCCTCAATTTCTATTTGGCGAGCAACAACTTTGAGCTTGAGATACATCCCTTTCGCCTGCACCCTCACAAGCACCCTGATGTCATTAACCCTTGACATGAGGGAGCTATTTGTATTGTCATACTTGCAGCATCCAGGAGTTAGTCCAAAATGCAGATAAGTGCATACGATGCCAATAAACACCAAAGAGTGTACAAATGTAAATTCTCAGGGGCTGGATCTTCACATGACTTAATGTCCATAGAGGGAAGTTAGGGCTAGAAAGAGTTACTCTGCCTCCATTAGTCCCTTACAAGGGCAACTGGGTTACCTTGGCTCCAGGTGTGGAAGGGTAAGGGACTCCGTGTGCCTGGTCTCTTGTATAGCTCGAGGTGGGGAAGGTGGAGCATTGACTCCACCCTGCCCCCCATGTACCCACCAGTGCAGGTAGCTGATGTATCAGGGTGGCAGTTTGGTGCTGGTATAGGCCAGAAGAAAATTAATGCCCATGGGAGCCACCATGGAGCAAGGGAGCTGTGGGTCCTTAAACCACAGTTCCCTCCTTGTGCTGCCCCTGCAGTGGCACAGCAACACGTCGCCTCTTACCAATGGCTGTGTCCCAGAGACACAATCTAGCCCTATATATTCAGACTCACTGGCTCACAGCTAAGGTGGTGTAAGATCTCCCCCCATTTTTAATTCATATATTTTAGAACAGTCACAATTTAGATATTTTATATTGGCTTAAAAACAGAAATGCCCTGGGTTTTCATGCAGGCATTTACCTCATATAACTTCCATGGAGGGTTTGTTTTTTAATATATTGGCAGACCATTGTCCTAATGTGATCTAATTACTTTGGTTAAATGAGCACAGATGAGGTTCTGAAATGAATAGTGAACATGTGTATGACTGCTCTCTCCAGGAGAGACTCTGAGCCATGGAAATGTATGTAATCATAGTCAGAGGCTGTAGGCTGCTAACACTTAACAGACATTCTCATTAGGAATGTGTAATTGGGTGATGGAAAAATAATATTTTACCAAAGAGTTCAATGATCTCAGCTAGCCTCAATGGTCTTCTAGGTATAAACATATTCTGTTTGAGAAATGTTTAAAATATATACTAACTTAATAAAAATTCTTCGGAAGGTATTATATTAAATATCCTGAGCAGAATAAGTTAGTTGCAAAATATTGAAACTATGAGGATGTTTTTCATAGGGTTCAAAAACTTTTTCATTTTTGGGGGATTTAACATAGTTTTAAGTAGCTAAATATTATTGAAATCATTATAAAAAAGGTTAGCACAATTAAGTAAACCCAAGTTTTCAGGAAATGAGAAAATAAATTCTATTGTTTCAGTAACAAGTTCAATAAAAAATTGATGAAAATGTTGCCAAAAAATTTAAATACAGTACTTGGAAAAAATGGTGACCTATTCATTTTTGAAAAAAGAATATTTTCAACTAAGAAGAAATTTCTTTCAAAAAAACTTGATGAGTTCTAATTCTGGTTTTGTTTATTTAGGGGGAAAAAAATTGAAAACAAGGATTTAAATAAATTCTAGCAGTAGAGTAGTCATACCGCCTGTTGCATTATCCTGCCATATTGCATATGCTAAGTGACTTTGGGCCAGGTCAGTATTTGGGTGGGAGCTGGGATTTTTGAAGAAAACATTTTGGGTGCATCCTGCTTTGTGAGTTTGATTAGGAATATGGTACAGGTGTGTGATTACTCCTGCATGGTTTACTGTTGTGTTAAGTAACAACAGTATAGTTAATGGCGTGTAACTTCACCTATAAGTCCCTGAAATGTATTTTCATTATTCCCATTTTAAAAAGAATGATTGCATTTATATTATTATTATTATTATTGCTTACCTTGCTTATACATTGCTTACCTATTTGACATGCACACCCTTGTTCCCTGCAATAGCTTGAGAACATACTCAGTGTTTGGCAAACCCCTCAGGAACTGCAGGAGTAAAAAGCTTTTCATCTGCATTTTGTCTAATTACATTCACAATATGATTTTTTTTTAAACCGTTAGTTCTGGGAGTTGACGTTGAGCCTTGTATAATGTTTGATGTTAGCATCTGAAAATCCTAACTCCTGGTGTCACAGGGTTAATGAACATTACCCTAAACAGCTGGGGTCATCTTGGCATCTACTACTTAGCCTTCTGATCTAACAACAGCTGTTTATGTTGGGCACAGTGGTTTTGCCACATTGAAGTAACCTGGACAGTCAAATCTAGGCTAGATTCTTATCAACATTTAGATTTGTATTAAAGGATTGATCTCCTTTCTGTATTTATGGATTAATGTGCATGACTCACATTCTCACTAATGAGAGTTAGGTGCATAAATCACTTGTGTATCATTGGAAAACTAGGCCCCTGTTATGATTAAAATATAGCAAGGAAATGTCTGCGAGTATATAGAATAATAAATGGGAACACTAAGAAAGCTACAAACAAATGCTATGCTTGGAAAAGCTTCCCAATCAATGTATGCCAAGCCCCCTCCCTCACCTTCTTGAAAACACCCCTGAGAACCCACCTATTCCTCGAAGCTTTCCAGCTATAATGACCATACACCATTCTGTGTTCATTCTGTGTTTGTTCTGTATTGTATTGTTCTGTATTGTACCAGCTGTGTCTTTAGACTGTAAGCTCCTTGGGACAGGGAACTGTTATTTGTTTGGCACACTTCACCTATTGTACAGCGCCGTGAGCTCCAGCGCTATATAAATAATAAATAAAAATAATAATAAATTTTATCTACAATTCTTTCCTGTTAAATCTAGGTGGCAAAATAAAATTTCAATTCCAAATCTACTTCTCCCATCTCTGTGCTTAAGTTCCGTACTCATCATAGTTCTATGATTCCAGAAGAATCTAGCTTAGAACATTTTGTCAAAATGGGATGAATCTGGTTTGCTAATGGAATGGGACTGAGAGTTCTAGACTGCAACAACTAGGGGGCATCAATCCTTCCTGCATATTAATTTATAAAGCCTCTAGTATACCTTGGACACTATATAATAATAATATTAATATTAACAATATACAAGTTCCATTTGTTATTATATGCCCCTTTAAAAGGATTTAGTGCTGATCTCAGGAGTAGTTAGATAGCCAGGTTCACATTGCAGATACCAGCTCTTTCATTATATTAGTAAACCACCCACGCACACCTACTTCGTTGTGCTATCTCATAATAGGCGAAACACCATTAACATTTCAGTCACTGAAACCACTACATATACATCTAAAAGGTATTGCTTCTCAGCAGGATAAAGGGGTAGTCAGGCTTAGTCTGCTGAAAACTGATGTGACTCTCGAAACTCCATTAGCAATATTGGCATTATTTATAGTTATTGCAATGGGACAAGGGTTGACCCAAGGCAGGACTTATTAAACAAACGCTATGCTAAAGTAGCACCCAATTCCATTCATCAAGGGAGAGGGGTGGAGGGTAGGGAAAAAAGATGAATCACATTTAGAATCATATCACAGTGCTTGCTCTCCCTAAAGCTTTGACTATGGCTTACTGAGGTGCTGCCTAACCCAAATCTTGACTATAATCCCTATACAAATCTACAAACAGGGCTAATAAATAGTAATTCAATAATAATAAAAGCCCTCAGAAAAATAGGCCAGCCAAGTAACCCAAGCAAGCTGCAGCTCCCTCTACAGAAAGACTGTTTTTACTTTAGTGTCTAAAATGTCAAATAGCTGTAACGTCCCAACTGATACAGTAAGACCAAACTGTGTTGTTTTAAAAAAGAGAAGATATTCTTTACATATTAAAAAAGCCTTTGCAATGCAGATGTCTATTAGCAACATAGAGTAGTATACTGTACATCTGCAGCCAAAAAAAAGGAACCACTTTGCACTGAAGTTTTCCAAAATATAAAGCTCTATTGAGAAGCAAGCATTACCACCACTGGACAGACAGGTCACGACATTGCATTACAAGATGCATCACCCACTCACTGTAGTAGGCCCTAAGTCCTACCCCTAAATTTTAACACTTTCCGTTCCATATACGTTGTAACCTTCTCTATATGTTGCTAAATTCTGGGTATTCTGCGAGGAAGTTGGATTAAAAGTCTGTGCACTCTTTGCCACCTTCATTCGCTTCGCCTCTGCCCTGGACTTGTAACAGAATTCTATCAAAGCCACCAGCATGGCCAAGCCCAAGCCTCCAACCAGAATGTAGAAGACTCCTGCAACGTTGCTGAGACTCAAGGCACTCGTCTTGTCCTGAGGAAACAGAATCGGTAGAGTTAACCACTGATGTCAGACACTGGGAGCTCAAAAGCTACACATTATACACTGAAAACATACATAAAAGAGGTTTAACTGAAATTAACTGACAGTCATTTACACAGTTCTTCACAAAAAATCGGCTTATCTGAATTTATAAAATATATATTAAGTGCCATTTCTTCCTGGCAAACATGGAAATCATTACTTTAGGATGTAATCAGTCACTCGCTAACAGCTGTGAAATGGTACTACCGTTACTCATAACTTTAAACAATGACTATCTACCTCTATTTAATAAAAATTTTAATAGCAATATGAAACTAGATTTATTTGATGGTCATTTAAAGCTTTCTAACCCAAAAATCCATTTACGTCAGATGGGACTCTGCATAATTTTATTAACACATAGTGTTCACTTTTGATATGCATCGATATAATGACTCAGCCAGGCTGGCTTTCAGCTAATTAAATACATACTTAAAGTATGCAACACTTAAGCTGTCTTTCTTAATTAAAGCAAAAACACATTTCATTAACATAAAGAATATCCCATACTACCTTAGCCACTGCTGTTTGTTTATTTATTTTTACTTTATTTTGTATCTTTTTGGTACCATGGTAATGGATTTGTTACATACAAAATTCTATTAATAGAATTATTTAATGATAAATTAATTTGTGACTAGAAGTTAGTTCTAAGTATTTATAATCATTTAGAAATCAATATTTGTTCCTTTTAGTGATGTATTGTTAAGTAGGTGTTATTTTATATATGTTCCCCTTCGTGGGTTTAAAAGAGCAAATTTATATTGTACATTTCAGTTTGGTTCTGGCAAAAATCTCAACGAGCCTGGTATTTTAGGGTTTGAAAATGATGTGCATAATTTTTCAGCACAAGTCTCTAGAGTAGGCATTTATTCAGAATTGGACTTTTACATACTACATTGCCTGCATTAAGATATTTATAAAATTCTGTCTTATAAGCCCAAGTCGTTAGCCTCTTGTAACTGCATGAATGTTTAATTCACGATGAACACTAAACACTACTTGTAGAAATGTTTAATTTAAAGATGCACTATTTGATGGGGGCTTAGTCCCTCGGCAAGTAGAAGATAACACTGATGTTGATGCACAGGAGACCTAGACATGAATCCAGGTTGTGGCTGGCTGCTAGCACCATTCTTGTACCATTCTTCTCTGCTGGCAAATCAGTTGTTGTCATGATGCTTGTGGCCAAAAAGAAGGAAGATTTTATTGAGGGGAAATGGTGGCCTAAAGTAAGTGCTAGGTGAAAGCGTCCTAAGCTGTCACATACAGTGATAATGATAGTGACGTTTCTGCCTTAGTAGGGGCTGCATTGCTCTTGGTGGGTTTAAACTCCCTCCTCAGATTTCACTTGCCATGTAGTACAAAACAAGGGAGCAAACTCATTTTCACTTTAATTTTTCTCTCTGGCCTTTAGGGGTCACTCTTGGTATTATGAAGCAGCAACCAGTCAATGCCTCTCATATTCCTGTTTAGGCTCTGGGCAAAGGTTGGGAGGTAGAAAGAGGAGCTAGGAGAAAACTGCTGAGATACCCAGAGTTAGGGTGACCATATATCCCGTTCTGGCTAGGACAGTCCCTTTTTTAAGTCCTGTCCTGGCTGTCCCAACTTTTTTGGCAAAACTGGGCATTTGTCCCATTTGCTCTTGCCAACTGATCATCAGTTACCATGAGAAATTAGGCAAATGCCCAGTTTTGCCAAAAAAGTGGGGTATGACCCTGGTGGGGTATGGAAGAACGTGCAGGGGGAGGAAGGGCAAATTGACAAGGCCAACCCTGTCCTGGAGGGAGGGCTTGTGAGAGTAGCTCAGGCCAGGCCAGCCCCATGTGGATTGGCAGCAGGGGTCTTGGGCTGGCCCCATGTCCAAGTGGGAAGTGGGGTGGAGGCCTCGGGCCATCCCTGGGCCGTGTACCATTTTCACTTTATTCCCTTACCCAGAATAAGGGAATGCATGGCGGGAATTAACTGAGAGAATTTTGAAGTGGGCAGAAGAATATCTGCTTCTGAAATACTTCTTCCCAGGAGAAGTGGAAGGGGAGGATGTACTCCCTAAGACTCTTAGGGAAGATTAATTTGGCAGCTTGCAGTGAGGTAAGGGGGCGCCTGGGATTTGAAACCCAGAGATGATATACTGGGAGTTATAGAAAGAAGAGAACTAAAAGTTGAAGCCCTTTCACCCCAGAATTCACGTTAGCTCCATCCCTGTTTCTTGGAGCCTTTCTCCTATACAACCAGGCCAGGCTGTTGTGGTGAATGCCTGAGTGTTCATCTTCACAGAATAGAAGCAAACAACTCAGCTAGGCCATCTCACAAACAAGAAGGACAAATGGAGAAAGGGATAAATTGCACAGCAGTTAATGGAGAGAAGCTTTCCCCACATAAAGGAAAAATAACCCACCTTGCAGCTCTTCAATCACCCCTAAAAATATAGGAAGATGGGACGTGATTTACATTTCAAAAGGAAAGAAACAACCTTTTTTTTTCTTTTTTATATCAACCTCATTTGAAAACCTGGAAAAGCAATAGTGCTTCTTTAAATTAAAGTGGGGCACATAACTATTTGACGGAGGTGGGGGGAGCATTTTGTTTAGCTGATCCTTTGACGAGTGTTTACAGCTATTTATTTTATTTCCATGTCATTTTGTTCATTACTCCCTTTACTGCTTTGTGAACACAACAGTAGGTCCCGAACTGCAGCGACTGACCTTACTTCCAGAGTCCTTGGGTCCACATTCACCTTTATCGTACCACCATTTGTTTTTCAGCTTGTCTAAGACGCCTGCCTCACTGAGTTTCAAAACGGCAAGGTTTACAGGAGTTCTTCACGTGGAAAATAACATAAATAACATTATATATGTTATTTTATGTTATTCAAGTAAAACTACATAGAATCGCATTGCAAAGTGACAGAGCAGAGGCCACAGCAGGTGCTATGTCATGTACTGTAGGCCCAGGTTTACAAACAGACATATGACTGGGACCTGCTCCATCGCTTCAAGTAACAGGCACATACTGCTGGGGAAGATTTTTAAATAAATAGTATGCAATTACTGTGAACCCAAAACTATTGGCTTATCAGTATTAACAACATATTCTTCTGAGATTTAAAATGTCTTCAGTACAATGAGATTGGCTAGAAGACTTCCATGTTCCTGGCTTTCAATTTATTTTAGTTTGTGTGTGTATACATATACATGCACACACGCATATAGAATACAGCTTGGCCATAGCTATTCCATTTATTGCCTTCACAGTGCTACGGATAGTAAAATTTTAATTCTCATGAAGTTTGTTTACAGTATTAATTGGCACAACCCTATAAACATCCTTCATGCAGAAAATCTATTGACCGCAGAAGTAGTTCTGCATGCAGAGAACTTACAGGATGAGGTCCTAATTTGTTAACCTCAGAATAAAGGAAAATGACTGTCAAGCCTTAGTACATGTTTCCATATCCAATATCATTTGGACTGACCTCTTGGTCCTGGAAAATAAAATCAGGGTTTTATTTAAAACTCACTTGTTTAGTGAGTTGGTTCCAGCGAGGTAATAAATTATTGCTTGGAACCTGCTCTCCTAGTTATGTTATTTGATTAAGACAATCCAGCCAAGTTTAGTCTTCATTTAAAACATAATCCATTGCATCAAAGTCATAAGCTGCTGTGGGGTTACACTGAAGTTACCAAAACTCCATTAAAAAGCTCCAGTTTATTGCACTAATACTCACCCTTCGTGCCACTGGGGCAGTTTATCCTGAAAACAACTGAAATAATAATTGGTTACGAGACTTTTAATTTACCTTCCCTCTCAAAACATTGGTTATCAAATTCTTAGTGACCTGCATAGAGATATGTATTTATGTGCAGGTGTGTATGAATACCAGAGAGGAAGGCAGAAAACCTGAAACACTATATAATAGATGGGCTACTATTAGATATCAGAAAATGATAGCACCAACATGTTCTGGTAACATCATACAATAAAAAACTCAAGCTTGTGTGTTTAAGGTATCATCAGATTCCTCTGATGGAACTCATTTCATGGAATGTATTACAACCCAGAGTGTTTTTAAAATGATAATTTATAAATGCACGATTTAAAATTTTCATAACTGTAAAACAATTGAAATATTAATTGGTTTAGTGACACTATGTCAGAAATGAATGACACTATCAAAAGAGTTACTATAAAAGAAAATGGGTTTTAGTCATGCTCAAATTATGTTTGTGTAACTGATTGAACTATATTTCTCAGAATTCTCATGAAGAAATATATTTAAATATTAAAATAAATAATAATTCAGGCTTCCAATTTTAGCTCTATGGATCATGACCTTTAATCCATAAGGACTACCTTCAATACATTTCCATATACTCTACAATGATCTCTATAAGCAAATACAATACTTTGTATGCTTTCAAATTCAACCCCACTAAGTTCATACAGAATGCATTGATACTACTACAGACAAATATATATTGTTTGATTTTGTTCAGTATTTAAACTTACATTTTATTGTCAGGCTTCCTGGCAGCAGGCGGTGCAGGTTGCAAGTGGAGTCAGCTGAGAAACTAAAATTAGTGGGTGGCAGTTTGGAATGCTGGCAAATTTAGGGTGACCAGACAGCAAGTGTGAAAAATCGGGATGGGGTGGGGGATAATATGTGCCTATTGTAAGAAAAAGCTCCTAATATTGGGACTGTCCCTGTAAAATCGGGACATCTGGTCACCCTAGGCAAGCTGCCTCTTAATATGATCTCTGTTTGCCTCTGCTACAGGTGTGAAATAACTGACATTGTAATATGGCTTGGATATCTATTGTCCAACACCACTAATGTTTTGGCTCAGCGCCCCATTTCAATCTTTCTATCCCCAGCCACATCACAGGGTATACATAGAAGGGACAGCCAGGTTCTGTTGTCACCGTGAAAATCCAGAACAACTCCAGGGAAGTCAGTGGAGTTATTCCAGATTCAACTGATTTAAATAAGATGAAAATTAGGAGCTAGATATTTATGAATTATGTATATGAACTGTCAAGAACAGTGGCTACCTGTGTGTAGGGGGAGTCAATAGTAATTTCTCCACTCTTTTGCCTGATATTTCAGCACAAGCATTCAGAATTTAGGAACATAAAGCTGCCTAACACCTACCGCATTTTGAGTTTCTTTCTTCTTCCCCACCCACTCTTGATCCATCTGTATCATCCTTTCTGCTCCCATAGGCATCTTTACATACACAGTGCTTTGGCGGGAACTTTCAGGTTTTCTTTTCATTGAGAAAACCAACTGATTTCATGATTTACTTTCTAACTGGAAAATTACATTTGCAAGTTAACCAGCCTTCTGTATTATGTAGCCGGTTGCAATGGGCAGGATAGACGCAGAATTTCATTTCCTCCACAGCAGCGCAGTCAGTGAGCTCTGTGTGAGAGGCCATTTCAGTGTTCTCTAGCACTACTCTTTCTATTCAGCCACTTGCCCTATCAATAGTCTACAGCTGCTAAGGCAAGCTTGCCCTTAGACACTTCCATCCACTGCACATGGCTTCAATGGGAGTTTTGTGTGTGTGGATGAGACAGAATTTTGGCCCTTTCGTTTTTATGTAAACAGCACCATCTTGAGCTTAAACTTTTCCTAAAGCACATGACTAAATACGGTAGACACTTCAGGTGGCATTTAAAAATGTTTGAAAATTGTATTTGTGTCTATCTTTAAATGAGGCACATAGGTGATATAATAGATTAAAGATAGGAAGAAAACCTCAAGATTTAAAAGTGATCTGAAAGACTGTGTTTAAAAACACATTCAAAATTAAATGGAACTTTAAAGGCTTGCAAAATTTCTATCAAAACCTAACTACAGTTACTATATATTTTAGTTCTTCACCAAAATTAAGGAAGAATAACATTTTTTGTTTGTTTTTAACATTTTAGGCACAAATGAGAGTTAAATGTCCAAATCCCATTGGCTTTCAGTGGGAATTGAGTATGTCGCAACCCTTTGTTTCTTTGAAAATCTCTTCTTCAAGCCCTAGCTTTTTCTAACCACATCTGTCAAACACTCAGTTGCTAATAACCTTCCCCACATTGTATAGAAACATATTTGGTAAGTAGCGCCACTGATTTTAAGGGTGGCAGAATCTAGGTCAATATGATTTACAGCATATTAAAGAAGAGTAGTACAAAAACATAAAATAGATAACTCGTCTGGAATTAAATGTTTTACCAAGTTCAGTCCTGTATACTGTACATTATATTGTCAAATGATAATATGATTTTTTTTAAAAACATGGGTAGGGACTCAAGTTAAAAAAGTTGGTCCAGATCCTCTGTTAGTGTAAGTTGGTGTAGCTCTATTGAAGTCAACTTACATCAGTTGAAGACCTGACCTATTATTTGTTGGTGGTGGTATAAATCTTTCTGCACCCAGCTTTGCACATGCAGTACTAGGAGCAAATTGTGCGCTGATTTCCAGAAGTGTGAATCTGGAGTAACGCAGCAGAATTTGTCCCATACTATCTAAATAGTCACACTGCATATACTGTATATCATAAGAATTATAGGATTTTATAACTGAAGAAGATCCAAGTCTCCAATCCAACAGTCAGAGTGTGACAATTTAAAATCAGTGGCAGTGCTGTTTAAGTAATGACTTGGGGATAAGGGCCAGGGAGAATAATATGCAGTTAAAGACATTCTTTATTTTTTATTTTACCAACTTCCACCTCCCCAGCTGGCTTTCCTGTAATTTTCTCCTGTTCCATCTTCACTCATTTACTGGTGGGAGGGCCTATTTTCAAAAGGCTAAGGCCCTGACTTTTATGCCAGTAAAATCATTGAAATTATAATGGCATAAAACTTGAATAATTTAATTGTGAAAAATGATCCTAATTTAATATCATACAACACTGCACTAATGGACACATGCAGCAGTAAGAGCTACAGCATGGAGTGGTTCTAAAACCACTGCAAAATTTCAAAGATGAGGCTAATTGCTATGCAATAGGAGCACTCTCCTAAGCCACTTTTAATTAGTTATAAGACCATTCCCATCCACTAAATGAAAGAAGAGGAACATTGTATTAGCATGTGGGTGGAAAATAGAAGTAGAGAGCCAGTTTTATTGTTATTGGTCAATGTTTTCTCTTATTTTTGTAAAAAGAAATGGAAATTAAATGGCAAAAACTATGTTTAAGTTTAATATTATCAGAAGCACCTGTGGCAGCATGTGTTTAAGATTTGGGTTATTATTTTCAAAAGTACCTAAATCCTATTTTCAAAAGTGATGTTAGCACTAAATCTTATTGATAATCAATTGGAGATATAAATTAGTGACATGGAGTTCTTGAAAGGAACTGGTAACCACAGAACAGTAATGAACTATATTTCTGAATTGTTGGAGACCTTTCCTTTCATAGCTGGGGTTAAAACAAAAATGGTCAGGGCTAGTACAGCAGTACTAAATACTAATCTTTAGTTTAAGAATGGATCTAGGAGTTTGCAAGGGCCTGGTTTCACAAGATCTAAACTTTGGAGAGTTGCTGAGCAACTTAAATTGATTACAGCGTCTCTCTTGGCATGACCATGAAGAAATGCTTTGGGTTTAGGGTTGTGTGTGCTGGCTGGTTGGCTGTATATCAGAGGGTACAGCTTGTTTTGGCCGGGTATGCCTTGAGTGCTGTATTGCTTTCAGGGTGGGGGAGAAGTTGTTAATAATCTCATCAAGGAGACTGTAGCATACTTGTAATCTAGAACCGGACTCCATCCAATCATTTTAAAAAAATTTATACAAATAAAAAAAGGGACTTTGATTAAGGGCCTGATTTGTGAACTTGAACTACTGTTTGTGGCAGTTAGCAGTACAGAAGAACAACCTGTGATACTGTTCTCTATGTTCTGCTAACTTGATCATATGACAGAAAAAAAAAAGAATATAAAAGCTTTTATCCAGGACCCAATGAAATCAATAAAAAGACTCCCACTTACATCAGTGGATCAGAACCTATACAATTATTAGTGGATGTGTAGATTTACTTCAAAACAAGGAATTTTGTAGATGATAAATGTCAATAAAACATTTATATCAAGCCAGTCAAGAGTTCAGGCATTTGTATTTTTTAAGAAAACAGACACTGCAGCTATGCAGCATTTATATATTACACTCCCCAATGTAGTCTATCCCTGATACTTTCCCTGTGTCACATTATTTACACTCCCCTGTGCAATGTGTCCCTACTCACTTCCTGTTCTCACTGGGCATGCAGTTCCTGTACCTTACTTCATGTAGCTGCATTCCTAGCTTTCTCCTTCCCGACTACTGCTTGTTCCTCTCACTCCTCACGCAATCACTTCCCTGTGATATCCTAAGACATCCTGCTTTTTCCTCTGCCAGCTGCCCTCCTCTACTTCATTGCATGTGGTCCCTATCTATCAGGGTTATTAATAACAGATGTTAAGGCAAATAGTGTTCTAAGGTAGTTATCTCATTATATTGATTTGAAACATTAAGCATAGCATTGTGTTTTATATTTCAAACTGATAATAGAACCATAGGGTTAGAGGCACCACAAAATTCATCTAATCTAACCCCCGCCAAGATACAGGATTTGTTTGTTTAAACCATCCCAGACAGATGGCTCTTCAGCCTCCCTTTGAAAACCTCCAGTGAAGAAGCTTCCACAATCTCCTGAGGCAGTGTGTTCCATTGTGTTACTGTTCTTACAGCTAGGAAGTTTTTCCTGTTATTTTTCAGGATGATTCAGATACATTATAGGAAAAAAAAGTGTTCATTCACAAGCATAGTATCACCTCCAGGACATATCTATAATATTATATTATATAGTATTTTTTAAAAAGCCCAACAGTGAAGTTTCACAATGAGTGAAACTTCAGGCCAGTGGTGACTTGGATGGAGTATTATAAAAATAAAGTGTGGGGGGGAAGGTGAGAATTTTATGGCTTATCAAATAGGCTTTCTTACAAGAAGTTATCTCCAGTTGCAGAAAGTGCTAATGAACTTCATGTCCACATGCACTTTGGAAAAGAAACTAAAGACCACTTTTAAAACTGTAACCGCTGGCCAGCAGAGCCGGAGGGAAAAAAACTTGCTAGAGCAGCAGGATGGAAGGCAAAGCACAGAGGACTAGGACACCAGATCTGGGTGAGTGCAGAGCAGCACAAGGAGTGGTCTCTGCGGCAAGGGCAGAGTGTCAGGAAAGAAGGGTTGAGCAAGGGGAGGAGAAAAAATACAATGTACGAAACTGTAAAGAAGGCTAATTAAACATTTTAGGTTCTCTCAGCATCACCAGAACCCCTCAATATAGATAGCCTGTATCTTCACAGTTACCCATGTAGTATTCTCTCTATATACCATACACGCACATGCACACAAATATATTTTGAAGAGTGTTTGATTGGCACATTGAGGGCTACTCTTAGTGTCTTAATTTTCCCTCTATGCCATTTCAGCACACATTAGTTTGTCTAATGGATGCTGATGTGAAAAGGCAAAACAAGTTATATGACTGGCCAGTTTAAAGTCTCAGTTTAGATGAAATGAAGGAAAAGTAGGTTAACTTTATCCAGGGCATGAGTAATGTCCTAAAATTCAGAGCTGTTGACATGGCGAAGGATAAGAGAGAGGTGCAATTTCCAATTCACTTTTTTTCCTAAGGAATACACATGAATTTTAGCTTCCAGGTAATGTATCACAACATTCCAGTGTGTGCTTTTTTAACTGGAAATTGCATCAGTGTATTGGATACTTTGGCTGGAAATGGAAATTGGTATAAATAGAAAAATCCTGAACCTGTACATCCTGAGCCGCTGCTATGAGGAAGCAGAGCTGAGCTGCTCCACCTTCCTCTAATATCGAAGGAAAAACACATTGGAGAAATGCAGTCCAGAAAATAAAGAGTCTGATTCTCATACTTCCTTCTCGGTCTCCTGCTGCTTGTTCACTAGACCTAGCTTTGAGATGTTTCTGGTCTTATATCTTTTTGCGTAGGGCACATGTCATCTATTCTTGACAGAGGAAGGTTTCTGAGCATTGATGATAGAATTCATATCTTAAACTGGTTTGTTAACAAGCTCCACTTGAGAAACTTGCAATGAATGCAAATATTTTTGTTTTGACAGTAATCGCATACATCTGTCTGGATCTTGAGCTCAGTTACTAGCAATACTGAAGTTTGTTTGGTTGCAGGCAAAGCCCCAGCAGATGCACCAATTACTTTACATACTGTTTACCCGCTTTGGTGACATTGAGGCTAACCTTGGAGTCACCTCCCCCGCTGCCACATTCTCCTTTGTCGTACCACCATTTGTTTTTCAATTTGTCCAAGAGGCCTTGTTCATTCAGTTTTAAAACTGCGAGGTTAACAGCATTTCTTGAAACGATAAAACATATTTTGTAAGAAACTGCACAGCTGTTAAGATGTTAGAAGGAATGAGGACTTAAGCTCTTTTATAAGCTGGATCCACACGCTAAATAAACCTCTCATTTCCATTTGACAACCCCCCTGATAGTATAAATAATTTTGCTTACTTCCAGAGGCAAAAAACATGTTTCCAGAATACAACAGACTTTTTTTTTTAAATGACCCAGCTTTTAGCAAGTAAAATTCTATAAATTCTATGACCCAAACAAAAGAGTTGTGTGAGCATCTTCACAAAATAATGATAAAAGTCAGACTGGATTTATATTTCTGGTTAGCTTGAGTCTGTTTTGAATATGAACACTTATAGAAACAGGTCAATATGGGTCTAGATTTTTTTTTAGATATGCAGTGTTATCGTTAGTGCTATAAAATAAAGGTTTTTAATCTCTCTCTTATTTTAAACTAAGGACTACAGTTATTTAAAAACTAGTTGATTATTAAATCTATCAAGGCATTTATCCTGCATTCATCACCTTTTTGGAGGCTTAACAGCTGTTTAGGATGCACTGCCTCATATCTTTGTTAATGATCACATAATGAGGTTTTAAATAATGAATTGATATGTGTCACAAGGCCTAAAGCTAGACAGCTAAATCAATTTTTAATCATGCATATTATTAATAAGAGTTTAAATAATGCTTCACATGTTTATACTTTACCTACATGCTGGGTTTCCTAGGGTGTGGGGAGCACAGACAATGCTACCTCCCTTTAAGGGGTGCAGCATATTTCCCCCTAAACATCCAACCAGATCTGCCGGCTGATGTTGTGAGGGCAGGGAGCCATTTAATGTTGAGGCATCATTCAAATCCACAGGGGCAGGGTCCATGATCTCCTGAGCACAGGGACTGCAATTCTGGCCATCCCTTACATGGACTGCACAAGAAGTATGTGTATGTAGGCGGGGTGAGTAGGAGATGCTTCATACTACCTTCCTCTTCCTCTATGCCCCTGTGAAAAGATTAGCAGGAATCTATCCCTAAATAATAAATCCTGACCACACTCATGGAAGGAAGGTAAATATTATTATCCCCATGTACAAATGGTGAAGCTGAGGAAGCACCACTTCCCCCTCCCGTCGTGTGTCTCTGTTGAAATCCCTCTGTGAAGACTGTGCAGGGACTGGAAGGGGACTTCCTCTGTCCATGGCATCTTCCCACCACTAACTCTGAAGTACTTCAGTGTGGACATTGACTTACCTGCTATCTCTCTCACTGATGTGGAACCGTGAGAGGAAGGTCTGGGAGAAGCAGCAAGTAGGAGATTCTTTGGCAGCAGGGCTCCTTAGGACTCCTGCTGCCAAGAGTCATAGAACATATCAGTAGGGAATGAAGCTGGACAGGATCTCCAAAGAGATTACTGTGATTCCATGGATCTCAGGGGGATCCCATCTGAGTTTGATGGTGGAACCCTCTGCTCAGTAGGAAAAGGGCACCTGTGCTCCAGATTTGTTGGAACAGATTAGAAACACAGTGAGTGCAAACTCATGGAGTTTTCCACCTCACACAGGGTCAGATACATTCCTATTTATTGGGTAAATTCCCATTTTAGAACATCTCTTTTGTCCTTTATTGCCTGGAAATGACTTTTCATATGAGCCCCTATTGGAAACTAGACAGACCTTTGCTGGTTAACTATGAAATTTTGGAAACTATTTCTAAACAGATGTGACTTGCTCTTCTTTTTATTGTAGTTAATTTATATTAGATTGTCAATGCAGATAATGTAATTGCTTGCCTTGCCTTGAAACTGAAAAGGGAGAAATATAAGCTGTACTAGGAGTAATAGCAGTCTGTTCTTTGTGGATAAAACCTTCAAGGGGAATTTAGCAGCCAGTCTGACAAATGTAATTTTATATGAGTACTCTAATTTTGGGTCATGATCTAGAGGGAGAGGATAAATAGCAAGATTGGATTGAAATTGTTCATTTGTCCCTTTTGTTCTGGAAAGCAATTGCTTCTAAACCAGAGATATTTACTATGGGTTTCTAATTAAGCTTTTAGAGACAAAGCTAGTGCTTTTAGACTGCTCATTACATTCATAACATTGCCAGAGCTTCCTTTAACTTGAATGGGAGTTTTACCTGAGTGAGGACTGGAGGATTGAGGCCAAGATGGAAGCTGATCCCAGCAGCCTTGTTTCCTTGATACTGAACCAAACTGTTTTGAAAAAGTTTTAACATATAAGGCTTAAGCCTACTGCCATTGAAGTCAATGGTGAAAATTCCCACTCATTTCAATGGCAGCAGGAACAGGGTCTAACACAGCATCAGAGTCTGCAAACCTCAGTCATGTTGCTCAGCACTTAAAAAAGTAGTGCCAATGACAGTGCTACTGAATGACAGGGCAGCAGAGCCTGGGCCTTATTAAATAGGTGTGGTAGGGACATTGAGCTGCCCTAATTAAGGGCCCAGTTTGGCAATGCACTTAAACAAGTGCCTACCTTTAAGCCTGTGACTTCAATTTTTTCATTATTTGCAAACGTGTATTTGGCTGGAAGGAGTTCAAATTTGTATTTTGCTGAAAGGATTTTAATTTGTACTTATATACTTAGGCTGGGAGGGTATTCCCAGTGTCTATAGCTGAAAGACCCTGTAACATATTCCATCTTAAATTTACAAAGATAATTTTTTACTGTTTTTCTTTCTTTAACTAAAAGTTTTTCTTCTTTAAGAACCTGATATTTTTTTATTCTGGTGAGACCCCAGGGGACGGGGTTGTGATTCACCAGGGAATTGGTGGGGAGAAAGGAGGGAAGGGGGAGAGAAAGGTTAATTTCTCTCTGTGTTAGGATTACTTTCTCTCTCAGGGAGAGTCTGGGAGGGGAAGAGAGAAGGAGGGGGGAAGGTGAATTTTCCTCTCTGTCTTAAGATTCAAGGCGTTTGAATCACAGTGATCTTCCAGGGTAACCCAGGGAAGGGAAGCCTGGGAGAGGCAACGGTGAGGGAAAGGGTTTACTTTCCTTGTGTTAAGATCCAGAGGGACTGGGTCTTGGGAGTCCCCGTGCAAGGTTTTGGGGGGACCAGAGTGTACCAGGCACTGGAATTCCTGGTTGGTGGCAGCACTACAAGTACTAAGCTGGTAACTGAGCTTAGAGGAATTCATGCTGGTACCCCATCTTTTGGATGCTAAGGTTCAGAGTAGGGGATTATACCATGACAACTTCTGAGAAAATTTTTCCTAAAAACAGAGCAAAAATTTTACAACTTTATAATAAGGATTTTGCCCTTAGTACTACAAGTTTCAGAAGATTTTTCAGGTCAATGTTCATATAACTTAGATCTTTCTTCTGGCTATTCAAGGCCACTATTATAATCTGTATGTAAAAAACTAGACACGTTTGTTTTTTTAAAAGACACTGAAGAATTAAACCTCTTTTTTAGTTTCAATCTGGAAGGGGGACATCATTCTTATTTACCAAGTATTCTACTTTTATCCCTAAAAGTATTTAAGGTTAGTGAGGAAAAGTTTCCCATAATCTTTTAGAGTAGCTGCAGCTGCTTGATAGAAGTCCTAAAAAACCTCAAACAACCCCCCACCACAAACACAAAAACCCCACCCATTCATGAGAGGGTTATTTAGCAGGGTTATTAGCCATATCCATAGACAGTTTCACAGCACAATAGAAAAATGGAAATAAAAAGGATGGAGAAGTAAATGAGAATTTAAGATGCAATCATTGTTCTAAAATTAAGCTCTATTGTTTCTAATTCTAACATATCGTATTCCTCGTTACATCTAGTAGGCCATGTAAAAACAGGTTAGTTTCACACTGCTCTTTCTATTGCTTTGTTATCAGGGTACAACTCAAAATATGTAAATAAACTGCTGCTTTCTTCCCAGTGAAACATACACAGAGATTCTATGCTCAGACTGCAGTATCTGGTGCACAAATGTCACTGTGAAGCAGAAATTTCTCAACAGGTTCGACGGTGATTACTTTGAATTGAAAATATATTTGAGCCTGGAGGGCTAGATTACATCACTCTTACTCATGCTAAGTAGTTCTTCACTTCGGAGAAGTTCTACAGAACATGAGTACAAGTGGCAAAATTGCGATCCAAAATACGGACAAATTCTAAAATCCTCCCTCAGGCAAAACTTCCATTGAAAACTCCAATGAAGAATGTGAGTAAGGATTAAATAGGAAAAACAGAATAAGTACTTTGTGATTTGGCCCGTAATACTTACTATTATTTTGTATAATTATTAAAATCTTCATAAGCATTTTATTAATAAAGGAAAAACAGAATCCTTGGACACAATAGTCAAATCAGTTTAGCTCAGTCTGTCTTCTCGTATATTGCAACTGTTTCCAATCTATCCCTCAGTTCATTATTCTTTGAGTGCATGTACAGTGTTTTCAATGTATGGATCTTGGGTACTGTTAAAGCAGCGGTACACACAGGGTATAGAGTTACAGCATGGGAATCCTGGAGAGATTTGTTAAAACCATTACATCTCCTCATGCAGGAAGAGCACAGTAACAATAGCAAGCACAGCTTCAATTTCTACTTACTGCCACATTTTTTAATGATCAATTTTTCAGTAATAATTTCCAAAAAAACCTTCCCAGATGGTTTGGGCTATTAGTTCACTGTATTTACTCGTGCCATTTGGAGGTATGTATTTGACAGTTAACAAAAAGTAGAATTACGCAGACATAGAACAGTGCAGGTTGTCTACAAGGCTTATGCAACTGCACTGTTCTTTGCAAAAAATAAATACAAGTCTGGAAAGGAATAACTTCTCTTCCAGTTAAAAGAATCATTATATAAGTCCATTCCAAAGCTCACTAGAATCAGTGGAAAGATTTTCATTGACTTCAGTGGGCTTTGGATCATGGCAGTAGTTAACAAGAGGAAATTTACCCTGGGCATCACTCAGTAAAGTAGCAGTAGTCATCCTGGGTGGAATTCTGCCTTCATTTGAACTCGAGCATCTCTCATGGCTTACCTGGGGTTTCACAGGTGCAAATGATGGTGGAATTTTGCCCTGATATTGTTTTCCAGTAGTAGTGACCAAACAGTGGACCCAGAAGTACACTGACTTGCTGAAAACACTTTAAGGGAGTATTGCTAAACTGTAGCATTATTTTATAGCTCAGCATTTTAGAGCCATTTAAATATGCTAGTATATTTTAGAACATTTGAAGGATAAGAATATTTGTGTATCAAAGAGGTTTCCCTGAGGCCTCCTGAGTTTGTGTCCTTGTTAGGAGACATTAAGAAAGGGGGTTGACAGAAGATAGGGGAGCCAGGTGGCTCCTCTTCTATCATTGTCAGAGACTGAGCTTATTGACTAACATCGTTGAGGGAATCGGACACCTGTGAAAACAGCACATAAAAGTGCCTTCCAATATGCACTGTTGCTCACTTCGGAAAGCAACAAAAGAACTCTTACTTGGAATTTAAAGCCAACTCACCTAGAAATTGGTCTGAACCCCAGATCCACACACCCCTGCACACCCGGGGACCATCAGAAAGCCAGACCTGGATTCTGATCCTATCTTTACAATGGGCTAAACCAGAACCCCAGATCCAACACCATTCCCAGAAGTTGGGCTGTTTGAAATCTGGATATAAAGCTGAATTTTGTGTCTGGAGCCCATCACTACTTTCAACTACTCAGATTAGTTATACAAATCTAGGGAGTTAGTGAACCAGTGCATTCACTCCAGACTTGAATGACCAACAGTACATCTGATATTTCAGTTTGCATTACTGATAAAGGTAAAATGAAAGGTGCTTTCCTTCTTCTTAGTCCAGATAAATCTAGACTAAGAGCAGGCTCATGATCAATAGGATAAGAAACATGTTTTAGGAAGAGGTTATATAAATAGGTCTATGTCCAGGCATAACTGGGTCAAAGAATAGGACTGGATTCTCTGGTTCCTAAGTCCACCTTGCATGGCATGAGGCGGCAGATCCCCAGCTGGTGGGAATTGTCAGCTCTCCAGTGAAGTCAATGGTGTGATAACAAATTACAACAGATAAGGATCTGGCCCAAGCAGCACAAAAGTGGATTTAAAGCCATGGAGGATTCCACTTGTGGAAGAGGAGCTATCTGTTGGCATAGCTGTTTCCTGTCCCAGCTCCTCATCACTCATGGCATAGTAGGAGGGCAGTTCTGGGGATGGTGTGGGTGGGGAAGGGATGTGATGCAGCTGAGCTCAGGGACCTTATGCTAGTGGTTCAAGCTAGAGCTGTCCCCTTACCACTGTAACTCGCACCAGGACCAGAGGGCTCAGGATCAGAAAGCCACAGCCGGTTCCTGGACAGCCTCCCCTCTCACTACATTCTAGCTCTGCTTGGATGCAGTCAAGATTCTGCCACAGAGATATTTTGTAAAATACATGTAGACACATGTTTATAGTCTATTCACATCAGTTTTTAAAATTATTTATCATACAGAATAATTTAAATCACATCATCCTGCAAAAAGTAAAAATGTGTCTGTTTTTTTTGGCTACCCATTTTAATGATGTTTTGGAAAGTGCTGATATTAGATTCTAATACCAGTACCATCTGCATGTGTTTGACAATTCATCAAAACAAATGGAGTGCAAACTGTATGAAAGTAGTTGGATATGTTTAATAAATTAGGAATGAAGTAAGCATTCCTTTACTAAGAAAGATCTATCCAAGGTATATCTGATATTTTTTCTCAGAAGACTTGAAGGATCCACAGTGGAAATAATAATAAAAAAAAATATCTAAAGGCAGGATGCACATTTAAAAGGAAAACAATCTGGTCACTTCAAAGGTCTAAGGACAAACTTTCTAAAATACAGCCTCTAATTTTGCATGTGCAATCACTTGTAGGAGCAATTCTTCATGTACTGCTTGTACACATACAAAATATTTACACACCCAAATTATGTGTAAATACTATAATTTTAAAACACAAGTGACAGACATGAACAGATTGCACATGTAATTGAAAATTCAAGTAAATTTACAGTCTGGCTTTGAGACCCCTTTGAAAATTTGGCCCATAGTTTATATTAAATAAAGAATTATTAGCTTAAGTTGGACTAGACTCCATAATAAGATTACAATTGAGCAATTCAGTTGGTATTTATGGGGTAACTAACGTTTCTTCAGCAAAAGGAAATGAAGGTCTGATTCTGTTCTCACTTATCTTTCATTCTGGTGTAACTTCACTGACTTCAGTGGAGTTAGTCCTGATTTACATTGGGGTAAATGAGAGCAGAATCAGGCTTTATGGCCCCAGTTCAGCAAAGCACTTTAACACATACTTAATTATCAGAGGGGTAGCTATGTTGGTCTGTATCCACAGAAACAACGAGGAGGCCAGTGGCACCTTAAAGACGAACAGATTTGTTTGGGCATGGGTAAAAAACCCATTTCTTCAGATGCCAATGAAAGCTTATGCCCAAATAAATCTGTCAGTCTTTAAAGTGCCACCGGACACTTAATTATGAGCATACGAGTAATCCCACCCCTACTCAGGAAAGATCTTAGGCATGTAACTACTCTTAAATCTCAATGAAGGGATAGAAGTTAATGGGATTTAAATATGGGGCCCTTACACCAGATAATTAAAGATATTTAGGTGCCTAAAGATGCAGATACTGCTAGTTCCAACAAATAATGGGAAACAGGCACTTACACACTTTTGAAAACCCTACTAAGGTACCTATCTGCATCTTTAAGTGCCTAAATATCTTTGACAATCTAGTCCTATATTCTCAAACCTTAAAAACTTGAAAGTTTTCTAGGGTATGTTCTATATGTAATCAGCAGAAAGCACCATTTTTACAATTAAAGATGTTGTTTACCCATTTAAATATAATAGAAAGAGAGAGTGTTTGGGGGATACTAGTAGTGTGATACTGACTGTTTTCTATACTGTAATTACAAACCAATATAATTTATATTTGACACTCTTCAATATAATACTTTGGACTTCTATCACTTCTTCCATCTGAAAATCCTAAAACACTTTACAAACATTAAGAACGAAGTGTCACAACATCCTCATAACCTGGGTAAGGATTATTACCCCCATTTTACAGATTGGGAATCTGAATCACACTTCAACATTTTCAAACGTGGGTGCCTAAAATTAGAGATCTTGTTTCATAGTTAACCACTTACACAAGAGGGCTGATTTTCAGAGGTACTAATCATTGACAATTTCCATGGACACCCCCCCCCCAGCATCCAACTCACTTAATTGAACTGGACATTATAAATAAACATGAGGCAAATTCTGCCTTCAAACATGTGGCATTTCTTTGGGGAATCAAAGAATTCCACATGGGTGTCCACATGAGTGTCAAAGGGAAGAAATGGTTTAACAATAATAATAAACCTGACAAAACTGTGTGTGTTTAACACAAATGAAATAATGAAGTCATAGGGGCAGATCCAGTGGCTATAAGACAACAGAAACCAGCTGAAGCTCTGCTTCCTATTGTTCAAAATATTTATAGAAACTCCAAGCTATTTCTTTTTTTGGGGGGAAGGCAGTGTCTCCAGCCACTGTAATCACTTCCTGGTATTAAACAAATACTTTAATATAGACAGATATAACAGCTGACCTGGGCAAGCAAGAGAGTAGAATCAGCCTCTCAGTATCCCTCTGTGCTTTCCACAAAGCTTAGTTATAAACATGGGGCCCCCCCGGCAATCATGTGGGGTTATATTATTATTTACTTACTTACTATATTTACTCAGTGCAAAGTTTAATATAGAAACAGAAAACCAGCTTCCCTGAGTCAAGAGCTGTTTTTGCCTGCGCTAACAGCCACCTAATCCTGCTCCCGTACATAGCAATAGAATTTTTCAAAGTGGGAATTTTTCTATTGATTCGAAGGTGCAGGATTATGCTGATAAGTAGCAGCAGTTCAAAGCCTGAAACTGATAATAGATATTCCAGCAAAGACTGGGAGTGGGAGTCCCAAAGTGCTCAGCAATGGTATAACTGTTACCCATGTGTGGGAGTTTTATTATTGACTTCTTGCAGTGTAGAGTTAGACCCCTGCCGACCGCTTTGAAAATTCCATCCTGGTAGTGTGAGGATTCTGAGGATTCCCACACTTTAATTCAATGAAACTTTTTCAAAATCAATTATTAAAATAATGTTTAAGAACTCACTTAAAATGTAATGTTTTAAAATGGACACCCCTCATTCAAGGTGTTTAATATCTAGCCTGATTCTTCTCTCACTTCTGATGTGGCCAGTTCAAAGCTCCCTGCTCTGTTTAAATCCTGCATAGGGGCTGCAAAGGCACTTCAGGTAGTTGCCTCAGCATCCCCTGTGTACCACATAAAGGGTCATGGTGCTGGTCCAACATAGGCGTGTGCGGAAGGCCAAGCAGGGAGCAAGCTAGGGGAGAGGCCACAAGATATATTTAGACATGGTCTCATAGCCCTGACATCTTGTTCAATTGGTGCAGAGGGACTGCAGCTACTCTTCCAGTCGACACACTGGATTAATAGCTATAGAGTATGTGTGGGATGGATGGACTGCACAATAGTCGCCTGGCTTAGAGAAGTGGATTTCACCTGTTCACCTCCTTTGCACTGCACTTGTCTAAAGACTCATTACCCTGGCTTTCCATGGGCAGATTTCACCCTTACACAGGTGTATATCGGGGGGGAACTCCATTAAAATGGATTGTGGTTCCTTTTACTGGTAAAAATCATGTGTGAGCACAGTCAGGCCCAGCAATTTTGCTTAAATATCAGCATGGTCATGTTTTACACTAATTTTATCCAGGGGTAAATGGCTATGTAAGATGAAGGGCACGGGAGAATCAAATTCATGGTTCTTGCCTGGAATGCATATGATCTTAACTTCACAAGACACAGGAAGTAAGGGTCATAGACGAGAAGGGGAGAATTAGAAGAAGGAGAGAGGGGATAATAATAAGTTCAGTGGTGCAGTAATTCAGGCAGCCATGTGCACATCTTGGTGATCCTGTTGCTTTTTTCCTCTTTTAATTGATATGACATTTGGGGGATAGGGATGTTTTTTCTAGCAGGATGTATTTTTTTCTGTTTTGTGGTGGTTTTTTGCAGTTGTTCAGAGGTTTGTAAAGTTAATATAAGCCCCACGGTCACACATTAATGGGCAGAAGTGAGACAGTCAAACATGCATGGTAAATGCACAGTGTCAGATGGCTCTGCACCATGTCACCATCACGTGTGTTGTGTGCATTGTATCATAAACCAATAATCAATGTAACATAAATGCTGCTCAGTTAATGTGCCATGTCATCTAGCTTTAAAAATTATTATTATAGTAACTTCACTATAGAATTTAAGCACTGAGAGTCCATAGCTATGCAAAAATCCCACAGATCTTTTACAGCATACAGACCAAAGTTACTACAACCCCACTTCACTTCCGAGGGAAGGAAAAGGACATGTGCATTAGCCCTTGTTGTTCTTTTCAGTTGTGCAGTACAACTGCTGCTAGCAAATTATATTTTCTTCATAAATAAGGGCATTTCGATTTGTGCCACCATTGAAGCCAATGGAGCTCTGTTAGTTTACCCCAGCTGAGAATCTAGCTCCAGCATGGAGTATTGAGATGCTCTTTCACTAACCTGTTCTGTTATTCCAAAATTTAGGGCAGTTGTGAGACAGATACTGGTAGTGTTGGTAAGCAACACAGCTCCATATTGAAAAAAAAAGCCAGTTGCCTCATTGAGAAAACAGTGAGCTAAGGTGTGGTTCAAGAATAAAAATAAGCAGCAAGTAGTGTGATGGTTAGGAAGACCTAGACACCAGCTGGCATTGCACTTGCACTGTTGTAGGATATTGAAGAGTTGCTGTTACTGCTGCTGCAGTTGCAATGGCAGCTGGAAATTCTGGAAATGAGGAATTTGGTAACAGTGCAGTAAGGTGCTGTTTTGATGTTCTTCTAGGGGTTAGCTCATCAAAAGTAATGCTTGTTCCTCTCTCCTGAAAATCACTGTTGCCCAAGAAAAAGCCAAACACCTGCTCATTGCAGTGCAATATTACTTTGACATACAAAATGTGGAACTATTACTACTGTTCTGATCTCTAGTCTTCTTTACTTAAAGACAGGCCTCTACCATCAACCCTCTCCTTTCCTCTCTTTGTTATGTGTCATTTAGCTCAAAGAGAAGGAAGTGGAAAAAGGCCATCTCCTGCCCACTTCATCTGCTACAACATCACTTTGCATGTGTATGCTAAGGCCCACAATAATAGTGAATCCACACCTGATATTCCCATAGTCACAAGAAGAGACAGGACATAACCTGCATGCAATGGTCTCTCATTCAGTAAAAATGATCTTTGCTGGGCCAACTATGCTTCTGTCACAAAAGAGTGAGTGAAGGTAGAGGCCTTCACCATTCATTTAAAACTCATACACTCACCAGCAACCTCTGATGCTGAGCAAGTTATTGTTGCAAACAGTGAGAGCAATGTTTTTTAAACCAACAGTACTCTGATCAATATCTTACTTACTGCTAACACCTCTACACCTTTGGCTGCTACTACTGTCTGGTGACCACATCACTCCACTGCTATTTAGACAAATTTGGCTTTCAGCAATATTACTACAGGTGACAAAATAGAAATAACTAGAACTCCAACATGCGTTGTATCTCAGCTAGTGAACTAAATGCTCCAATAACAACTCCGTGGATGAAATGAGATAATCACTATGCTCTCAGATTGAACACACACCGATAACTTGTATTTTTTGAGTCATTGTAGTTGTTCTTCTGAGGACTCTGACTATCCTGAATTGAGGATGAGGCTACAAAGGAAGATTTTACCTTGCATACATTGCAGTCCCTTACTGAAAAGGAATAAGCTCTGCACTTGTGCTGCTTAAAAAAAGCATTCTTCCCTCACTGTCTCTTCCTGGCCTCAGTAGGATTTGATATAGCAATAATGGATTATCCTGTGCCCATCTGAGACCGCCATATTACTTTCCAAAATGTCTTCTGAAGCCAAGGGAATGTTGGGCACATAGACAGTTTGTAAGGGCAATTGGGATATCAGACACAGGTGGTAGCTGCTTCGGCAACTTTCTATTTTTCACTCCATTCAACATTGCCCAGCAATGGAGGGACTAGGACTGAAGATTTTACAGACTCTACCCACAAGAGAAGTCTTGCACACATTGTTTCTATGCCAATCCAGCCCCAGGCTGAACTATGCGTTCTGATATCGGAATTCTGCTACTTCCTGGAACCACTCAAAACTTATTGCCAGCTGCCGATATGAATTAGGGGAAAAAAAACATCAGACTCGACTGATTTCACAAGTCCAGCTTTTGAATTCCTAAATTGCTGATTGACAAGTGTATGTTATTATCAAATGTTTCACATGGCAGAAATATGACAGATTCAAGATCCTAATGGCTACCATAAAAAAGAGCCTCTGGCATTTTTGAAAGTGATCTTTCCAAGATTTATGTACATTTATGCACGTTGTCCTGCTGGAGACATGGTGAAATCTGGCCCTGTTGTAAATGGGTGTGACTTCAATTGATGTCACTGGAATACCTCCCACGTACATCAGGTTGAATGTGGCTCTGTGGATAAGGAATTGGCTAAAGACTAAAATGCGCCATCCTTCATCTGCAATGCTCTTGGCATAGAATCATAGAAGATTAGGGTTGGAAGAGACCTCAGGAGATCTCATCTGGTCCAATCCCCTGCTCAAAGCAGGACCAACACCAACTAAATCATCCCAGCCAGGGCTTTGTCAAGCTGAGCCTTAAAAACTTCTAAGGATGGAGGTTCCACAACCTCCCTAGGTAACCCATTCCAGTGCTTCATCACCCTCCTAGTGAAATAGTGTTTCCTAATTTCGAACCTAGACCTCCCCCACTGCAACTTGAGACCATTGCCTCTTGTTCTGTCATCTGCCACCACTGAGAACAGCCGAGCTCCATTCTCTTTGGAACCCTCCTTCAGGTAGTTGAAAGCAGCTATCAAATCCCCCCTCACTCTTCTCTTCTGCAGACTAAACAAGCCCAGTTCCCTCAGCCTCTCCTCGTAAGTCATGTGCCCCAGGCCACTGATCATTTTCATTGCCCTCTGCTGGACTGTCTCCAATTTTTTTTCTGCATCCTTTCTGTAGTGGGTGGCCCAAAACTGGACGCAATACTCCAGATGTGGCATCACCAGTGCTGAATAGAGGGGAATAATCACTTCCCTTGATCTGCTGGCAATGCTCCTACTAATGCAGCCCAATATGCCATTGGCTTTCTAGACAACAAGACTCATATCCAGTTTCTCGTCCATTGTAATCCCCAGGTTCTTTTCTGCACAACTGCTGCTTAACCAGTAGGTCCCCAGCCAGTTATCTCATCATAGAATGCAATCAGGATGGTCAGGCATGACTTGCCCTTGGTGAATCCAGGCTGGCTGTTCCTGATCACCTTCCTCTCCATCAAGTGCTTTAAAATGGTTTCCTTGAGGACCTATTCCATGATTTTTCCAGGGACTGAGGTGAGACTGATCGGTCTGTAGTTCCCTGGGTTCTCCTTCTTCACTTTTTTAAAGATGGGCACTATATTTGCCTTTTTCCAGTCATCTGAGACCTCCCCAGATTGCCACAAGTTTTCAAAGATAATGGCCAATGGCTCTGCAATCACATCAGCCAATTCCCTCAGCACCCTTGGATGCATTAGATCTGGACCCGTGGACTTGTGCATGTCCAGCTTTTCTAAATAGCCCTTAACCTGTTCTTTCACCACTGAGGGCTGCTCATCTCTTCCCCATATTCTGTTGCCCAGGACAGCAGTGTGGGAGTAGACCTCGTCTGTGAAGACCGAGGCAAAAAAAGCAGTGAATTTTCAGCTTTTTCCATATCATCTGTCACTAGGTTGCCTTCCCCATTCATTAAGGGTCCCACAATTTCCCTGACCTTTTTCTTGTTGCTAACATACCTGTAGAAACCCTTCTTGTTACCCTTCACATCCCTTGCTAGCTGCAACTCCAGTTGTGTTTTGGCCTTCCTGACTTCACCCCTGCATGCTTGAGCAATATTTTTATACTCCTCCCTAGACATCTGTCCAAGTTTCCACTTCTTGTAAGCTTCCTTTTTGTGTTTAAGCTCACCAAAGATTTCAAACCAAGCTGGTCGCCTGCCATATTTGCTATTCTTTCTGCACATTGGGATGGTTTATTTCTGCGCCCTCAATAAGGTTTTTTAAAAAGCCTTCTTTGTCCTGCTGGCATGTTCCCTGGAAGATGTCCAGCCAAACCTTTCCTTCCTCTCTTCCTTCCTAGTGGTGGTGCCTGGTGATAGCAATTTGATAGTTTGTCCTGTCTATCAGCTACATTACAATCTCCTTGGTTTCAGAATGTTTACAATGAAATACAGTGTGTAAATTAATTTATCAGAACCTTTCTCTGACAAACACCAAGAGGCTTTTCATGGCAGAACCATACAGGAGAACTACAGAGGAGAAAAATGCAGCAAATCAAGATAATATTTTGTGCCAATAGGTCCATGGCTGGTAGAGGTGAATAATAATGTATCTGATTAAACTAAGCTGTTTTCCTACTTGTGGAATGCTTTTGCAGTCTCCTGAAATGTATACGCCATTCAAAATTATGTGACAAACATCTTCTGAATTTTGTCAATCTATGGATTGGCTCAGAATACTGAAAATTTCAACTGTGTTTCTTAATTGTGGTTGATCAGTTAAATCACCCGGTATTGTTTCTGTTCCAACTGGATGAGGGCAAAATCACTTGTGGAATGAAAGCTTGAGTATCCAAATTTAGACTTGCATTTCCACAAAGGCATTTTCTCGAAACTTTGAAATGTATTTACTATGAACATTTGGGCCAGTACAACTCAGCCACACAAAGGGGAAACAACAGTAGCTGAACTGAATTCATGAAAAATAATTAGAGCCAGTATTTATGAAAAAATGGCTTCCCTTATTTCATGGGAGGTAATGCCTGGCAACAATTAATATCTCTGTTGCCTGATTCTTTCTTGTTATTTATGTACCATACTGGGTAGTTAATATTTCCCTAAATACTAGATCTAGTGCATTTTTCAGTACATTCAATATGTTTTGTATATTAATTTGCAAATATTAGCACTTTTCTCATCTCTTTGTCAACTGGTCACTGGTTGGGTGTTAGTTATGTTACGTATAAGTCTCTCTCTCATTTTTTTTCATTATTTGCATAACACAGGCTTCCTTTTAGGTGGAAAAACATATTTGTAACAAGAGTTGCTATGATAATTAGCATTTTGATGTGAACATCAACATACTTGGTCTTTTTCAGGCTAAGAAGAAAGTGATCTCCAGAACTGAAGACCCATCATTGATCATGCCCTTGTCATACAAACCTAGGGCCTGCCAGCTTGAGAGTCCAAGTTGATCTTAACTGCCAGAGGTGCTCTCCAAGCCAAATCATAAAAACTCTATAGATTAAGTCCAACACCAGGAATTCCTCCCAGAAATGAAATGGGAATCTGTGTCATCCGTGGCATACATGTGTAATATGCTTCATGTACAAAACACTGCTAAGTAAATGGAAACAGAGGCACTCTGCCTTAGCTAGAATTTCTGAGTGGTCTTCAAGGGTAAACCCATGTAAAGTGCACTGCACTAATCCAGTTAGGAGGTGACAATGACATGGATAATCATGGCAAGGTCCACAATGAGAGGAAAAGCTGCAGCCTGCTTGCCGAGTGAAGCTGAAAAAGTGAACTATTGGCACCACTGCTACCTGTATACCCAGAAAAACCAATGATCTAGCAGAACTCCTAGACTGTAAACTTTAGACACATAGCATACTTCTTAGTTAAGCCTTCTCTGGCTGTTTCTGATCAGAATTACCTTTGTCTTTTCTGAACTGAGTATCAGCCAACTAGCTCTTATCCAAGCTCCAATCTCACCCAGACACTGGGAAAGATGAATGACTGAACCAGATTAAACAAATGTAAACTGAGTATCATCCACATTCTAATGGCACTGCAACGCAAGCAGTTTAATGCTGTCTTTATTGATCAGGTGCAGTGATAAAAGAACTCCACACTTGGCAGCCATGGGACAAAAGACCAATTGCCTGCTACCATTCCTCTGAGTCCTGTGAATTCATATATGGCTGTCAGGTCCAAGATGTGTTAACACTTCAGCCAACTGCATTAAAAGCAACTGATACAACTAAAGAATCCTCATGGAAACGTGATCTTTATCCATTGTCAGAAGGAGACCATCAACTAACAAACTTATGCAGTTGATGCACCATATCCAGGCCTAAAACTAAAACAAAAAGGGTCAAGGAAATTTGAGCTCTCTTGGTATTGCCAGTTGCTTTATCACATTCTCTCAGTAATGCTCCTTAGCAAGGAGGCTTAGAGAGGAGGCAATAACTGGTAAGATCATCAACAACCAGAAATAGTTTCTTAAACTAGCTGCAGTGCAAGTTCTTTTAGGCCATTTTATTATATGTAGGTACAGTGCTTAGCACAATGGGCCCTGTTCCATGGTTGGAACCTCTAGATGCTACCACAATGAAAATAATAATATAGGATAACGTGAAGCCTGAATGAAGTGCTGAGTTTTGTGTTGTCTAATGACAGATCAATACAATAAAAATGAAACAAATATAGCTATGTCATATAAAGCCTAATTTGGTCAGCACCAAAACCATGAATTAGTTGGAAGAATTCCTAGAGCTTTCTTTCAGGAGTTGATGACGAAGGTCTGATAGCGTGAAATGAGTGCAAATATTGCCAGCAACCAGAGTGAGAATATCAGTCCACAGTCCACTTGCCAATGCTCTGACAATTAAAATGACCTGAAGCCAGCTGAATATCAAACATCAGGTGAAATTATTAGACAAGGGCAATCCAATCCCCCCAGCAGCCACCCACATAATGTTGTCACTATCAGTGGAGCTATGCACAGAATAGCAAATGCTACAATAACCATGTCAGTCAAGCTAAGTGCAGACAAGTGAGCACAGCAGTATTAATGATTGCAATCCTCTGAACACACGCAGCCAGGTATCACAGAAAGCAAGCCATGGAAGTTATTAATTGAACTTTATCGTGGATGTAGGGATCTTGTAATTGGTGATAGATACACTGAACACATTCCCCTTGTGGTTAGCAAAATCAAACAGGAAGTTATTGGGGCCATTGCTGATTGAGATTGCTGCTAATGGCTTTCTAAGGAAGGCAGGGTGCCAGGTTCTCTCATTAGGTGGTTATGCCTGTGTTCAAGAAACCATTGCTTAGACTTTAAATTCTAGCTATATGCTTGTGCTCTTTTTAAGCAAGGATATTGAGAAAGTTGTAGGGGGTTAATTTTGGCACCAGATCTAGCCATCAGATAGACTTTTCATGTTTAAAGCCCTGCACACATTAAGTAAATAATCATCACAAAATCCGTTTGAGGTTGGGGAGCAAACATAATTACCGCGCCTCAATTTACAGATGATAAATCAGGAAGATGAAGTGGTTTCCCCAAAGCCACAGAGCAAGTAAGTGGCAAGTCCAAGATTTCCTAAAACATCCTGCACTCTCTCCTCCAATCTAAACTGACTCTCAGATTTCCTTGATCTCTTCCAGACAGGCTTTCAGTCTGAGTATGGAATAAAGACCAAAGTGGTCTCCCATTGGCTGATGGTCTCTTCCTAGTGATGGACAAAGTCTAACAGTCAATGCTGATTCTTTTAACTGTCAACAATCTTTAAGCATGAGATTTTCTTGGCTTGTTTGGAGACCCTGGCAAGGTTAGATGGGATCATAGTGAAACAGTCCTATTTTTATAATTCAGAGATTCCAGGGGGTTGTGTTGATTCCTAGATTCTCTTATGTGGGGTTCCATGAGGATTTCTGCAGTCAGCCATTCAAAATATATATGAAGCCACTAGGGGAATTTGGGATGTGGTGCCATTATTATGTGGATGACACAGAGCTTTACATCTCTTTTTTATTGAGCCCAGATGGGTTCCCTTTGCTTTCCTAATAACTGAATAAGTTTGGGATCTAGATGAGAGTGAGCTGACACTGAATCCAGATACAAGAGTTGAAGCTGGATGGTTGGGAAGAATATTTTCAAAGTTGGTTATGGACAATGTCTGGCTCCAAGATTGAGGGAATTTAATTACTCTCTGTCAGTGAGCTACTACTGAGTCCCCAAATGCTTCTGGAGTTCCAGGTGGCTGTGTGAAGACACCATTTTTTCATCATGCTTAGCACAATATTTGCACTCATTTTTTTGACATAGTAATTCATGCCCTTGTGGCCTACAGATTGGATGAATACAGTGCACTCTACATGGATCTATGACTGAAGATGCTTCAAAAGCTAGAGGAGGTGCAGAAAGCATCAGCCTGTTTATTTAGTGGTGCTAGCTGCCAGAAACATCTCATACCAGTGCTCCATAGACTGCCATGGCTTTCTCTTCACCTCTGGTTGTAATTCAAGGCTTTCATAGCTTGAGTTCAAGGTGCTGAAGCCCATTATGATTAGAGTTAATGATCAAGTCTTCATGCAAACTTGAAGAAAAATGATCTTTTAAAACATCTTTAATACTTTAGAGTTTTTGTGGAACAGGTGGTTTTTAAAACCAATTTGATGAAATCCATCAAATGCTAAGTACTACACATATATGAATATTAAAGGTTATTATGCACAACCACCCACAAATTAATATGAAATAAAATTAAAAGTGTAACAGAAACTGATAAGAACACTCAAGATATTCAAAGTTAAATCTTAAAAGTACAAAAAAAATTAGCCTCATTGGCAACAGAAAGGAACTGAGCATTGGTCTCAGTTCAGAATTTACTGGCTTTTATTGGTTTGTGTCACAGCATAAATACGATTTTTCGAAACTAAATTATAGGTTTGGTTAAAAATTTCCCATCAAAACTTTTTTTTCCTCCATAGCAAATTGAGTTTTCATCTAAATGAATTTTTTGCCAGAGGTATCCACTTTTCCTTTTTGATATTTTTAAAACCTATTTTTTTTTTGCCAAAATCTGTAGCTTTTGGCTGAACATTTTTTTTTTTTTGGCAACTGAGAACCAAATTATTTCTGGTATTTGGGTTTTTGACTTTTCATGAGAAATTCAAAATATTTTGAAAAAATAAAGTATTGCCCAACCAGTTCTACTAAATTCCTTTGCCTTGCATTATTAAAAAAAAATGAGATTATAAAATAATTGTCATTCACCTAAAACAATTTCCAAGTACTTCTGGAGGGAGACCAATCTTAATTACATTCAAAATTACCCCTCCGTCCTGCAAGCTGCTCTTTGTAGGTCAGGCCAGCCTGCAAAAACTCCTTTGCAGAATCAGAGCCTGAAGGTCCAAAAGTTTAAATAATGGCATTTTCTTGACTTACACAAGCTATAAAAAATCTAGACTGAAATTTTCATGCCTATGGGTGTAAATTGGGTATCTAAATCCATATCAAGTGAGCTAAAGGTCTTCCACTGCATTTAGGTGACTAACTTTAGGCGCATACGTTTAAAAATTTTCGCTTCACTAGCTTGAAACATATAAGCAATAGCCTAGTAAATGAGCCTAATGTGTAATTATGTACTTGGAATGCTTATTATGTAGATAGATGTCCTGCCAGGTGTTCAGTCTATTCTCATCTGCAGGCCTTGCTTGTCCCTAGTGCTGATGAAAGAAGATACAAAGCAGCAGGATTTTCCTTCAAATACACTGTGCTCACTATGTGTTGAAAGAAAATCTCTCTCTTACCTTGGTGCTGGTGGTGGTTTGTCCCCCTCAATCCCTTTAAGAGAAATAATGGAAGCTGAACAATAGAAGGTGAACTTATATCAGCTAAGACTCAACTGTGGAACTCTATTCTCTCAGGCCATATGAGACTCTCTGCCAATTGCTCTGTACTCTAAGGTGGTGTATACTTTTTCAGAGGATGGTGCATATACTGCATTCAAGCCCTGAATATGGGAAAACTGGCAGAGTCCTGAGAGAAGTTGCCAAGAATGAACCTGACCTGATAGAAGGTCACGTTCGATTGTTCAACTTTCGATAACTTGCTGAAAGACCTGGCTAAATAATGCCCAAAGATGGAGGGCCTTATTCAAGTTTGACTCTGTCCCTACTCATTGACGTCAGTGGGATGGAATATGGCTGAGCAGGAAATGAATAAACAGATACATCAGCCAAGGAAATGGTAAGGGATTTTCGGCTTCATTTCTTTCAGACACCATATAAACCAGTTCAAATGAATAATCATTGTCCTGCAGCGTGTCATCATTCCATCCCACAATCTTTTAAACTCATTGTGTCTACCTGGGTACTCATGTGGCCTGTGTTACTTAGTTTCTGAGCATCTCATAGGCATTTACCCTCATGACACACCTATGCGGTAGAGAAATATCATTCCAGTTTTCATAATGGGATCTGAGACACAGAGTAGCTTACATGACTTGCTCAGGGTTACACAGGAAGATTGTGGATGATTTAGATACCTAACCCAGATCTCCTGAGTCCTAACTCAGTGTCCATCAACTAGATTGCCCTTCTACCTCCTTCCATTTTAGGTATTGGTTTATTGACTCCTACCCTATCAGCCAGTATGATACTGTATGCTGATCTCACACATTGCTCTTGGTTTAAAACAGGACAAAGGAGGAAAGGAAAGAAAACATTCAGACTACTTCTGAGGGTGAATGTCTTAACAGATCCATACTGCAAATCTGTGTAACATTCTGCATGGCCAATTTGTGACTCTTGCGGGGTCCACCTCGCACTTAATGCAAATTGGAAGTTGGCAGTTACCCCACCAAACAGATGATTATTAAAATGTTTTTTAGTCTCTCTATTTGCTTCTCAAATGTCATGGTTACCTGGGGAGTTATTGTTACAAGCTGCTGACTGTATTTTCGGCAGTCTGCTACTTGTCTTTATTCCACCTGCCATTTATTTGAATATTATTATCTTAGTGGGATATATCTTTTAGGGCCACATCCTGCTCTCACTGAAGTCAGTGGAAATTTTGCCATGAGCTTCAACGATAGGAGGCTGCAAGGCTGCCTGCTAATTTCCCAGGTATTGACAACTGAACAACCAGGAAGTATAGTGAAAAGAAAAGAGAAAAATAATTGGAAGCATTGTTAAAATATAACACGGTACATCCCACCTTGGAATTTCAATCTTCACCAAATTTTGAAGAAAGGCAAAATTTATGGGAAAAGAAACCACTTGAAGGAAATTGGTAATGATTTTTCTATGAAATTTAGTGGAAAAAAATGTCATCAGTTTTGCACAGCTCCCTGTTACAAACTTTGGATCCTATAGGGGTCTGTTCTGAAACCAATGAAGTCAGTGTGCATGTTGTCTTGGATTTCAGTGGCTGCAAGAACAGGTCCTAAGGTAAAAGTATAAGAGTGTAAAAGACATGTTTCTATCTATGTGAATTTTCACATAGCTGTACTATATACTGATGAAATGGGTGCATTTTGCTTTCCACATAGTGGGCCAAATCCTGCAATTCTTAGTCCTTACCAGTAAATGTAAGTTTTCCAGAGTAAAGACACAACAAGAGCGGCAAAATTTGGCCCATTTTAATATACTAAAAGCAGTAATGAGAAAGAATGAGTATTGAGGTGCTAATTCAACTCTTGTTATGCGTAAAGCCAAGGGAAGAGCATTACCTAATGCGACAGAGTATGACTCATACTATAATTCCAGACAATAAAATGTCTTGTAACCTATGTAAAATGTTATAGCATGAATTTTAGTTTTGGAATCACTCTATATTATAGGGTACACATAACATTTTAAATTCTTTTAACTATTGACTATGTACTATCATTTTAAATATCATCTGATCATAGCGTTATTTCTATTTTCTACACTAGCCCCTTATTTTAAAGACTGCAGGTCAGATGGTAATTAAATGTGGTGATCTCACATATCTCACAAAACTTAACCCTCAAATCTGCATTATTCAATATCTATCTGAAGCTTTTGGGAGAAGTGGTGAGACAATATGTGCTGAAGTGCAGGCAGTGTGTATTCAAATACAAACCGTTCATCACTTTGGAGGAAAAGGGGAACCCAGCTTTGCCAATGCTCCACGCAGAGCCAATAGGAGTTTGACATTCCAAATAATGGCAGGATACTTTTTGAAACATAGTGCAATTAATATATACAATAAACTGAATATTTGTCTGGTCATCAAATTTAATTCAGGGTATGATCCCCTCTTACTTTACTTTCCATGCTAATGGAAAATCAAATGCATGGAGATTATTTGATACGCTCTTACGGGTCTGATCCAAATACCCCATGGGGCATTGATACTTCAGTTGAAGTCAGTGAGATTAAGCTACTGAGTTCAATGGGAGTAGGTTCAATCCCCTGAAGAGTGTTCCTTTATACTAAGAAATTATTCTCCAACTTTAATATGAACAATGTTAAAGCAGATGGATAGTAAAGTCTGTTGAATAGAATTGGTGGACCGTTTTCCAGTGAAAAAAGTTCTGGACAATTTTTTTTTAAACCAAAACAAATATTTTTGCATAAAGCTTTATCCTGCCCATGTGGACAAAACATAGCTATAAGCATTTTAGACCCTGCCATTTCAGAATGTTCTAATCACCCCTACTATTATATACAGGTATGCAATATGACTAGAAAAGCTGTTCTGGATTGCTCTGAACTAGGCACATGGAATATTGTACCTGAGAACAGACTATGGCCCTGATTCTTTTTTTCACCCAGTCTGGTATAAACCATCGGTCCACTGAAATATAAAACTGGTGAGAGAACAGAATCAGCTGCCATGTCAGCACATGTATGAGTTGAATACTGACTATATTTGACACCGAGTGAGGATCTGGTAATTCTTTCTACAGTCAGATCCTCTCACTCAAGCACCAGTAAACACTGAAGGACAGAATCTGGTATAAAGTTAACTGCCCATAGAACAAGAAATAGTACCATTAGATTTACTCTTACTTCCCCAAAGTGGTTCAGTGTCAGTGGGAGCTGTGTATGAGAAAAAAGGCCCATTGTGCACACAGGCCTGCTAACATTTTACACTAATGCATGTGGGTTACCAAAAAAGGTAACCTCAAGCCCTAAATTTCTACCCAAGGGAGCATCTCAGAGATAACATGAAAAAAAAAGCCATGAAGTCAAAGGTAGCTTATTGGCAAAGCAGGGGCATGCACAGGAATAAACATTTGTCCACTTTTGGAGAGGCACTTTCTGTGCCCCCCACAGCCAGAGAAGCTGGCTCTCCTCTCCTCCCCTCATCCAGCCCCACAGAGGCTGGAAGAGCTGTTTTTTTCCACCATGGTCCAAGGGCCAGGGGAGTCACTCTCCCCTGGCAGTTGGAAGAGCTGGATCTCCCCCTACGGCCACAGGGCCAGAAGAACTGTCATCTTCCATCCCAGCCCAGGCTGGAGGAGCTTGCTATCCCTGTGCTGGTCTAGGAGGAGTACTGTGCCCCCACTGATGGAGGGGGGAGGTGTGCCCCTGCTTGCCCGCCTTGTGCACACCTAATGCAACAAGGAAATTCAGCAGTGAAAGGATGGCCTTTCATTGGGGCAACTACTAATGGAAACAAACATCACCCAGGAGATCAGGCTACGTCACACAGGTGAGGGCAGTATGCTACAAAGCACATGCGATTGCACACATGAGTTCTGTCCAATGCAGATCTTCCGCCAGTCCAAGCTACCAACTTGCCTCCTCCTAAATGAAGAATCTTTCAACTTCATGGTACTTCATTGTACTTTTGTGGAACTGGACAAAATTGTGTCCAACAAAACAAAAAACATGAGACATTAAAAAGACAGTTCAGGATGCTTTTAGCATCCCAAACATTTCTTTATGGGGTGAAAAACTGTACGAGAGTCACTGCTTTTCTAGTGTTTGTCTGTGGTGCCAATATAGTACAGGAAAGAGTGAATAAGCAAGGCCTAACATTTGAGCAGCACATAGATCCTGTTTTGTTGCTGAATATAAAAATATATTGTAAAATTCATAAGAAGTTTTTTTAATGGCTAAGAGTGAAATCTTCCCATTAGATTCAGGAAGTATAGCTGAGATAAGCAACAGAAATTACAATCTTTGTAATCAGAAATGGAGATCTTTTGCTTCTTCAATAGCGCAGCTCCAGAAACATAGGTTAAAGCAGACAGCACAACAGATTTTCACTGGCTGTAGAGGCTCTCATGGGGGACATGAAGTCTGGCCAAAAGAGTGTGTTGTGCCACCACACCTCACAGATGCAGACCTCACTGAAGAGCTAGATAGGGGCAACTCTCTATCAACCATTGCTGAACTCATCATTTATGAGAGAAAAGCAACACTGGCTGCCATTAAAAAGTCATCATTTGCAAAGTACCGACAGTACTATTTGACATACTGAAAATCCCCAGCATGCTGGGAATGAGAAATAATTTTCCACCTGGTAAGTGGAAGTAACAGGTAACTGGGCAGTACCTGCTAGCAAATGTTGACTTTTTGATGGCTGCCTCTGCCCTTAGTTCCAAATTCTCTTCCAAAGGTGACAAACTTTAATGGCACTTTAAATAAATGGTTATCCATGAAAACAAGGGATGGAGAGACACCTGCTAGCATGGTACTACCTGGTTGGCACAAAACAAATTCCCATCCAACAGTTCCCATTTATTTCACTTCAGTGATACGCATGATTCATAATGTGTCCCTAGAATCAAGAGCACACAATTAAAATTATCATAGAATCATAGAATATCAGGGTTGGAAGGGGCCTCAGGAGGTCCAACCCCCCTACTCAAAGTAGGACCAATTCCCAACTAAATCATCCCACAGGGCTTTGTCAAGACTGACCTTAAAAACCTCTAAGGAAGGAGATTCCACCACCTCCCTACGTAACCTATTCCAGTGCTTCACCACCCTCCTAGTGAAAAAGTTTTTCCTAATATCCAACCTAAACCTCCCCCACTGCAACTTGAGACCATTGTTCCTTGTTCTGTCATCTGCTACCACTGAGAACAGTCTAGATCCATCCTCTTTGAAACCCCCTTTCAGGTAGTTGAAAGCAGCTATCAAATCCCCCCTCATTCTTCTCTTCTGCAGACTATACAATCCCAGTTCCCTCAGCCTGTCCTCATAAGTCATGTGCTCCAGCCCCCTAATCATTTTTGTTGCCCTCTGCTGGACTCTTTCCAATTTTTCCACATCCTTCTTGTACTGTGGGGTCCAAAACTGGACACAGTACTCCAGATGAGGCCTCACCAATGTCGAATAGAGGGGAATGATCACATCCCTCGATCTTCTGGCAATGCCTCTACTTATACCGCCCAAAATGCCGTTAGCCTTCTTGGCAAAAAGGGCACACTGTTGACTCATATCCAGCTTCTCTTCCACTGTAACCAATAGGTCCTTTTCTGCAGAACTGCTTCATAGCCATTCAGTCCCTAGTCTGTAACAGTGAATGGGATTCTTCCATCCTAAGTGCAGGACTCTGCACTTGTCTTTGTTGAACCTCATCAGGTTTCTTTTGGCCCAATCCTCTAATTTGTCTAGGTCCCTCTGTATCCTATCCCTACTCTCCAGCGTAGCTACCACTCCTCCCAGATTAGTGTCATCTGCAAATTTCCTGAGAGTGCAGTCTATGTCATCCTCCAGATCATTAATGAGGATATTGAACAAAACCGGCCCAGGACTGACCCTTGGGGCACTCTGCTTGAAACCGGCTGCCAACTAGACATGGAGCCTTTGATCACTACCCATTGAGCCCAACGAGCTAACCAGCTTTCTATTCACCTTATAGTCCATTCATCCAGCCCATACTTCTTTAACTTGCTTGCAAGAATACTGTGGGAGACTGTATCAAAAGCTTTGCTAAAGTCAAGGAATAACACATCCACTGCTTTCCCCTCATCCACAGACCCAATTATCTCCTCATAGAAGGCAATTAGGTTAGTCAGGCATGACTTGCCCTTGGTGAATCCATGCTGACTGTTCCTGATCACTTTCCTCTCCTCTAAGTGCTTCAGAACTGATTCCTTGAGGACCTGCTCCATGATTTTTCCAAGGATTGAGGTGAGGCTGACTGGCCTGTAGCTCCCCGGATGCCTCCTTCTTCCCTTTTTTAAAGATGGGCACTACATTAGCCTTTTTCCAGTCATCTGGGACCTCCCCCGATCACCATGAGTTTTCAAAAATAATGACCAATGGCTCTGCAATTACATCCATCAACTCCTTTAGCACCCTTGGATTCAGTGCATCTGACCCCATGGACTTGTGCTCATCCAGTTTTTCTAAATAGCCCCAAACCACTTCTTTCTCCACAGAGGGCTGGTCACCTTCTCCCCATACTGTGCTGCCCAGTGCAGCAGTCTGGAAGCTGACCTTGTTTGTGAAGACAGAGGCAAAAAAATAATTGAGTACATTAGCTTATTCCACATCCTCTGTCACTAGGTTGCCTCCTGCATTCAGTAAGGGGCCCACACTTTCCTTGACTTTCTTCTTGTTACTAACATACCTGAAGAAACCCTTCTTGTTACTCCTAACATCTCTTGCTAGCTGCAACTCCAAGTGTGATTTGGCCTTCCTGATTTCACTCCTGAATGCCAGAACAATATTTTTATACTCTTCCCTGGTCATTTGTCCAATTTTCCACTTCTTGTAAGCTTCTTTTTTGCATTTAAGATCTGCCAGGATTTCACTGTTAAGCCAAGCTGGTTGCCTGCCATATTTACTATTCTTTCTACACATCGAGATGGTTTGTTCCTGCAACCTCAATAAGGATTCTTTAAAATACAGTCAGCTCTCCTGGACTCCTTTCCCCCTCATTAGCCACTAGTTGCTGGTTGAGCCCTACTGGAGTCTCAAACCCGCTCCCATAGACAAAGGGAAGGGACTGAATTGAAATCCACTGTCCTGATCATGTGCAACATGAGAGATCAGTTTACAGAGGTCTCTGACAGGAGGATTTCATCAGCAGATGTGGGGTGATAAATATGCATAGTATTTCTGTATGTAATGAATAACTGATACCATTAATATGAGAGTAAGGAATCCCATAAATTGCTGGTCTTATACCGCAGACTTTCCTTCTGACTGTGTAACAGGAAAAGATAGGTTTTCTCTGTTCCTTTCTATACTTCACTTGTGGAGACAGATGTCCTAATTCTCCTTACACTTACAAGAGCTTGACACAATTGTTATTGCATTTGCAGTGAAGTAAGTCCCGATTTACAGCAGTGTAAAGGAAAGGAGAACCAGGCCCAAGGCTTCCCATTGCAAATATTTCATTTCAAAATACGGCACAGAAAATATTTAAGAAGGTGGCTAAAAATTTACTTTTCCTGAAAATTGATGTGAATAAATTCTCGAGTACTGGAATGCTCATAGCAAATAAACATAGGCTGCTCAGGAACATGGTTAACACAAAATTACCTTTGAAATAATACTCTTCCTTCATCTCTAGTGTTTGTATATATTATATAGATGGATGCGTTATGAATGTGAGGTATTATTGGTTATTCACATATATCTTTTCAGAACAATAAGTGGGTTTCTTAATGTTTTTCAATAGGTTAGGATCACTGATCTGTTACTTGAGGTTTTATCACTTGGGCTGAGGAGGGATGAGATGGAGTGGAATTGCTTCAGCAGGAGCATAAGCAGCTCAGCACATGTGAAAGGAAGGCTCAGGAAAAGCATGGATGTTAAGATAGCCAGATGGGGCAGCCTGAAAGACCGTTTGGTCTGATTTTTATGTTGAGTAGGAATTATTTGTATGGTGTGCTAAAGTGGAACTCAAAAAACAAATGCAGTTGATCTCATGCCCTATCATAGGGATGCTGGTACAATGTTACCCATTCAGGTGAAATCTTGGCTCCACTGAAGACAATGGAAGCTTTGCCACTGATGTCAGTGGAGAGAGGATGTCAACCTGGATCTTTGCAAGCATTTTATACACATACTTGAGAAGCCTCCTCTGTTCCATCTGTTGTTGTACTATATTCCCAGGCTCCCTTACCCCTGAACTTATCCATAATTGCTTCATGCTTGGTCCCCTTTCCCCCTAGCTGCTTTTGTCAAATCTGCCAAACTGAAAAAATTCTCCACGGGCTAATGGTTATTACAGCTGATTGTTTCTTGCCATTGGTAGCAGATACTGTGAAGAAGACAGTGAAATTGACTAAAAAGCCCTATAAAACATGCACAGAAAACAATCCACAGCTAACAGACACTTGCCAGCTGCTAAGATGCATACTAGTGATTTTGCTTAGGCCTTGGCATAGTAAAGCAAGGGTACATCATCAGTGGGTATTTCTCTACTATTTGAGATGCAAGCTCTAGTCATAATAGCAGTACTGCCTAGCAGTTGTAGCTGTAGTTTGCCTGAAACAGTGAGAAAGAGATATTAACACATAATAAATATCTCTGGCGTATGAATCCTAGAAATACACTGACATAATGAATTTGCTTTTGCTTTTCCCATTTCTATTGTCTTTTAAGTGTAATATACCCCCCACCCCATGACATTCCACCATCTCCTTCTTTATTATTAACATTTTTCTTTTAACATTTCTCTCTATCTTGTTCTAGGCTACCTTCTGTTACCACTCCATTAGTTGCAAAGGCCCAAACTTTCAAATCTCGATGGTATCTACAGTCAGGGACCAAAATTCATATCTGGACACCAAAATAACTGGCCTGTTTTTTCATTGAGCATGCTCTAATTCACATTACATTGCTGTTTTCCTTTTGGTATGGATAAAATGAGCCAAATTCTCCTTCCACTTATACAAGTGTAACCCAAGAGTTACCCGACTGAAGTCAATGGTGTAAAACTAGTGAGTTCAGAATCAGACCCATTATCTTTACACCAGTTATAAGGTTTTTCTTTGTAGACATAGAAATTATGCCTATGGACAGGTGGCTCTCTTTTCTATTTCCTCCTAACCAGTACCATTGATTGCACACACTTTTCTTATTTTGTTCCTTGCAAGTATCACTTTCAACCCACCTTCCATGCATCTGCCTCATCAGAGCCTCTTGTAAGTAACCCAGAGTGGTGATCATGCAAGTAACATTTATTGTATTTAAATCTTTCGGATAATAAAATTAGAGGTATCAAATGTGTGTTAAAATGCTTCCAATTTTACCACACATCTGACACCTCCAATGTTATTATCTTAAAGATTTAAATAAAAAACAAATATGCTTTGCCTGTAAGCCAGAAATTCTCTTATTTGACTGAATGAGCCTGATTCCTTTTAAAGTCATTTTGGAATAATTTTATCTTCTAATTTCAGAGTGCTCATGTAAATGTGAAGAGTAGTGAGTCTGAAGGAACTCCTGAAATGCATAATACTAGAAACACAAACTTTAGCTTTTTTTTTTTCTAGATAAGAAGGCGCTTTAATAAATTTAAACACTGGTACTGATTATCTCCTAAATGTTGACATTTGAAATAAGATGCTACAAGCAGCTTCTTATCTAGAAAAGAGCAGCCAGAGTCAATAACCAAAACATAAAATGTAGGAATATTACTGATATTATGCAACATAGGGCTGAATTTGGTGAAATAAGCTGGTGAGCTAGAACAGCTGCTGTTAACATTTGTTTAGGTTGACGAAGTAGCTAGTGTTCAACCAGTTTGGTTTTTATATGGCCTTGCAAGATAAGTCAACTATAGCTATTAAATCTATATCACTATTGGAAACTGTTACCTTCTTGTTGATCAAAAATATGAAATGGAGTAAAAGAAAACATAACATACCATGTTCACACACAACACAAAAAGAACTATATCAGGGACATCAGGGAAGGTGGAATACTATAACAACACATGTTATATTGTTATACTATTCCACCCACCTTAATGGAGAACCCTTGGGTGTGGCTACTCCATAGCCTTTCGAATCCAGATTTCCTCCCACTTTCATGGTGTCACACGGCTTTCGCTGTTCAATGTATTCATTCATGGTGGACTCCAGGAGGAAGGCAAACTTGCCCTTGGATTTGCGAACACGGGCTACTCCCTCAGCTGTAGTCCTAGTGAATACTGATGGCTCTGCCGATTTCATGTAGGTCCACATCTTTTCATACACTGCTATTTTTGATCTCTGGAGAAAATTAAAGAGAAATTAGATACACCATAGACACTGAGACATCGAAAGCACCATAACTCAATGTACAATTGATCAAAGCTGATCCCTCACACCAGCAGTTTTTGGACAATTTTACCTGGGCAAGAGATTTCCTTGAGTGCTTTGGTTATTTTAAAAGAAACAGTAAATAATAATAATAATATAATAACAACAAACATTAATTTTAGGCACCCTGTAGCCTCTGGGAGTCTTAATAAAATAACTGCAATCATAGGCCTGAAGTCTCAGCTACACAAAGGTAGTTTTCGCTTCCAGAGCAAGGTAAAAGGATTTTAGGGTGACTGAAAATTCAAGCCAAAACTTACAAATGAGCAATATATCCCTTAAAATCCACAAAGGAGGTGAAAGAGAAAAAGAAAACAGGCCTCCCACAAATACTGGACAAAATATTGAAGTCCTTACTCAGTTTTAATGCTCAGTTTTACTCAGTCAAAACTCGTATTGCCATCAGTAAGTTTTGCTTGAGTAAAGGCTGAGTAGTTACTTCGGAATACACCCCACCCTAAAAACAAATATAAACAAAATTCAGATGTGCACACACAGTATTAAAAAGGAAACAAAATGGTGTACTGAGCTTTGATCTCAAAGACATGGCATCTTGGACTTTCGTTTGTGTTGTAGGAGAGAGAATTCTAATATCAGTGACCCTTAGCCTACCAAGTACTTCGTCCTATCATCTCAGGATCGTACCAGTGCTGCAGACCTTAGCCAGAATTCTATGATAAATTTACAGCTTGTTGTAGATTACTTGGAAATCTGTCTCCTTGGTGAGTGCTTAGCACAATTACAAATGATAATGCCTTATAGGTGGGAAAAGATGTTTTTTTTTTGTTATTGTAATTATCTAAAACTTAATTAAGAAAGAAGGAAAGAATTCTATTGTCATGAATAAGGCTTTGCATATTTGCCATTCATATTTAACATGTACAATTAAAAGCCACCTACCTTTACTCCCCTACTCCCCCCCAACAACATAGTACATATATTCAAACCTAGATAATGCACAACTTTTAAAATCAGAGGGGTAGCTGTGTTAGTCTGGATCTGTAAAAGCAGCAAAGAATCCTGTGGCACCTTATAGACTAACAGACGTTTTGGAGCATGAGCTTTCGTGGGTGAATACCCACTTCGTCAGATGACATGCTCTGACGAAGTGGGTATTCACCCACGAAAGCTCATGCTCCAAAACGTCTGTTAGTCTATAAGGTGCCACAGGATTCTTTGCAACTTTTAAAATGTTGGCAGCTATACATCAATCAGCATTTTTATTGAACAAACGCCAACTCTCCCCTCCTCTTTGGCAGGGGAGGAGAAGGCTCCTTTTAGTGAAACGAGACTTTTCTAAGGGGCTTCAGACAGCTCTTGTACAAGTCGAAAGTAGTTCCCATTGAAGCAGAATTAGGTTTTTGTGCTCAGTCCTGCAAGGTACTAGCACTCCTGGGAGGTGCTGAGTGTCTCCAGGCCGCAAAGTAGCAAAATGCTTATGTGCAGCCATATTCACCAAAGCACTTAAGCATGTGCTTAACCTTACATCAGTGGGACTTAAGCATGTGCTTAAGTGCTTTTCTGAATAGGAACAGATGTTGAATCAGTCCTAAAGTCCCACTGACTTCAGTGGGAGTTGAGGTTTCTCAGCATCTTGCACCTTGTTCCATGACAGGCAGAGTGGGTGGAACTAGGGAGATTTTACAAGAAAATGTGGAACTAAGGAATTAAGTATTCACTTAAATTGATTTATCTTAAAAAGAGTCAGTATGGAAACTCTGTAGAAGATAAAGAAAAACTCCCTGAAGTATTTATCTGTACCAATTACTGAATAATTGTATTAGTAATGTGGCCAGAGAACAATGTCTCGACTGCACAGGAGATGGTGAAAGGAAACATCTTTGTGGCTGGAACATTTATCAGTGTTTGCTAGTGAATAGCATTTTACCACAAGTGTCTCTTGAATATGCCTTGTGTAAGCTTAACAAAATCTCTTCATTTTTTTCAGCTGGTGCATGCACTCCATTTTATCCTGTTATGGGAAAAATACTGACAGCTAAAAAATTCCAACTCAAAAATACCTACACAGCTAGTCATGTCCATGGAACCAGCTCCTGCCGCTGTTACCCTGGTATCAATTCATACTACTTCCATAGTGCCCATAAACCATGATAATTATTGAGTTACTCTGCATTTATACCTGTGTAACTAGGATCAGGATCTGGGCTTGATTCACCACTGTATTATTTCTATTTTACACTGGGGTAACTCCACTGATTTCAGTTAGAGTGGTCTTAAACTGGAGTACTGCAGTGCTGAATCAGGCGCCATATAAAGAATGCTGATGTGTCTTTATCTATCTCTACTTCCCAATCAGTCCTGAAGTTTTTAGTGCTAGATTCTTGATAAGGAAATATAGTGTACTGGTTTCTCTTAAAACTAAAACATAATAAATTAAGGTAAAAATTTCACTTTTCTGTCTTAGCAAATTGTGGTTACATTTCCTAAAGAAGGTCTTTTTTAAAAAATCCTTTTCGTAAATCAGTTTCCTTCTCTCACCAGGCAAACAATAGACAGCACTGAAGTTCTAACAAGCCCTCATCTATATAGAAACACTGTCAAGCCTGCAACGTTCAGCTGAATAATTCTGTCAGCATTAACATTCAATATACAGTATAAGCTAAACTAGAATGAAAACCAGACAGAAAGCCAATAGATTTTCCATACTATAATATAAGGAAATAGTGAGAGGTTTGAATTCTCATATTTGACAATGCTATCTTTCATATAGGATTTTTTTTGCAAGATAATTGAAATGTAATTCTCTGCCTTTGAGCAAACTGCTCTCAACATTCAGCTTTCACAGCTTCCAGCCAGCTTTAATAACAGTCAGAAAGGAACTCTGTTTTTCTTTTAAGTTGAGTTTTAAAAACAACATTTTTTCTCTTTGCTGATCAATCAGAACTAAAGCAGATTGCAAATTTATTTAGATTTTCTGACATTTGGACCCCATACAGTCAGGGTCATGAATGATCCTTTTTCATCGAGATGGTAATTATCAATAAAATGGTAACCAAGAGCATAAAGCCCTCAAATGATGAGACATGCTCTTTGTCTTCTAACCTTTTAGAATGCTGGACTGAGCGAATTAGGTGGGGTTTTCCTTTAATGTTTATCAATGTCTGTACTGTACAACACTTAGGTGAAGATGTTTGCATCCCTTTGGAAATACTTTATTGTTTCTCCTATATTTCTTGTTAAGTATTTTTAGCAATAGACATGGCAACACTGCATAGATCAGAACCCTTTTGAAGATAAGCCTTTAGATACATGATTTAAACAAAGCGCTCCAGCTAGCCTAGTGCTTTTTAAAGCTTCACATTTATATGTGCAGTTACATTTAGTTTTTGTGGCTACTTTTGTCTTGTTTGCTTTCATGTTCTAAAATACAGGGGGGAAATACAGAGACACAGTTGATCTTGCTGCTTTTCTTTTAATTTCCAAAGATTAAAGTGAAAGAATGGTGTTTACCACAGGTGGACTCAAAAATGCTATTTCTTTTTTAAATGGCTCTTGTTATTTACATAGAATACAAAGTTAAAGCACAATATAGTAGTTATCTTTACAGCATGATTAGAAAAAAATGACAAAAGTATTGTGGCTGAGATTGGTAGCTCGTCCTTATATCAAAGGAGCTGACCTCATTATTTCAAAATTGCAGTTTGTCAAAGTGTTATGGAAGCGTCAGAAAAAGGGTCCCATTCTTTTGGTTTTTTTTTTCAAATCCCTATACACTCACTCTACAGCATTGCCTACAAGAAGTGAGATTTTACGATGGACATGTGAAGTATATTAAAAAATAATGGGGAACAATTAAGAATATATAAACCTGTCCTACTCCTCGTCCATTTGTATATTTTAATTACCCTTATTGTGTTAGTTTAGTTAGTGGAACTACTCACATGCAATGGCCATCATTTTGGTCTACACCAGGGATCGAACCTGGAATCTGCAAAAGTAGAACCATGACTCTTCAGCAGTTAGTTAAAGAGCCAGACTTTGTAGCTCAGGCACCAAGGAGTCCTCACAACACATAAAAGCAGCAAAGAGTCCTGTGGCACCTTATAGACTAACAGACGTATTGGAGCATCCGATAAAGTGGGTATTCACCCATGAAAGCTCATGCTCCAATACGTCTGTTAGTTTATAAGGTGCCACAGGATTCTTTGCTGCTTTTACAGATCCAGACTAACATGGCTACCCCTCTGATACTCATAACACATAGTGGTCAGAGGATTACACATTGCATCAGGACAAAGGAAGCTCATCTGGAGCATCACAGGATCACAGCAGTTAAAATCCCAGACAAGCCCCATGTATTTGACAGCCACCAACTTGGCCAACCTCCAGATCCAGAGCTATAAGTTGTAACAGACCCAGCTTGTCTATGGAGTGGGTACATAGGGGACATGTAGCACACCCTTAACAATGGATTGCACATAAGGCTAAACACATCAATAGATGTTTGCAAGATCAGATTTCCAGATTGTAAAATATCTGAGACAGGGACCTTTCTAGCCCTATGTTCAATAAGGTGTCTACCATATTGATGCACACAGTACAAGTGTAAAATCATACTAAAACATTTTTACAAGGTCTTCTAAAATATCGCCATGCATCTCCTGTGGTAAAATACCTAACTATAGACATGCTAGGAATGCTTAGCAGATTCTATGTCAAATCCTTAAAGGGAAATGTCAGTAATTTAGGAACCACATTTAAGTTTTTTTAAAAATGTATATCTAGCTGAGATATTTCAGTCTGAAGACAAATCCCAGTGGTCTATCTTTTTTTTTTTTTGAGGGTGTTGGAGGAGGGAAGAGAGGAACACCCCGGCATTTGACAGTGTCCTTTTAACAGGACTTAATGAAAAGAAAAAAACAACATTCTAACTCCTTGTTTCTACTGAAAACATCTTTTCTCTATGAGCTTTAGCTAACACCTGGCATTTAATTAATCTCAGATGAGGCTACTGGCTAACAACGTCTAGCTAAAAATGACATGAAAACACTAATACTTATACCAGTTCAGCCAACTGGGCTGTACTTCCAACTGCTAGGGACAGAAAATTAAGCAAAAGGAGCGATCAGTGTTCTTATGTACTGTTGGTAATGTCAGTGCTTTCTGCCTCCAAACTGCTGGGAGAAGGGAACAATACATCCCTACTACACTGATATAGGAAAGCAAATGAAAATGAACTAATCAACAGAGATAGCACACAACAAATTCATATGACTGGTCATTTACACTGTTTTCTAATGTGCCAAACCCACAAATACATCACATTTTCCATGTTCTATGTAAGTCAGCGATTAGTAAAATTTTTATCCAGTCACCAGGCTTCATATGCCTCCCCTCAGCAAAAAAGTCCCTGACAAAACCCATAGGTAGAAGCAAAACAGCAAGACTCCTTATCATCATCACAGCTCATTCAATGCTGGATATTATTTCAGTACTGTAGCTTGAGATGAATCAGTAGTGCAATGCTGCTCTAATTATCTCTGGTTCCACTGTCCCTCAGGGCTGTTCCCTTGCCTGATGTGTCAAGATCAATAAGCTTTCCATAAATTAAAATGACTGCAAATGCCAACAAGTGCTGCTGGAGGTAAAAATTATAACCTCAATATTGCAGGAGCTACAAACCACAACATAATTATTTGTAAAGGAACATTATTTCAGCATTCTGAACATTTCATTGTAAACTTGTCTGTAGGGAGGATGGTCCTTATTAAGCATGCCAACTTACTCTGAAGAATTCTTTTGTTGACCCTGAGTCCAGTGTTCCATATGCAATTTCGGTTTGTTTGGCAAGGTCTTCTGCACTTTCTATGGGCGAGACCATTCGCTCAACAGTCAAGAAAGCAGCGAGGTTAGCAGTGTATGACGAAATAATGATGAGTGTGAAGAACCACCAAACGCCTCCAACAATGCGACCTGAGAGGGATCTAAACATGAATAAGATAATGCACATTTTCCTATCTCTTATGTCAAGCAGAGAAAGAGAAAGAGAGAGTGAGAGATATCATTATTACTGGGTATTTATTAATAAGTAACAGTCAATGGGTGTGAGATTTTCTAAGTTTAATATACTACTGTATATTTCATAACAACAGTTCCCTCATAAATTATGCGGCCTAGAATTTAAAATGCAGTATATAAACAGTGCTATTTGTACAAGGCATTGCGAATACTCTCTAGTGGTTGTTCTCTTGATACTTTTTAATATAGGAAATGGCTGCTAGACTACACTATAAAGGATTTGTAACAAGAAGTATCTATTTTTGGAGAGTGAAAATAGTTAAGCAAGGTGGCCTCTATTCTTCCTTTTAAAATATAAAACAAAACTCAAAGTCTCCAAGCTCTCATGAGTGTACAATATGCTGCATGTAGTATTAGAACACGATTGTCACTTACATGTAATTTTCCACTTATAGGAAAACAACCTGAGTACATATTCCCCTAGCTGTCTGAAAACCTGTAGTTTCATGTAGTTATTTAAGAAGCTGTGCATAACAACAACAGGAATAGTGACAATAAATAAGTAATACATAATACTTTCCATTTCAGTGCCACCTGTCATCTGAGAAAAATGCTGTGCAAAATTAATGAATATGTAGCCTTACACCACTTTTCTGATGTAAATACTTTGCCAATCATACAGATGAGAAAACAGGCAGAAAAAAGATTGCTCCTGTTGCCATTGAAGTCCGGAAGTTTTGCCATTAAATTCAAAGGGAGCAAGACTGGGCTCAGAGAGTTTAAGTAACTTGCCCAAGGTCACACAAGAAATCTGTGGCAGTGCCAGGAATGGAACCCAGCTCTCATATCTCCTGCTCAGTGGCCTTATGCACAAAATCATTCTTCCTTCTCTGTGTGTTATCTAAGCATATGTTCTGAAAGGAAACAGTACTCTTCACAGCTTTATTTAGCGTAGCAAACAAAATTGAGATACATACTGTTTTATTTCATATACATTGTCTTAAAATATAACATCATAATACAAAATTAGAAAGGCTCTAGGAGCTAGGTGATGCAATGAATTAGTTCTACCACCTCTGGAAACCTGGCTTTGACATGTTTGGTTGTTGAATAATATTCACATTGTACTGTATATAATACTTTTCATATTAACATTGAATATTCTCCTGTTAATGAGAATATTATTTCATTAATCTTCACCATAGCTTTATGAGGTTGGATGAAGAAGGATTATCATTATTTTACAGATTAGAAATATGATTAGAAATCTGAAGTATGTGGGTGAATGGGCCTATCCTGCAGTCCTTAGTTTAGCAAAACTTGACTTCAAGGAGACTCATCTGAGTAGAGGCTGAAGTACTACGGCCAAAAGGTATATTAAAAAAAAACCACATAAGTAATTTATGGCAGATATTAAAGGTAGTTGGGTGCTTACTGGGATTTTCAAAAGCACCTAGGTGCCTAACAACCATTGATTTCAATGAACTTTTCCATTTTCAAAAGTGACGAAGGCCCAAATTTTTAGATGTATTTAGGTATTAGCCGTGCTCAGAATTGCAACACCTAACTGACTTAGAAACTTAAATCTCCTTTATAAAAGGGATTGGTGTTCCTAAATCAGTGAGACATTGCAATGCTAAGTACAGCAACCCTTAAATCTGGGGTGTAAACACTTAGGAATCCAAGTTCCATTGACTTTTCAATGAGAAAGGCTTTGAACTACATATATCACTTTTGAAAATGGGACTTAGGGTCCTAAGTCATTTAGACACTTTTTGAAAATTTTACCTTAAGTGACTTTCCTGAGACTACACAAGAATTCAGTGTCAGAGACAAGGTGAGAACTTGGAAGTTCCTGGTTCCAAATCCTATGTACTTGCCACTAGGTTGTCCCCATTGGGAAACCCAACACTCACTTTTGCTGACGTTTTACACAGATGGAAGTCTGCCCAAGAAAGGACTAAGAAATTGACTAGGAAGAATATGGTTGAATTGAGCAGAACTTTCTAAGTTTTCATAATGTCTGCTAACAAGATAGCTGTTTCTGGGTCATGATTTTGACACAACAAATCCATACCACATTTTAAAAACAAAACGAAGGTATTTAAAAGGTGATGTATTTTTAAGTTGGCTATTTCTCTTAGATTGCAAAGCGAATATGTGATCCAGGATCCAGGATTTTGCCTCTAGAATGAGATTTTGAAAAATGCTCATCATTGGGCTAATTTTGCTCTCATTGAAATCAATGGGAGTTTTACCAAGGATTTCAACAGCAGCAGAGTTAGGCCAGTGCTGAACACTTTTGAAAATCCCACTGTTAATGCTAAGTTTAGGCATCCACTTTGGAAAAAATTGGCCTTAATGTTTAATGAGCTGGTGGTGAGTGATTCAAATAAAACTTCCTGCAGAAGTTTGGTTGCTCAGGTCCAACTCTTTAAGTTTGGCAATTATATATTATTTAGCAGAAACAGTCACTAAAAGCATTTTCTCTCTTATACACAGTGATACGCTGCAAGCAGTGACTGTACAATTTAATATGAAACAAAACAAGGAAATTCATTCACGCCGGTCAAATAGTCAGCATAAGAGCAAGCTGCTACTACTGTGATACAATGTATAGTTGTATAGTTCTAATGAAGTCAGTGGAATTGCCCCAATGCGTACAAGTTAACAGCTGAGAAAATAAGTAACTGTTCCTGACTTATTTACACTGAAGTCTGAAAAGTACCAATAGTGATAAAATTCCTAGGCAGTTTCTCTAATACTCTATAGTTTCTAAATGGAAAAACTCTACAAATATTGAACTTCTACATACCACCAGTAAAAGAAGAGAAGGAAGGATGTATGCACCTGGCATCATCAGTGTTGAAGATAAAATGCAAAAGTTAAAAGATTTGACACAAACCTTGGGGAAATATCACATCCTTGTTGCATAAAGGCACCCAGGGAAAACCAGAGGCTGTTGAATATGCCAAACTCATTGGGAGGCTGATCACTGGGTCCTTCTTTCCCATCCTCTGGCTCTTCTGTGTGCCACTCATATGGGCTAAACCTGCTGACTAGGAACAGGACCACACTGACCCCAATGTAGGCAAAGACTATGCACATCCAGATCTCATACGCCAAAGGGTCCAAGAAGGAAAACACTCCTGGTTTAGATTTCTGGGGCTTTTTTATCATAATGGATATCCCCAAACTCATAAAAGGCTTAGAAAAATCAATGACCTCTTCTCGTACCAAAGTGATGGTCAGAGGTGCAACAGCAATCTCTGCTTTCTAGAAGAAAAAGAGATATAGATGCATAGATTAATTGAATTTGGTTTATAAAATCATCTAAGCAGCTAATTCCAAAATTACAGCTTTTACACTAGTTCACTGTTAGGTTTATTTATGTGTTCTTTTCATTAATGTAATCAATTAATAAAATAAAATACAGGTTTATATTTTTATAGGAAGTATACAGATAATTTAGTGTACAAATAATGTGGAAGGCTCAGATACTGTGGTAATAGGTTGTAGAATAAAATCCTAAAACAGATCATTTGAGGCATTACCTAGGTTGCTAAAGTAAGATAAGTAAAAAAACAAGTAAACCTAAAACAAAATTATAATAAACATCCTATCCCCACCAAATGTGCAGAGCACTAGTTCTGTCTACAAAACCATCAGATATAGTCAGTTATAACCAATTTTTCTGTCTGATATGATCCCCCCTGCAGGAAAAGAAGCAAATAAATGATCCCAGTGTGCACTCCAAATAGCACGAGAAACATAGAAATGAAAGAAAGAAACAAATTAAGGCCCAGATGCTGCAAATATTTAAACCCGTAAAGTTTAGTATGTGCCTAAGTCTTTGTAGGATCAGGGCGTTCATACATTTGTTTTGATGTTACCTTAGATCATGTTAAAAGGTAGCATGTTAGGAATGGAAATGAAAAAGTGTGGTGCTTCCATCCACCACCTTCACAGTTTATGGGGAAAACCTGAATTTGAGATGAACACATGAATTCGTGGATCTAGTATGTTTATACTGGAAACGCCAATCCTGACTAGATTCCTAGGTGAATCTCTAGCACGAATACTTGATAAAAATAAATATTGTATATCTTGGTTTATGAGAAAATAAGATATTGGCCTAAATTTCTCTCTTGTTTCCTTAATAAGTACAAGTATGACAGAGCTGGTGATAAGTTATTTCTTCCCACAGGAAGCATAGAAAAGCCTCATAGGGCCAAATTCCAGACCCCTATGCGAAGCCTGAGCTGAATAGTTTTGTACAGGGAATCTCTCTGGGATTCATTTGGAATAGATCCTCAATCGCCAGGGGTGGAGCTCTAGCATTGCCTTTTTACAGAGGTCACTGTAGTTCAAGGATGCAGCCTTGGACTATTCCCCTGCCCCCGCTTGGATGTTTTGGCCAGTGGAGCTGCACAGACATTCTATCAAAAAAGATGAAATCACTATGCATGGTTATCCTTCAAGAATGAAAAAAGAAGATTCTATCATGCTGTCTGCTGTCATATAGCCTGTTTGTATTATGCCAGGTTGTTTAGATTTGTTAATTTAGACCTGGAATAAAATTCTCTTATAAAAGTACAAGATCTTGTGGAGGGAGGTCATGCTGATGCAGCACACTGACTACATTGATGGATGTTTTATTAAAATACAGTACTGTGCCACAAATCCAAAATATATGTGAAGGAAAATAACAGCAGACTGATGTGTGTGGCTAACATACTTTCACAGCATGCACTGTAATGGCACCATAGATTATGACTGGGTATTATCTGTAGTATACATGTGTATTTGATAGTTCCCTAATATGATTTTTTATTATATGGGCCTAAAACACTTAATACATTGTAGAAAAACATTATGATGAGCAATTGCTGCATCTGACCCAGTAGCTAGGCTTTAAGGGCTAAATTCTGGCTTTTGCAGCCAGAGGCATGGAATGGGTCAGGGCAGCAGAGATGTGGAAACTGGATGATGGTACTGTGAAGCATCTCTGCCATCCACCATCACCACACTTTCCTCCAGGTGATATCATGAGAGGGCAGGTCCCTCGCATTTCAACCAACCTGACTGGCCATGCCTCGTCTAAGATATGGAGCATTACTGGGTGTGTTAGTTGGGTCACTATTGCATTCAGGGGCTTAATTTTGTACTCTTTGAAATTAAGGGGCGAATAGAGCAGAGTAATATCCTAGGACTGTTAGTGGCAGCATTCTGCCTGGTTCCTGTGTGAATGTGATGAATAGCGTCCCTGTGTTGTCCTCCTCTCAAATCCCCAAGACATCCACACAGGGGCAGCCAAGACCTACTCCCAAGCCTCCATGACATCAGTATCTTAATTTTATTTCATAAATACTAAAATGCTACAAATTTATGTTATGGACTAGCATTCTTAGAAATGTGGCTCATAGGCCACAATTTAGCAATACACTTGAAATGTTTAGCATGTGATTAAGGCCATCCCAACTCAGCAAAATACTTAAGCACATGCATAAGTCCTATTGACCTCAATGGGATGTCAAAACATGATGAAAGTTAAGCATGTGCTTAAATGCTTTGCTGAATTAACCTCTGAGCAAGTTGATTGTATGATACAAAATCAGAAAGAAAATCTGAAATGTTGTAAGTTTTTGTAGTCTTGTAAAATTTGAAATGCCTAAAAACTCTTATAATTAAAAAAAATCTATATGTTAAAAATAGTTCAGGAATGAGACACATTCCAGCTAGAAGTAAGTTTTGTAGCCAAATGGTAAACCTCTGAAAATGCAGCAAAGAATCCTGTGGCACCTTATAGACTAACAGACGTTTTGGAGCATGAGCTTTCGTGGGTGAATACCCACTTCCTCAGATGCATTTTCCTCCTCTGAAAATGGAGACTTATAGCAGAAATTCTGCCAGATCCTTAGATTATATCTTGCTTGAAAGTCCCACTGTACAATTTTAACTTAAGCACCAAGTGAACATAATTATACACCAAGCAGTAATTTTCTCATTGTAAAATTTGAAAAAAATATAATCTGAAATTATCCCTACTATAACTTCACTGAGTTCAATTGGAATTAAAGAAACAATGGATTTGACCTAGTTTATCTATCCACATTTATATACACATATGTACATGAAGAGGCTTCTGGAGAATACGTGTGTAATGAGTTGTCCCTTAAAGGCAACCATACAGCTGTAATTTGAGATTTTTAGAACTTTTGATAGCATGAGTTATTAGAGTGTGAAATAAGACAGCTTGAATTCAGCCACTGAAAATGCTCAACAAATTTCATAGCAACAATTTGTTTTCAAATATGTTTGAAAATCTCACTTGCTTGCATGGCAGCCATTAGAGCAATACCTGTTTTGGGTAAACATTACAACAGCATGGCCAATTCTCACAATTTTATTGCAAATCTCCCCAAATTGGTGTTTTTATTAAAGTCACTGCTCTTGGAGAGCTGTGATTACATGAGAATGTCAGTTTTCATTAAAACAAGGAAGTTCCTCAAAAACCACAAAGTAAAGAAAAAGAACCCTACACACACACACACACACACACACACACACACACACACACACACACACACACACACACACACACACACACAAAATCTCATGATTTTTAGGCTAAGCTCATGATTTCTTGGGCCTCACTCATGATTTTAGAACACTGGGGTTGTCAGTACCATGATGATTTGTCTACTTGGTGAAACAGCCCACAATTACTCTAAATGTTGCTTGTTTTCTCTAAGTTGCATTTCTTCTCATATTTCATCACACATACAAATCCCCTCTTTGCAGAAGAACAGTTTAAATGCTGAATTTGACCACCATGCCATATCTTCTTTTCTCTGAAGTTTCACTTACTGTGAGCATGAATGGCTAATGCAGCACTCTCATAATTAGATATCTGAAAGACTCAGACTCTAGTCTTCTGTATACTGACAATATCTTGGCATATTTACTAACTCTCACTGTAAGTAGTAGATCTGGTTATTGATTATTGGTCTGTAAAAGTATCACCTAAGACTTCAGATACTGGGAGTATACCAGTGCTCTTCGTAAGTCTCTCAAGTTTAGTGATATTAGCTGGAGTGGTGATGAAGCAGGGTTTTTAGACATCAATTAACTGGATTTATTTTTAGCTGCCACAGTCTGTCCACAAAACTTGGCGGTGTTTGGTGTGATTTTCATAAATATATTGTTTTGCATATTAGGGCAGGCATAAACTCTTATTCTGATGAGGGTTGCTCTCTGGGTTATCTAAGGAAGACGTTCTTATAGTTATTTCAGTATGATGTGTTCACCAAAATACTACATCTCCTACTTTATGGTTTCCCCAGAAAAAGTAAAGATATACAATTATGGATTTAAGCGATTACTAAAAGGAACAATATTCCATACAAATAATGACTCAACATTGTTGAACCCCTGTTTTACAAACTAATTGGGGACAGAGGAGTTCTCAAAATTACAGTAGGTATGCTGCATACATTTCAGCATGGTGTAGACATCACTTTTTTCTTGTCCTTCAGAACACTGCAAAGTGCTTTCCAATGCATTGAAGTCATCGGTATGTGAAGGGACGTTGACTTGTTCTTCATCAACACCTCTTTCATATAAGTGGCTGTTCATAAATTCGAGGTTCTACTTTATTTTGTGCCTGGTGAAATTGGAGTTTTGCTGAACAATCCCATACACTTGAAAATCCTGCATCTATGACAATATTTCAGTCAAGGCTGAATTACTATCAAGCACGGATTGGTTATGGATCCTTCAGACTTTAAGTATCATGGCAAATTAGGTCTGATGCTAAGAACAGTTTTACTTGCTGGAGTGCTATATTTCATCCTTATGAGTAAATATAATATCTAGTCTTTCCTCAGACCACCACTCATTTTGTGCTGTCTTAGAAAAAGCAAATAAAAAAAATTTGAACTCTAGAATCTCATCACGTCTCAGACTTTGACAGAAATGGGTAATGACCTTATTCATTACACAGTGAAAGAATAACATTCTGTGTCAGGAGAATGAATATTTAATTGGGGCTGACTGCTAGTGTATCAGGAACACCTGTTGCGAATCGCTGATGGCATTCATCACCACAAGGTACTTCTGTGAATAAGCTAGTTATCAAGGGTTGTAGAGTGTTGTCGAGACTATTACTGTCACTCAGATAGATCAGGACAGTAGACTGGGATTTCTAGATAGCATTTATGGAGTCCAAGAAACTCCCAACCAAAACAAACCCTTAGAAAAATAAATGTTATGACAAGGCATGCATAGTTCTCCATTAGCGAGAGGATAAGAAGGAGAACAAATTGCATGTGGCAGATGTCAGTCACATTGCTTAATACATTACTGGCAAGTGCACAAGATTCTCTAGTGGTTGGGGGTGGATGATGTCTCCTCACCCCCTTTTATGGATATCCTAAGCAGCTACCGACTTGGGCTGAGCAATGGGAACAAAAACTGCTGATACAAACTCTGTAAATAATAGCAGCAAATAAAGGCAGAGATAGCAAGCACACTATTGGTTGTTCTTCTGGCGCAGCCAGTTGGAGTGCTTTATGGTGGCCTCACACTCCAATAGTCCATCCTAGAACCAAACTGAGTCTCCATTCTTCCTAAATGATAAAATTGGAACTGCACAAGAACTATTATGCTCAATTGCTAAGTGCCATAAGACTTTTCATCACTTCCCTCCCTGACAGAAAAATAAGTATTTATCATATGCTGGAGTGTTTGGTTCACACAGTTTATTTGCAACACCAAATATGGCACACAGGTTGCATTCTTTTCATTTCTATTGAAGTTAGCATCTAGCTGGCACTAATTGCTGTTTGAGCTTGCTAAATACCTTTGGTATTTTTGGTCAGTACTGCAGCTGCTTGCCTTTAATGAGATAGATTATTCAAGGACAAACAGGCTTCAAACTGCTTGCAAGTTCTCTGAATTGGTTCTAACTATCTGAAAGGCCATCATCTCTCTCTTGATTCAACTAGACTGGGTACACTTAAAAAGTTTTTACTGACTCTTTTATGAAATATCTCTCAATCTGTTCAAAGTTTTCTAACATTTTGGACCAGATCCTCAACTGGTGCATCTCCCATTAAGTCAATGGAACTATACTGATTAACACCACTTGAGGATTTGGCCCTTCATTTGCAACTCCTGTAATAAAGATATTCTGCTAAATTCTCATGTTTTACCTTCCTGATGGAATTTTACAGATGCATTGTCTGCATGCTGCTAGAGAAGAGGCTCACACTTTAGATGGTGTTCAGGCACCTCTCCACGTTTTAAAAACAGAGATGGGGATAGTTCCTTGGGAACTGCACAGGTAGGTTCTTCTTTGCACAGGTAATCTCCCTACTCTCATGTGGAAAGAGAGATCACCAACATCTGTGGCACCATCTCCCACTCTCCTGAAGTGCATGGACAGCCCCAGGTCCATGCATGGGGGTTCCAAGAGCGGCTGCCTGTGGGGAAAAATCTGGCAAAACCGCACCATTGGAACCAGGCTCCTGGGGAACTGCAAAGAGGCACAGGGCTTTGGTATGCATGGTCCTGGCATTCATTGTAACTGGATGGATCCTGGAAAATCTGTGGAGTTTAGGGTGAAATTCTGCTCACTCAGTTTTTCTTTCCTTTTCTTTTTTCTTTCCTTTTCTTTTCCTCTTTCTATAGACAGGTTCATGCAAGCTTTACAGCAGTGCATGCTAGTGTAAATCTTCTCACTTAGATAATTGCAGGATTATTTTTTAGTTATCACCAAGATGAAGAGCCACTAGGTGGCTCTCTGAGCCTTCTCTAGGTTTGGTAACAAAAAATGCTGCAAGTCGCCTTACATATTCTCCCCTCTTTTTGGAACCTGTTTTATCTGTATTCAGGAATCTTACTTTTTGTGCTATTCTGAAGAGACTTTCCATGAATCGTGACAGAATGTACAGTCATAGTTTCAAAACTGGTTATATTCACTCTTAAATCCTATCATTGATGCTATCCTTCTGAGAAATGCTGGTTTAATTTTGAATAATTTAGTTGTGGATCACACTGACAATACATTGGGGTCTGGATTCTCCATCGTTTGAAATCTTTAGAACAAGACTGTGTGTCTTTCTAAAAGATATACCCCTTTCAATGCTGAGTTACTGGGCTTGATGCAAGAGTAACATGGGTGAAATTCTATTGCCTGGGTTTTGCAGGAGATCAGACTAGATGATCACAATGGTCTAATACTAATTTTTAAATCTATGAACCTAAGGAAAATGCTCAAATTGTATAATCTACTAACATGAAAAAGAAACAGATTATTTGAGTAAATAGTAGAACATGTAAAAATATCTGTGATTTTAACTTGAAAATAACAGAAAGCACTATGAATGCTCAAACTGAATTCTAAGTGTTTTCTTTGCCCCAGATCAAATAAAATGCAGATATACTTCAAATATTATGAGAAGTTAAATCCTACTTCAAAAATCGGTATGCTTACCCCATAAACAAGTTCTCCCACCATCCCATTCCAGATTTTTGTCTCTGGATCCCTTGCTCCATATTTTCCATCAGGGACAATGGCAATTTTGTACTTGATACCAATATGTTTTGCAATTTCTGATGCCAGATCTACACAGTATCCTTCATACTTGTCATTCCCTTCAAATGTATCATGATTTTTCTTGAACATAACATATGGGGCTTCCTATAATGAAAGAAGTAGAACTGTAAAGGAGACGTATACAGCATAGACTCTGAATAGCAACATGTAATCCACTGATTGAATACTATGTGTATTTTATCAAAAGCTCACAGATAGCACTAGCACATGTATATTTCCAAGCACTACCAGAAATCCATGTTATTTATAAATATATATTCTATTTACATTATTAACTTGCTTATAAATGTTATAAAATCAGCCTTAAAAACCCTTTTATTATAAACACACACAATTCAAGCATTAATATAAAATTTACCATTTTAAGTGAGAGAGCTCACAATAGAAATTTGCCATATATCATAAGCTAAAAGGCTGACTAATGATTGGAGCTCCACATAATGCAAATGCATGTTGGATAATGTAAGGACATATTCTAACCTTTTTGACTTAACTATGTTCATCCTTTCACTTGCTGTGGATCCTCTACATATATAGTCAGATGCATAGTCTGGTTGGTTATTTGCTTTCCATCATTTAAAATATTTGGCCATGCCTTGGCCACTAGAAGGCAATTTGCATTTTAACAGAAATCACTAATATGCTCATGAGGAAATACCTACTTTCCCCCTTACACAGACAGTGCAGGTTCTATGTTTCTTGGGACGCACCAAGGAATATGCACAGACAAGCATAATGTTAGAAGAATGCTGTCTTTGCATACTGTATGCAAAAAGAAGTCACTGTAGAGTCATTCTAAAACATAAATGAGCTAGAAAATTGCAAGTAAAATTGTCTCAGAAAAATGGATATTATGTTCTGTATGCAAATTACACTGTAATGATAATGTATGGTATGTGATTGCACAAAATGAAATGTCACAATATTCCCATATTATTATACTGCCTTTTTTGACACCCTGTGGATTCAGAATTTAGTATTTTTCTTTTTATGAAAATTATAACATACAATGTCTTCAATTATTTTACATAATCTTTTTTAATAATCAGTTCAAAATACAATACTTGCCGTTAAAGTAACCATTTGCCAAAAGTCTAGCTCATAAAAACTTCTGAGTCACCACAGTTTTCTCCTCTCCTCAGTATAGAAGATACCTATGATAACAGTTGGCAAATGTTGATTCTTTAACAATGACCAGTGTACCCCTCTTCCATACTCACATCTTTTACTGCATGCCTAATTAGAACATAGGCAAAAGTAAAAGTACAAATGTGTACATTAAGTATTCTTTATTGAAATGATCACATGGACATCATGTGTAAGCAGCAGCAATTTTGTAGTGTCTGATATCCCCATACCAATTATTAAACACATAAGTGTGACAGGGAAATTGTGTAAGCTAACCGTAACATAAGCACCTGGTATTTGTAAATATTTCAGGTTAAATTCTGCCTTTAGACACTGACATACAGTTCCCATTGATAGCAACTGGATCTTTGCATTTGCATCCAAGAACAGAATCTGACACAAACTTCTATGTTTTAGAAGAGAAAAAGCAGTGAGTTATGTATCTTTTTAGTGTCATTGGCCTTTAATTTTGAAAGTGCACCCCTTTTGTAACTTTGGTTGGTCCCATGGTTGCAGCAGAGTTTGAGAAAGAACACTGACTGTGTAATATGAAAGGAAAGAGACAGCTCTTTCACTTAAATTCAAGTTGTATGAGGAGAAGGTCCCTTGTTTAAAGCCCAACACAACTCAGGGATGACAGAGAAAGCAATTCTCTCTTCAACCCAGGGGCAGGTCTCTGAGCACATTATGTGTGTGTTACCCTTAGCCATGCCTCTGGCCTGCCTCCCTAGTCATCTCTTCAGTGTTACCACAGTCTGCGCTGCCACCAAGCAATGCTCCCAAGGTGAAGTCCCCTTTCCATGGCTTTTCTGTGACCTTTTCTGCCTTTGAGGCCTTTCACAGCTGAGAGTGTTTGCCACTAACGACAGCTAAAAAAGGCCCTGAGCATAGAGAAGTGTCCACGATGACTTTGGATGCCGACTTGCAAAGTCATATCCTGACTGGTCAGGTGATCCTTTAATCCCCCCAGGAAACTGGACGATGACAACAGCAGATCACACGTGAACCTCTGGAGGGCTGGAGTTTATGAGGCACTTCTAGGACTCATGCAGTAGTGCAATGCGTTACTTTAGTTGTACTGTGCACGACATGATACATCCTGGATACTGAAGGAAAACTACCACACAGTGTCACTTGCTACAATTTCTAAAAGGGGTAGTCACCACTCCCCCCCAACCCCCCACCAGTGCTGCCTGTTGAAGACCAAGAATTGGGGGGATGGATGGCAATGCCCTTGGCCAGACCCAGACATATCTTCCTTAGGGTGGTAAGTGCTGCCAATTATGCTAGCCTGCACCAACTCCTGGCATTCCTATCCACTGTTAATTCAATCACATCCATGTTGTGTGCAGACAGAAGAGAAGAGGGGTGGGAGGAAGGAGCTCCTTACATAGGGCTCAGTTCAGGAAGGTACTTAAGCACATGGCTAAGCACAAGTGGCCTCATTGACTCTGCGGGACTATTCACATGCTTAAAATTAGGAATGCATTTATGTACTTTCCTGTTCATATGTGCAGTGCTAACCATAATTTGGGCCTCCCCATATACCCATTCTGTAAACAAAGCTGATAAAAAAAAAAACCAAAGAAACCAAGGACAAAGGCAATGCATCACTTTGCACTGGCTTAGCTAAAAGTGTGGCTAGGCCCTGTCAGATTTCCCTCCTTCACAGAACTTCCTTTTAACCTTCAATTGCACTGCCCTGGCACCTTTTCATTTTTTATTCTCTTTTAAAAAAGCTGAGTTAGAGACTGGTTAAACTGCTGGATTCAGCTTTTCTTGGACAAAACACAACATGTAACATTAAATACACACTTGGCACAAACTGCTTCAGGCAGGCGCCGAGTGTGGAGGAAGCACAGAGGAAGCCACTTCAACATCTCCCCACCACCCAGCACCCAGTCGCTGACTCTCCATGTGTACCTCCCTGCAGGCTGGATTGCTTTGAAGGTGTAGCCTTTAGACAGTAAAATAAATTGGAAACTCTGTATACTCCTGGTTTTCCTTTTAAAAAGGAGAACTCAATCTTCACATCAACTCATGCGCCTGTGAAGAACTGCTGAGGAAAGGTGTTGTTGGGGGGCCAGGAGGGACATGATGGGATCTCAGTGAAGGCAGTACCATCCAGTGCATAGAGAACTGAACTGGAACTCAAGAAACCTGGTCAGGAAATCTTGGTCAAGTCACTTCACTTCTTTGTGCTTTTCTTTCCCCTCCCACCTTCTGTCGGTTTTACCTATTTAGACTGTACTTTTTGAGGCAGAGACTGGCTCTTACTATGTGTTTGTACAAAGCATAGAACAATGTGACCCTGATCTTAGTTGGAAAGGACAATAGAGTGAAACCCACAAATGTGAAATAATACAATTAAAGTAGCAGGAACAAATACCACCTTTCTCTTGCTAGGTTGTCCTCGCCTTTCTACTACTTAACGTAGGATATATAGGAAATGAAAAAAATATTTTAAAAATCTGTCTACCATATGAGCTATATTATAATCAGAGATGTGCTCAAACTACAAACTTAATGTTTAGGGATATTTGGATAAGGCATTCAGTCTGATGCATTATTATGATAGAGGGCATTTTCACATTCAGATCAGAAAGGGGGCTTGAATTTCCACTTGAAAATTTGGGAGTGTTTGGATCCAGTGTTTTGTTGCAGCCTCTAATTATAACAACATTAGGACATGAAAGGGCAAGTTTTACTGGATCATTAACCTACACATTGTATAGATGACATTGCAAGCTCACACTCTGTAACAATGTCACATAATAATCGATAAAACACACCTAGTCGTATCTTAATGCTAAATTCTATTTATCTCAGTGAGATAGAGCGATTGTTCTATAGAATCTCTTGCAGAAGACAGTCACAATTACAGCTGAAGACTATAAACTCTAACTTACTACTGAAAACACAGATGTGAATTATTTAGTGCAAAATATGTTATTGTTGAAAAGGACTTAACATTGTAATGTTTGAATGTTTAATGATAATCTGTAGGAAAGTAAATTACATACAAAGTCCACACTGAAATGATCAGTGACTAGCACTGAACATAGATAGCTAAAATGACACAAGCTTTACTTCTATATTCACAATTCTATAACAATACTTAACATTTTGAAATACAAGTGGGTGACTGAAACAAGTATCTTTCCAGACAGAAACAAATCATTACATTACATTCCTGCAGATTGATGTGAATAGTAAAATGCCCATAACTTAATAATGGAAGTCAGAAAAAAAACACTAACCTTGACACTGTTTGGTTAAGGTTGGCCTATTTTAATGAAGTCCCTTTTGCACTTTCTAAAACACTGCAAAAATAAATTATAAGGTGGAAAAAAAGATTTTTATGCAAGAAAATGGCTCAGTTCTGCATTATTGATTCAGATAAAACTTCTGTTGAAGTCAATGAGTATTCTAAAATGTACGATTGGTTTGTGGATGGATTTCTTGAGAAGTACTTGACCAAGAAATGACATTAAGGGGCTTTGGTTTTGTTTTATTTAACCCCAATATTTCTTGGGTTCAAGGTTTGCAATTTACACTCTTAGCCTTCTGATACCTATTAAGTTGATATTATATTGAAGTACTATGTTGGAAAAAATGCTTAAAGCTCACTGTACCATGCAGTTCTTTAGCTTTAAACAATTTCGTTTGTTTGTCACTCTTCCAGTTTTAGCAGCAAAGAATCCTGTGGCACCTTATAGACTAACAGATGTTTTGGAGCATGAGCTTTCGTGGGTGAATACCCACTTCGTCAGATGCATGTACTGGAAATTTCCAGGGGCAGGTATATACCTCATTGTCTCTAGCTTGCCTGCATATATATACCTGCCCCTGCAAATTTCCACTACATGCATCTGATGAAGTGGGTATTCACCCACGAAAGCTCATGCTCCAAAACGTCTGTTAGTCTATAAGGTGCCACAGGATTCTTTGCTGCTTTTACAGATCCAGACTAACACAGCTACCCCTCTGATACTCTTCCAGTTTTTGCAACCTTTTATATTAAAACTAAATATTAGTTAAATAAGAATGTTCACTAGAATAGAGGTCTCAATTTTTCACTCTAGCAATCTCCCAGGAGTACTTTTCTGTATGATAAATCAAAAATTTAAAATAAAATCTAAGCATATTTACTGTACTACAGGTGACCATAGTATTTTGCCAAAGTCAAAAGTATCAAACTTGTTTGTTTGGGTATAGAGCTAGTTTCTTTTATTACATATCTTATATTTAATAATAAAATGTAAAATTACAGCAAATTAAGCATAGACACATACAAAATAAGATAGTAAAGCGAAATAATCGGTGCTCTATTACTTCACACAAAAATTAAAGCATGCCATGCTGACAACTCTTAAATCTTTTACTATGCCTAGACATCGGTCTTCCACAGACTGAAAAACTTGACAGCATTGATCACAGAAGCTTTTCAGTTTAATACTGGAAGGAACGCATGCAACCAAAATTATATTTTTCATGTACGTTGAATCAGCTTTCCTTCAATATGAAGAGGGCAGTGAAGAGGTCACCAATCTCTGTCTGGCATTTATGACATGAGAAAAGTACAGGGAAGAGCAAAATGACAAGATTCTGAAATGCACTGTAGTTTAATATGTTGCTTTTGTGTGATTAAGAGCTTGTAGATTCTACATCTGTTGCCTTTGCAGATGACTATTAAGAACTGGAGGTCAAATTCTGCTTTCAGAGCCAACTATGCGGCTCCCACTGAAGTCAATGGGAGATATGCATAACTAGCCAAAGACAGATTTTTCCCATACATTTTTATTCCAATCAAATTTATTTTGCATCTGGATATCAAAGCATTGAGCGGGTCACTTTAGGTTGATAGGTATATTTTCGGATAATTGTATTTATTCCAAAATGACATGCTGCATGAAGACTGGGCATGCTTTGTAAAATTCATTCAGCATCTTGGTTTGAAAAATGATCGACCAGTCCTTTTTATATATGGACTGGAAAACTTCTGTTAAAGATAACATTTATTATGCATATATGCAAACAGGACAGGTAAAATAATACATTGAAAAAGCTCCCTCCTTCCCTCCTTCCCCTTGTATACGTTTGGCAAACAGGCATCCTTTTTATATTTTTTTACTTGCTTCTCCTAAGTTTGGAGCTATTTACAGAAATTACACTGTTCATTTATGGCCCCAATTAAAGATATCAGGATTGGTATGAGAGGAAAATTTTCAGTTCAGAACTTGTTATTCACATCATTTTCTTCTCAGCTTGGCAAAGTTGAAGGTTAACATCATCTGTTCTAGACATTTCAGAATAGTCACAGAGCTTTTCTTGATGGTTCAATGCCTGGCCATCCAGTCAGAGGAACAGTAATCCATATGGAAAAATTAGCTCAATGTTACTACACTGCAGATTAATACTTGAGCCTGAGTTAGGAATGTTCGCAGCATCGTGGGACTCTTTTCTTCATTGATCAATTTCTTAAAATAGGATTCTTCATCAGAGGCTGAAAAGAGGAGGACTGTACTGAAGTATAATTTTTCTATTACCGTGTCTTTTTTAGGAAAAAGATACATATATTTTTAAAAGTCCCATGCAAAAAATTACACAATTAGATTAGGAGTTACACTCTGAATTGCTGTATAGTACGTTGGTCGGTTTGCATCCCAGAATGATAACCTTCAATAGGAGATTTGTCAGGACCTAGTTAATGCATAAACCCTCATATATAATACAAACAATATGGTAACTAACTGCATTCTTAGAATCAGAACATTTCCCAGCAACACTTTTACTTTTCCCTTGGTTTATTTTCAACTCAGGAACAATTTAGATAATTCTCCTTAAGAATACTGACATTACATAAAGAATATTTCTTCTCATTTGAGACATATCTTATCCTGAATGATTTAAAAAAAAGTCTTGTCTAATGAGATAGGTGAAAAGGGCAGTGAACAGAGGTGTGAAATTTTTAAAATAATCTGGTAAAGGTCACCCTTTGCCAGTCTGCTTTGACAAGCATCAGCTTTAAAGGGCACAATTGACTTCAGAGGGAAAAATACATTAGATATTCTGTTTAAAAGATGTTTGTACGACTTCCTTTGAAAAAGTAATTTTGAAATCTATATATTTATTTCTTTTAGAATGGGGATTAATGTAGTAATCACATCTTCCTCTCTTCTGAGGAATTCTTTAAAATGAACGACTATGCACCACTGAAAAATATTCAGCGAAAATTAACTATTTCTTTTCCATTGAAACATTGAACTTAAACAATATCAGGACTAATTTTTTAAGAAATGATTTGTGTGAGACATGCCAATTCAATTTCCAAGTTTACTGTACTGTTTATATAGAAAAGCAAATAACCCATTATTACATGGGCAAACTATCTGGATACAGTTTAGAAGTTTACACATTACTAAAGGCAGATCCTGTGTTCTTTGTGCCTGAATCACGGGATCAAGCTCTTAAAATCTAATAGATAGAGCTGTTTTTAAGCATAGCACATTAACCAAATGACACCTGGTAGTACAGAAGCTTGATTTCATTCTCTTTTCTCATTTCTTCCTGTTAGCATTTTTTTATTTCAACATCTTGAAAGCCACAATTTATCAATCAGAGGTTGAGAGAATTAATTTACATTTCTGAGAATTATTTCAGTGAACAATGGGAAAAACTGAATAAAAATGTAAAGCGGATGAATTTACCCTAATTTGATTTGAGAAAATAGATTTCAAATGTACATCAGAAATATTCTGTACAGAGTTGAGAATCAAGAAATTTTAAATACGCAGCTTTTACCTTCCCACTAACCCACCAGATCTGACAGACTAAATGAGACTATAACCAGAAAGTAGTCTGGATCTACCAGAAAAACCACAGAAAAAAAACTTACCAAAATAGTAGTTACAACTACTGTTCTGTTCTCAATGGCTGACTCATTTCCAAGAGAAGGTTCATGCTGAATCAAAACTAATTTATCCATGTCATTCCAGTAACCAACCTACAACACAAACCGTAATTTTTATAGTAACTTCAAACAATAAACATAAGATGTTACATGAAGAATAATATTATTGTGGTTTAGCTGCTGTTCCAGAATGGTACAATTTAAACAAAGAATGAACCTGTCACAGCTATTTACTGAGCACAATAATAGCTAGGTTCCATGTCTTTGGAGGGTTTGGAGGGGGAGGGTTTGGCCCAGTGGTTTGGCCTGCAGTTTGGAAAATCTGGATTCTGTTTCCTGCTCTATCACAGGATTGTGGGTAAGTCACTTAGCCTCTCTGTACTTCAGTTCCCCATCTGTAAAATGAGGATAATGGCAGTCCCCTACCTCACAGAGGTGCTGTGAGGCTATGTGAATTTATTCCAGCTGAGTATCTGCCCTTAAGTTTTAAAATGAGATGAACTAGTTCTCAGGAGGAAAAAAAAACAAACCTAAAAACGGTGAAATACTAATCAATTTAGTATTTCTGCAAAATGTCACTTTTGGCCTATTTTTATATATTTAACAGGAATTTTTTTCACAATCCCTTGAAGAGTTGACAGACATACACGTGTGGATGAAGCAGCAACAGATTAAAGGGAGAGGTCAGAACTGTGAATAATAGATGACTAACGTTATGCTGCTAAATCCATGTTTCAGCATCTAAATAAATGGCCTAATTTTCAAAAGTGCTGAGCATTCAGTTCCTCTTGGCTTATATCAGATGAATTGAGTGGGTAAAAATCAAGCCACTCACTTAGGTGCCTAAATATGGATTTAGGAACCTAACTTTAGGCACCTATCTATTTTTGAAAATCTTGGCCAAACTGAATGTCACACTTATTCAGTCCATCTCCCACATCCTGTGACCTCACCATGCCCACTGTCACTCTGAGCAAATGAAACAACTATCATTAACATTCATCTGGGTCAATAAGATCATCTGAGGTGACCTTTAGGTAGGACAGTTAATATACTAGAGAGAAGTCTCCTGGTGGTTTCATTTCCAGAGGGGAGACCTGCAAGTTGGGCATCAATAAAGTGTCCTTTCCCTCTCTTCAGTAATTATTCAAATAGCTGCACTGACATTGAAAGGACCCCACCAGAGGCCTGCAGACCCGAAGTCATTTGGTAGTACCCACATTTGTAAGATGCCTAAAGATTGGCCAGCATCCACTTTCCCCTCCCTCCTTGGTGAACCCAGAGTTTACAAGACCAAGATCTGGGAGAGGGAAGCCCTTGTAACTCCTATAAAATGGGGGAAGGGAATTAGGTTACCCCTTTGTTTTCCACTGCCCAACTTGTGCAAAGCATGCTCGGGACACAGGGCTGGGTATTAGTCAGTAACAAATTGTGAGGGGCCAGAGTCAGTGTAGGAGATGGAAAGACTTTCACTTTGTTAAGAGAACCACAAATCAGCACTGTGATATAAATAACTTGGCGACCCGTTACTCTGCTGTTGAGGCCCAGGCCCCAGTATTAGAACATGTCATCATATCAGTGACATGGCCAACAATGTCTTCAACCTTTACTATCTTTCCCATGCAAATATTGGGTCATTACCACACAGAAAGCCAACTCTACATAAGATGGAGAGTTGAAGTGTCTTCCTCAAGACCACATAGTAAATCAGTGCCGGAGCCAGGACTGGAACTCAGGTATTTCTGGCTCCCATGACTATGCTCATTAACAATCCTGCATGTATTAAAAATGTGATTTTTATATTTGCTGTTTTCTTTTGGAGGTTGAAATTAATTTACTGAGACAAAAGTCATATCAACAATGAATGGTCACTGTACCACATCAATAAAACATCTAAGATTCACAATGTATAACACGTACAAATACATGCAGTAATTTAATCTGAGTGAAAGAAATTTATTTTTTTCCCCATTTATGAAACAAACCGATAAACAAATAACATTTTGCAATGCAAGTCCTTCACTACAGGTAAGAAGCATCTTTCCCTCCCCTCCTCCTACTGGTAAAAAAATGTAGGCATCTTGATTTACATGTCCGCAGCTGACAAGAAATTCTGAGCATTGCTGATTTAGTGCAAAAGGCAGTTTTCTTTTATTAACAGGCTGCATTGCTAGAAAATACACTTTTTCATCCAGACAGCCATGGATTCACATATACAACTGATAGCTTAAAATGTCAAGTTCCTGTCAAAATTTGGGCCAACTGAAGGCAGAACATGGATACTGAAACCTGGCTGTTTTGGAAGCTCATTATAATGAAGAATGATTGTTTTACACTGTGTGGTTCCTCACTGCTGAGAAGTTCAGGAGTGAAGCAAAAGCTCGAATGATGTGCTGTGTTGCAAAGTAAGCATCACATCAAAACACTGACAAAGGGCAAGTAGGTTTTAGAGGAGTAGCAGGCAGTTTTTGTAAGTACATGTAGCACTGTGTCTGAGAGTATCTCTCTCAAATGCAGAATCTGCACAAAGGTAACTCTTGTTTAGGATTACTGAATAAATGCCAGATACATAAAAAAATATTTACCAAGACAGCTATGAGATGGCACAAGGAGAATATGTTCAACTATTATAAATGAAAAAAATAAATATAGGGCCAGATTCAGCCCTAGATGGTGTAAGCAAGTGCAACTCTATGTACATTACAACAGTTGTACCCATATACATCAGTGCTGAATTTGGCAGCTCAAAGTTAGGCTTCTAAATCTATTTATGTAGCTAGATCAGTGGCCTGATTTTCAAAAGTGCTGAATATTCAGTAGCAGCCATTGAAGTCACCCAGCAATAGCATTAAATCATGGGAACAGTTGGCACTTTTGAAAATCATATTACCAGTTTAGCTGCCTGAATTTGGATTTAGGGTAGAACCCAGATCTAATTTTATGCATCCATTTTTGAAAGTCTTGGCTTTACTGTTTCAGAGATGAAGAATACAACAGATAACATGGAGGATTTATTTTTACCCCATCGGCATTCACTATATAGAAACATATGACTCTGAGAAGCTGTGATTTTGTGTGATGCTCTCTCTGTTTGTGGATATTAGAGCTGCAGGCAATAAAAAATCATTTTTCTAAAACTCTGATTCAAGAATTACTATGACTGGAAAGGGAATGCTGAAATGATATTGCCAGATGACTCATCAGTGATGTTACATAGGGCATGGAAAGCAGACATTTAGTTCATTTAGGTATCTTTATTTCTCATGTATTATAAGGATTTGTCATACTGGATCAGAGCATTGATCCAAGAAGTCAGGTATTGTTCCTCTGGAAGTTACAACCCTCACAGGCAGTTGATGACACTCCTTCCCTAAATCCTGCATAATGCATCTTGCCAATTGCAAGCATCTAGCTAATTTTTGTGAGGGAGAATTCCTTTCTGACCTCTATGTCTACATCTTATATATGAAATTTGCATGAAAGCATGACATTTGATTACTCTATGTGATAGGAATAAGGCATCCTGCTACATGTAAGAGGCCCCATAAGTACCCCAAATATGTGAAAATATAAGTTGAATTAAAAGCATGCAGTAGACAAGGTACAGTGCTTGCAGGCTTATGGGTATCCAAATGTCAGAGTCATCAGGATTATGTCTTGAGTGAGAGCAGAATGGCGTAGACTGCATTGTAAACTATGCTTACCTGCAGCTGATGGCAAGGTGATATAATGGGCTGAATCCTTAGCTGGTGTAAATCAGTGCAGTTCTGTTGAAATCAATGAGTTATGCTGACTTACATCAGTGGAGGATCTGGCCCAATGCCAAATATGCTCCTTGAGTGCCAGGTATTGAGTTCCTTAGATTGTGGGCCAGAGCTTTGGTGTCTGTCTCAAATCTGAATGTCAGACATCCGTCTCAGTCTAATGCATAATGTCTGCATGTTGTCTGTAAGATATGGGGTCAGTAAAAGTGTTTACATCCCACTGTCAGGTCAAGGCTTTATTGCCCTATGCCACATGGACTAAAGAGAAATGATGGTTATTTATCTGTAACCTAGGTTCTTCCTTTGCATAGTCACCCTTATGGGATGCTCTGACCTGTGCAGTCTGAATGATAGAATTATAGCTAGTAGTAGCAATTAGAATGCTCATGCACGTCTCTTGCCCCTCTCTTCAATGAATGTCAAGCGTTCCAGGGAGAGGGTATAAAAAGTCTTGCTGCTTCAGCCAGTGAAATTTCTTCCTCTATGACTCCAGGTCCTTTGGTAAGTCGGACTCCAAGGGAAAGGCAGGTGGGGAATGTGAATATGCAGAGTTCATTTTGAAGAACCTTGGTTGTAGGTATGTAATCTTCATTTCTCCTTTGAGTGTCCTCTGCATACTCCCATTCATGGGATAAACTATAAGCAGTACGCCAAGCCAGGATGGTGGGACCATAGAGTCCGAATTATATAAGGACTGCCTTGCCAAATTTTGCATCAGATCTGGACTCTAAACTTAAGGAATAGTGTGTAATAAAAGTATGAACAGCATTGCAAGTTGCTGCTCTACATATCTCTACCAGAGAAAAGTATCTAGAAAAAGCCATAGAGAATGCCTTCAACTCAGCGGAATGAGTTTAATTCCCTGAGGAATGGACAACCCTCGCAATTTATGCTCCTCCTCAATATAGAATCTAGCCCTCTAGAAAACATTTGTACAGAAACAGCATTTCTCTTGAACTTCTTTTCACGAGCAATAAACAATTTTGGGGACTGTTTAAATGGTTTAGTCTGGTCTAAATAAAATGCCAACATTCTTTTAACATCTAGAGTATATAATTTAGCTTCCTCATCCTGAGTATGAGGTTTGGGGAAGAAAATTGGTAAAATTATAGACTGGTTTAAATGAAAATCAGAGACCACTTTCTGTAAAAAACTAGGATGTTTATGAAGAACCACTTTATCTTTATGGAAACAGTGAACGCTGGATCAGCCATTAATGCAAGCAATTCATTTATATGTCTTGCCAAAGTGATTGCTATAAAAATACGGGTTTTATAGACAAATGAAATAAAGAATACTTCCCCAAAGGTTCTAAAGAAGACTCCTCATTTGTGACAGTACTAAATTCAGATCCAAAGATGGTACAGGGTATCTTATTGGATGGTATAAATTATTAAGACCTTATAAGTAGCTCAACTACATCGTTAATAAAGATTGAGTTTCCATCTGCAAGTGCATGATATGTTGATATGGTTGAGTGAAGAACATTTGCTGAAAATAATGAAAGAACTGTTTTCTTAAGATACAATAAATACTCTAATACGTAATTAATTGGTGCTGTATGTGGCTCTATATCATACATAGTAGACCAAAACAAAACATTTTTCCATTTATGACTATAACATTTCTGCATGAACTCTTTTCTGGAATGTAACAATACATTCTATACTTCTAATGAACAACTTTTTTATAGTATCCTATGGCTTGTCTTCACTACAGCACTAGGTTGACGTAAGTTACGCTGCCTTAGTTATGTAAACTACATAACTGAAGGCGATGTGACCTACGTCAACTTACTGCGGTGTCTACATCATGTTATATAGATGAGATATGCTCTCCTGGTGACATAGCTTCCACCTCTCATTGAGGTGGATTACAGAAGTTGACGGGAGAGCGCCCTCCCATTGACATAGCATTTCTTAACCAGACTCGCTAAATAGACGCAGCTGCATCAATTGCAGCAACGTCAATTTGGCCCGCAGTGATGACAAGCCCCTAGAGTCCTATTTCCCATACTGTCAAATGAAGAGACTGAAGGACAGGCTGAAGAAGAGGCTGAGAGAACTGAGCTTGTTTAGTCTGCAAAAGAGAAGAGTGAGCGGGGATTTGATAGCTGCTTTCAACTACCTGAAGGGGGGTTCCAAAGAGGATGGAGCTCAGTTGTTCTCAGTGGTGGCACATGACAGAACAAGGAGTAATGGTCTCAAGTTGCAGTGCAGGAGGTTTAGGTTGGATATTAGGAAACACTATTTCAGTAGGAGGGTGGTGAAGCACTGGAATGGGTTACCTAGGGAGGTGATGGAACTCCATCCTTAGAGGTTTTTAAGGTTAGGCTTGACAAAGCCCTGGCTGGGATGATTTAGTTAGTGTTGGTCCTGTTCTGAGCAGGGAGTTGGACTAGATGACCTCCTGAGGTCCTTTCCAGCTTTGATATTCTATGATTCTAAGATTCGGATGATAAAGCATCCTGGGTTATTGAAACAACAAGTCTGGTAGCAGTGGTAGAGGCTCCATTACAGGTGAATTAAGTGCGGATACCATTCTTGTCTGGGCCATGCTGCCACTATTAAAATCATCCTGGCCTTCTGTTTCTGACTCTCTGAATGAGGGGAAAGGGGGTAAATGCATCTGATATTGACTCACTATCTCTATTTGATCTCAGACAAAAACTTTGACACTTGCTGTTGCTGTTCGATGCAAAAAGATCTATTATCGGGAAATCCGATAATGAATGAACTGAAGAGATGTGTTACCATTCGGCCTTCAAGGACCATTCGTGCATATAATATGTTGATCTGCTCAGATGATCTACAAGAGTTTTTTGTTCCTCTACTATATATATATTGTTATTTGACCAGTGTTGTGTTCTATACACCATTTCCAAACGTTCTCTGCCTCCATGCATAGTTGTTGGGAATAAGTCCCCCTTTGTTTGTGCAGATAATATAGCATCCTCATATTGCCTGTTATCTTTTGAACTAATGTGTTGTACCTGAGGTAGAAACTACTTTAGAGCTAGTCTGAGCGTCCTCATCTCTAATATAGTGATAGGTAGGATCTTTTGGTCTTTCCTTTTGTTGATCAGTGACCAATTTGTTGTCCAGATGCCAGTACAGATGTCCCCATCCCAGTGCAGATGCATTGGAGGTGAGTATTACTGAAGGCAGAGGGGATTTGAAAGGTTTTGAGTGTTTATCCACCACACAAGTGATGCTAACACCTGTTGTGGAATGATCACTTTGTGATGCATGTTGCTTAAACCTGATTTGTAATTTATCGCTAACCAATGTTGAAGATCTCTCATGTAAAGATGAGGGCATCCTGTCACTGCCCAGATTGACACCAGCAGACCCAGCAACCAGAAGAAAAAAAGGGAATTGATGGATGTGGTAACTTGACAGGGAGAAATTTTTATTTTTATAAATCTATCCTCTAGGAGAAAAGCTGTTGCCACAGTTGAATCTAGAATGGCTTCCATGAATAGAATTTGCTGAATTGTGAAGAATTTGCTGAGCTTGGACTAGAATGAACATTTTTTTTTGTAACCTCAGACTGGCAAAAAAGGGAACATATTGTCTTACGTGCAATAGGATTATGCTTTTATTTACCAGTCATCTAGGTATGGGTACACAAATATCCCATTTCTTCTTAGGTGTGCTGCCAATACAGACAGGCATTTTGTAAACACCCTTTCTGCTGTAGACAACCTGAAGGGAGAACCTTGTACTGAAAATGGTCATCTCCTACCACGAAACACAGATATTTCCAGAAACATGGTATTTTTGAAATATACATCTTTCAAATCTAAGTTGAAAACCAACCCTGAAGGGAGAGAGAAGGGATTATAGAAGTTTGAGATAACATATGGAAACAAAATTTCTGTATATATAAGTTTAATATTCTTAAATCCAAAACAGGGCGAAGGCCCTCATGCTTTTTTGAAATGAGAAAATAATAAGAATAAAACCCCTCCCTACCTGACTTTGTTGTATAATCTCTGTTGCCTGTGCTACCAATAAAGAATGAAACTCTTTTTTTAACTATTCACGGTGAACTCACTACCTGCCCTGGAAATAGGAAGGTTGTAGGATGGAAGGGTTTTGAATCGAATCATGTAACTGCATGCAACAACTTTTAAGATCCACCTATCTGATGTTGTCAACTACTATTGTTGATAAAAATGAGACAAATGGTCCCCTAACTGCAGATAAACAAAGTCTAATTGGACTGATTTGAAGCTCTGTGTCCTCATGTCAAATCTGTGATCTTGTGGGGATCGCCAAAGATAAAGACGTGGAAGTCTTCCCTCTATTATTTCACAGTTTAAATAGCCTCTGCCTTGGTAGTTTCTGAGGGTGGGAGGTATGACACTGGGGCTGGTAATGGTAGGTCTTCCTTTGATATTTGTAAGGAAGCAATAACAAAGAAGAAGGTAGATCATGTCTGTGGTATGTTGAATATGATTTCTTTGTTGTGTTAAAGAAACCAAAGATCTGGTTGTGGATCTCACATTTTTCATTTTCTCCAGTATTTCATCAGTCTATATACTAAATAGACTTCCTTCGAAAGGAAAATCTTCAATTCTCATCTTTGTCTCATGAGAAAGTCCCACTAATCTTAATAATGCACATCTTCTTAATGTGATAGCTGAAGCTATTGCCCTCGCTGAAGAATCAAAAGCCACACTTAAAATTGTTCAGGCCTCATCCCATATTTCATCCCTCAGTCAAAATAGCACTCACTAACCTTTTGTGCTCCTCCAGTAAGGAATTGGGGAACGAAGACATTTTTCACCAGTGACAATATTCTACTTAGCCATGAAAGCTTCATAATTAGATATGCACATGGCTAATGTAGCTGACATAATATTTTTTCTTCCAAAAACATCCAACCTCTTCCACTCCTTATAAGACAGAATCGAATCAATTTGGGGATCTTTCGATCTTTAAATAAATGCCTCAACCACCAACAAATTAGGAGATGGATGGGTACAAAACATAGCCAGCCCTTCATGTGTAAATTTATATAATTTATCTGCATTTTTTTACAAAGGCTGAGCAGATGAGGGAGTATTCCAAATTGATTTTGTTGGCTTCAACAACAGTTCTAAAGGAAGTGTAATTTGTTGTCTAGCAGCAGCCCCTAAAATGTCAAAACAAGGATGGGCCGATTCTTCAAGCGAAACTGAGAGAATATCTAATGTCTTTGTCATGCATGTTACTAGCCGCAGGGGGGCGCCTCAGGGCAGAGGCAGGGCGTTGCCACGGGGGCGGGGCTCTCAGGGCAGAGGGAGGGAGCTGCGGGGGGGGCGGCACATGAGGGGGGGGGCTCAAGGACAGGGGAGGGAGCAAGGTGGAAGTTTCACCTAGGGCGTGAAACATCCTTGTACCGGCCCTGCTTGGCACTGAAAATGAGTCCTCCTCTGTCAAATTGGTTCTAAAAACAGAGGCTGACACCATCATGGATTTCTTTTTATTCAGATCCTTACATTTCTTGGATCCTGTAGTACCAGGTACCAAGGAGGATCTGTCCCTTTTGATTGAATTGCTCGGAGCGAAGCAGGTCTCTGTACTCTTTCCATTCCAGATGTTTCCACTGACAGTGCCTCTTGTAGTAAAATCACTTGAAGTTTTGTCTTTCCTTCTTTGCTTGTGTAGTAAAAGTTGAAGAAACAGAGCATTTTGAAGGAAATTGTTCCTCTCCTAAACATGCCAGACATCTGTCATGTGTGTCTGACACCAAGAACACCATCAGACATAAGACACCTCTTAAATCCAGGGTTTTTAGCCTCCAATTCAGGCATCCTGATTGCTATCTAATCACTAACTTGACTGCTAGAGACAACTACTAATTACTGATACCTAAACTAACTAGCCAACATAGATCTGGAAGTATCTGATAGCAAGTTTCTAACTGTTCAGCTGGTGGTGGTTAGAAGGAATGGAGGAGGTTGAAGTGCCATGACCTTTCATACCCGTGCCCTAGATGTTTAATGTTCACTGAAGGGAAGAGCAAGGGAGGCTCATGAGTGCTCCAATGGCTACTACCAACTAGAATTCTACCATACAGGCTGCAACAGTCTGAGCATCCTATGAGTGGAATATACAGAGAACACTCGAAAAATAATAGAAACTTCAGCCGTGAGTTCCTGTGTGCTGCAGCCACATGCACTTACTGCCTGTTGTCCCCAATGTGGGGACAATCAAAAACAGAGGCAGTTAGACTGAAGTGGCAGCCAGATTAAACATATTCATTATCAGATGACAGAAGGATTCATGAAAGGACTAGGACAGGTCCACCTTCCCCATATCAGAGTTTAGTCATTTGTCATTCTTGCAAACTACAACTGCACATATTGATTTGGGTCATAGCTATTATTTGTATACCTTTTCAAATAATTTGTCTTGACCAAAGCTTGGGCTCTGGGTCTGTTGTTTAGTGCTCTTCCCCCCACACCACTACAATGTTGAACAGTTTGTCTTTTGGGAATGACAATTCATCAGGGTATCATTTGCTGAGCATGTCTGTTCTGAAAACTCCTGTGCATCTAACAGTGAAGGGCTCGTGACTTAATTTATTCCTGATTTGTCTCAGAATTAATTCAAGAGCTGCTACTCTCCTGTACACCTTTGGCTCATCTCTCTGCCCCCTTTCAAACTCTGCTATATTTTTTGGATGGTCTGGCAAATAAAATGGGATATGGCACTCCAAATAGGAACAGAATGCATGCACCCAATTACCCTTTTCTCTTTTTCATTATATATTTTATATTCATGAAACATTTACAAGCTTCAGCAAGAAAGCAAAAAGAATTACAAAGTATAAAGGCCCATATTTTCCAAGGGTGCACTCTCCTTTATGTGAACAACACCTCTTGAGGATTTGTATGCACATACCTACAAATATTTGCCTGAGTTGTCCGCATGCAAACTGGACATGTCCCAAAGTATACTTGTCTATGGGCACCATTTAAAATGTTTATACAAAATAATGATGAAAATAAGGCCAATTGTATTTAAAGCAAATGTGATTAGCTGGAGCAATTAATTTTCCTTCCATAAAATCTTTTTTCCCTTCCTTTCCTCCTGACCCTCAAAAAACCTATATTAATTAAGATTTCTGATTTCTAGTTTATGTTCAGCTATAAGATAAAAACACAACTGCAAAATATCGATAATTTACTGCAGATAAGGTTCAGTCGGGATGTACTACTCAGACTGTTGACCCTGCTTCACTTCCCAGGCATCCTAACAAAACCCCATCAAGCCATTTTTCATTAGACTGTGCCTCATTAAACCACTTTCACATACACACACACTTGTTTTTGTTCATTTTCCTCTTACATTATTGCACAGAATAAATGTATCTACTATAAAATTTACTTTACACTCTCTGAAGACCCCACAAACCTCAATACCACATAATCTGTAACTTATTGTGCATATTTAACAAAGATTGCAAAAATAATGGGCCAAATTCATCCCTGGTGCTAGTGGCTACACCTTCATTAACATCAGTGGTGTTGCGCCTGCTTATACCATGGAAAAAATTGACACTAGAGCTTTTTAGTTCAAGATCTCAAGTCCTTATTTTGATGGCTTTATTTATTTAGTATTTCAATAGACAGACACACCCTTTCAGATCTGACCAGAACGTACCTTACGAGGGCCTGTGCTCTTCAGCTCAAATACATCCATTGTGTAGTTGACTCTGCGACCATAGTGGTCAAACTGAACATTTCCGGTCAGCCCTTGTATTCGAACCTAAAAATGAAAAAAGAAATTCCAACCTCATGTGCTTTTTGCACCCAATTGCCACACAGTAGCTAGGCATTATTAAGTGACTCACAGACCACATTTGTCCTGTGTTTTTGGACCATGTATTTTCACTGCAGTATACTGTAAATATATTCCTTTGGACCAAAACAAACAAACTAACTCACTAACTAACTAAAAAGGATATTTTGCTTGACCTTTTGGGTCTTTTTCAGCTCAAATCTTGATACTGAGGCATGCGTGTACTGAAGTACAATACTCACAAGGCTGAAATTCACCCTGCTGCAGAGGGCCTGTACTACAGAAGCCTGGTATGTCTGTGTGAGGGGAGGGCGGCCTCGAATGGAGATGTATCAACACCCCTGATCCAGAGAGTGACAGGGGAGAGGCTGTGGGATCCATAATTCCTTTTTTCCCCATGGTCCTAAACGCGACGTGCGAGTGAGAATCTGGAACTGTGAGTGCAATTTCAGCCCAACGGCTGATGCAGCAGATGCATTGGGGGCAGGGACTGAACAGCAGCCTAGGCTCTGCCCCTGGGTTGTGGGCTCTATGGAACTGCACTGATAGGCATGCAGCTTCTGGTCCTTATCCTGATGAAGTCAGTGGATGTGTTCCATTGGCTTCCACGGTAACAGAATTAAGCCCATATAGACCCATTACTCAGACTTTATGATCCTGATGTCAGCTTCACCATAGAAACTTGACTTCATTCCTTTAGAGAATATTATAGATCTGGACACTTTCTTCACAGAATATTCAAAGTACATTCAATGTTTAATATCTTTTCATAAGAGTCAGGACGTGCATTTTAAATCAGATCCTTCTCTCTTTGTCCATTTCAGCCTTATCCGACTCTTCTTCAAGACTGAAACCCTTGCTGGTAGGCAGAAAGCTGCCAGTTCTGTCAGAAGTCACTTCTCAGTGTCTGCTCCTGAGTTGACTCTGCTCATTTGCAATTGGAATGATTGAAATTCTACTGTAGGATTTTTTTTTTTTTAAATCTCCATTCTTCAGGAGAAAGGCTAAATCATCTTGACAGGGATCTGGAACTTTCTAGGCATTCATATTCATCAGAAATTCAAACTTTTGACATCAATAACAATGGCTCTGGGATATCTTGTTTTTAATGAAACAAAAACTTTAAATAATTTTACCTATGTGATTTGCACTGGGAGTACTTCACAAGCACTTGGGATGATGCAAACCAAATCCCAGTGTGGTTAATAAACCAACTCTCTGACTGTAATTTAATTACACATTCTTCTATTTGTATTACCTGGAATTTACTTTTTCTTTAAATGAATATTACTTTTCATACCTAGGCTACAGTGCACAAAGCAGTTGGCAAACTAAGCCCTTCAGTAGAGAATATTCTATTTCATACAGTATAACAGAGTAGTTTTCAATATACCAGGTAAAGTGTTTGCTCTGTAGTCAGGCCACAGCTCTTTTGCTTCATTGACAATATAATTTGTGTAACGGATGGAGGGATCAAAGATGTATCTGAATTACTGAGAAGCTCTCTATCTTCTCCCTCAACCAATAAACTAAAAAAGCAGCAGTGAAGACAATCAAACTATTACTAAGTGCTTTCAGATGGTGATTGAAAATAAACTTCCCCACGTGCCCATCACACCTTGTTGAGTGTTATACCTTCCACATCACAGAACTAGCAAATGGATCTACTATTCACCAAGGTCACTAGAATTAAGCATAATTTTACCTGTTTGAGTGTTCTTTCCATATCAATCCCCTGGCCCCATGGTGCAGCAGGATTAGCAAGACAATCACCAGCATTCCCTCTCCGTGAAATATCAATTTTTTGCCTTCTAAGGTTACGGAATGTTTCAGCCATCACAAGTACCCCATCATAGGTCAGAGCAGATGTGTACTAAACAAGGAGACAAATGCATCATTTGAGTGTGGCAAGTCTATAGAAAATCAGCTCAGACTTAGATATATTTCTGTTTAGCCTTCTATGAATCCTGACAGAAAACTCCCATCAAAGTCAATACAAGTTTCATCTAAGCAAGGAATGCATGCTCTCAGAGTTGAGATCATATTACAATAGTTCAGCTTTAAAACTGTATTTAGACTCTAAGGTGCCACAAGTATTCCTGTAAAAGCAGCAAAGAATCCTGTGGCACCTTATAGACTAACAGACGTTTTGGAGCATGAGCTTTCGTGGGTGAATACCCACTTCCTCAGATAAAGATGCATCTGAGGAAGTGGGTATTCACCCACGAAAGCTCATGCTCCAAAACGTCTGTTAGTCTATAAGGTGCCACAGGATTCTTTGCTGCTTTTACAGATCCAGACTAACACGGCTACCCCTCTGATACTTGACAAGTACTCCTGTTCTTTTTGTATTTCAGAAGATCAGCAAAAGATCTCTCTGAGGAACCACAGCAAGAGAAAAATTAAAACAATGATCTCCCTTTCTCAAACTTTTTGTCATTAATTTTATCCATCTAAGACTAACACCTGCCGAGCCATCTTTACTGAAGGTGAGAGAAGAACTGGTAGTTCACTGAGCAGGCGTAGGATCAGGGGCAGCTCTAGGCATTTTGCTGCCCCAAGCATGGCAGGCAGGCTGCCTTCGGCAGCTTGCCTGCGGGAGGTCTCCGGTCCCGCAAATTCGGTGGCAGGCTGCGGGAGGTCTGCCGAAGCCACGGGACCAGCGGACCCTCCTCAGGCATGCCGCCAAAGGCAGCCTGCCTGCCACCCTCACGACGACTGGCAGAGCGCCGCCAGTCGCTTGCTGCCTCAGGCACGCACTTGACGTGCTGGTGCCTGGAGCTGCCCCTGCGTAGGATTATGAAAAAATGCATTGGAAAGAGTGGGAGAATCCGGTTACTTAAATTGCAGAGTAATCAGGGTTAGTATTTTTCAGTCCATTTGCAAAATTTCTGCTTAGTTGCTCTCATGAAATAGGCTATAGTGAAATAAAGGAGACTAGAGAAGTCAGAGTGGAGAATATCAGTTCTAGGCAAAAAAAACCCATGTAAGATAAAGTATGCAGCAGCTGTTAGTTTGACATTGGTGAAAAGTACATAGATGCTCAAAGGCAGGGTAGTCTAGTGGATAAGGCACTGGGCTGAGATTCAGGAGACTCATCTGCTCTGTGACTTTGGGTAAGTCAATTCACTTCTTTGTTTCCTCTCCCACATTTTATCTTGTCTGTTTAGGTTGTAAACTCTTTGGTACAGGGATTATCTCTTATTATGTGTTTGTACAGCGTTCAGCACAATGGAGTCCCAAGCCCTATCAGGCCTCTAGACACTACCATAATACAACTTATTACTATTCATAATAAATTAACTCTAAGGCACTCATCTTTATAGCCAAGTTGTGGTTTGCCTCTCAAGAAAATGTTTGGTCTGTAGAAGAGGCCAGGTTTTAATACGTGTATTGGAGTGGACAGATAAGAACCAGAAAGGCATGCAACTGCACGTAAGATCTCAGATTCAGAAGACAGCTTCAGTTATGTGAATCGTAAGTTAAAGTGTTTGAAATCCTTGGTAGTATGTAAAATTAACAAGTACCTTTGGAGGGCTATCAGATCCTGGGTATTCTCTCTGATCCAGCTTCTTCCAGCGCTGCATGAGTTTAGTTACCATAGGAGTACTGAAATCTACTAACTGAAATCCTGTTACATTGGCTCCTCCGTGCATAAACCTCTCCAAAGAAATATCTTTGAATCCCTAGAAAATCAATTTAACATTTTGTTTGCCCTAGCACATTGTTCTGTGCCAGACATGTTTTAGGTTAGCAAGTGAGCATAAATGAACAGACAGAGAGAAAATAGGTAAACAGATTTCTAAGACAAATAAAGGCTTAAAACCTGGGAAGAAACTTCAGTCTTAGCATGTTACTTTGAATGATAAAAAACAAGTGAATTTAAATGAAAAGATCACTGTTCGAATGCAATAGATATGTATCGACAGTTGGAAAAGGCATTACTGGGTATGATGGACAATGTTTGAGAAAACAAATTCAGATCATCATGTCTGAAAAGCAATTTCAGACTACTAAGGGCCTGATCTAGTCTCTATTAAAATCAAAGGAAAGACTCCAAACTACTTCAGTGGATATTGGATTGAGGCCTAATCCATTATGCCCATGGTTCAAGGTGATATTGCAGAGTGAAGGAGACACTATTTTGTAAGTATAAGCTGTCTGAGACCAGTTGTTCAAGCTGAAGATGGATGAGTGATCCAACATATATAATGGTGTCATGGGATATCAGAATTTATAGGTACAGTTTGTAAGTCTGCCACCAGTGTAAAACCAACGTAAGTGACATCAGAACCAAGCCTACTATGAAGTTTTAACTGTAGCCATCAGAAAACCATTTCCTCTTTTGTATTTCAGGTTTATATTAAACCTCAGTGTCAACATAGAAAGAAAAATTAAACTATAGGCACATCCATAATGATGTGTTTCTATGGTTAATTTGTTCAGTGAGTGTAAATCCAACCCCTTTAGTAAAAGGTGCTCTTAGGGATTAATTTCACTTTAGGAATGCATAAATATCAAACTAGCCAGCTGACCAACACAAAATACCACCCCCCACAAGTCTTCCTTTCCCAACCAAACTACCACTGAAACCTCTCAATTTTTTAAAAACTTCTACTGATTTGGCAAATTTTAATTTATTCCAAGTAGTGTTATTACATTGCACTTAAAAAGCAAGATTTAGAAAAAGTTTTCTGAGGACCCAACCCAATGTCAACTCAAGTGAATAGATAGACCTTCTTTAAAGGCATAGGGGTGCCAAAAGTCTAATTAGCAAGAGCCTGGAGAGGACTGACATATCTTGTTTTGAAAACTGAAGGTCTGAAAAAAACTTAAACATTTTTAAACTGAAGCTGTAAGTACAGTGCAGCACAACAGAGTCATTTGTCAGCTCAAATTCTTTGTGTGAGTAAAGACTAAGAAAACAAGCAAACAAAAATATATTTCAGAACCAGAATCTATATTGTCTGCATGAGGATGTTTAGTTTAAGCAAAGCGATTGCTTTAATAATTAAATATTTAATTTACTCTTTTCCTTTCCTCTTTGAACACTCTTTGCACAAATGTATAATGTGGATTTAGAGGGAAAATACTGAATCAGTAATACTACTGGAAGTAGCTTATCTTACAGCAAAACAAATGCTACCCTGAAGGATGTGAAGAAGTTATGTTGAACCTTGTTATTCTAGTAATACATAAAAATGATAGTGTAGTATTATATATGGATCAAACTCTGTGCTATGTTATACCCAGGCAGCCCCTTAACCCTGTATTGATTTTAATGGAATGTGTCTTAGGGCAAAATTGGGCTTTCTGTTATGCAAATGCACATTCTTCAGTATGTTGCACAGAACCTATTATGGTAAATTGTATATTGGTTACAAATAGCAAACTTCGTGTGTAGTGTTATAGCTCCACAGCATAGCTGAGTGTTTTACTTGTAAACCACTGACATAATTATACAAAGGATCTTACCAGGTTTGCAACGATGTAATGGTAGCCTTTAACGTGCTTTCCAACACTCACAATCTGTGGGGGTAAAGAAAGAGCAAACTATATCTTATTGTACTGCTTTAACTGAGCATTAATCATCATCTGATTACAAGAAATGTAATTTTAGCGCGATAATATTGAGATTCCCCCTTTCCTCCATCAAAGTGATTGAGGTAGCTATAATTTTCCTAATGCCTAATCATTAGAACCTGTTAAAATGCAAAGAGCTAAAATAATTAATGGGCAATTCTGCAATCTGAATGCATTCCATATGATTTAACATGTTGCTGCAGTATATTATTCTAGCAAGTGTAGTAATTGCCTGCAGTATACATATCCAGACACCGGAGGCCGTATGATACCATGAAAGACTAAAGGCTGGTTTTTAATTTTTATTTTCCATGCTTGGAGAACATGGTACATTTTTGGCGCTTGGGACATAAATTCTCTGTTTTTACAGGGTGAAGTACTTTATTCAGTCCTGACCCAGGAAGGCGAAGATAATGGTAGCTTGCACAAGTGAAAACTAAATAAGAATTGAGTGCTAGGTTGTGTGGCTCACACTCAGCTCTGAGCTCTTTCTGCCCATTTTAGGAATCAGCTGCAATTGCAACAGGTCCTTTCACAGGTGGCAGGGGACTGCTTGCTTGTTCCACCCACCCCTCTGTACACACGCATAAGGGCTAAGCCCAAACTAGCCTGGAGTATTTGGCCCACAGAGAGAAATGATACAGAACCAAATGAAGCAGTGCAAACTACCCCCTGGCTGCCAACTGTCACAGCCTTGACTTGGAAGGACCAGCACTGCGGGAGAGAAAATAATTCTCTACCCAAATCAACCCTTGGCCAATATACACAATAATTAGTGACAACTCCAATGGCATTTGTTATGTGGATCCCGGATTATTTACTAGAACAGCTAAGAGTGAATATATTTGGTTGCAGAGCATGACAGGTGCTAATAGCTTAATTTTAAAGTGAAAGCTGCTTTTACTCAACTCCCCAAAGCATTTTAGCTGCAATTCAAACACACAGAAAACAGACACCGGCTGAGATTTTCCAGGTGGGGGAGGTATGAATTTAATAATTAATAGGAGACGCAAAGCCCCCATCTGCTGCTTTGAACCTCCTCAGCTACAGTCCCTGCCCTGAAGAGTTTACAGTTTTAGCATTCATACAGCACTGTCCATGGTCAAAGCACAGAACAAACATGCACTAACCCTCTCATGCTGTAGATAATTATTAATGCCCATTTTACAGATGAGGGATAAATGCCCAAGAGATTAAATTATTTCCCAAAGCACACAGAGCAATTCAGTGTCTAAATCCAGATTAGGATTTGGGACTGACTGATTCCTAATCCCATTGTTATTCTAGGAGACCAATCCCCTTCTCATGGTGCAGCAAAATAGAGTAATCCAAGAAATTTGGCATCAGTGATCCAAAGAGAGCTTAAAAACATTGGCTATTTTTAAGTTATAAGGTATACAACAAAACTATGTTCCTTCCCTCCACTAACTGCCAAAACACTACTGGCTTCTAATGCTCCTTTTGCTCCAATTATTAAAATCAGATATGTTTTTTTAAAACAACATGTGTCAGGTTGACTGTTCATAATGTAACCTGAGCAGTCATCTGCAGTCCAATAAGGATCCCTTTAAAGTCAGCGGTTGAACTCGTCTTCATTTCAGTTAATCAAATCAACTACTTATAAACAGCCTACTGCACATATGCAGAAGCTTGCCATCATAGCATTGTCCAATGTGCATACGAGTTCACCAAATTCACTGCTGGAATAAGTAACGTGCAACTCCATTGGCTTCAATACAGCTGCTGTCCCTTACACCAGTGATCTGCCATTATATCTGTACTCCCATCAGTAATGCTCATAAGACAGGTATACGTACACCTCCAAAGTGCAAAGAAATTGATATAGGTTGCAAAATCTTGTGTTAAATAATTTGTGAAACATCATTTGCGTGAACTGTCCACTTTTTGAGAAAGAGACTAACTTGACATAGAAGGCAAATGACATGTTAAAAACTGTGGGCCAGATCCTCAACTGGTGTAAAATGTCATAGCTCTATTGAGATCAGTGGAGTGATGACCCTTTCCCAATAGCTGAGAATCTGGCCATGTATAGTTTTGACAGCACAGATATCACTGGCCATTAGAGTGCAGCAGTCAAATCAAGCAAGCTCATCATAAACCCACTTATGATCTTATGTTCCAGAAGCATTTCTAAAATTGTTAAAATAACAGAAATGAGCAAATCCTGCAAAAATATTATGGCTAATATTGGAGTAAAATTTCTAATTGAATTTGCTTGGGTTATGTTCGTGCCTTTCTGGTATTTGCTCTCTGCAGACATTCTAGCATGCAAGTTTGCTGTCAGAACTGTTTATGGACACAGCAAATGTTAAGTGAATATTGGAAAATATACGTGGAATGCAAATTTTGAACTTCTTAGAAATCAGATTCTAAGAGTTATGCTCATCCAACTGGGGAAGAGAGACAATGCTATGTGACCTATATGTTCAGTCAAAACTAATCAACATGGTTCTGATTCTGAATCTCAAATGTTTCTGATGAGCTGCTCATGAACAATCTATAGAATTATTTGCCAGTTGGAAGCAGAATGTTTGTTTAATGGAATACTTCACTAAGAGCATATGACACCAGCACTCCAAAATCTACACTGACTATCTATTGACTTCTAGGTGGAGTTTCAGGGGCTAGTTCTGACTATGAGGCCCTGGGTGACAGAGGACCTTACTACCTGAGGGACCACCTTTTCCCCTGTACTATATTGCTGCAGCTAAGATAAATGGAGGCACTCAAGCTGGAGCCCTTCCTATATAAGCAAATGAGCTGAGGGCAGCACATTTTCTGCAAGGGCCCCTTGACTTTGAAATTAAATTCTCACTCAGTTATTATTTTACATTATTTGTATTATGGCAGGGCTAGAAGCCGCAACTGAGATGAGGGCCCCACCATATGTATACGTAGTAAGAGAGAGTCTTTGTCCTGAAGAGCTTACATTATAAATAAAGAGGGAGAGAAAGAATTTTATCCGCATTTTACAGATGGGGAACTGAGGCACAGAGAGACTAGTGGCTTGACTAAAGTCACACAGAAAGGCTATAGCAGAGTGAGGAATTGAACTGCGTTCCAGGCCAGGAGCCTTAGCTGCAAGACCATCCTTCTTCTCTTCATCTGAAATAGTGTGAATGTATTGATATTGAGGGACACTAGTCTCTGTTGGAGTGGGCATTTAGAAAAGGCTGAAGCAGCTTAGAGAGAGTTTAGGGAGGAAAGTGATGAGTGGGTTACGCTGCTCTAGAGTGGGAAGGACAGTAGGTTGAAACATACCACCGTTTTGCTTTTGTCATGATATTAATTTTTCATTTTTAAAATTAATAAGGTGATCTAAAGCCTAGAAGTGGAGTTCTGCCATGCTGCTGTATTTAAATCCAAACAAACTCATAAATAAATAAAATATACAATTCTGAATAATGAATACATAAAAAACGGGTAAGCGGCTCCCAAACAACTTATGAGCAGAAAATGAGGCAAAATTCATTCAGCATATCATTCACTGTGAATACTTGGTTCTACTAAATATGACAGCAGAGTCAAATGAATTAGAAATACAAAAAAGCCCAATCAGATTATCAAGTCCATGCCCAAGTAGCAATGCAGGATTTTTTCCAATTCAGGGAGAGAGAGAGAGAGAGAGATTTTACATGAAAATATCTTTATGTATCCTTAAAAATTGTAATGGTCTATTGTAAAAACTCTATAATTTCTATTACAGTTTATTCTATCTTCTTTCCTCATTTATATGAATGCACTAAAGAGAAAGATTAAACCACATTGAACTGAATTCATTATTATCTCAGAATCCTGACTCAATCCTACAAAAGGACAAAAATTTAGAGATAATGCATAAAACTCTATCAATAACCTATTACAATGCATGTAAGTATCTTAGGCATGAGAACCTAAAAAGAACAGAATACTGGATGGGTCTTTAACTGATGATCTAACATATTCAATTTAAGAACAGATAACCTGATTTTGATCTCCTGTGTACTAGCGTAAATCAAGAGTAACTTCATGTAAGCCAATGGAGTGAGAGTGACGTAAAAGTGATGTGAAGTAAGTATCAGACCTAGCTTTTCACTCTTAACTCTGCACTTGCCTGGTTTTTACACAGTGTGTTTAACATGACTCTTTAATATTAGCTCAACAGTAGTTCTGGGAGTCTTGCTTGGAAATAGGGTTGCCAACATCGTATTTAAAAACTATAGGACAGAGCTCAGATGTACCCAATCTTGACTTGAACCTCTGGGGGTAAGTCCCTCCTCCCCCTCAACCTCCGGCTTCTTAGGGTTTCTCTGTTTCCAGCTCTGGATGCAGCAGAGAATCCAGGGCCCCAGGTGCTAGGCCAGCAGCCTCTGCGACTCTTGTTCAGGCTCTGCATGGGCACCAGGAGCTGAGTTGGAGGCTGCAGTTGCTGGTCTTTACCCGCTGCGGTGCTGCGCCCCCTGCTGGGGACATTGGCAGAGTCTCTGCGAGCAGGGAGGCTACGCCCCTGCCACACGGTGCCCCTTCCTGACCTTGGCACTTCAGTACAGCTCCAGGACATACAGCCCTGTCCATTTACCCTGCCAGACAGAGTCTGTGCTGGGAAAGCAGACTGGTCTGCGCTCAAGGGCTGGACTCAGCAGGGGGGCCTGTCCGGTAGGGAGCTAGTACTCACAGAGTTGCATCTTTCCAATCCCCTCCTGACCCTGGCACTTGAGCGTGGCCCCATCTGCTCTCCCTGTGCACCTGTGAGTACTGCCCCCTGCTGTTGAAATATGGGATAAAAGGCATCCCATAGTGATTTGTATGGGATGGGCAATTTTCTATTTAAATAAAGGACATCCTTTGTAATACAGGACTATTGGCAACATTATCTGGAAATTCAGAAACTGATTTAATCAAAAGAAGATAGAGCCATGTCAGTGTTAACAGCTTTGACCTCTGATTCTCCTCTCACTTGCACTAGTGGAAATTCCACTGACTTCAGTTCAGCCAGTTCTGATTTCCATAAGCAATCAGGCCTTCTGAGTCAGCCTTCCCTCTTTAACAGCACAGAATGAATGAATATAACACATCTCATTTAAAAATAATGCCTCACTATTACAGCTTGAAACGTCCTGCTCATTGTGGTTTCCAGAAGGCTGGGAGTCAGTGCCACTGGAATGAAAAGGCCTTATTTTAAGTTAAACACCTGCTAAAAGCTAAAGCTGTGCATAACAAATGGAAATTTTACAGCTGCTTTCCCCTTCAGGATAGTGTGACAATCCGCTGGCCTAAGAAAAAGAAGCCACACAATAAAGCGAGGCCTGTGTAATACACTGTAAAAGGTGTGGAGGCTTGTAAGAGAAAAAAGATTGAGACTTGAACAGAAATATTGTGGCAGAAGGGGTAACGACATAAACCGTATAAGAAGTGAGAATTTATACAGTGTCTGAAGCTGGGATAAATCTTTTACAAAGCCACTCAGAAACCATAAAAAAGCCACTGAGAAACTAGCTTAACTTCCACAGCAAGTCCTTAAGAAAGTTGATAGGGATGCTCTTGTTTGGGGGAGTAGCCAGAGATGCCCTAACACAGGGATGGGCAAACTTTTTGGCCTGAGGGCCATATCTGGGTATGGAAATTGTATGGCAGGCTATGCATGCTCACAAAATTGGGGGTTGGGGTGCAGGAAGGGGTAAGTGCTCCAGCTGGTGGTGTGGGCTCTGGGGTGGGACTGAAGATGAGGGGTGGGGGTACAGGAAGGTGCTCTTGGCTAGGACCAAGTGGTTTGGGGGCAGGAGGGGGATCATGGCTGGGGCAGGGGGTTGGGGCGTGAGAGGGGGCCAGGGGTGCAGACTCCAGGCAGCACTTATCTCAAACAGCTCCCAGAAGTAGCAGCATGTCCCCCATCCAGCTCCTACATGGAGGTGCGGCCAGGAAGCTCTGCGCGCTGCCCCATCCACACCTGCCACCCCTGCAGCTCCCATTGGCCGTGGTTCCTGACCAATGGGACGCACCGCTGCTTCCAGGAGCCACACAGAGAGGGGCAAGTCCCAGACCCCGCTTTCTGGTGGGAGCTTAAGGGCCGGATGAAAACGTCTGGAGGGCTGACTGCGGCCCCTGGGCCGTAGTTTTCCCACTCCTGCCCTAACGTAATTAAAGAGGAAGTTAATGGAAGCAACAGACCGATAAGCAATGGGCTGTTAGTAAATGGGTTTCCTTCTCTATTGCAAAGCAGTGGCAGAGCCTAAGCATGGGTGGCACCACACATCCATAATATGTGGTAACTGAAAGCACCAGACTAAGCACAGAAGAAAGGAACTTCAAATACAGAGCCCACCACTGCTATAAACAGAGTACACAGAGTTGTGCAGAGAAAACACCTGGCTGTGCTGGAATAAAACCCCCTCAGAATTGTCTTAGAAGGCATGAGTAAGAAACACCCTGGCAGATAGCCACTTTCTGCTGCTTTTGCTACTCTAATTCATTTCTGTTCCAAGCCCATCCCTGGGAAATGTGTATTTGTAAATAAAGATAGATTAGGTTAATTTATTAATCCTTTGTCTGTCTGCTGTGCTGCCCACTCATTCTCATTCCTTCAAGAAACAACCCTCTGTTAGGGTCCAAAACTCGTTAGCTATGCAGTGCTGTGACAATGTGCTTTTATATTGCTGGTGTAGTTTAAGCTTGTCCATGTTGCTGCACTGTTATTCACATCTAGACATGGATGAAATATCCAATGTGAAAAAACCTAATGAAAAATTTCAAACAAAGGGGCCTTTCCCAATTCATTGCTGACCACAGGCAGTGGTGGGAGAGGGAGGAAGGTCCCTTTCCCGAGGGCATAGTGATGGGTTTCCAAAGGGGTTGCTGCACTGGCTGTTCTCAGTTTCACCCTGCTACAATCCACGTGTCTACGTTGCTGGGGAAGAAGGAAGAAGAAAAAGAAGGAGAGAGAGGGGAAAGAAGAAAAGGAAAGACCTGTTGAAGAATCCCCCAAATCCACAGCCTTCCTTGGGAACTAAGCACAGTCAGCTGCTATTGTAGCACAGAGGCAGCGGACAGGAGAGGTGCAGTTACCACAACAATGCAGGGAGAACTATTCAGGTGCCAAGAACTTTGACCAGTGAGCTGCTTTGCAGTCCTATCTGGGCAGAGTCAATCTGAGAGCCCATTTTCCAGGCTTGTGGGTAGGCTGTGCATGAAAATATGAGAAGGGGAGACACTAGATTAGCCTGTGCGATGGGGTACAGGGATCCTCTTTATGCAACTGACTTGAATGTAAAGGCATGAGGCTATATCTACACTGGCAATTGAATGACAAAATTTTTGTCTTTCAGAGGTGTTAACCTCCCCCGCCCCGAAAGACAAAAGTTTTGCCTTGACAACTGCCAGTGTGAACAGTGCATTGTTGGCAGGAGCGCACTCCTGCTGACAATGCAAACACTGCTCATTGGGGATGGAAGTTTTTTGTCTGCAGGTGAGCCAGCAAACTGCAGCTACACCGCATGACTTTTAGCAGCACAGTTGTAGCAACACAGCCATGTCTCTAAAAACTGTGTAGTGTAGACATAGCCTCAGTAAATCATGAGAATGAGTTAAGGGTAATTTGGCCAAACACCAAGTACTCTGTTAAAGTGAGCAGAACATCCAAAATAAACAAAACCAATAAGCCAAATAGATCTATATTTTAATTAATGAATAGTTAAATTTACAACTTTATCATGTTAGCAGTGTAACCTACTTCATCAGGATTAGCTATCATTGGCAGAGTGCAGCAAATAGAGCAAACAGTATATGCTGGTTTCCATATTTTTCCCCAGTCACAAATTGTATTAAATCAATTCAGTTTTAGTTTGGTGGTAAAAATAATAATTAAACTCTACTCTTAGGGCCTGATTCATCTCTGACTGCAGTGGGTGTTGGATCTGAACCCCACTTTTCATCACAAAGCACTTTACCAATGTGGAAATTGAAGGTTAGCAATGTTAAAGTACTTGCTCAAAGACATAGATTGAGTTGGTCACAGATCTGGGCACAGATTCCATGATTCCGGATTCTCAGCAGCTTGCTGTAACCACATGACAATATTGCTTAACCATATTAATTAGTTATAACTTGTTTTCTGATTTTTAAAATATAAGCGTTACAATGTTAATAGTGGTTTACTTCCTACATTTCATTGTTAATGGTACAAGATGCTGTGAATGTTCTCTTTACTAATGTGTATAATTCCATTGAACAACTGAATGTACGTCAGACTCTGAATAACAATTTTCACCTCTGTCTTTAAAGGTGAAGGCAATTCTGTATGAGTGGTGATGTTAGGGCTGGCTGATGCAGAACACTGATGGAGCTGAGTGAAGAAGTGCTGGTCTCTTGGAAAAGATTGCACTGGGCACTTGTATTGGAAAAAAAAGATTGAAATCAACCTGCTGTACAGCTCAGGAGCCAGATTGCTGCTCTGGACAACTAAACTGTTATATTATGCAACGTTCAAGAAAAAACAGATCAGTGTTTATAGATGAGATATATTTAAAGATTCTCATACAGCAGATGTAAGAGTTTTGGACTGTGCAAGGTAGAAGATGGGAAAGCCAATGCAACCTGGATTACTACAGACAGAAGAGAAAAGACAGATAAAAAAGCTTGAGAAAAAAGACACCAGAAGTAGATATAAATTTCTAAGGAAAGAAGTAACCACTGCAATAAGAGTCCTATTCAACTATCACTGCAGTGAGTGGTTTTTCAAAGATTCACAAACTATGGCCTTCTATAATCTGCCCCAGAGATTTTTAAGGGAGTGGGACAGGAGATAGCAGAATTCATTGTGAACGTTTTCATTTAAGTAAAAAGCTCATAAAATGATAAAAAATGGTTCCTCCACCCCCTAAGTGTTCACACCAAAAAGGACTAGCTGCACTTCATGTGCAAGATTTTTCACAAACTCCAGTAGTTCACAGTCAATGCTGAACAGCAGGTAAAGGTAAGTTGACAAAACACTGTTCAACTATTTTCAAATACAAAGAAAGGTAAACAAAAAAAATACAGCCCCGCCATATATATTTCCAAAAATGTGCACACACATGGATCAAGAGGGAGACCTCAGCACTTATCTTTTGACAGCTTCAGTGCAATAGAGCTTGGGGGTATAAGCTTGAAATTTGGGATGGAGATAGTCTCTAGGGGCTAAATTGTGTCTGCGGCATAAGGCCTGTATCGGGATAGTGTGCAGTTGTGCTGCCCCACGAGCAGACCATCAGAACCACATTGTGACTCTGAGTCACAATCTGGTTCCCTTTCACTCCTTGCTCCAGAGGGAAGTAATGTGGACCCGCACTATACCTGGGGCAAATTAATCCCAGTTGAGCTCCACTGACCAGTGCACTGGAGAGCAGAATAAAGGCTCCACTCACTCTCTGACCCTATCAACTTTTCATTCCCAGGGGAAGGTGAGTAGCAACCCCCACCAAAGGATGATCTCATGCTGTTGCCTATGATGCAGGTAGCCAGAACAGGAGAGTAACAGCTACCTTGCTGCCCAGTGCAGGCTCATTAGCTGAACCACAATCTGGCCTTACATTTGCAAAATTCAGTTATGAAAGAGTATTTACCTGATCACATACTATTTCCCACAAGACCCATCTATGCATGTGCAAGTGAACAGTACGCATAGAATGAGGTAGGTCTATGTGGATCTGTGCATTATTTCAGACAAATTCTAGGCCTGATTCTGACATTTTTGTTTACATTGAGTTTAATGGGACTGCTCATATAAGTACTACTCAGTGTGATTAGTGTTGGACAGTTGGACCCTAAATCTGGCCAGAAATAAGGGTCAGATCTGTAACACTCTGTCTCAGTCATGCTATATCCCTACCATATTAACTATGCATTGTTCATATATGAGCAATGAATGAGCACTCCTGTGGAAAAATAGTGCAAGACAATGTGTTTAAAGACTGCATGCATTCAAAGATGGTATGCATGTGCACAAGCAGACAGAGTAAAGATTGAACAGGCACCATCAACTTTGGCATTTCCATTTTTTTTAGAAATTACATTAACATTTTCCTTTAGTACAGAGTAAAAAAAAGACAAACAAACCCCCAAACCACAAAATTATGTTACAAAATCTATGGAACTAACAATAGTGAATATCCATCATCATCTTTTTCTGCATGCATTGTATTTTGTCTGTTTAGAGTGTAAAATCTCTTTGGTGCTTTGGACTCACATGTCTTAATACACTTTTTGAATGCGGCATAAATTTGAAGCAACAGCAATTAAAGCAAATATATTTGAACAAATAGGATATATTTAAGTTAAAATAATTGAGAATGACTCTACAATTTATTGCCTATGTTATTCTCCAACCATTTCTACATTTTCATCTGAGCTTTAATGGCATCCTCCTTCAGTTCCATTTGAAAGTGGGCAAATGAAGAAATAAAAAAGAAATATATTATATATAAATAAATAGAAATATATAAATAAAAGAAGTATTCACTAGAACGTGGAAAGCAAACTAATCCAACTGATTAAATCCAAGTAAGTCTTAGAAGAGTGATTCTCAAACTATTGTACGGGTGACCCCTTTCACATAGCAAGCCTCTAAGTGTGACCCTCCTTATAAATTAGACATACTTGTTATATATTTAACACTGTTATAAATGCTGGAGGCAAAACGGGGTTTAGGGTGGAGGCTGACAGCTTGGACCCCCCATGTAAAACCTCAAGACCCCTTGAGGGGTCCCGACACCCAGTTTGAGAACCTCTGTCTTAGGACAAGGTGATCTGACATTTCCCTAAACAGTGTGCGCATTTTGCTACACATCTATTTTCTTCCTGCTCTAGTAAACTGAGTAGTATCCTTAATTTTGCAACATATACAGTTTGGATTGTGCTACTTCACAAAAAAGCAGATAGGAATTTTAGTTACAATTTTGCTGTTGCTGTTATTTGGGAGTAATCTGATTTGCTTTGCTTGGGTCTCTGTGATAATGCTTTTTGTTCCATGGGTACATTTGTGGTGAAATAGGAGTTCAGTATCCAAATCCAGCACACCTATAATAGGATTAAAATAATGAGCTGCCACTCATTTAAAAGATAGATGTCCATACTTCCAGTCTGAATTTACCTCCACTTGGCTGCTGAGCTTTACTGAACAAGCTGAAAATACAAGCATAGACACTGTTTTACAATGCCCAAGAAGAAGAAATGAGCACTCTTAGTGAAACATGGGAAAAACATACTGAGGTGGATTCTTGTTATGTAGTGCATATGACTATTGTTGCCATGGACAGTTCCGTTTATAAATCACTAGTCATCAGTGCACGTGTTAGCAGTTTGATTGTTAGGAAATGGAAAGCTAAGCTGCACAGCACTTACCAATAATGTAGGTAAGCAAATTAGTTTAGGAGGGCAATTTGTAAGCACAGTTTAGAAGCACAACATGATTAAGTAGATAGAATCCTCAGTCTCATTCACTTACTTTTGTCTTCTAATTCATAAAAATGTTTGTGCTCTTAAACACCTGTGATTGAAAGCACAGTTGTTCACAGAATGGGCACAGGTAAATCATGAGGTAGCATAATCGTGTGGCAATGGACTGTGAGTCAATAACCCTTGGTTCTGCCACCAACTTGTTTGTGAACTTGGACACGTCACTTCCCATCTCTGTCCCTCCATTTCCCTTCTTCTATCTTGTCTCTCTAAACTGCAAGCTCATTGAGGTCAGGACAGCGTCTAACTACGTGTCTGTACAGCGCCTAGATCAGCATCCTGGGGTCCTAGAATCATAGACTTTAAGGTCAGAAGGGACCATTATGATAATCTAGTCTGACCTCCTGCGCAGTGCAGGCCACAGAATCTCATCCACTCACTCCTGTATCAAACTCTTATCCTATGTCTGAGCTATCGAAGTCCTCAAATCATGGTTTAAAGACTTCAAGATGCAGAGAACCTTCCAGCAAGTGACCCATGTCCCACGCTGCAGAGGAGGTGAAAACCCCTCAGGGTTTCTGCCAATCTGCCCTGGAGGAAAATTCCTTCCCGACCCCAAATATGGCTGTCATAAACAGATGGTAAAGGGTTAATGTCTGTTTTACCTGTAAAGGGTTAAGAAGCTCAGTGAACCTGGCTGATACCTGACCAGAGGACCAATGGGGGGACAAGATACTTTCAAATCTTGGTGGAGGGAAGTCTTTGTTTGTGCTGTTTGTTTTGTTCATTGTTTGCTCTTGGGAAAAAGAGGGACCAGATGTACAACCAGATTCTCCAAATCTCTCTGAATCAGTCTTTCATGTTTCAAACTTGTAAGTAGCCAGGCAAGGCGGATTAGTCTTATGTTTGTTTTCTTTCAACTTGTGAATGCTTTTTCTTTTGCTAGAAGGATTTTTACTTCTGTTTGCTGTAACTTTGAATCTCAGGCTGCGGGGGGAAGTCCCTCTAGTCTATATGAATCTGAATACCCTGTAAGCATTTTTCCATACTGATTTTACAGAGATAATTTTTACATTTTCTTTCTTTAATTAAAAGCTTTCCTTTTAAGAACCTGATTGATTTTTCCTTGTTTTGGAATCCAAGGGATTGAGTCTAAACTCACCAGGGATTGGGGGGGGGGAAAGGAAGGGAATGGTTAATTCCTCTTTGTTTTAAGATCCAAGGAGTTTGGATCTGTGTAGCTTCCCAAGGCAACCCAGGGAGGGGAAAGTCTGGGAGGGGAAAGGAGAGGGGATGGTTTATTTCTCCTTGTTTTAAGACTCAAGGGGTGTGGGTCTTGGGTTCCCCAGGGAAGGTTTTGGGGGAACAGGAAGTGTGCCAAACACTATATTTTTGGCTGGTGACAGTGTACCAGATCTAAGCTAGGAATTAAGCTTAGAAGTGATCATGCAGGTCCCCACTTTTTGGACGCTAAAGTTCAAAGTAGGGAAAAAACCTTGACAAGGGTGATCAGCTAAACCCTGAGCATGTGCGCAAGACTCACCAGCCAGACACCCAGGAAAGAATTCTCTGTAGTAACTCAGATCCCACCCCATCTAACATCCCATCACAAGCCATTGGGCATATTTACCGCTAGTAGTCAAAGACGAATTAATTGCCAAAATTAGGCTATCCCATTATATCATCCCCTCCAGAAACTTATCAAGCTTAGTCTTGAAGCCAGATATGTCTTTTGCCCCCACTACTCCCCTTGGAAGGTTGTTCCAGAACTTCACTCCTCTGATGGTTAGAAACCTTCATCTAATTTCAAGTCTAAACTTTCTGATGGCCAGTTTATATCCACTTGCTCCTGTGTCCACACTGGTACTGAGCTTAAATAATTCCTCTCCTTCCCTGGTATTTATTCCTCTGATATATTTAGAGAGAGCAATCATATCTCTCCTCAGCCTTCTTTTGGTTAGGCTAAACAAAGCAAGCTCTTTGAGTCTCCTTTCATATGACAGGTTTTCCATCCCTGGATCATTCTAGTAGCCCTTCTCTGAACCTGTTCCAGTTTGAATTCATCGTTCTTAAACATGGGAGACCAGAACTGCACAAAGTATTCCAGATGAGGTTTCCTCAGTGCCTTGTATAATGGTACTAACACCTCCTTATCTTTGCTGGAAATACCTCGCCTGATGCATGCCAAGACCGCATTAGCTTTTTTTCACAGCCTTATCACATTGGCAGCTCATAGTCATCCTGTGATCAACCAATACTCCAAGGTCCTTCTCCTCCTCTGTTACTTCCAACTGATGCCTCCCCAGTTTATAACAATAGTTCTTGTTATTAATCCCTAAATGCATGACCTTGCACTTTTCACTATTAAATTTCATCCTATTACTATTACTCCAGTTTACAAGGTCATCCAGATCTTTCTGTATGATATCCCGATCCTTCTCTGTATTGGCAATACCTCCCAGCTTTGTGTCATCCACAAACTTTATTAGCACATTCCCACTTTTTGTGCCAAGGTCAGTAATAAAAAGATTAAATAAGATTGGTCCCAAAACCAATCCCTGAAGAATTCCACTAATAACCTCCCTCCAGCCTGACAATTCACCTTTCAGTATGACCCAGCCAGTTCCTTATCCACCTTTCAATTTTCATATTGATCCCTATCTTTTCCAATTTAGCTAATAATTCCCCATGTGGAACCGTATCAAATGCCTTAATGAAATTGAGGTAAATTAGATCCACTGCACTTCCTTTGTCTAAAAAATCTGTTACCTTCTCAAAGAAGGAGATTAGGTTGGTTTGGCACAATCTACCTTTAGTAAAATCATGTTGTATTTTGTCCCAATTACCGTTGACAATGTCCTTGACTACTTTTTCCTTCAAATTTTTTTCCAAGACCTTGCATACTACAGATGCCAAACTGACAGTCCTGTAGTTGCCTGGATCACCTTTTTCCCCTTTTTTAAAGACAGGAACTATATTAGCAATTCTCCAGTCATATGGTACAACCCCCGAGTTTACAGATTCATTAAAAATTCTTGCTAATGGGCTTGCAATTTCATGTGCCAGTTCCTTTAATATTCTTGGATGAAGATTATCTAGGCCCCCTGATTTTATCCCATTAAACTGTTCGAGTTTGGCTTCTACCTCGGATGTGGTAATATCTACCTCCATATCCTCATTCCCATTTGTCATCCTACCATTATCCCTAAGCTCCTCATTAAAGACTAAGGCAAAATATTTGTTTAGATATTGGGTCATGCCTAGATTATCCTTAATCTCCACTCTATCCTCAGTGTTTAGCGGTCTCACTTCTTCTTTCTCTGTTTTCTTCTTATTTATATGGCTATAGAACCTTTTACTATTTCCCTTTGGAAGGGAAAACTCTACATGGCTTTTGGCCTTTCTCACTTTATCCCTACATGTTCTGACCTCAATAAGGTAGCTTTCCTTGCTGATCATTCCCATCTTCCATTCCCTATAGGCTTTCTGCTTTTTCTTAATCACCTCTCTGAGATGCTTGCTCATCCAGCTTGGGCTACAATTCCTGCCAATGAATTTTTTCCCGTTTCTTGGGATGCAGGCTTCTGATAGTTTCTGCAACTTTGACTTGATGTAATTCCAGGCCTTCTCCCCCTTTAGATCCACAAGTTCTTCAGTCCTATCCACTTCCCTAAATAATTTCCTTAATTCTTTAAAGTTAGCCCTTTTGAAATCAAAAACCCTAGTCCCGGATCTATTTTTATTTATCCTTCCATTTAGTTTAAATTGAATTAGCTCATGATTGCTCAAACCAAGATTGTCCCCTACAATCATTTCTTCTATGAGGTCCTCACTAGTCACCAAAACCAAATCTAAGATGGCAACCCCTCTTGTTGGTTCAGCAACTACTTGGTGAAGGAATCCATCAGCTATCGCATCTAGGAAAATCTGAGCCCTATTATTATTACTAGCACTTTCCTCCAGTCTATATCTGGGAAGTTAAAGTCTCCCATGATCACACTTCCGATTAGTATTTACTTCATTAAAAACATTAAAAAGGTCTCTATCCATATCCAAATCAGATCCTGGCGGTCTATAGCACACCCCAAGCACTATCTCAGGGGTGGCTCTAGTAGCTTTCTTCCCCAATGTGATTTTTGCCCAGACAGACTCTATCTTATCCATACCATCCCTTCTTATTTCTTTACAGTCTACCTCATCATTGATATAAAATGCTACTCCACCACCTTTGCCTTTATTTCGGTCTTTCCTAAACAGCACATATCCTTCAATACCTGTACTCCAGTCATGACTACTATTCCACCATGTTTCTGGTATCCCTATAATATTCGGTTTCATTTCCTGCACTAGTAACTCTAGTTCCTCCATTTTGTTATGGAGGCTCCTTGCATTGGTGTACAAACACCTTAATTCTTGCTGTTTGGCTTCACTCACATTCTTTACCTGATTAGGTCCAGACGTTCTACTGCCAGTATCACCTATTAGAATTGTATCTACAGTACCCTTCTTCAATACGTCTATTATCGTACCCACGACAGTATCCTTTCTTGAGTCATTTTCTTCCCTCTCAATGTTAAAATCTGGCATGGAGATTACCTGGACATCTCCCAACCATCTCCCTCCAATTTCTAGTTTAAAGCTCTCTTAATCAGATTTGACAGCCTCCATTTTAGAAGTCTATTTCCCTCCCTACTCAGATGAAGTTCATTCCAAGAGAACAGTCCTCTGTCCATGAATGCTCCCAGTGGCCACACATCCCAAAGCCCTCCTTATAGCACCACTGCCTGAGCCATCTGTTGATCGCCAAATCTTGTCACACCTTTGTTGCCCTTCTCTGAAGATCCCACTGAAGATCACATGAGCCTTGATTTCTGTAAGTGTCTTCCTCAGCCTGGCATAGTCTCCCTTGATACGTTCCTGCAAGAATCTAGCTGTATCATTCATTCCCACATGAAGGACAATCAGCAGATTCTTTCCCACTCCCGTTAGGATCCTCTTCAGGCTCAGGTCCACATCCTATATCTTAACACCGGGCAGACAGCACACCCTTCTGTTCTCTGGATCAGCTCTAGTTACAGGCCTGTCTATTCTTCTCAGTAAGGAATCCCTAATCACGTAGACCTGCCTTTTCCTGGTAACAGTGCAATTCTCTGGTCTATCCCCTGTTCCCTCTGGCTGCAAGTCCTCTTGATTCGTATTCACTCTTGCAATTCTCTGCAACCCATCCCGTATCCTCCTGGGTCTCATGTTTGGTGTCATCTCCATTGACTCGTCCCCTCTCCTTATAGGGCTAGCTGCTTTTCTCTTCTTCCTTGCCCTTTCACCTTAAGCGATCCCCTGCTGTGCCCTTTCTTCATTTTCCAACCCCACAAACCTGTTCCTGAGTTCTATTGCTCCTTCACTAGTCCGTCTTTTTCTCTGCCTGGTTCGCTTAGGTCACATGCTTCCACTGTCCACTTTCCTCACCCAGCAGTCTCCTCTCAGAGTTCTTTGGTCCTGCTTCCATCTGCAAGTCTGAATTTTTCCCTTCACCTTCCTCATGTTTTTGCTCCATCATCTGCTCGAACCCCCTTCTAAACTTGACCAGAGTTTCCACCTGCATCTCCAATCCTCGGATCTTTTCTTCCATCACCTCTATCAAGCGGCACTTCATGAAGACAAAACTCTTTTCAGATACCCCCTCCAGGATCATGTACATGCCACAGCTTCCACATCCAGTCAACTTCATTGTGTCTTCCACTGCATGAGTCACTACAACTGCTGCCTCTGTATCTGTCATAGGCTTCCCACCTAAATCCTGTAAATCTGGGAAACACAAACCAAACCAAACCACCACCACCACCCATAGCAAAACAAACCCCCAACAAGCACCAAGACACTGCTAGAACACTGCACACTACCTTCAGTTGTCTGTGTGTTCCTATGTCTGCCTCTCTTAGTCTTCTCCCAAACTCCCACTCAAACTCCCCTGTTTACAGCTCTGTTTGCTGGCTCCTGTGCTGCTGCAGCTGTCTATGCCGCTGCTTGACTAGCTGGCTATCTTTATAGGACCCTAGTCAGAGAAGCCCCGCCCCCTAATCAGGGCTCAGCTTCTCTCCCAGCACACTGCCCTTACCAGCCTCCACAAATACAACTACAAATACAAATAGCTACAAATACCTTCGCCTCCAACAGAAGTCCTGACCTCAGAGGGGGATTCTAGACATTATTGTAATACACAGTAGGAACAATAACAACATTTTTGAAATGTAGCCCTAAGTGATAAATATTTGAGATAAGAACATAAGAACACAAGAACAGCTATACTGGATCAGACCAAAGGTCCATCTAGCCCAGTATCCTGTCTTCCAACAGTGGCCAATGCCAGGTGCCCCAGAGGGAATGAACAGAGCAGGTAATCATCAAATGATCCACCCCTTGTTACCCATTCCCAGCTTCTGGCAAAAAGAGGCTAGGGACACCATTCCTGATTTTGTGCATCAGATACATATCTAAAAACTATGGAATAAATGTGCCTGTCAAATGTGGCTTTTTTAGGCAATGTGAACAAAGAGTGTATTAATCTCTCAGTACACTTCTCCATTTACAATTTTTAGTGAAAACGTTGGCTATTTTCATTATGCCTGTGTAAATGTATATGAAACAAAAAGGTAAGGTAACTACTTATTAGTAATATACGTGCATATAAATTGAGGCAGCAGAGTGAAAGTTAATTATTTTATACCTGCTAACATCTGTCTGTGGATTTGGATTAGAAGCAGGAAGACCCTATCAAGGATCAGATGGTCATCTCCTATGAGGATACATTATAGGACAATTAAGTCTAATTTAGATCTTACAAAGAGCAAGCTTGTGAAATAGATTTGGATAAAGTAGATCTCTGGGAATTGGGAAATTAAAAAAACACTGAAGTAATAAAGGTAATACATAATAATTGGAGATATATCAATCTCCTAGAAATGGAAGGGACCTTGAAAGGTCATTGAGTCCAGCCCCCAGCCTTCACTAGCAGGACCAATTTTTGCCCCAGATCCCTAAATAGCCTCTTTAAGGATTGAACTCACAATCCTGGGTTTAGCAGGCCAATGCTCAAACCATTAAGCTATCCCTCCCCTTATTTCAACAACAGCATAGATGCTTATTTTAAACTGGAGCTGGACTTAGCATTTTGGAGTGTAAGTATGAAGCAACTTTCTCCATGGCCATTTGTATCCTATACCTGTCCACCAAGATCATAAAGAGCGGGCATTACTTGGTTTTTATACCGTGCCATCAGCATAAGGATTTTGAGGAAGATGATTCTTTGGGGATACCCTCAAAACTTAACTAACACATTATACATCCATAAAAGAGTGGGAATTTTTATGTTCCCTATCCTCCAAATGCAGTAGCAGAATCCTCATGCTTGTCCTTTTCAACCTTAGCAATCATTGTACGAAGCGACAGAGAGTCCTGTGGCACCTTATAGACTAACAGAAGTATTCGAGCATAAGCTTTTGTGGGTTAATACCCACTTCATCGGACACAAGCATCTGATGAAGTGGGTATTCACTCACGAAAGCTTATGCTCCAATACTTCTGTTAGTTTATAAGGTGCCACAGGACTCTTTGTTGCTTTTTACAGATCCAGACTAACATGGCTACCCCTCTAATCATTGTACGGGTTTTCAGAACTGTCTTCCCAAGGAACAGGTTCGTTCTTTCTTTCTATCTATCCAATTAACTTCTCTTTACATTTACTTTTATCTTCACATAGATAATGAATTCATCATAAACCAGAATTTCAGCTATCTCATGGTAGGACATACAATATATTATACATCCCCTTCAAAGAAGAAGTGTTCAGAACCTAGCCTACACTTCTTTAATACACATTAATTTACACTCACACAAATAAGTTAGTTTCTCACCCTTAGTCAGCAAAAATTGAAGAGCGGAGCACTTTGCACTGAGGTCTCATTTTACTAAGACTTTCTTCTGCTAATATATACTACAGAACATTGACTTGTACTTCACACAACTAAACTTCATTTCTCAAAAAGTCTGGAGGAAAAAGGCCTATTGAATCAATTAGGCAAGCTGAGATTCAGTCAATTCCTCTTCTGTGAAGTCACCACTATTATCTACAGGCTATCAGAATCCTCATGCAAAATGAAAGAAGTCAGGGCCTGATATTTTAAATTGCCACCACTTTGTGTTAGCTACAATACAACATAAGCAAAGGGCTGATCCTAGTCCTATTAAAGTAAATGGCAAAACTTCCACTGATTTGGGTAGTGCAGAATCAGGCCTAAGCCTATCCAAACAAAGAGCGCAAACTATTCTACAAAGGAATTGTCCATGCAGAATGTAGGGCTGATTCTAATCTCGGTTGCTGACATGAGAATCAGGAGTGGCTCCTGGAAGTAATGGCGTCACACCAGTGTAAAACCAGTATCAGTGAGATCAGAATCAAAATGATAGCATGCTCTAAAATATGTATTTCTTTGCCATTAAAGCAATAGATGATAAATAGGTCCATGAGTTTATGCAGAAATATGCATTCAAATATATATGGACATATACCACTCTCTACATAAGCCCTCCCCCTCACAAATACTCAGGGGGAAAAAATTGCTTCCCTACACACTTTAAGATCAGTCCTAAAAACCAATGCTCTTTTGTTTTATTACAAAAGAGATTGGATAGGAGAAGGATTCTATTATAAGCTATGATAAGTGTGCATTAAAACACTACGACACAGTGGCAAAAGATTTGGCCAAATTAATATGTATGGCATCACCTCTTTGAAATAATCCTTGTTAAATTTAAAAGTGCAATATCATTAATTCTTAGTTTCTTTCTCTCATGTTTCTGCTGTTAAAATAATTAATCTGTAATGGTTTTCAGGAAAAAAAAACTACTTTGCACATTTCTGAATCACAAATGGCATTTTATGTTTTGCTGCCCATATCAGCATCAGCATCACTAAAGTTTTATACAATAAAAACTTTATAAACCTCTAATCTATCTTTTGCAAAATAAAAATATAAATAAATAAGGAAATAAAATAAAGCAAGTAGCACAATAAAACAGAATTTAGCACCACTAGATGGCATTCATTCACTGTAGTATTCACACAGTGGCACTAGATACTGAAAAGTGAATGTTCAGAGCATCAGCATAATATGTGGGATTACGTGAGACACAAAAAGAATATACTTCCTCAAGTTATTTTCCTATCACTTAGCAAAATGCTCTTTCCTAACTATTATTTTTTTCCGTCATTTAAGAAATAGCTCAGAGAGAGACAGTTATATGGCCAGATTCTCCAGATGAGAATGGCAACATTTTAAGCCCACTTGGCACAGGTATAAATGGCTATACAAAGTACAAGGCAGTGGATAATCAAGCCCATAGTCTTTCCTTTACATAACTGCTGCCTTCGTTAACTAAGGAAGAACATGCCCTCTATCCCTTCTCCAAAAGATCACTTATTTCACTCTTTTCCATTTTCATAAATACTTTGCTATGGATAATAACACTCCCCTTTTAAATGTATGTAATAATGATTTCAAGACCTTGTACAGCTGGAAATATGTTGTCTATGATGTTTGGAGAACAGTAAATAACCCTGGATAAACATAAACAATTTCATCAAATAAAATTGGCATTTAAAATGTATATTTTTGAAAATAGATGCATAGATTCTAATGCCAGAAGGGACCATTGTGATCATCTAGCCTGCCCTCCTGTGTCGCACTGGCCATAGAACTTCCCCAAAATAATTCCCTGAGCAGAGCTTTTAGAAAAACATTCAATCTAGATTTAAAAAAATCCAGTCTAAAACTTGGGGGACTCTTCTTAATCAACTTGGGAGCTGAGTGTTGTTCTGCCAGCCAAGAGACTTTGGTTCAAGACTCCCCAAGCATTGATATGTTAAAGCTCTGGGCTGATGTTTGAGCAGCATGAGCATTGCCTGCTGTCTCAGAAGTGGCTATCCACTCTGACCTGAGAGCTGCTGTGATGGAAGTTTAATATCAAAATGAAGATGGGGAGAAAGTGGAGATAAAATATTGGCCCTTGAGTAAACATTAGGGAAACCTTGTCTTGACTGGCAAAAATAAATGAAGGGTAAAGCTTAGAGGCTACCTTTATGGAACTATAGTAATGGGTTTACAGTGACATTAAAAGTTGTATTACCTGTTCTAAAAGATTCTGAAGCCTCTCTATTTCACAGTCTATTACAAATTTCTTTTCTTGTCTTCGATCCAGGTCTTCTAAAAGCCTCCTGTAGCTGGCATCATTAAAATTCTCCACACATATGGCACTGACTTGCCAGCTATTTTGTCCCGCTTTTTCCATAATAGCTTGAAGTATTGAGTAACCTAAAAGAAAAGGATACAATACACTAACAACACAATCTTTGCATTTTATGAATCATAACTGATATTAATCAATATCAAATCCCTTAATGTACGGTCTAATAGAGAGGGGATTGGGAGGAGTCATAGCTCCTAGGTCCAACTCTGCTACTGGCTACCTATGACTTTAGGCACAGCACTTAAACTACCTATAAGCTTAATAATTATTATTACAAGCATTTATATGGCCATCACAATGAGCAATAAATTGATAAATGGAGATGACACTGATCTAGCTCACAGGGAGATTGTAAAGCTTAACCAAAGAATGTTTGTGAAGCGCTCTAAGGCCATTGAATGAAAAGCACAAACCCCACACGGAAGTGCAAGGGGTAAAGACGAGCGCAGGGCTCAGGCAGCTGCACACAGACACACCTGCAAAGCCTGCACAGGCTGGAGGCAGGGCTTTGAAAAGGGGAGCAGAGCAGTTCAGATGCAAGCAGTGAAAGGGAGAGATGGTTTCTCTGAGGGGGAAGTACTGCCCAGGATTCATTGCCCAGGACCTGAGAACACAAGACTTGTGAAAACCCACAAAGGAGAGGCAGGTGACAGAGTGTGTAGGTCAGGGAACTGTTTGAAGTAATCTACTCTGGGAAGCCGAAGGAAAGTGGGGTAGGATGTGGTCTGGGAGAGGCAGTGGCTTAGGACCCCAAGGTGTTGGGTGTAGCTGCCCACCCTTGGGCCCTAGACTGGCACCAGTGGTTCTCTTATCCACTCCAAAAAGTCAATACTAGAGCAAGAGCCTTTCCCTAGTGTGAAGGGCCAGCTGGAAAAGACTAACTGTTCAAGGGCCCTGCCCCAAAACCCTTCTGCTAAAGGGGAGGACTAGAAACCCTGGGGGTGGGGGCCCTGGAGGAGAGGACTGTGCATCAACAGCAGACAGCCTGCCAACCCCGACCTGATCCCTAGGCAACACTGTTGGTCATGCACCTTGTACAGCAGTATACAGGGCAGCCCAGAGGATTCAGGGGGCCGGGGTCTTCGGCGGCGGGTGGCTCCCCCCTTCGGCAGTAATTCAGCGGCAGGGGGTCCTTCCACTCTGGGACCCACCGCCGAAGTGCCCCAAAGACCCATGGCGGGGACCCCAGCCACTGAATTACCGCCGAAGCGGGACCCGCTGCCAAAGAGCTGGGTCTTCGGCGGTAATTTGACGGCAGGGGGTCCTTCCGTGATGGAGTGGAAGGACCCCCAGCCACCGAATTGCCGATGATGACTCGGAGCAGAAGAAGCTCCAGGGGTTTGGGCCCCACGAGAGTTTTCCTGAGCCCCCGGAGTGAGTGAAGGATCCCGCTCCAGAGGCCCCAAAAAACTCTCGTGGGAGCCCCTGCAGTGCCTGGGGCCTGGGGCAAATTGCCCCACTTGCCCCCCACCTCTGGGTGGCCCTGGCAGTATAGAGGTATTATAATTATAATATCTCATCTGCAAAGCTCATTAGCAGATGGAGAAAGCCAGTATCTTTTTTTAGAACCATTTGCTTTCCCTTCATTCACCCAGGCAACTGAAGATTCTTGAAACACTGAGAGATTCCATCTAAAAGAGCAGAGATCCAACGACTCTAATCCAGAGTGAGTATTAAATGCATATGGGACTGCTAGTTGACATTGTGCTGCTGGAGATGCCATCATTCAGACCAGATATCCTGCCCAGAACCGTGGCTATGTTCTGACTTGGGTGGCTATATGTTACCTACCTGAAATCTGCACTCTAGTTTCAGTTGGAAAAAGGATTCATTTCACATCCTGAAAGCTAGTATGTAATGCTCCGATGCAGAATGGAGCCCTGTTCTATGAAGAGATGGCTGCATTTCATTGGTATGCAACTGATCCTTATAAATACTGTAGTTTACAATATGTTTTGGGATCCTTTTACAGGAAAGATACTATATAAAGGCACTGATAGTCTACCCATCCGAAGAACAGGAATATTCAAAAATTAAATTTTAGAAATGAATGAGTTTATGAATTGTCTATCATTATAAATCTATGAAATATTAGCAGACCCACAAATATACTATACACTTGTTTGCCTCTACATTACCTATAAGAACATCATTAATTCCTCATGATGTGGATGTCACAGGTCAAATTAGAGAGCTACTGTAAATCTAGGAGAAAATTGTCTTTGCCATGACACGCACTATTACTTCTTGCACTCAACTCCTAACAGTCTAGGTGAATTCATATCAGATTGTTCCTATTCCAATGAAATCAAGCACTCATACTCAAAAAGATGGATTATATAGTATCATTTATAATTATTAGGTATTTCCCCCTCAAATACAGATGACATAATTGAGATTAAAGCATAGCTTTATGATGATGGAGATTACCTTAGCACACTTTATCACTGAGAACAAAACATTTATTTCCAAAAGATAAGTGAAGTCTGGGTTGATAAAAATACAAGTAAAATATATTTGCATTCTGCACAAAGGATTAACGAATAATTTTCATTCCACAGGACCATTTCTAAAGAAATAGATACACTAAGAAATATGTATGAATTAGACTGTGTGTCTGTATTTGAGATAATTTGCTAAAGTAAATTATTTGATAGATCACTAGTGAAACATTTCTGTAGCCCAGGGTTCATTTTTAACCTGAAATCAGTTATTTTTCCACCAAAGAATAATGAAGAATTCTTGTTAATTACTTCACAATTATTCTGCTCTTTCTGTTGCTACATTTACTCTTGCTTTTTTTGCCTGTAATTATCCTTTCAAATTATGCCTAGATTCTTTCCTAACTATTGTATTTTTTGCCTCTTTTTCAATACATTTCCATATATAGCTTTTTATTTAGAGCTGCATCATGACGTTCCTACTTCATTTATGGTGTAACTTTGACTTTACCTTTGATATCAACACAGTCAACATTTATTTCATTCAGTTTCTCGACACAGACTAACATTTGCTTTGATTCCGAATGAATGCTGTTTGAAATGGCAATTGATATCCTCTCACTCTTTTCTTATTAAGTTTGGACAACTTTATGAAGATGTGCTTTGATCAAGGCAGAAAATTCTCCCAGCACAGCGAATGACAACTACTGGCCAAACTCTCAAGTTTTAATTCTACTGTGGATCAAGGTTTAGCTTGCCATGTTTCATTAGCAACTGCCTTCATTTAGGCATTTCAGAGTTGTATAGTTTCTTGTCACTAGTTGGCAACCATGCTATATTTTCATGCCAATATGCCTTTCACATATAACACAACAAAGCTGAGCTGCTATCAGCTGGATGGAATACAAGTTCTCCATCTCAGAGAAGCTACTATTATATATTCGGGTCAAAATCCTTCTGCATGGTATCCATGACATATCTGTGTATTTTATGTGTAGGGGAAAATAATCTAATTTTGCAGGCTGACAAGTTTGGAGTTTAAATGGGACAAACTGCAGGCATTTGCAGCCTCGGTTGGCATCAAACTTGGACATATTGAAGAGTATGCCTATTTGTCCAAAAAATAATTGGATGTACTGTTCAGAAAAAATGAACTGCATAAATTTCCAGAGCTGCATAAATTTCAAATGATTAAAATCACCATAGGGCAAACTCTACAAATTTAGGACTTGAACCTGGCATCTTTATTCAGGCAAAAATCACAAACTCAGTGGATGTTTTGCCTGAGTAAGGACAGCTGGGTTGGATCTTATAGCTCTATGCTAAAAGGCATCTCTTTTCTGCTTCTCTATTTTTAGCTGTAACTTCTTTGTTTGTCTTAAATTATGCTACATAAATGTACAGTTCATTTTGTTGAGATATTATGATATGAATACAGTCGATTCTACGCATTGTAGAATATTTGTTACACAAAACAAAGACTTGTTTTTTTAAAACATAACAATTAAGGCTAAGTGACAATTTTAGCTACCCAAGCCATGTGCTTCTAGGAAATGTTTCATTTTACAAAATGCTTATGAAAGAAGCAAATAAAGAAATGCAGGGGAACTTTCCCAGCACAGTACATACTAAGTACCAGCTAATATACTATCAGTCTAACTGCAGAAAGATGCCTTTCTGGAAGATCTACTTTAGTCAAACTGAAATTATTGGGGTCAATGCAGGGGTAACTGGGTTGATCATCTAATTGTCCTTTCTGGCTTTAAAAAATCACTGAATCTATAAATAGTAACTAGTAAATTTAGTTGCAATAATATTGACTAAAACCACTATTTTGGCCTTCCTAAATGCAAAGAAAGTTTCCTTTCCCTTCTTGCATGATCTCATTCAGCTTTGAGAATGCTTCCTAAAAAGTCTGCCAGCTGCTTTCTGTAGGTCATTCCTGACATGTAGATACAATTCAGAATTGTTCAATGAATAGTAAAAGCACTGCGACTTTGAGGTTTTGAAACAAAAATGTATGCAGGGAATGGTTACAAAAAGAACACTAACATTTCAACACAACCTTACTTTTTTCATTTTACAGATAGGTGAAATTGTGGTATTTTAGCAAACTAATGTTGCTTTTCAAAAAGATATCCTAGGCACCAATGTTATCTGAAATAATTATGAAAATGGAGAGTCACTATATTATACTCTATTCCACCAGAAAATTAAAGCTGAACATGCATATCATTATAATGTTCACAGATGTATCTGACCATTGTTAATGAGACTCCAACAAGGCACGTTGAAAATAAAAGAGTATTTTTTAATTGGGCTCTCCCCCTCCCATCCCTCTGGATTACATGGTGGGTGGTTAATTGCAAATAATCCTATGCAGCAGCAACAAGAAAAAGCTTTGCTACGTGCCAAGTCTTGAAGGTTTTTTTTTACAGAGAAAACAATATAATTTTCCTTAATAGAACATTTTGATCTAGAAGAACTGTATGGAAATGTTGCAGGAGGTTATTATTTTAACATTTAAGGCCACGGTGCAGTCAGAGTAGTTCAAGTAAATCATGGCCGCATAGCCAACCCCAACTCTTCATAAATTATGAGACTTTTTTACAAAATAACTGTCTTTTCTTTTGTCTTCTGTTGCTCTCTTGAGGCTTCACATTTTCAAAATGTTCTTACCAACAGTGAAGGCTAGAAACTTCATTTGTCTTTGTCAGATGAAAGCTGAGAGTCTCACAAAGTCACATGAATCCGGGAGATGGGGCTTTAAAGTAAGGCACTAAATATTGTGAGAACTAGCAACACTGCCTCTGTCTTTAACTCTACTCTTCCCTTCCCTCAGGAAAAGGAGTGTGAAACAGAAATGTTAGTACAACAATCCTGCCACAAGATTCACCTGTGGACCCTGTGTAACAGCAATAAAAGTAACCATGGATGGAAGGGGATACACCTTCTTCACTCTTGGGAGGGATAGATTATTTTCCCTTTTCCCCACCAATTGGGAGAGGATATTGTATGCTTCTACTCTTCCCCAAATTACTGCACAATGGTGTCCAGGATGGATATTCCATGAGCCTTTTTGGCCCTGCCTCACCTAGTTGGGCAAAGGGGTCTCTGAATTACTGGTCTAACAAAGAAGGATAGGGCCTGATGGCTGTAACGCCTCATGTGTTTGGGCTGAACAAAGCAGCCCTGGAATCTCCAGACAGTAGCCCATTGTATCAAGAGCCTATCAGGGTGTTATAATAATGTTTTGTTCTTTACCATCCATACAGAAGCTCCTAAATATTCTCTCTCACTATTTATTAACTCAGGCATCTAAAATATTCCTAGGTGCCCAACCCATAAACTAAAATATGCATATAAATGACTGCTAATCCCACCCTGGCATATAAATATCCAGCAGCATAGAAGAATAAAATAAAATAAACACAAAAATCCCTGCAAGTCTCAGCCCACCCCTCCTCAAAACCTGGGAGCAAAAGATTCTGTCCTCATAAGTCACCATAATACACAGATCACTTGCAACACATGCAATATATAGGAAGCAGATTGAAGTGCTCTTCAGGGAACATCATGTTCAGTCTGATCAACGGCAATACACAGAGTTTTGGGATACTTTGACATGGCTACAATACAAGTGAAAAGAGCTCCCTTCACTGCAGTTTCCAACCAGCAATTTTTTTTCAGGTAGACACTTTGGTAGGGGACACTACTAATCCTGGCACTATTCCAGAAATCACTTAGATACGGTACATCAGGAACAGAGCTGAATGAAAATTTTCAAGTTTCAAATACTTTTTCTATAAAAAATTTCAATTTTTGACCAGAAAAGAGGTGTGTGTGTGTGAGAAAGAGAGAGAAATTTGGCAAAATTTGTGATTTTGTTACACAGTTCTACCCAGGAGTGACTATAAGTGAAGGTTGCACTCAGTATATGCATCTGTGATACAGAGTTGGGTGTGACACAGAATGCTGTGGTCTGTGCTCAGAACTGGGAACTTCTGTGTTCTAATAGTGGCTGTGACTTGCCATGTGGCCTTACAACCCCAAAATTTCAAAAAATGACTAGTGCCTTCATTTTTGGATGGCCAGCCTGAGACACCTACCTATCTTCAGTTGGGCACTGAAGAAAGTGAAGACACTCAAAGTTTGTGGACATTTAAGCAGGGTCTGAATGAATTCTCATCTGACATCTAGTGATACATTGGGGGGAAAGATTTCAGGAGAAGACTGTATTTGCATAGGCACCCCTACTCTGCCTAGACAGAGCAGACAGAGCTGCTTTGCCAACATGACCAATTTTGGCTAGTTTTGGGTTACAATTCACATTTGTATTGAATGCAGGAGTAATGAAATGTTGTTACTATTATTGTCTGAGTAAAGGGCAGCAGAACTGTGCTTAGCCTGTCCTGATTGAGTGGGTAACCCTAAGCCGAACCTCACTTGCTAAGCAGGGAGTAGGGATGCCATATCCCCCTGAACTGGAGAGTGTGTGGGGATTGGTGTTCCTACTTGATGATGTGGGTGCTGCCTAGAGTCTTAGATACTATTTGACCCGACCCTCTCTAGTGTTTAAAAGACAGAGCTGATTGGGCTCAATTGAGAGACCTTGTTCAGGTACAGTGTTACTAGAACTAAAATCACTGATGAGCAGAGCTACTAGCTAAACTTTAGACCTAGTATAGGGAGAGAGTTGCAGGGAAAGGCCATGAAGAGGCAGTAGCACAGAGGTTTCCTGCTATTCAGTAAAATTACTAAGAGCTGGGCTAAGTGTGGAAACCTGAAAATGTGGCATAGCAGAAGTAGCAGCCTCAGAGATAACAGTGGCAGACGTGGCCAGCAGCAGCAGAGGTAACAGTAGCAGAAATAACAGCGGCATTGAGCCAGCTGCAGAGGTGGTGACTGCAGTGGAGGCATTGCTTTTTTGGAAAGGGGAGAACCAGTGTGAATGCATCTCTGAACTCTAGGTCTTTGCCGACTAAAGACAACCTCCTGTGAGTGGGGTACAGCAGAGTGACAGGGGAGTGGCATGTTAAAGGCATATTTGGTTGAACTTTCACACCACAAGATGGATAACAGAAGCAAAGGACACTGCCCGGCATACTATGAGGTGGGTGTTTGCTTATGGTCACATGCTTTTGCATGAGGTTGTGGTGTTTTCCCAGATTAATGCTAGGCTCCTTTTCTCTTTTTAATACAAGTTTTTATTATGCACAGACTTAATGCTTGTGAGTGTCGAAGTGTTGCCTCTTAAAGACGCCCAGGGGTAGTGTTTAGTTTTCCCAGGCTACTGGGTGGGGGCTTGAGCTGGTTCTGTTTTGTATTGTTAAGAGGAACCCCTAGATATTGAACCTGACCCTGATTGCTCCTGACTCCACCTGCCAGAAGGATTACAGATATTTTTTAAATTAGTGGTCTTAACCTCTCTGTTCACTTCAGCATCAACCTATGTCTCATACTCTCCCCTCTCCTATGCACCCATCTCATCCACCCCATTACCTAAGTTCACACATTCAGGAATACAAAACAAAAAGTTAAAGGCATTTACAACAAACACATTACTGAAAAAAGGCTGCAAAGCTATCAGCATTCAAATATAACAAATATATGCACTCACTTAAACGTCTTGGTTTTGTCATACTTGTCCGTCCTTCTCTCACTCCCTCCATTTCCTAAACACAGTTACTGTTATGAAGTGACTTGGTGCCCTGGGCAGCCACAATGAAGAATTGAAGCAGAAAAACTGATGTGAGGTTTGTTGTTGACACAAAAAGCAGCCAGAGGAAGCTATTTGCAGTGTCCAACAAGTCTTATCAGTCCTACAAAACGCAGGAACTATGCTACCTATTCTTGAGCACCATCTACTGGCATACTATCTATAAGTAACCCGTTCCATATATACCAACACAACACATTCCTATAAGGTCTCGCATCATGTTTAATTTAAACATAGGCTTCTGTGCTGTACCTAGATCCATGTTGGTGAACCTGTGCATCCACCTGAAACCACACTGAGCAATGTAGGATCTGTGTGGGCCTGAATGCCCATCTGCACAGATCTAACTGCAGCGGGTTGAGCCCAGAGATTTGTAAGCTTTCCCAGGCAGGTCTCAAGTGTCGTTTGTCATTTAAAATGCCATGCACATGTATGGCATCATATGAAGAACAGAACAATGATTAATGCATGTTTCTTATAGGAATATATTTATTTCTATAAAAATAAATGTGTCTTAGCCATGACTTCCCTAATTTTATTTATTAAAATTTAAACATAAAATAAAATCTAATGGCTAACTCTGCTAGATTATGTCAAAATAAATCAAAGAGATCACTAAGATATTTGCCTTGCCTATCACTTTGTTGGACTGCACATTGTTGGAGAGTGATATTTAAAAAAAAATGTTCCAGTAATCAATTACCTATGTTATAATTAGAATTCCAGTGACTCAGCTCATGGGAACTTTTTATTCTGTTAGGGTTTTTTCCCCTTTACTCATGCAGTTCGTTGAGAATGGTTTTCCCATGACACAATCACTGAAGTGGCCACACATTTCAAATAGAAATGATTACAACATAATTATTAATTATATAAATTACAGCATTATTTCCAACTTTGGAGCTGCTGTGCAGGAAATAACCTATTAATAAAACCATGCAGCATACAGAGTGCAATTTATGCATATTAACACCACATATTATTCCAACTAGTAGGCTCATTGCACTGTCTGGTGCACAAAAACAGGGTTAATACACTTGGAATCAGATCACAGTCTGTGTCTATCTATGGTATTAATGTGGCCCCCATCACTTTAGTGTCTGAGTGCTGTAGCCACATAACACATCTCTGAGGTAGGGAAGTGCTATTATTTTCATTTTACAGATGGCAAACTGAGAGGCTAAGTGACTAGTTCAGGAGCATACAGGATGCTGCGGCAGAGCAAGAAATGAACCCAGGTTCCCCCAGCCCAGACTAGTTTCCTGACCATTGAAATATCCCTCCTCACCTCTTCTACCCTGTCTGCCAGAAGCCAGAAATATTCTGGTCTGGCTCACCTGTGGCTTGCCTTTTCTGATTCCCTTGCTGTCACAGGGCCCTTCACAGAAGAGGATTTTTCCTTTAAAAGCAAATTTATTATTGGTTAAGTAATTCTTAGGAAAGAAATTTGGGGTGTGCAATAAACAGTTAAATCACATGGCATGGAGGACTAAGCAAAACTGGGTTACTATGGTGACGACTGCCATATAATGAATATGTAGTCAGATGGATAGAGGCATGGCTCCATGTTGTCCCACCATTTACACAATGTTGCACAAAATGTATCAATTTAATCTCCTCAGAGTTACAGCCCCCTTTCCAGTGGTTTCAGTTCACACAGTTTTGTGGTTTTGCTTTGAATTTCTGTACAAAAAATCCCAAAATTTCAGGCAAAGCCAGTGAGATTTGTAAGGTGAGGTTCTATCACAAAACCTGGATTTTTTTGGTGGTTTCAGCAGCAATTCCACTGCTATGTTTTCATTGTTTGGGTAGAACATTTTGTCAAATTCCCTATTTTTGCTGTTTCTGGAACCCAAAGCAAAAGATTCAATGAAAGATTCAAACAAACTTCGGCCAGTTTGCCTGGTAGGCCCAAAAGTCTAAAGCCAGTTTTGCTATTCAAGTTATGTACAGCTCCACTTATGAGCTAAGTCATTCCTTCTCTAAATCATGAACATAATTTTACACACTCTTCTAAGATGGATCTGAATCAAAATCAAGGAACTAATCACCTTGATCCAGTACATCATGTGAACTTTGTGTATCACTCTTCACTCTATAATAATAATTATTAAATACTAATACCCAGCTCTTATATAGCACTTTTCATCAGAAGATCTCAAAATGCTTTACAAAGGAGGTAAGTATCATAATGGCCTGACCAAACACTTCCAAATTTGCAAGAAATCTGGCTTCAGTTCCAAACTTCATGTCTCAGGCCCACCTCTAATTGCTTCCTTTCTCTGTTTTCAGTCTCTTTGTATGATGGAGCAACACTTGTCAGTGTTCCATTACATATGCAAAATGAGCTTCACCAGTAGTCCAGAGCTTTTTTCCTAGTTTCATAGAATTCCTGTACTCACAGTTTCATGTACAGTAGGTGGATCTGCTTTTCCTGGGGGAGAACTTACAGCAACAAGAAAATGCTATCCATATAGAGCAGCCACAATTTAAAAAAAAAAAAAAAGGTTTCAGTGAAACTACAGAACATAGTAGGATATTCCCTTACAAGCCCTTCAGTGAGTTTGTTCAAACCCTGGCTTGGGCTACTCTGCTGCTAGAATTCATGATCAAAGATTCAGACAATGTCAGTTCTTGTTTGCACTGCAGCTGCTCTGCAGCAAGCTCTTCTCTCTTTTTTTTTACATTTCAGAGGCTGCCAACATTCATGGGAAATGTACTGTGAAGGTGAGTTATCAATCTACCAAGTGATAAAGGTTAGGGAAAATTTGAGAGGATCCAGTCAAGAGACCTTGTGTTGAAGGCATTCTAATTGTATTCCATATGCTCTTTATTTTCACCTCTCCGATGTCATTATCTTTTCTTACTTCAGTAAATTTTGCCTTCTAACTAAAGCTATAAGATCAAAGTACCTTACCTTCTTCTACAGCTAGCAGACATGATGCATAAATCGCCAGAGTATACTTTTAGATAAATGAGAAGAACATGCAATTTATGTACTTAGTGTTGCAAATATTGGTTTTGCCAGAGATTCCTACTGCCCCAATATGTTACACCTATGGCTGTGTCTTAATTTTGTGGAATTTTTGCATTAATTTCTGGGACAATTTCTTTATTTCTGTTATAACAGCTACAATAGGGTGATAATTGCAATTATTACTTCATATAAATAACACCCCAGAAGACTATGTTACAGAATGTTAAGTTGCAATATCAAACACTCAAAAGTTGACGTTCTAGAATTAGGGTTGTCTGTACAGCCATAATTCAGCCCCCTTGTGTGTGTGTACATTATGATACAGTTTTTAATTACATGATCACATATTTTTTTATACAGGACTGTGCTCTGGAATGAATCAACACTGTGTACTGGATAAAGCTGTTGACTGTAGGGCCCTTGCCTCATTCATTGCAGAAAGTTATAAGAAAATAGGGTCTTAAAACAGAAAGCGTCAGGCAAGCTTAACTATGGGCATCATTCTCTGTGCCCATAGTTACATACATACATAACCTCTAGAATATGCAAAAAATTAAAATACAAGAACAATCTTAAAGTTGTAAAGTCAGGCACTCAAGCTGACAAAATACCAATTTCAGGCTGCCCCCAAAACTTTAATTCCATGTGCTTGTGAGTATACATTATGACACAGTATGTAATTATATGGCCAAATACAATTTTTTCAACAGAATTCTATTCCTTTCCAGTAACATATATTCCTATTTCCCATTTAACCATTTTGTTGAACTTTAAATTTTTGGTTAGAATTCAGATCTCTCAGAGTTGCCTAAACTCAATATTTAATTTAAAAGAAACCCACATGACATATCCTTGAAAGAGAGACTAAGAAGAATTGTATACTATAGTCACAATATGGTCACCTCTTGATTAAAATGATATCAAACATGGTAAACCTTGTAAACTGCCAAATGAGGGCATGCTAAAGATAAAGAAAATGATATATAGGCTACAGCTTTATTAAGACATAGTTTGATTAAATATGAGTATGAATGAGCAGTCCCCACAGCAAGGGAAAACACACAAATTACATACAAATTTTTAACAAGCTTGGTGATGCTAAGGTTTTCTGCATGTTCCTAAGACTACATTAGCCTCTCGCTTTCTGAGTTTTGGCCATCTGACTCAGACCAGGATTAAGAAATGGCTACGCCAACCTACAAGAGTGAAGCACCAGACCAGTCTTCAAAGGTATCTGACTGTGGTTTACACTCAAGGCCTGTGACACAGCATAATCCCAGATCTCTCAGGCCACAAGGCTGGGAGATAGCACTAATCCCTTCAGTGGAATCCTCTCTTAGAATTTGAGCCTCACGCAAACACTACAACACTCCACTGTTTTAGACTGTTACAGGGGAAAAGGAGTCGGTGACAAGCCATTTTAACAGTACCAGCAAAAGTTCAAAGATTTCACTACACTTCATAGTAAAACGAACAATGAGGCCAGTTAGAGCAAAGAGAAAGGAATGTAGCTTACAAACAAGCAACAAGAACAGGTGGAGAACAATCATGTCTCACTAAACACCACTCCAGTGAATGGGTTCAGGGGGCAAGAGACCCAGACTGGTCCAGATTCATTGGGTGTTTTCAGCCGATTTTGCCACCTCACTATTCATCTCCCATTCATAGACAGCTAAGTGAATGTGAGCTTCCAATGTAATTACATGACTTAGAGGGCTAATGTGATCCTTAACTACATAAACAGGAGATTAGAGAGCAGGAAATAGAGAGGCGATATTATCTCTATATGAGACATTGATGAGACCATTCATTGGCATCTGGGTCCACTTTTGGTGTCCACATTTTAAAAAGTAATGTTGAAAAATTCCAGAGAGTTCAGAGAAGAGCCACACAAATTATTTGAGTCCTGTAAAACGTGCCTGACAATGAGAAATTAGAAGTGCTAACTCTATTTTACTTATTGAAGAGAAAATTAAGAAGCATGTTGGTGATACTCCGTCGGTACCTACGCAGTGAGAAGATATTTGATATTTCAGGCTCTTTAACATAGCAGACAAGGCCTTAACATGATCCAATAACTGGGTGTTAGAAGGATTCTAACTGGGAATAAGGTGCAAACTTTTAGCAGGGAAGGGAAAATTAATCATTGGCTATTTTACCAAAAAGGTGGTAGATTGTCCATCACTTGAAATCTTGAAATTAAGATTGTATATATTTCTGAAAGCTATGCTTTAGCTCAATAACAAGTTATTGGGCTTCATGCATGTCTTACTGGCAGGAGTGCCAGCAGCCGTTTTGGCAGAAGGTCCCACCCCCGAAATGGCACCCCAGACGGAGGTGGCGGAAGGTCCCACCCTTAAAATACTGCAGATGACCACAGCGGCCGAACATCCAGCTGCTGCGGTCGCCGCTGCCCAAATGTTAGCACCCTAGGCGACTGCCTAGGTCGCCTAATGGGCTGCGCTGGCTCTACTTACTGGGTGAAATTTTATGGCCTGTATTATACAGGTCAGATTAGATTATCATAATGGTCCCTTCTGGCCTTAAAATCAATGAATCTCGTCTTCTGGATTATTAATATTTATATACTGAAAAACAACGACCCTAGTTTTGATCTTTTTGAAACTCTAAATAAACTATGAGACAATAATGTGAAACAGTTTAACAATTAAGGGGGAGGGATAGCTCAGTGGTTTGCGCATTGGCCTGCTAAACCCAAGGTTGTGAGTTCAATCTTTGAGGCGGCCACATATGGACCTGGGACAAAATCAATATTTGGCCCTGATAGTGAAGGCAGGGGGCTAGACTCCATAACCTTTCAGGATCCCTTCCAGTTCTATGAGGTAGGTATATCTCCATATATTATATTATTATTTAATTTATTTAGATAGTTGTGAGTTCTGTGATAGTTTTTTCTATCACAAAAAGATTACTGCGTTATTTTGGTCTGTTTTATAAATATAGCCAGGTGCGTTATAGCTATGGTCTAATAGCAGCACAACACAGCACTGCACAGGAAAATTAGGCCCTGTCCCCACAAAAGACTTGCGCATCTGCCTAACATTGCTACCATGAGCATTCCATGGGACATCAATTGAAGTACTTAACATAGCAACGTAATGTACATGAGCAAATATTTGTAGGAGTTGGACCTAAATTAGTGAACGTGACCTGACTGCCACAATTCTCCTCTGCTAGTGAGAAAACAAATAAGTTGTGAAGCTTATAGAGTAAGAAGAGAAGGATTGGTAAAGAGGGGAATGGGAGTTTTTTTGGATTCCAGGTTGGTTTCACAGAAACTCCAGGGAAGGGTGGGGACAGGGAAATAAAACACACGAATATCTGAACCACTTTCCCTTCCAAAAAATACAGAAGGATTACCTTCCAAAAAATATTGAGAGATGAATATTTATGAAATTTTCTCTTTTGGTCATTATTTACAAAGTCTTTCAGTGTGAGCAAAGGCAACCAATTTATACATTTTGTGTAAATCATGTAAATACCTAACTTCTACTAGCCACAGAGTAAGACAATTATTTTATATACGTTTGTAACAAGGTATCCATTAAATCCTGCACTGATAAAGCTCTACAATGCTCTTGGTTGGATTTTTGAAGGATTTATCACAGTGCAGGTCAAATTGCCAATTTCATTTTATACATGTATATTTCTTTCTTTGTACCTACAATTCTAAATATGTAATTTTTAAAGTTAAATCAGAAATAAACAAGATGTTGGATCCTAGTTTTAGATAGGATATCAGAAACAGTCATTCACCTTTTAAATCAACAGTACCTCTGTGTAATTGTTTTGTAGTTTGGCTCCAAAGAAGAATATGGATATTGGATTGAATATATCACAAAAGCAGTGCCAAATGAACACGGCACACAATACTAACGAAATATTAGCTTGGTACAGTCAACACACCAAAGTTTGTACTGTAAATAATGATAATTTTTTGTCTATATTTTATATAGGAAGATACAACAGCTTGTTTAAGTTGATTTGGAAGTGAGGTTAGGAAGGGTTACTTTCGTGCTTCTATAGCAAAGGGGTAGAAGCACATAATTTTCTTGTGATTATTCCGGTGAAGGGATTTGCATATAATTACTGAGACAATTTCAGTTCCTAGCAAGAACAAACACAGGAGGAAGTAAGTACTCGCTATATGATTAGACTAATTTATTATGTCCCACTGAGGCAAGCTATATTCAAAGTAATCATAAACTCATGTTCAAGGCTTTGGTAGAGTGAATATATTTAATTGTCCCATATTAACTTTCAGCTGTAGGAACTGACATTTAGGAGAAAATATGGAAATGTGCATAACAACTGAAGAATACATAACAGGTGAAGGCAAAGATAACAGGTGAAGAATATAGACATTAAGAACTGGGATTAGTGTGAATGAAAGGAAACCAAGATGGAGATCACAGTAAGACGCGGGGAATAATTTTCCCCAAGTTATTCCTGATGTCAATGGATTGTCTGTCTTGACTCTGCTAAGTTTTAACTGACCTCAGTCTTAAATATATGGAAAAGACTTCACTGCTCAATCAGTAACTGATCCAAAGATGATGTGGGCACAGTGTTTCATTGTATTATGATCCTTACATAGACAGCAGAGGCCATTTTGTATGGAAATGGTTTTCCCTTTACCTCCCCATACCACTCACTTTTCTCTGCCATGCCCTTGTACCCCCTGCCATTTTCTTTTATCTCCTCCACTTCATCCCTTCTCTTTGTACTCTCCCAACTGGCCTTTCCAATTCTCTACCACCCACACATAGCTTTCCCTCTCCTGTCTATTCCCTCATGATCTATGTTACTCTTTCTATAGCATTTGTTTCCCCCCCCAGAAATACTTTCCATTGCTAGAAGGTTTGGTGTACTTCCTCTGTTTGTTTTTTTTTAACAGCTAGTACTCTCTCTAGTGCTGTTGCCTGTCTCCATACTAACCATACACATAGGAGAACTAGAGAGAATGCCAGCTGTTGAAATAAACCAGAGGAAGTACATCAAACCTTCTAGCAATGGAATTTATTTCTGAAAAAAAAAATCCAAGAACTGTTGGGTCAACACTGCCTCCCATAACCCAAGTGAGGGGAGAAGAAAAGTACTGCAAACTACTAACCACCAGTTCCCTCAGCTACACTAGTACTCAGCTCTGCTGGACTCTTACTTCTTGACATGGACCCAGTAAAGTGGTAGGGGTGAGGTTTCAGGCATTTCCTTTAACACACATGTCCAGGGAATCTGGGAGCTGGCTAGCAGAGATGACACAAGAGCGCAGTGGAAAGCACTGACTCTAACAGGGTGTGAATTCTCCGATGTAAGGGAAATTTAAGGTGGATTTAAATATGTAAGAGTCAGTGACTACTCAACAAGTGTAAAAGCCCTTTATAATGCTTACAGCAGAATTCTGTACAATTTTTGGTACAAATAAAAGTTCACAGGATGTATTGTGGTCTCAGCAGCACCAATGCAAAACCAAAGTAATGCTACTGAAATTATTGGAGTTACTCCAGATTTGCTCTGCTGTAAGAGATTAAAATCTGTCTCAGCATAATTTGTTTTAGTCAATAATTTATCATTTGTTAGGATGTCATTTAATTCCCCCTTAAATGACCCATGCTCCCTCGCCCCCAATGAACTTATGTCAGGAACAGCATTCTGTATAATTATTGCTCAAAAATTGCTATGAAAAACTGGTTCCTAATGATATTTTTCATTTGTATTTTGGCTTCTGCTCTCTTTGCCCTTTTCAGTGTGAGGGATGAGAAATTATTTTATCAAAGAATATCTTAAACACTATAAATTATCTCTCCTGGCCATTTTTCTCAAGAGAAACAGTGTAGATTTGAATTTTCTAGTCTGCTTAACACTGAGACGCAAACGTTATTCCAAAAAGGTTACACGGGCAACGATTAATGTTTCGGGCAGATTCTCTGTGAGAGGTGCAAAGTAAGCAGACACCACCCCCAGGTCCCTTCCTGGGGATTCCCCAGCAGTGTCAGATTGATCTCCAGACGAGCTCTGTCTAATCTTGAAAGCGTGTCTTTTCACCAGCAAAGGTTGGTACAATAAAAGATATTGTCTCACCCACCTTGCCTTTCTCATTTGCCCTGTAGCCATACAGCTGGCATATTAGCCACTCTCTGCAGGTCCTAATGCAGGGGGCCTGCTGGGGATGGGGGTAGATACTGGCATGTACTATGCTCCAGCTGATACATGGGCCGTTGCTGGTGTCAGTTAATAGCCCTCAAGCAATGGGGCTGGAAATGAGTATGAAGCAGAGTGGAGACAGAGTTTGACCAGTGCATATATCCTTACTCATAATCCAGAGAACAAAATGGTGTGCCGAGAAGCCTGTTTTAGAAATTGTAGTTATTCCTACTACCCTCTAGGAATTGGTGCCTGTTTGATAGTGCTACAAGTGTGATTCTACTCTGGAAAGTGAGTATGTAGAAATGACACCTTTTTACACAACAGATGAGAGCTAATATAGCTAATGAGAGGGAGTGAGAGGGATTCTATTTCTTCTTGTGAATCATCAACCCTGAATTGTCTACTAAATTCTGATTACAGGGTTACTTGATTACTTCACTTTGCAGGATCGGCCAGTAGGGAGAAAAATCCCAAATTGTTTTACTTTTAAATTTAGGACAGTTGATTGCGAAGACCCTGAGAGACAATTAATATGGAATCCTGCCATGCCATTTTTGCAGTCAGTCTTTAGAGTAGAACTGCACTCAAAGAGTTGTATGTAGAAGAAATTGATAGGAGGGTGAGCCAGGTGCTCCAGCTACTGACACTGAAATGGCCCAAGGCTGACTAGAAAACTATCTTTCTGAGCCAGCTGCTCAATGCCTTGTGAGGTATGGTAGGCACAATGCACTTGCTGGCACACCAACCTACCGTACTGCATCTCTCAGCTTATTTTACATTACTGGTTTGTCAGTAGCAAAGCACCATCCAATGCTCAGCAGCTATAACAGTGGCTAACCACTGCTCTCTTAGCCCTCAGATGCATTCCTGAATGCAATTCCTCATGCAAAATCCTCTTTGTAAATGGTTGAACTCATAGTGAATGCTAAGTAGCTGCACTTTGGCTCCCAGTTTTTTTTCTGGAGCCCACATGACTAAACCTTAAAAGGAAAAGGCATTGGTTTTTCAATATTCTAACACAGGACAATGCTAATTATACTACCAAGGACAGAAATAATTCTTCTGAAAAAGTAAATAAACTAGTGAATTTTGGCCCAATAGTCAGTGCTAACGGAGATCAAACTACAGAGCACTGGGTGTATAAGACTGGAATCCATAGCCTGTAACACATTTGAAATGTTCAATATATTCTTTTCTTTAATCTAGCACTAAAAGCAAGTACGTAAGGAAGGAATTTATTATCTATTATACAATATACATATAACAAAATAACTGGAGGCCATATGAACAAAAGGGATGGTGGGACAAAGATATAGATCAATGAGATAACAAAACAAATGAAACTTGAGAGAACACTGTGTTTATTTGAGATGTTTTGTGAGAGTGAACTTCAGGTGCAATCGTCTGAGTTATGATTCCACATTTGTCCCTGGTGTCACACCCAAATGACTTCAGCTGAGTTACCTCAGGCATGAATTTCATCCATGTCCTGTTTCATCATTAGAGCTGCCATGTTGCGACTCCAGTAAAGACATTCATGGCAGTATAAGAAGAGATTCCTCCTTAGTTTAATTTAATACAGTAGATTGTATTGTATTCATTAGTGGAAAATGTTCTACAAAAATCTGTCTGTACTTACATTTAGCATATTATTGATGATGGCATCTTAACGTGTATATCATTGAATGAACTATGTAAAAACCTCTCAGTTTCTTAATTTAAGAACATATTCCGCCAAGAAAAAAGGGGTTGTAATTACTTGATAAAATGTTTCTTTTAGGTTTTATCTCTATTTGAAAATAATGTTAATATTCACTATTCAACTTTCCTCTCTATGGTAATTTAAATGAAAAAGTCAATTTTTAGCAGAATAGTCTTCTGAAGCGTGTTAATTCATTTTCATGATCAAAAAGGTTAGTTTGAGCCTGAGACAATATTCAAGAAATATAAAATGTATGAAATATGTCTGTACAAAATGTCTTGTGATAGAGAGCTTGGTTAAAATTTTATAGTCCTACCAAGAAGTAATTATTTATATATATAATTACAGTAGTGTCCAGAGGCCACTGTGCCAGGTGCTGTCCAGACACATCCAAAGACACAGTCCTCACCCAGAAGACCTCACAATCCTGCTGTATCCAAAAAGAAGGGTCAGAAACAATTGTGAAGGGATAATGCCATATTTTGAAAGCAATTTCCCATATTTATGTATTATCTTAAAAATAAAATAAGAATTTGTTTTTAAAAATATGGCTATAGATATACTCAAGTAGAATTAGTCATTCAAAAATGGAGGTTCAAAAGAAGACAGTAAAGGAATAAAAAGAAATTTTTACAGCATAATTGTGTCACTAATTAACTTGACATGGTGCTTTGTCATTTCTTTTGCAGTAGTGGAGATGGAAAAGTGCATAGAACACATTCTAGATAGTGATATTCGTTGAACAGTAAGAGAAAAATACTAACCAAAGCAATATTTATAGTGTTAGTTGTGAATTATAGGACAAAGCCTGTTTGCATTACTCTTCAAAGTACTCCCATTGACTTCAGTGTGAGCAGGATTTGGTCCCATATTTGAACTGTGACAAAATTAACATTTAGAAATGAGCATTTAATTCAAAGACTCGTTAATGCACTGATTGGATTTGAAGGTTTAAAAAATGATTGCTGTGCTGCTAGAAAAAGTAACTGACAGTGGTATACAGGCTCTGATTCCACACTTAAACATATGTGTCACTGGCTTCAGCCTGACTACTCACGTGCTTGTGCTAAGGAGTTTTGCTGAATCAGAGCCATAATGTCAAAACATTTATACTATGGGTATATATTGGTGTCCACTGCAGGCCACTGTTTAAACCCAAGGTAGGGGGATGATTTTCTCTAGAAAATAAAAATTCCAGTCTCTGTCTGTTAATGTATCCCTGTATTTCTACACTAGATGCTCTGTGAGTTTGCTTATCCCATTTTAAAAATGTCTGTTTAGCTTTCCAAGACAGAGCTCCAGCAGAAAGGCAGTAGTGGCCACCATCTCCAATTCTTGGTTAACTGTAAGTGAAAAACAAACTCCAGTTTTACAATTTCTGTCCCTTCCTGTTCTCTGTTCATCTCTGGCCATGGGTTATTACTATACTCACAATGCTTGTGTTTGGGTTTCTTGTGAATGCAAGCTTACTAAATGATCACAAGGTATGCGATCTATTAGCAGCACAATGATTCATTGCCTGCTGCTATATTTTCTATTGATCCCAATTGTTCAGTTCATCAGCTGTTTTATACTACAGGATATAGAACATTACCTATATTGTGATTTTTTCGATTATCTTTACTAAGTGGAGTGAAATGCAAATTTACTATCCAGGCACAAAGTATTTTCTGTTTCCCACAAAATTCAAGGTACAAAAGAGCCTGGGGTAAGAAGATACACATGTTTTCTGAGATCTCCTCCTAACATTTATATAGTCAGACCAAAAGCAAGTAAGTGGTGGTGATGATGCTTCTCGGCATCTCAATTTTGAGGATGACGTTGACAATCAGAGTTTGTGCTAATGACTCCATACACCAATTGGGAAGAACAATGTTCACCGCATGGGCCACTGAGCCATTTGCCCACTTGTGTTGATTGAGTTGCAAGTTGTTTCTGTGCCTGGTGCTGTGCTTCCAGCTGCCCTTGTGATTATTCTCAAGTTGTGGACTCCCACTGTGACGTTGCATTCCATATGTTTATGGAAATATGCTTGTGAGTGTGAATATAATGTAACTGAAATATGCTTTATGCAAAAGGTCTCTTGTAAGGTATCATTACAAAGCTTATAATTTACTGAGTGTGTTCATCCTATTTGTATCAATGTATCATTCTTGTATCGGAAGCTAGAAATATGAAGTACTGTTTTATTCTGAAGTCCTATTATAAGTATGCAAAGTGTGGGCCATTACTGGTGGCTTGGAATCTTGATGGTTCCCATTAACTAGGACAATTGGTTGTAAATGGCTCTGTTTACTTACAAACCTTCCTGTGTTCCTGAGAGTCAACCCACGAAAAATGGAGGCTTGGAGTTCTCACAGGACATGTGACCATGTCACCTGGTACTGGAATTCATCTTAAACCTGGTGCTTTTCCATTTAGAAGGAGGGGTAGGAACCCAGAGAGACAAAGGATTCCCACCTTCCCAAAGCTATAAAAGGGTGTGGAGTAGAACAAGGGGGGTCCCAGTTCTGTGAAATCCCCTGCTTTTCACCTAAGATGCCTGCTTGAACTAACAAGGTCTGTACCAGGGGAAATGATTGGGCACAGACTAGGAAGGAGTCTAGTCTGTGAAAGAAGTTTATTGAAACATCTCTAAGGGTGAGATTTACCTCTATTCAGTTTCTTAATGTATTAGGCTTAGACTTGCGTGTTTTGTTTTATTTTGCTTAGTAACTTACTTTGTTCTGTCTGTTATTACTTGAAACCACTTAAATCCTACTTTTTATACTTAATAAAATCACTTTTGTTTATTAATTGCCCCAAAGTAAGTGATTAATACCTGGGGGAGTAAACAGCTGTGCATCTCTGCTTATCAGTGTTATAGAGGGTGAAAAATTTATGAGTTTACCCTGTACAAGCTTTATACAGAGTAAAACGAATTTATTTGAGATTTGAATCCCATTGGGAGTTGGGTGTCTGGGTGCTGGAAACAGGAGTACTTGCTGAGTTGTTTTCAGTTAAGTCTGCAGCTTTGGAGGTGTGGACCAGACCTGGGTCTGTGTTGCAGCAGGCTAGCATGTCTGGCTCAACAAGACAGAGTTCTGGAGTCCCAAGCTGGCAAAGAAAATGGGCTCAGAGGTAGTTTCAGCACATCAGGTGACAGTCCCAAGGGGGTCTCTGTGACCGAACTCTTCACACCCAGCCTTATGGTGTGGTGCCATGCAATATGATCATTGCTCAGAGGTCAAGTAAAATGTTAGTTTTCTGCAGATTTTTTTCAAAATATCTTCAAAGTGTTTCACCTGCCCTCCAGGCTTAAGACGGCTAGAGCTTAAAGGCATCGGGAAGGGCAGTGAGGTATATGAGTTAAGGTTGGTGTTGATGTGGATATTAGACTGTGCATGCAATTCTTTGTTCCTGTTCTTAATGATTGTGCTGATAACTTGTGTTGCTCCAGCACCAGATCGGAGAATAACTCACTTAATCCACCAGGGAGCTTTTCGGTATAACAAGGTGGCTCCTACATCTTAACTCTTCTGAAATTATGTTCACCCCAATACTCACACAGATGTCTGAAGACATTCAAATTAGTCTGCTAATCAGCAAGCCTCTAACATTTGAAGTTGAAGGGAAATGAAGCTGCTCCACCTCCCCAATTCTCTCTCCACTCAGTCTAGAGAGAGTTGAGTGATAGAAACTAATAAAGGGCCAGCTGGCTCATCCAGCCAGGCCTCAGTTATCCATGCCAAATTATCACACATTAAATAAGAGTAAGTTTAGTTTCCTCAGCATGGGGCTAAGGGCTGTATATGCTACAAATCCATTCTTGGTTAAAGCACAGTTATCTTCTGACTTGGACACAAACATGGCTCCAAATTGTACCAGAGACTGGAGTTTACCTGTAATGTGGAACGAGGCTAAAACCTCAATCTGACTAAAGCTAATTTTTTTTCCAGAAATATTTTTATTTCATTTTTAGATTTCCCAGCACTAATTTCCTCTGCATATGATTCATATCCACTTTTACAAATTCTGGATGGTCACAACATTTCAGATGTGATGTACTGATGATATGCTTTGGAGGAGCATTGCATATATTTTGCTATCATGCCTTAGAAGTGTCAAACTGCAGCTTTTCGTTTTCTAAATAAGCATTGTTTCAAAAAATGAGTATTTCAAATATAACCAAACACTATACCAAATACATACCTCAGATTTCCCATTATAATTTCTGATATTTTGATGTTTAATTTTCATATTAGCAGTATGCTAATTTTATTTCCTGAGAGGTAAGAATTATGCAGGTAGGCATATATAAACATATCCAGCAAGCAGAGCTAGCAAAATCTGTCATGGATGATCCTCAGTTACTTACAAGTCTAAGACACAGTCAATATTTTTGCATAAAGGAAGTTTTAAAAGAACCTATTGCAGTCATAAACGCTACAGAACATTTACCAGGGAGATGTTAGGACTCATTACGGCTAACTTGCAGCAACCTGACATTTAAACATTCAGTTTGAATAGGCAACTTTCTTTGTTGGTACAGTAACTTGCTTCAGGCATGCTCCAGGCTCGCATGTCTACTGAAACCCCTGGGGAATTGAACTTGTGGTCTCATGCCACTCAACACTGGTAGCAAAAAGGGTCTTTATGCTGCAAGACAGTAATACTCAAATCTGAAAGCTGCACTGTTCTTTAAATAACTCTTTGTATTTTATTGCACATTTCTCCCTAAAAGCCACATTTTCCATTGCGCTGCATCTTCAGCACTCCAAAGGCTTTATGTTCTGCAGAATGATTAAAATGCCAACATTTTTACACACAGACAACTACAGATACTCTGCCTCCATGTATTTAAGATGCATAATTAAAATGTAGTAATATACCAAATATTCCTATATGCTGCCTGGTACCTTATGCTGACTTAAAACATCTTTCTGTTTTCCAAAGACCTATTATTGTTCTTGAATACATTTAAAAGAGCTGAATTATGAAAAAAAAGAATGAAATATTTTTATGATACTTAATCTCCATGTGATCTCAAAATAGAACATTTTATCTGGGGTCTTTTTCTTGTAATTTGACTAACATTGAGGGCCTGATGCACTTTTCCTGATCTTGCAATGGATAGCCTGTGAGCAGTATGCTGCATCGACATGGAGCCCCACTAACTTCAGTGGAATTCCACGTGGGGAGACTTTTCCTCGAGCAGAGCTCCACTGAAGTCAGTGGGGCTCCACACAGTCTTCTCACAAATATATTATCAATGGCAGGGTCTGGACTTAAGAGTGAAACCTGCAAGTCCAAGGCCTCTCTTTTTACTGAGCTCGGTCAAGCTCCACTTTGCTCACCACTGAATATGACAACTGGGATTCAAAGTGATGCGAGGAGGAAATGTACACTGCATCCCCAACATCCTCATATGGAGCTAGTGGTTCTCCAGCTGAAAAACAAGTCACACGGCTAGCATACATTTCTTAAAGGGGCCTTTCCCTGCTTCTGCTGAATGAAACACCCATTTCTTTATCCTCATCCAAAACATGATGGTGAGAAAAGAGAAAATCCACCTGACTGGGCTATTTGGGTATCAGGGATGGGAGAATGTACTAAAACAAATGGAAAAATAACTCCTGTAAAGTCTGCCCATCTCCTTATTCAAAAAGGTCTCATAGTGGAGTTACTCTACCTCTAGAGTGGAACAGAGAAATTCCCTTTAATCAGTGAAGTCAGAATAGCAAAGAGAAGGAAAGGCAGAATGGAAGTGGCAGTCTGCTGATTTTCAGAATTTCACCTCTTCACACAAGGACCTGGTATCAAGTGGAATTCTTATGTTATAGCAGCCTGATCTTTCCTTTATCTAGGTGGACCTGCAATATAGCCAGTAACATTGAAAAAAAAGGTGGAATCATGAAGACTGTGTTGGATAAAGCTTATACTTGTGCTAGACTCCAGCTAGAATATTCAGATTAAAACTTGCAAATGTGAAAAAAAAGGAACAAAACTGATAAAAATAGATAATTGTAAAACATCAGCCATTAATATTTTGTGTTATTATGTTATTAATACTAGTTTGCACCATTTTTATCCAAGGATCTTAGTATCGTTAATATTAATTTGTCAAACATCAACAGTGTTTGACACAGAACAGCAAATGTGATGCAGTATCATCCAAAGAGCAGTGGTGGATTAACAAATTTGACACCCCTAGGCCTCAAAAAATTACCGCCCCCCACCCCTCCCGCCAGCTCACCTCTGCTCCCCCGCAGTAAGCCTGGGAGGGAGGGGGGAGAAGGGGAATTGCAACGTGCTCGGGGGATGGCAGTGGTGGAGTGGAGGTGAGCTGGGGCAGGGAGCGGTTTCCTGCCCACTCCCCCCCCAAAAGTCACTCCCCATGCCCGCCAGCCCCAGCTCACCTTTGCTCCGTCTCCTCTGATCGCACCGCTACTCGCTTCCTCCTCCCTCCCAGTGCTTTTCCGCAGCGAGCCTGGGAGAGAGTGGGGAGAAGGGGAGTTGCGGCACACTTGGGGAATGGCAGTGCTGGAACGGAGGTGATCTGGGGCGGGGAGTGGTTCCTGGCCCCCCGGGTTACTCCCCGTGCCCGCAGGCCCCAGATCACCTCTACTCTGCCTCCTCCAAGCGCACCGCTACTTGCTTCTCACTGCCTCCCAGCGCTTTTGTGAGGCAAGCCTGGGAGGGAGGTGGAAGGAGGGAAGCATGGTGCGCCTGGGGGAGGAAGCAGGCTGGGGATTTGGGGAAGGCGCAGAGTTGGGGAGGGGTCACAAGCAAATTTGCCGCCCCTGCAAATTTGCTGCCCTAGGCCTAGGCCTTGTTGGCCTACGTGATAATATGCAGCTGCCAAAGAGGGTGTATAATACATGGAAGAAAAACAATATAGATACAATATACCAGGAAGCAGAAAATGTCAAAATGATGTATAAGGTTAAATTCAACCCTATCAGAACTGTAATGAGCTAGAACTAGGTGCAATCTGGCTCTGGAAGACTGCAGCCATTATTCCAGCCCATAAAATGAAGAAGTTGCTGAGTAGGGGCATCACCCAGGCTTCATGTTGGGAAATAGTTTCCATCCTTCAGCCCCCACCTAGATAAAGCCCAACGGCTTACAGTGTGTCTGTGCAGAGTGAATTTCACTCAATTTCCTTTCTTGCTGGATTATTGTTGAAAGACTTCATTGAAAAATTGTGTTTTGAGTAGAGATTGGAATGAAGAGAAGATACAGTTAGAAGGTACTAACAGCGGTAATCATCTTTGTTATTGTCTCTTTCCACAACTGATGCAGCTGGAGCCTCACCTTCAATTTAGGGGGTGAAATTTGCATTTTGCCATTACTTTCAGTGGGGCCTGCAATTTCCTCCTAGGATGTTTAACTCAGTGCCTGCAGTAAATACGACTACAACAGATAGTTTCAAACACCCACATACAGAGCTTTAAAAATTACCGGAACAAACTAAAGACCCAGGGGTCAATTAAAAGTTTTAATACAGTAATTAGTATCTGTGACTGGCATGTCACCTTTGAGAGAAAAATGAATAATTAGGTACTAAATGTTTGTATAACCTATATTCCAAATCCAAAAAAATCTGTATATTTCAGTATTATCACAATTTAAACCAGGGGTAGGCAAATTATGGCCCGTGGGCCAGATCTGGCCCCTCAGGGCTTTAGATCCAGCCCGCAGATTGCCCCCCGTGGTGCTGAGGGCCCCGCGCTGCTCTTAGAAACAGCCAGCACCACGGCCTTGCGGCCCCACTGTGGGGGTGGGGGGTCAGAGGGCTCTGTGCTTTTCCCTTGCCTCCAGGCACCACCCCCCACAGCTCCCATTGGCTGAGCACTGGGAACCACGGCCAATGGGAGCTTTGAGGGAGGTACCTGAAGGTGCAGCAAGGGCAGTGCACACGGAGCCCCTCACCCCACCACCTCCGGGGCTGCAGCACTTTCTGGAGTGGTGCAGGACCAGGGCCAGGGCAGGCACGCGGGGAGCCTGCCCTGGCCCCTGTGCGCATTGCTGCCACCCCGGAGCCACTTTAGGTAAGCGGTGCCGGGCCGGAACCCGAACCCCTCCTGCACCCTGCCCCACAACTCTCTGCCCTAAGCCTCCTGCCTGCACCTCACACCCCTCCTGCACCCCAACTCCCTGCTCTGAGCCACCTCATACAGCCCGTACCCCAACCCCCTTCCCGCTCCTGCAGTCTGCACCCATCCTGCACCCCAACCCCCTTCTGAGCCCCCTCATATACCCCACACACCTCCTCTGCCCCAATCCCTTGCCCTGAGCCCCTTCCTGCACAGCACAATCCCTCCCACACTCCACACTCCCTCCTACACCCCAACCCCCTGCCCTGGCCCTGCATACAATTTCCCCACCCGGATGTGGCCCTCAGCCCAAAAAGTTTGCCCACTCCGATTTAAACAAACAAACCCAAACCCAAACCCAAACCCTTTCCCCCGCTTGTGTCATCAGTCACAAACACCCCAACTCAGTAGGATAGATAGAGATACTACAGAATGTACATTTGCACGTCCATATACTTACATCATCTCCTGTAGAACCATGTGAAGTGTTAGACATCATCTTCCTCATCAACTTATCATCACCAGTGGCCATCATTCTGGCACCTCCCAAGGACTACATCTTCTTCTCCTACTGCCCCTAGGCTGGGATGCCACTTCTATAATATGTTTTGCTGACACCACTAGGTTTGATGCATATTCAGCAGGATTTCCCCCATTTTCCTTTGTAAGCATAGTCAGGATGACCTCTACCCTGACATCTGGTGGTGAGCCATGGAAAAGGATGTCAGGGGCTGATCTCATTTGCATGGGCACACCCACCCTGCCTAACATGAGGGACTGCCTGACAAATGGTTACTTTGGCTGCTGTGGGATCCTCAGTTTCTCTGTTATTGGGGCAGGAAGAATAAAGTGTTGTTACTCTGATTATGTGAATCAAAGACAATGGAACTGTTTTATGACAGAGGGACTCGCTATCAACTAAGTAGCTCTTGCTAGACAAGGGACATGGGTTCCAAACCCCCCAATGAATTGAGAGAGGTTGGGACTAGGCACTTGTATCTGATGGCATGGGTCCCCTTTGAAGGTCTGAAATGCCAACTGCTGGCCCCCTGTGGAATATCAGAGCTAATTTTAATTCCATTAGGAGTCTAGATATAGGCTGCTGAGCTGGAGTCATTGGGGCCAATGGCGCACCAGCACTGAAGCTCCCCTATTACTTGCTGAAATCACTGAAGAGCTAAAATTAATAAGAGCTGAAATCACTGAATGCTGTGTTAAGTGTGTGTGGGGAGGGGCTGAAGACATATTGCTGAGTGGCTGGTGGAGCGAGGCAGAGCAGTTTGTGGGATGGCTGGAGCAGCTCATGGGGCTGCTGGCAGAGAGGAGCAGTTTGTGGGATGGCTGGTGGAGTGGAGCGGCTGGCGGAATGTAGCAGTTTGTCGGACGACTGGCAGAATGGCTTGCAGTGAAGGCCGCAGCAGAACCCCACGAAGGGGTGGGGAAGTCGGCCTCCAACCACATAAGGTGCCCCTTAATACTCCCCCCCCCTCATTTCTACCCAGGCTGGGAGCTAAAATTCTGCTGCTAAACTTTTGAACTCTGGGGCTGCACTGACCAGGGACACGGACTTTTGGGTTGTTGGACTCTTGGGACTTTGGGGGATTTTTGGGTTGCTGGACTTAAAACCCTGAGGGGAAAAGGACACTGTCAAACTTACTTGGGGGTGGGTCTTTTGCTCATGGTTTGTGTTATGAATCCTGTTTGTGGTGTTTCCCCAACATAATGCCACATTGTTTCCCTCCTTTATTAAAAGGACTTAGCTACACTCAGACTCTGTGCTTGCTAGAGGGGACGTATTCCCTCTTAGAGGTGCCCGGGGGTAGTATGTAATTGTCCCAGGTCACTGGATGGGGGCTCGAGCTGGTTTTGCATTGTGTTATTGAAACAGAACCTCTAGATACTGAACCCGGCCCTTGCTGCTGCCAACTCAGACGGGCAGAAGGGTTACGTTATTTGTATTTTCTCACCTTACTGATGTTGGAGTGTCTTTTTCCTATAGGTTAGTATATCAATTATCTCAAATTATTATCACATATATCATTATTCGTTACCATGGCCCTTTTGTGATTAGTATCCCATGTGTTATTTCTGTTGTAACTGGTTATTTTGGTTCTTTCCAAGTTGTGGTGTACCTGTTAAGTTTAAAAGGATATGAATTTAGGAAAGCCCCTATGCCAGCCTGCTTTAACACATCCTCCATGTTAAAGGTTACAGACATATATGGACCTTATGTTTTAGCTCATCACCATCTATCTAGGTGAAAGGTCCCAAACATATATATGCTAACTTTGCCTTAGCTCACCATACATGTGTTACAACCAAAATATACTCTAATATAAACCTATAAACTTCTTATAATAAAACAAATAAACCAACCCATAAGAAAATAATAAATTTATAATAAAAGATATATAGGCAAGTAAGCAGGCTAGCCTTAGCTGTATCTCATGTACCTGTTATGTACGTCAGTTCGTTGCTAGGACACTTCTGTGGTTGACTTATGTACCTGTGGTCAGAACTTTCCCTTAAACTCTATTTTCAGCTTCCCAAATACTTGGGGTTTTCGTTGGGCTTTTTATCCTTGCAAAGTTTATCTATTCAAAGTTCACAGGCCTCAAACCTTATGCTAACTTGCTGAAGTAATGTCTTACAGGATGCAGGCCTGTAGGTTTCTTGCATTGCTGCTGAATATAATGCAAAGCAGAATATAATGCAAACCAGTAAATATAATTAAGGCAAGTCAGCCCACTGGGCTACAGCAGCAGTGAATAAAACAAAGGCAAACTAGCCCACTGTGCTACAATTGCAAAGCATTTTTTTGTAGTAAGTTTGGGGAAAAAATCCAACAACTAAACCATGCTATGAAATACTTAAGCATCTTAACATGGCTGAGTGTCTGAGTCTCATGAGATAATCATATCCTATGGCACCTTGAAGCAAAAAGGGTAGCCAGGCAGATTCAGTACTCCAGAAGTGTGATTATCTTATGAGAACCACATTCTCCTCAGAATTGTGTTACTGCTGTTTGAAAAAATCCCTAATATACAGGGAAAACTGAGCTTGAAGAGGAAGAAAAACAAAATTCACAACTGAAAGGCAGTATAGTGGTTTCAGGTGAGCTGCATAATTCACACCCACTAATTTTCCACACTTTAGAATATTTACCAACCAGTCAAATTAATGCTGAAAAATATCCATTGATATAATACAATATTTTGAAAAATGAATGCCTACCTACATAAGAAATATTTCCAGTTCCCACTCAGGCTTCCTTTTGTGTTTAGTAAAGCCCTAAAACTCCCCATTTGTACAAATATAAAAGAGGGAAATCCCACTTTTTTCTTTTTTAGACAGTGTTTAATTAGGAGCTAAACTGTTAAAATGTTTAAAGGGCAGGTATTTAAAAGCATATTTACTATAGTCAGTGTTCCTGATCTGCACTTGTTAAATCTAACATATAGGTGGTTCATGTGCTAAGAATCAAATCCTGCAGGCCCTGGCACAGGTCTGAGACTTAGCACTCTGCTGCACTGCGGAGGGTGATGCAGAAGGGACACACTTTTTACGTGCAGGTGTCCACATCTTTAAGGGCTCTCTGCGTGTTCTCACATTTGACAGTATCTGCTAGAGTCAGTGGATTCTTGCCCTACCATATGAATCTTCAGAATTCTGACCCAGATCATGTAAGTAGTAAGGTGGCTCTAATTTATGTCAATGAGATTGCTGGATGAGATAAGGATGGAAGGATCTTGGGTTAAGAGGGGCTTGATTAGGTTGCTCTCTAATTATTCATGTGGGAAAACATATTGGCTGGTGTTTTTGGTTAACACTTAGATTTAAAAGAAAACATCCATTTTGTCCTTTAACAAGTCTCTGCGCATATTTTTAAACAACCATCCCCTCTTTTGGATTTTGAATTTTTCATGCATTTAGTTGTAATCCTTTATAATTCCCAGGGGTGACCCTGCTTAGCAGGCACTGGTTTAGGGGTTCTGGGCTATATACCAAATCTTACTGGTTTCCTTCCCTCAGTAAGGAGCGCCTTGGGGAGATCATAGGAGTTTCAGTTACAACACTCTCCAATTAAAACACATTGGGAAGTTTTAGTTAACATTTACATTTACAAACGACACAGTTTCCTTTATGGATCTCTTTGCACATAGTTTACAACATCTCCCTCTGGTTTTATATTTTAGCTTTTTTCATGCAGCTTTTATTTATTTTAGCTGTTTATCATTTGAAGGGGGTGGAGCTATTTATCAGGCACTTATAGGAGTTTGAGGCCAAACATCAGATTCTACTGGTATTTCTCCCTAGGTTACATGAGCCTCCCATCTGAGGGGATCAAGGGGCAAAAGGAGTTAGACCAGATCCCAGAAGGGCAAGGATTTAATATCGTTTCCAATGCATCATCATGTTCTGTGATGTCAAGGTAGAGCAGGACTTCCGGTGATGTCATTATCCTTCTCTCATCCATCAGTCTCTTTTGACATAGGCTAAGGCTGTCTCCCGTGAAAACCCAAATACTTAGCTTCCTATTCTCAGGTCTCATCTTAGCAAGGTTTTTAAGCACATTGGCTTCAATGAGACTATTCATATGCTTAAAGCTAGACGTATGCATAAGGACCTTGTTCACATGGGGCCTTGGCCCTTAGCCCATCCCCAACTTTCTTATGAGAACTGTGTACATATGTGCAATAGTCATTATGCCAAACAAAGTAACTGGAAAGTTTTATATTTTTTATGCCCAAAGGCTCGAGTTCAGATTAGAAACCAAATTAAATTTTGTGTTATCAGAACACAAATGTGTCTGAAAGGATTAACATCTCTCGTTAGCCTCCCCGGCCCATTACTTTTCTTAAAAATAGCCAAGCTGACTTGGTCTACATTTTGTATGTCAGTTCTCAGACTAAATCAAACCCTTGTGGGCAAATTTTAAACTTCAAAAATAGCATTATAACAGAAACAGCATTTCTGTTATAATGCTATATTCTGTATATAATGCTATATTCTGTATATAATGTATGAACAACAACTAATAGTTGTATTTTGAAGCAGTACAAATAAAGGAACTTGAACCACACCAGTTTCCATTACTATTTGCTTTAAATTTACTTTAGATCAGAAAACAACATATTATTTTGCAGCATGTATTTGAGAATCCTCTAATCCTTGCATATGGGATAAAGCAAGTACTCTGAATACTCTGTTGATTTGGCTGGAAATTTTTCCCATGTAAAAAGACCAATAATAGGGTAAGACATGAAATATCCAAAAATATATGTTTTATATTCCATTTTCTCTTTTCCTTTTTTTCACTTCAAGGCATTAAAAGTGGATTAAAATGATCAGTAGTCAATGTGGTACATCTTTGTTCTGGCATTAGCTCATATAGTGGGCCTGACAAATTGGCTATGATTTCAAAGACTTTTTATAGCTCTCATTATCTTTTACTTCTACAAAACAAAGGGGCTTTGAAAAAGCAGCACCAGTCCTCTTACATATCATACTCTAAATGTAGTATTAAATAGAAATATTTACAGCTAACCTGTATGACTAGTGGGATGGGGCTAGAGCTGGGTGACATTTTTTCACCAAAAATGTGTTGTTTCTGTTGACCCAAAACAATTCACAAATTCATATTGATTTCACCAAATAGTTTTGACTGAATCCAAAAATTTAAACATTTCAGGAATGTTGAAACAAAATGTTTTGCTTTGACCTGACTCAATTTTTTTTTTTCAATTTCAGGCATTTTTCAAAAGCTAAGGAATACTGACAAACACCAGGGGGATGGAGGGCAGAGGAAACCCACCTCCCTTGTGACTTTTAGCCAGTGGTTAGAGTACGCTCCTGGGATTTGGGAGAGACAGGTTCACTTTTAAGATGTCAGCTGCTACCTCTGACTGGCCAATGATGTCAGCCTCCATTGCCCACTTGTTACATTTTCAGAGAAGCACCTTCTTGCTTTCTTCCATGCTGCCCCCACACTTGGGAGGAGCTCCTCATAAGCATCTACAAAGCTACCTCATTATCCTTGTTCTAGACCTTCCTTAAAACTCTCCTTTGACAGGATGCCTACAAAAAAGTTGACATCAGTTAAGCCACTGGTGCACTGAGACCACTGCCCATCATGCTGATCTGTAATGTCTCATTGTTTCCTTGTACTCCCGCATGTCTGTATCCATCTATTGTCTCTTGTCTTATACGCTCAGAGTATCCCAATGCCAGAAGGTGGGTGGCTCCCTGATATGGAACAGTGAGTCTCAGTGCAACCCATAGACTGTTGCCATGATATTTATTTAAAAAGTGTCTTTTAATATATCATTGGAAAATTAGTAGCTCACTGATCATTAATGTTCTTGCCTGATGTATGCACGATTAACATTTAAAGAATTATACATATGAACTGGAAATATGTTCTTAAAATTTGTTTAATAGGTAAGACTTTAGGCATCTCACCCTAGACAAAGGAATGTGGTTCTGTCTGCTTGAATGCATCTACAATGTAAATTGAGGAAGGCGAGTCAATGGAAGTATGTTTACCATGAAAGGTTATCAAAGCCATCAAACCAGCGAGTGAGGAAGACAACCAGTGAACTAGCATAATGGGAGAAGGAGACTGCAAAAATTAACATGGTGGACAAAGCAAGCTGAGCTCTCAGGAGGATTTCTTTGAAAACAAAGATAAACTTTGGGAACATAAGCAGAGAAAGAGAGAGAGAGGTGTTTTGACCTGACCTATTTCTTCACCTGAGGAAACAAATAAACCAACAATTTGGGCTCTATGCTGTATCTAAGGATTGGCCAGCTGCACTGGAAGAATGACTGTGGTGAGAAAACTATTCTGAACAAAAGACTCATTTGCTGTTTTAGTCTTAGGGTACATTCACACTACCTGTCAGATCAGCGGGTAGCGATCGATCCCCGAACACTCTACCATCAACTCTGGATCTCCACCAGGGTGAGAGGCGGAAGCGGAGTTGATGGGGGAGCCGCGGCCATTGATCCTGCGCCGTGAGGAAGGGAGGTAAGTCAATCTAAGATACGTTGACTTCAGCTATGCTATTCTTGTAGCTGAAGTTGTGTATCTTAGATCGATCCCCTCACCCCCACAGTGTAAACCAGGCCTTAGAAGTGTATTTTCTACTTTCGTTTGTTTATAACCATTTCTATCCCAATACATGTTCTTTGTTAATAAACATAATCTTACCTTCTTACAACCATCTCCGTCCAGTGGTTCAAACTGAAGAGTAAAATCCTCAGCCACACTAACAGGCTGGAGTTGTGTATTGTCTCTTAAAAGGAGACGTGAACTTGATACAGTTTTGTGAGTGCTGCAAGGAGAGGGGCTGAGCACTGCAGGAGAGACAGTTATGGGGAGACTGGAAGGGCTGTTGGTGTCACCTTGCCAGGAGTAACTAGACTGAGTGGAAGCCAGGGCAAGACCATGGTACTGTGAGCAGGCCGCTGGTGCCACAGCTCTTAGCCAAAGCTGTACAGCACAGAAGCACCTAGGGTTACAGGGCAGATGGTGATATACCCCCTACTTGTCTGGGTGAACCCCTCGTGGGTCACACTTAGATTGCAAGATTTTTAGGGCTGGGATTGTCCTTTCATCACAATGGGATCCTGATCTGTGACATGATTCCTCGGCACTTACAGTCATATAAATAAACTATAATAAATCATCATCATTGCTAAAAGGCAAATGATTCTGGAAAGTGTGGTGTGATTATGCTTGTTTTTTGTTAAATGTAATAAGAAAATATCCAGATGACTTTATGAGCTCAGATCACTCGAAACTAGTTTGGATTTCAAACTTTAAACTTGTCAGGTTTATTATCCTTAATTAGGAATTTGCTTTACTAGGCTTGAAAACAATTGGTTAAAAGCAGTTGCAACAGAATAAGAACAACCTATTGCTCATAAAAAAAACAGGAGTACTTGTGGCTCCTGTTCTTTTTGCGGATACAGACGAACACAGCTGCTACTCTGAAGCCTATTGCTCATACTTGTTCATGTGCTCTGAGTCCCCAATCCCACCCTTTTTGTGCAGTATGAGTAATTTGGCTGGGTGCTGGGAAACTGAGCAGAACAAAGGGAGGGAGGAAGCTTCCTTCTCCACAGGCCACAGAACAGCAGCAGAGCCCATTCCTGATCACTAGTGCATCCTAACCACCAGAGTAGGCCCCAGAGCCTTGCACCTACCCTAATGGAGGATCTTCATAATGAAGGTTCCTTTGCATCTGCATCCATCCCAAAGAGCTGCTGAATACAGCCTCCTGCCTCCCCTTTGCACAGCAGATCCAGGGAAGTTCCTGTATGTTGAAAGTCCTCTGCATTCACAGAGAAGTGGAGAAGATATAACTGAATGTATGCAATCCAAATACATTCACATGGTATAACTGGAGAGCCACATGCAGATCCTTCATCCTTGGGACTTTCTTTGCAACTGACTCAACATTTCTCTCCTTATCCCCCATGTAACTCCTGAACCCTCTCTCCTTGTCTCAAAGAGGCTATCAGGAAGCAGTAATGAAGATGTGATATCAGTGGAGATCTGGAAATCTCTGTGGTCCTGTTATGTGAAATTTTGCTAGTGCCCTAAACAGTTTTCAAAATACAAAACTTGAGGGCCTGGGACAGAGCAGAAACCACAGGAACATAATTCAGAAACAGCTCTGCAATTCTGAGACTGAGTTTACTCTGGCACCGGTCTCACGAAATCCTTTGTTTTACTGATAATATATTTAAACCTTTTAGTGTTTTTATCATTTCAGCTTGCATAATTTAACCACCATCATCCACATAACTTTTAAGAGCGAAATAGAAGAGAAGATTATATGACATTAGATGTTAGCCAGCAAGATCTGGCCAAATGCCAGGAAACCACAGCACCTGAAAAAAGGAAAAAGTGAAATATCACTTAACCTCCCACCCCCCCAGTTTAAATGTTATGTCCCATCTATAACTCCAACTTCAGAAACCTTCGCTTTGGTTATACATTATGTGGAATCACCCATCATGGCCATGGATTTCAGAACCTGGAAAAAATATTTCTATTTATATCTAAGGTGCTCATTCAGCCCCATTGTCCTAACACCTGAGTGCCTCACAGTCTTTATTGCAACTATGCTCACAACAGCCTTGTGGGGTTGGGGAGTCTCACTGCCCTCATTTGACAGATGAAGAATTGAGGCACAGAAAGACACAAGGTTGTTCGTAAAGTCTGTGGTAAAGTAAGGAATTGAACCTACTTCTCCAAGATAGCACCCTAACCACTGGCTTATAAAGATATAGAGAGAAACAGATAGATATAGACACTTCATATAGCACCTTAAATGCAAATTGTGCTTTACGACAAAATAAAAAGTTCCCCCAAAAGAGCTTGCAACATAAGGGCTAGATTAAAGCTCCTTTCTGACTGGGGTGTCACATACTCGTACTGATCCCCCAGGAAGAAAGATTTTTGCTTGAATATGCTCCAGCCAGCATGTTTACAGGTTGGAGCCATAAATCTATCCACACCCTGCCCCTCTTGTCTTTCTTGTTTGTCAGGGAATGGTGACTAGCCAGGCGGCTGTGCTCCACAGTGAACCTGCTGGAAAATCCCGATAGCTCTATTACAACCCTCTTACTCCACTGGCAGCCAAATTAAGGCCAACCAAAATATAGCCCTCAAATCCAAAAGAGAACAAATAGAAAAAAATGACAGGACAAAAAGGGGTAGGAAAAGAAAAGGACAAATGAAAGGGAAATATGACTATGCAGTCACTAAAATGCCAATGCAAATGTCTTCTGGGTAACAATGAAATGTTAGCATTGTCATTACTATTATTTTTAGTAGGTGCCATGAGACAACATAATCAAATACCAGTTGCCAGGGAAACCCAGGTGGCCTTCTAGTCTCACGTAGTGTCATGTCCTTGTTAATATCATTCATTAATTTGTTTCCACTGCAGAGGTGCAGGGTTGTTGATCTAGTTGTCTTTTTCATGCTTTGAAAATCATTTTTGGCAGGTGTGGAAGTGGAATCATCAGGCATTAGTGCTGTTTACTTTTCTGCTCCCATCAATGCCAGTGCCAAGACCTGGGTTTCTCCATATTATCATTTTGTTGTGCAGCGCGCCCTACCACATAAGAGGTTTGACAGGCCTGTGAACATCTGCAGAATCTGGAGCTGAGAGGAGTTCATTGTCAGTATCAAATCATACTGCTGAATTATACAGTTGCACAGCAGAACAATAGCTACATCAATCCAGTTTATAGTCACTGCTTCTGCCAGCTGCTGGTCTAACAGCACAGTTTGTATTTGTAGTTTATTCACTGTGCCGTTGAAAAGGTGGAGCCACAGTGGCCCAGGGCTTCCACAGCTAGTCTGATGGGCTGAAGAGCAGTGTCAGTCTCTGCAGTACAATTATATTTGGTCTATACTTATACTGCCTGCAGATCCCAGATCAATGATTTTTACACAAATACCTTTAAAACACTGAATCTTTCTAATATTGCTCTAAGCTGTTACAGTGAGATTTTGATCCAAAAAGAATTATTTTCCACACACGATGCTTTATTTTTCCAAAACATGGTATTTGGTGGAGGAGCTTCTGAAGAAATTACAAATATTTTTTCTCTTTTTTGAAATCAATGGGTCCTAGAATCTGACTTCTCCGAAGAAGCAGGAATTGAGGAAAATTCTGTATTTTTCCATCTGTTATCATAAAACCTCCTTCTTCCCCTCATCCAGAACCATCATTCTCAGCTAATCTTTCTAGGTATTCAAATCCCTCCCTCATCACCGTTTCTCAGCACCTCGTAAGCCTGGATGAGTTTATCTTTGCGTAAGGAAGGGGTTATTATCCCCATTTTATGGCTGTGGAGATAAATCACAAAGATATTATGGACCTTGCTCAACGTCCCACAGGAAGTGTGTGGCTGAACTGGTAACTGATTCTGGATCACAGGCCTAGTCTAGCGCTTTAACTATGAAACCATTTTTCTCGGGAACATATTTTTTTCTATAGTACGTCAAACACACTAAGTTGTATTTCATATGCACAATGTACAGTGATTACCAATCAAAACAATATTTGCCCATAGTTACCAGAGAATGATATATGAAATAATGGCATGAGATCAGATACCGTTCAGCGGTAACTGCGGGTAAATGCTGACTCTTTAAATTGTAATCACTCCAGTTACTATTCATCAGGAATTAGTTTACCAACTCTTGGCAGGTTGCACTGATAGAAAATACCATTCAGGGATAGGCCATAATTTTGCAACTTTTCTGCCAGTTACATAACACGAGTTTCAGACATTATAACGCCATGTAAACCAATTACATATTGATAGAGATTTTCAAAAGCACTCACAGCAAAGGCCCAGTTCAACCCGAGTGAAGGTAATGGAAGTTTTACAATTGACTTCAAGGAGAGCAGAGTCAGGAGAACACTGAACACATCCAAAAATCCTTGTGCATCACCTGCTCTTCAGTCAGGTCTTCTTCTTTCATCTTTCTTGGTAGCAGTTTCACTAGGCAGCACTACATTTTCTTGCTGTACAGCCCCTTTCTCAACTGGACTGTTTTCTCATAGCACTGAAATCCCTTGTTTTAAGTGCTTCACCAAATAGTTTAAATGGAAGTAATCACAAACAGTCAGTTGTCTCTACATATGTAGGGAATGATGTATTCCTTACTCACAAAGGGCTGGACTCTCATATCCTCACTCACGTTGATGTCAAGAGCCATTAGAAGATTAGATTACTATTCCAGGTAAGAAAAGGTATAAAAATCTGTCCCCAATTGTCTATTCTGTCATCCTTATTCACATGTACGTTATTCTGAAAGCCTTCCCATGATTTCAATGGGCCTATTTATTGAGTAGATACTCCTCTGGTGGTGGAATCTGGCCCAAGGCAATGTACTAGTGAACCAGGATAAAGTCTGCAAAATGAAACTCTAAGTGCTCTGATATTTTGCTTTTTATTTCTTGTTGCTGAAAGTTGTTGTAATTCTGTAGAGTTGATGCTCTCAATCTTGTGTTTTGCCTTGATGTGTATGTCAGATTCCTAAGATTTCCTCTCATTCCCCTTCCTTGACCTCCTTCTACCAATCTAGTCCCAGCCGAGTGACTGCGAATCAGAGCCAGAACCAATACATTGGCTTTCAAATTACAGCAATGCAATTGCTCTATCATTGAAGAATTGCAGTTGTTCCGTCTTTCTCTCTAGTGCCTTTATCTTGTGTTCACACAAGTGTCTCAGTCTCTAGCCGTGACAGTGTTACATGCGCAATGGTAAGAGTAGGACATCTGTGTACGAATACATATATCCTTCCTTATTCAAATTTCTTCATAGACCAGATCTTTGCAAACCCATGAAGCAAGTATCTTGAAATTGTAGGGATTAAAAATCCCTCAGATTAAATCCCAGGATTAAAAATGTCTCAGAATCCCAGGGAGGCTTCTCTATCTTAGATCTGTTGGCCATCTTGTGATGCCATTTATAACTAGAGTATAAACACACCAGCATCTCCCTTTCTTTTTTTGCCCCTTTCCTCACTTAAAAATAGTCTTGATGCAACAATAAAATAAATAAACAAATAAAATAAATAAACTACCCTTTATGAATGAAATGCCAAAATATACATTTTAAACATACACAAGCCAGGAAAGTTGACTTTATGGTTTTTGAAGTAACCATAAGAGCAGCTATATATTAAAGCACTAAAATTAACACCTACAGTACTAAACTATACTACATACCATGTATGCCCAAGAAGGATGAGTTATGATCACTACAGGAACTATATCCCTGAATTTTCTGAAGTTCGCACATTTATAATCTCACTCAGAACACTGTTTTTTTTTATTTAATACATTGATGGTTTGGAAGAGCTATGCTAAAATCAAAAATGTTCTTCCTACATAATCAGTATTACCATGTCTCTAATAAAATATATTTTCTGCCAGGGTTAACAACAGCATTTAATTCCATTTGTGAAATTTTATACTGTTTATAGGAGATGATACAATTTTCAGAGGAAATCAGTAAAGAACTGTTTCCTTTGGGTAAAAGATAAAATGATACAAGCAAAATGTCAGGAATAATTATGTTAATTCATGTCATAAACACCATTACAATACATGTCCACCAGAAAACTTAAAAGTCAGACATTCAGTGCATTGAATTTAGCATTGTCATTGCAGAAGCAGCTGTATAATAAGCTTTATACACAGCCCACAGTCACAAAATTACCAATTAAAGCACTTGTGAAATAAAAATTAGAATCTGAAAATCAAGTCTGAATTCAAGAAAATATTAGATAAGCATCCTCTCTAAAGCACTGCAGCTTGTGTTACTTGCACTGAGACAGGCAATAGCACTACAGTTACATATAAACAGTCACTGAATTAATTCATCTATTCATAGTTATACAGATAGGAGCTTCAGTATTAGAACTAGATCATGCATTTAATGTGAGCCCTGGCTGAGGGCAGTAAATAATTGCATTGCCTTAGGGGCAGCCCAAAGGCAGAAGTGTGACTCAAAGTCACAGTTCAATCCTTGCTTTCTCTTTGTTTTGCAGGGAAATAAGAAGCGCCAGGCCTATACCTGGTGCATTTTACTTCCCACTCTGTGCCAGCTCAACTGCCTTGGCGAACATGTTGGGGGGAAGAGCCAAGGCTCTGTCCAGTCTCTGCCCCACCTACCCACTTACATGAGCGAGAAGTAGCAGCCCCATGGAGACTGCTTCCCCTACAGCCCCATACACAGTGATGTGACTGATTGGTTTCATTCCTCTTATTCATTTCCACAGGCACATAAGCTCACATTTGAGCCATTAGCTGTGGTGTTTATGTGTTTGAGTGGCATGGGGATATTTCTATGCAGTCAGATTGTCCCTGGCCCTTGTGTGAGCACACAGAGGGAGGAAGGGTGCAAGCCCTCTGTTTCCGCCTCTTTGGGTACCATATACCAGAAAAAAGTACAGTCCCAATCTCAACGCTCATTGGGTTGCAAGGATTTTAGCACTCATTGTCCCCAAAGGGATGGGTGGGGAAGGCGAGGAGATATGGACTCCCAAAAAATATTGAAGTCTGCACAGTACCTGGCACATTATGGAACAAAGGGCTTGTTTCTCCTCTTGCTTAGGGCTGTACATAGCTGGCACAGTTTAGCCCATGATGGCTATTCCATCCATTTTCTGACTCTCCAGTTAACTAAGGACAAAGGAAAGGAACCTTTATCTATATATTATAATATTGTACTAGTGATACTGTAACTAAGATTGAGAAAGGTCACTATCGTACTTAAATGACTCCAAATAAAAGTTTCCTCTTTCTCTCGATCCCACTCCCCTCCCCACAATAGAGTCTTGGCATGCCATTAACTCTTTGTGAGGAATAATAGTTTTATCTATCCAAGGAAAATATATGCTAGGTCAAATTATCTGCTGGTGCAAATAATGAGACACAGCTCAATTTAAATCAAGAAAATTCAGCTTTTTTCATGTATAGCATTATACATTGTTGACATCATAAGAATACACCGAATAAAGTCTAGTTTTAGCAAAATGGCCAACACATCCACCACAGTAAAAATTTGTTGTACTTAATTTTGTGCATCAAATTAAGGTTTTTGTGACTGGTGAGGCAATTTACTGTTCACCATTAAAATACAACGTCACTGACGAAAGATGTGTCATTGGCTCTGTCATGCTGTAGCTCGCACATAAGTTTTTGGGCTAGATGCAGGAATAACTGGATGAAATCTATGGGTTGGACTGCTGTAGGACAGAGGTGGGCAAACTATGGCCCACAGGACCCTCCTGCCCAGCCCCGAGCTCCTGGTCCGCAAGGCTAGCCCCCAGCCTCACCTCTGCAAACTCAGCTTGCTGCACCGCTGGCACAATGCTTTGGGCGGCAGTGCAGTTGCAGAGCTGGGGCCTGACCCAGTGCTTTGTGCTGTGTGGTGGCGTGGCTGGCTCCAGTCGGACAGCATGGCTTTCTGTCCTGGTGCTCTGGGCGGCGCGGCTGTAGTGCCGCCAGCCTCTGGTGCTCCAGGCAGCATGGTAAGGGGGCAAGGAGCAGGGGGGGGTTGGATAGAGGGCAGGGGAGTTCGTGGTCATGGTCAGGGTGTGGGGGTGTGGATGGGGTCGAGGCAGTCAGAGGGTGGGGAACAGGGGAGTTGAATGGGAACAGCAGTCCTGGAGCGGCAGTCAGGAAGGCGGGGGGGTTGGATGAGGTGGCAGGTGGCAGTCAGGGGTTCTGGAGGCAGTCAGAGGACAGGAAGAAGGGGTGGTTGGATGAGGTAGGGGTTCCAGGGGGGCAGTCAGGAATGAGAGGAGAGGTTGCATGGAGCAGTGGGGGGCACTCAGGGGTGGGGGTTCCAAGGGCGGTCAGGGGACAGGGAGCTGTGGGGGGTGGATGGGGCATGGGTCCCGGAGGGGCCATCAGGGGGTGAGAAGCAGGGGGTGTCAGATAGGGGGTGGGGGCCTGGCTATGCCTGGCCGTTTGGGAAAGCATAGCTGCCCCTAACCGGCCCTCCATATAATTTCAGAAACCCAATGTGGCCCTCAGGCTAAAAAGTTTGCCTCCTGCTGTAGGAGGTCAGAACTAGAGAAATAGAGTGGTGTCTTCTGGCCCTAACATCAATTAATTCATATGAATGTAGATTCATTTTATTGCTGTAAGGTGCTGCACGTTTTCAGCATTTACATAGCTAAAGAAACTATTTATTTACAATTCAATGAAGAGAAGAGGGAACAAAAGAGAGGATTTCAAATCTTTCTAATCAAAATGCAGAATGGAACTAAGGGAATTCTGCTCATGGTGAGCACTGCTCAATATCCTTCTCCAATAACACCAACTCTCCTTATCTTTTCATCTGTGCATCCATTTATAAAATTGTAACGAGCCTACCACAGTAAAATAAACTAATATAAATAAAGAATGGATGCATAAGTATATTCTGGGAGGAATAAATTATGCAAGAAACAACAGGACTGTTGAGCACAAATGTAGGAGCTATGGCATTTTAAAAATGGAGGATGTAATGGTCTCTTCCATACAGTGTCTTAAAGCTTGGAAGAAAAAATCAGTACTTGTAGTACAAACAGCTAAAAAAATTTCTTCCTCTAGTTTACAGAAAAATCTACCTCCTTGGGTTCTAATTTTGAAATTGCAGCTGGTGTGGATTCCTCCAAAATGAAGAAACATCAAGAGGAATATTATCCTTTATTTCATTTTGGTATATTTGGTTACTTACTTAAATGCTGGATGCAATACAGAGGTGTTGGTGGTCTCTTATAAATGTATGTTTCTAATGGCTCCAAGGAGAGAAAATAAAAAAATGGCTACTTTGGTGTTAGCTTTCTGGCTAATGTTCCTCTGTCCAATAAAAACAAATAGGGGATTTCTGAACAGACTGTGTATGTGAGATATTGCTTTATGCTGCTATGAATATATGTAGGTATTGTGACAACCCATTTCTAAGTCATTACCGCAAAGCACTTTGCTATGATACATAAAATATAAAAATATTTATATTAACTAGAACTTGTGAGTGGGTATTTCTGCTTCATATCGTAACGACTCACAGTTTCATTGTAATAAAGAAGTACTTGCCACAAAATTCCAAAAGAATAGTCTGGATTTTCTCTCTAGATCCATGCAGACCACCTACATATCCCACCTTGTAGGGGGAATTTGCCACTTCACAAGCGCCATTTCCCTCCACTTTGGTTTCTGCAGATGGAGCTCTGTTGGTCCAGACTCCATACAGTGTTTGGGATTGTGTGTCAGACCCTATTGTTTGGGGTGGGGTGAGATGGGGGAAGGCAAATCTCACAACTCCTGACAGAACGTGGAGAAATTCCAAGAGGGGATCCTCATGGAAATTTCTTCCCACTGAGACCCTCTTCTAGGGTTTTTCTGCTGCAGGGGATGACCTGAGCCAATGACAGGTATCTTGAGACAAAGTTCAAAACTGCAAGAAAATCTACGTCTGCCCTGCAATGCCCATATTAGAAAGATTTTGGAGAAGCAGAGAAAATGTTTTTCACTTTGAAACAAGAGAAGCAAACACATAGCAAAAATAATGAACAAAATATAACCTACATTCTGTTAAAATAGAAGGTATTGACCTAACCTAGTCATATAAAATAAAAAGCAGAAAATATAAGAAAAACAAAAAACATCTCAGTGTTATCATTTATTACTCAGATGGCATCTCAACTTCGTTTGGGTATTTTAGAGCAAAATCATAGTGACAGCATCCTGAATAATGAGATTAAACCCAGAGGGCTAAAATCATGTTTATAAACAAATGAAAGGAGTATTGGAGATAAACAGCAAGAACTGAATGTATTAGTACTTAAGCTATATTATGATGTAATTGGCATCATTGAGACTTGGTGGGATAAATCTCAGGACTGGGATATTGGTATAGAGAGGTATAGCATGTTTATGAAAAACAGGCAGGACAAAAAGAGAGGAGGTATTGCATTATAGATCAAGAATATACATATTTGTTCTGAGGTCCAGAAGGAGTTGAGAAGCAGTCCAGTTGAAAGTCTCTGGGTAAAGATAAAAGGAGTTAAATTAGGGCTGATCTCATGGAAGGGATCTACTATAGACCAAGGATCAGCACCCTTTGGCATGTGGCCTGTCAGGGAAATCCACTGGCCGTCCAGGACAGTTTGTTTACTGGCAGCATCTGCAGGTTCAGCTGATAGCAGCTCCCACTGGCCACAGTTCACCACTTCAGGCAAATGGAGGCTGCTGGAAGCAGCGTGGGCCGAGGGATGTGCTGACTGCTGCTTCCCACAGCCCCCATTGGCCCGGAACGGTGAACCACGGGCAGTGGGACCTGCGATCGGCTGAACCTGCAGATGCTGCAGGTAAACAAACCATGCTGGCCCGCCAACGGATTTCCCTGATGGGCTGCATGCCAAAGGTTGCCAATCCCTGATGCAGACCATCAAATCAGGATTAAGAAGTTAATACGGCATTTCTAGAAGAAATAACTGAAATATCTAAAACACAAGACCAAGGAGTAAGGGAGAGATTTAACTATCAAGACATCTGTTGGAAATGTAATACAGAAAAACTCAAAATTTCCAATAAGTTCTTGGAAGGTATTAGGGACAAATTTTTGTTTCAGAAAGTGGAGAAAGTAACCAGGGGGACAGCTATCTTAGACTTGATTCTGACCAACATGGAGGAAATTTGAAGGTGGAAGGTGATTTGGGTGAGAGTGAGCACATGATAGATTTTATGATACTAAGGAAAGGAAGGAGTGAGAGCAGCAATGTGTTTCAGAAAAGCAAACTTTAATAGTCTCGGAGAATGGTCGGTAAGATGCCATGGGAAGAATATCTTAAAAAAAGTAGTTCAGAAAAGCTGGCAATTTTTTAAGGAGACAATATTAAAGTATATCTGCAAACAATCCTGATGCAAAGAAAAGATAGGAAGAATAGGAAGAGGTCGTTATGACTTCATCAGGAGCTCTTTAATGACCTGATAATCAAAAAGGAATCTTACAAAAAGTGGAAACATGGACAGATTGCTAAGGAGGAGTACAAAAGAATAGCATAAGCATGCAGGGACAAAATGAGAAAGACTAATGCACAAAATTAGTTACACCTACCAAGGGACATGTAAGGCAATAAGAAGTGGCTCTCTAAATACATTAGGAGCAATAGAAAGATGAAGGAAAGCGTAGGTCCTATCGATGGGGAAATAGAGCTAATAACTGATATCATGAATAAGGCTTGGGTGTTTAATGCCTTTTTTGTTTCAGCCTTCACTAAAAGGGTTAATGATGACAAGTTATTCAATACAATAAATATTAAGAACAAGGGTGAAGAAATGCAAGCTAAAATAGGGAATGATCAGGTTAAAGAATGTTTAATTAAGCTAGATGTATTAAAATTGGCAGGGCACGATGAAATTCCTCCTAGGGTACATATGGAACTAGCTGATGCCTCCTCGGAACCATTAACAGTTAACTTTGAGAATTCATGGAGGACAGCTGAGGTTCCAGATGACTGCAGAAGGGCAAATATAGTACCTATCTTTAAAATAGGGAACAAAGAATACATAGGGAATTATAGACCGATCAGCCTAACTTGGAAAGATATTAGAACAAATTATTAAACAATCATTTGTAAGCATCTAGAAAATAATAGGGTTATACAGAATATCCAGCATAGGTTTGTCAAAAATTAATCATGCCAAACCAACCTAATTTCCTTTATTGGCAGGGTTACTGGCCTAGTGAGTAGGGGAAAACCAGTAGATATGCTATATCTTCATTTTCATAAGGCTTTTGATGCACGTGACATTCTCATAAGCAAATTAGGGAAATGCAGTCTAGATGAAATTACAATAATGTGGGTGCACAACTAGTTGAAAGACTATACTCAAAAGAGTAGTTATCAATGGTTTGCTATTGAATTGGGAGGGCTTATATAATGGTGAGTGCTGGGTCCGGTACTATTCAACATTTTCATTAATGACTTGGATAATGGAGAGTACGCTTATAAAATTTGCAGATGACACCATGCTGGGAAGGGTTGGAAGCACTTTGGAAGACAGGATTAGAATTCAAAAGACCCTTGATAAATTGGAGAATTGGTCTGAATTCAACAAGACAAAATTCAACAAAGTACTGTACAGAGGAAGAAAAAACAATCAAATGCACAACAATCAAATGCACAATCTGGCAATAACTGGCTAGCTGGTAGTACTGTTGAAAAGGATCTAGGGGTGATAATGGATCATAAATTGAGTATCAGACAACAATGCAATTCAGCTGAAAAAAAGGCTATTATTATTCCTGAGTGGATTAATTGGAATGTCGTAGGTAAGGCTACATCTAGACTACCCACTGTATCGGCGGGTTAAAATCAATTGCTCGGGGATCGATATATCATATCTCATCTAGACGCGATATATCGATCCCCGAGCGCGCTTATATCGATTCCGGAACTCCACCAACCCCAACGGAGTTGCGGAATCGACAGGGGGAGCCGCGGACATTGATCCTGCGCGGTGAGGACAGGTGAGTAATCCGATCTTAGATATTCGACTTCAGCTACGTTATTCACGTAGCTGAAGTAGCGTATCTAAGATCGATTTCCCCCCATAGTGTAGACCAGCCCTAAGACGTGGGAGGTAATAGAATCATAGAATATCAGGGTTGAAAGGGACTTCAGAACGTCATCTAGTCCAACGCCCTGCTCAAACAGGACCAATCCCCAACTAAATCATCAGGGCTTTGTCAAGACTGACCTTAAAAACCTCTAAGGAAGGAGATTCCACCACCTCCCTAGGTAACCCATTCCAGTGCTTCACCACCCTCCTAGTGAAAAAGTTTTTTTTTAATATCCAACCTAAACCTCCCCCACTGCAATTTGAGACCATTACTCTTTGTTCTGTCATCTGCTACCACTGAGAACAGCCAAGATCCATCCTCTTTGCAACCCCCTTTCAGCTATCAAATCCCCCTCAATCTTCTCTTCTGCAGACTAAACAATCCCATTTCCCTCAGCCTCTCCTCATAAGTCATGTGCTCCAGCCCCCTAATCATTTTTGTTGCCCTCTGTTGGACCCTTTCCAATTTTTCCACATCCTTCTTGCAGGGTGACCAGACAGCAAGTGTGAAAAATCAGGACAGGGGGTGGCGGGTAATAGGACCCTACATAAGAAAAAGACCCCAAAATTAGGTCGGTCCCTATAAAATCGGGACATCTGAGCACCCTACCTTTTTGTAGTGTGGGGCCCAAAACTGGACACAATACTCCAGATGAGGCCTCACGAATGCCAAACAGAGAGGACTAATCATGTCCCTCGATCTGCTGGCAATGCTCCTAGTTACACAGCCCAAAATGCAATTAGCCATCTTGGCAACAAGGGAACACTGTTGACTCATATCCAGCTTCTCGTCCATTGTAATTCTTAGGTCCTTTTCTGCAGAACTGCTGTCTAGCCACTCAGTCCCTACTCTGTAGCAGTGCATGGGATTCTTCAGTCCTCTGCGCTTGTCCTTGTTGAACCTCATCAGATTTCTTTTGGTTCAATCCTCTAATTTGCCTAGGTCCCTCTGTATCCTATCCTTACCCTTCAGCGTATCTACCACTCCTCCCAGTTTAGTGTCATCTGCAAACTTGCTGAGGGTGCAATCCACGCCATCCTCCAGATCATTAATGAAGATATTGAACAAAACCAGCCCCAGGACTGACTCTTGGGGCACTCTGCTTGATACCGGCTGCCAACTAGACACAGAGCCGTTGATCACTACCCATTGAGCCTGATGGTCTAGCCAGCTTTCTATCCACTTTATAGTCCATTCATTCAACCCATACTTTTTCAACTTGCTGGCAAGAATACTGTGGGAGACCATATCAAAAGCTTTGCTAAAGTCAAGGAATAACACGTCCACTGCTTTCCCCTCATCCACAGAGCAAGTTATCTCATTATAGAAAGCAATTAGGTGAGTTAGGCATGACTTGCCCTTGGTGAATCCATGTTGACTGTTCCTGATCACTTTCCTCTTCTTGAAATGCTTCAAAATGGATTCCTTGAGGACCTGCTCCATGATTTTTCCAGGGACTGAGGTGAGGCTGACTAGCCTGTAGTTCCCCAGATCATCCTTCTTCCCTTTTTTAAAGATAGGCACTCCGTTAGCCTTTTTTCCTGTCATCCAGGATCTCCTCCAATCACCACGAGTTTTCAAAGATAATTGCCAATAGCTCTGCAATCACATCTGCCAACCCCTTTAGCACCCTCGGATTCAGTGCATCTGGCCCCATGGACTTGTGCTCATCCAGCTTTTCCAAATAGTCCTGAGCCACTTCTTTCTCCACAGATGGGTGGTCACCTCCTCCCCTACTGTGCTGTCCAGTGCAGCAGTCTGGGAGCTGATCTTGTTCGTGAAGACAGAGGCAAAATAAATCATTGAGTACATTAGCTTTTCCCACATCCTCTGTCACTAGGTTGCCTCCCTCATTCAGTAAGGGGCCCACACTTTCCCTGACCTTCTTCTTGTCACTAATATACCTGTAGAAACCCTTCCTGTTACTCTTAACATCCCTTGCTAGTGCAACTCCAATTGTGGTTTGGTCTTCCTGATTTACTCCTGCATGCCTGAGCAATATTTGTATTCTCCTCCCTGGTCATTTTGTCCAAGCTTCCACTTCTTGTAAGCTTCTTTTTTGTGTTTAAGATCAGCAAGAATTTCACTGTTAAGCCAAGCTGGTCACCTGCCATATTTACTATTCTTTCTACACATCGGGATGGTTTGTTCCTGCAACCTCAAAAAGGATTCTACAAAATACAGCCAGCTCTCCTGGACTTCTTTCCCTCTCATGTTATTCTCCCAGGGGATCCTGTCCATCATAGAATATCAGGGCTGGAAGGGACCTCAGGAGGTCATCTAGTACAACCCCTTGCTCAAAGCAGGACCAATCCCCAACTAAATCATCCCAGCCAGAGGTTCGTTAAGCCTGCCCTTAAAAACCTCCAAGGAAGAAGATTCCACCACCTCCCTAGGTAACTTGTTCCAGTGCTTCACTACCCTCCTAGTGAAAAAGTTTTTCCTAATATCCAACCTAAACCTCCCCAACTGCAACTTAAGACCATTACTTCTTATTCTGTCATCTGGTATCACTGAGAACAGTCTAGATCCATCCTCTCTGGAATCCCCTTTCAGGTACTTGAAATCAGTTCCCTGGGGGAGTCAAAGTCTGCTTTTCTGAAGTCCAGGGTCCATATTCATACTCTCATTCTACTTGGGACTGATGAGGCCTTGGCTGGAGTATGTGTCCACTTCTGGGCACCACACTTTAGGTAAGATGTGGACAAATTGGAGAGCAACAAAAATGATAAAATGTTTAGAAAACCTAATTTATGAGGAAAAGTTAAAAAAAACCCTGGGCATATTTAGTCTTGAGAAAAGAAGACTGAGCACTGACCTGATAACAATTTTCAAATGAATTAAGGGCTGTTATAAAGAGGATGGGTATCAATTGTCTCCATGCCCACTGAAGATAGGACAAAAAATAATGGTCTTAATTTTCAGTAAGATAGATTTAGGTTAGAGATTAGGAAAAACTTTGTAATTATAAGGGTAATTAAGGTCAGGAATAGGCTTCCAAGAGAGGTTGTGGAATCCCCTTCATTGGAGGTTTTTAAGAACAGGCTGGACAAACTTATATAGGGATGGTTTAGGTTTACTTGGTTCTGCCTCAGCATAGGGGGCAGGACTTGACCTCTTGAGATCCTTTCCAGCCCTATATTTCTATGATTCTATTATTCATATGGTGCTCATAATAAATGTTCATGGCTGCTTTGTGTCCTTGAAACAGTAAGTGATATTAGATAGAAGGTATTAGTCAATCTGGCTTCACATTTCCAAACTTCTGACATTCACCCATCTCTGACTATTATGGACCACATTTTTTTCACCCTTATTCATACTTCAGTCCACCAAGAGCCTCACTGACGTCTATATTATATAAAGGTCAACCAGACCACTGACAGAGTAAGGTTTATTTAATGTCAGCAAGGTTGGGAGAATGTGGCCCTATATAATTAAACCTTGCCAGACCTGATCTTAGGAAAGTTCTCTCTGAAATATGTAATGTTTATTTCTAATATTCATTACTTTGTTCACTAGCTGTGATATTTTTAAGAATATGTCCTTACCCCTAAAACTGAGCAAAAATTATCATCCATTTCTCTTATTTTGAATAACCTATAGGCAAGAGAGAGACTGATAATCATTATGTTCTATTGGAGGCTCTTTCCTTCTCAGTTGATTCTTACAAATATTTTGTAGGAAAGGTCCATGGATAGGCTTATCAATGACAACTTTATAACTATTTTTCATCAAGAAGACAGGTTTGAAAATAGTAGCCTACCTGTTCAAAAATGCCCAGCAATTTTGGGGGCCCAACTTGAGAGATTAAAAGAATCCTCATTTTCAGAAGGTGGTTGCTAAGCACTATTGAAAATCAGACTCCCTTAAGGTGAGAAAAAAAACAACAGCTGCATCCAAAATCACTAGTAGTCTCTAAATTTTAGGCCAATAACTTTAAATCTCCTACAAAGTACCTTCTGAGTAAATGAGAGTAAATACATTTGTTTAGAGGCTTTAAGCTTAACACTAATACTAATACTTGCTAATACAAACTTTAAAGACTTCTGAACAGCACATTGTTAATCGAATACTTAAATTAACTATGGAAGAGAATCTCCAGCGTACCAACTGCCAATGTTTGTTAATTCTATTCTTAATGCTAGCCACACATTTTAATTCAACAGAAGTTAACTAGATTCCTCCTAAATGGGATGTTTAGGCTTTCTGAAAGCAGTTAAAGGCTTGTCTTGAAGGATTCAGTCTCTTGTCAATTTTCCATGCAAATAATAGCCTTTGTGTTAAAATCCAAGAATCTATTATAGGCACTGTATTTTAGGCAATATAAATGTCTGAGATTCCATAAAGAGAACAGAAGAGCTGGCAACAAGTGTTCATCTCATTTTGAAACTTTATATAAAAATTTCCAAATATTTGTCACTATAGTATTCAATTTTTAGAAGCGCCTATTGCTAAATCAATACTTGGATTTCCATATTCAAAATATTTGCTTTTTGATATACCATAGGAGAGAGGAGGCTTAGACAGACATTTTACTCTTTGTATTGGACAACTAAATACCTGCTATAAAATGCATGTAACCTCTAGTACCATATATGTGGACATGTCATCTCATTTCTTCAGATCATCAAAGTACAAAGAGCATACTAAATCTGACCATGAAAAATACAAGTAGTTTGAGCACTAAGTTGTCCACTGTAAAATATTTGAGTAAAATATTTTTCTACTCTGCTGTCAATGAATAAACAATGTTTGACCTCTTAAAGCATCCTACATAGCAGACACTTTCACAAAGCACCTTTGGTGCGTAGGTACAATGTTGACAGGTGACTCATTATCCTTTCTTCCATCAGTTTATTTAAAATCTATCCTTGGTTATTCCCAAATGGGATAACTTCATCATTGTAAAAGTAGTTTAGTGTTTAGCTTGAAGGATTCAACCTTTGCCATTTTTCCACACAAACATTAGTCAGCTTAACTGGATGAAGAAAATATGAAGAACCTTCCATGGCATCACCTGAACGTAACTCTCACAACTTAATACCAGGGACCATGGAAGCTAATCCATTAAAGTAAATTGTATTTGCTTCAACTGGATACCTAGAATGAAGAGTTTAACTCAATGTAATTATCACAGTTTACACCAGCTGAGGATCTTTCCTTCTGATCTTTGAGAAACTATATCAAAAGCCATGCAACTCGAAAAATAGGCTCAATAGCTGTATCTATGAGGCATTTACATAAACAAGATGAACATCGAATTCTCTTTGGAAACACAGGTATTGTCATACTGGATCAGACTGTCATTTACCCCATCCACTCTCCTGTCTTCACCAGCGGCCAGCAAAGATACTTCATAGGAAGGTGTAAGAAACCCCACAGCAGGCAGTTGTCAAGTAATCTCTCACCATGCCAGTCTCATCCTAATCTTGAAAATTTAGAAATTGATTTAAAACCTGAAACATATGGTATTATCTCCCTTCCAATATTCTTTTTGTTAGCAGTAATGATAATAACTCAGAAAGTTCTTATTCATATAAACATCCATCCCCTTTGAATCTTAATATTTTTAGCCTGAATGACATCATGTGGCAATGGGTTCCACAGTCTAATTACGGATCATGTAAAAAAGTTTCTCTTATGAGTTTTGAATATGCCACCTTTCCATTCCATTGAATGTCCCCTGATTTCTGTGATATAAGACTGGGAATATAGAACCTACCAACCTTTTCTATACCGTTACTTATTTTATGTATTTTTATGTCTCCCCAATTCACCTCTTCTCTAACGTAAACAATCTCTGTTCATATGAGAGTTTTTTCAGGCCCTTGATTATTCTCATCTCTCTTCGGTGAACCCACTCTAACTGTGCAATATCCTTTTTGAAATGGGGTGACTAATGCTGTACATAGTATTCTAAATAAGGCCACACCATTGATCTATATTCTTTTCTTTTCTGATAAAGGCATTACTTTTTCATCTTATTCTTATTCTAGGGATGAGGAATAATATGTAAACCCTCCACTTGGAGTCATCGTGGATAGTTCTCTGAAGATGTCCATGCAGTGTGCAGAGGCAGTCAAAAAAGCAAACAGCATGTTAGGAATGATAAAAAAGGGGATAGAGAATAAGAAGGAGAATATATTATTGCCCTTATATAAATCCATGGTATGTCCACACCTTGAATACTGTGTAGTTTCTCATTTAAAAAAAGATATACTGGCACTAGAAAAGGTTCAGAGAAGGGCAACTAAAATGAGTAGAGGTTTGGAATGGGTCCCATATGAGGAGAGATTAAAGAGGCTAAGGGGGGATATGATAGAGGAATATAAAATCATAAGTGATGTGGAGAAAGTAGATAAGGAAAAAAGTTATTTACTTATTCCCATAATACAAGAACTAGGGGCCACTACATGAAATTAATAGCAAGTTTAAAACAAATAAAAGGAAATTCTTCTTCACACAATGCACAGATACTTTTTGGAACTCCTTACCTGAGGAGGTTGTGAAGGCTAGAACTATAACAGTATTTAAAAGAGAACTGGATAAATTCATGGAGGGTAAGTCCCTTAATGGCTATTAGCCAGGATGGGTAAGGAATGGTGTCCCTAGACTCTATTTGTCAGAGGGTGGAGACGGATGGCAGGAGAGAGATCACTTAATCATTACCTGTTAGGTTCACTCCCTCTGGGGCACCTGGCATTGGCCACTGTCGGTAGACAGATACTGGGCTAGATGGACCTTTGGTCTGACCTAGTATGGCCATCCTTATGTTCTCATGTTCACTTCTCTCTTGGTTAGTCACGGTTTCAAACAGGACATTTTGGTGTTTGTGTCCCACAAGAACATTTGTAGGATCCCATAGCTTTTTTCATGAGGTTAGAGCCATGCCAGTCATGTCTTTCCACATGCTCTACAATTGGAAAGACTTCAATTTATCCCAGTCTCCACTGGCAGAGAGTTTCTCAGCCTAGGCCACGGCACCAATAATGCTCTATCTCAGGTTCTGCCCTGGGGATGGTCATCTTTAGTCACCATAGTCTTAAATTAAGTAATTGTCTTTGGAATGTTTAGCTTCTTAAACACCCTGTATTTCATTAGTAGCAGTACCCCTTTACCTTACTAATCCACTCTCCCAAAATAGCAGTTTGACCCTCCTACTATGCCTTTTCCCTTCAAGATAACTGCAATCCAGTTGACCATTTCCATTCTACCTTTGAATCAAATGTTCCCCACATTTTTATCAGTCAAAATTAAGTTTCAGTCTGTTTTTCATATTATCTGATCTTTGGAAGAGAAAATGAAAACATATAACAGTAATTATTCTGCTAAAAAAACTGCCAAATACCATTTAAATACAAGCAGGTCTAGAAATGTCAAGGGGAAGAATAAGAAAAATGCATGGGTTAATTAATAAACCTTGTATATTAAGTGTCAGACCATCACCTCTGGTATATGGTATGTATCAATGCAGAACTTGAAAATCTGCTGTGTTAGTGAGAATGCAATTTTAGATGCAATTTTAGAGGGTTTCACAGCAATTTGTATTGACCATTAGAATTTAGAATCTGGCTCCGAGCACCTAATCTAAAACCCACCACAATTCATCAGTGAACAAGTTTGATCATTTAACTGAACTTTAGAAATGCAGTCATCCAGGTTCACATCCAGCAAGGCATCTTAATCTGATTTAATCTGAATTACTCTCAAAGATCAGTAACTTCAAAAAAGAGAGCATTTCAGCAAGTCTCCAGTGTGGATTTTCCCGATTTGTTTTACATCAGGCAGTTGTCAGCAGTTACATAGCCTTATATGCTCCTTTGTAAAAAGGCAACTACTGTGTTCCAATCATTAAACTGAAAATAGCTTTATAAAAGATCTACACATCTAATACATTTTCTTTGTACTTTTTTAATGCTTTTTCCACACTGAAGCAGTGCTGAATTATAGAGGCTCTACCTGCATTCTCTCTTTATATTATAACAACTGCCTAGGGCTTCCAACTACTCTCATTGTTCAAGCTGTGCTATGGTCCATATAGAAATAAACATCACTAACAGATTTGTTTCACATTTTAGACAAAAAAAGGCCTGATTCTGTTCTCATTTTTCACCAGTGTAACTCCATTGACTTCGGTGAAGTTACTTCTGATTTACTTCATTGTAACTGAGAGGACAATCAGGCTCCAAAAGTATTCACTGATTGATGACCTATATTAGTGGCATCCAAAAAATTGAACGTCAGCATCCCTAATATTTTAGAAGGCCTCCTTTCCCCTATTTAATCAGGCCTTCATTCAGCAAGACATTTAAGTGTGTACCTAACTTTCAGCATAAAGCAGTCCCTTTTAACTCAGTGGAATTAATCATGTGTTTAACGTTAGCTGCAAGTACCTTGCAGAATTGAGGCCTTAGTCTTTTTAAGGGGAACTTTTCATGTATCATGTGTTCTGCTGTAGGATGACATTAGATGCTTTCATATTAACTTGAAGCAGAGCAAGCTTCCTGAGCCTATGACGGGAGAGTAATTCTACATGAATGTAAAAGCAGGATAGGAACATTGACCAGGAATATTTATGAGTTTGTGCTTGCGGTTTTCTATTTTTATAAATCTATTAAATCTCACCAGAGGTCTTTAATACATCAGTTTCATTTCAAATACTTTACTTGAAAATGTATGTAACTTTCAGATTAATGCCAAATTAAATTAATATATTGTCATATGTAATATAACAACCCATTCAGGAAGGAGAAAGATAATAAGTAGATATTTACTTCTGTTAAGGTTGAATGTCAAGACTTTATTATTTGAAGAGGTAAAGATTGACCAACACATCAAAGTCAATATTTAATTGTGAGGACAATAAATCTTGATGACCAAAATATGAAATCAATATGCAAGACCCTTGTGTCATCATTTACATTTGTGCAAACTGAATGCTAACAGCATAAAATGCTTTCAAATCAGAATGATCACATTTTACACCCACTTTAACAGGTGTAAATGACTGAAAAGGATGCAAATCAGAGGAGACTCAAATACGTAGGCCTGGTCTACACCTAAAACTTAGGTTGACCTAGCTACATCACTCATGACTGTGGAAAATTCCATGACCTGTGTGACTTAGGTTGACCTAACCCCCCACCCCACTATAAACACAAGTAAGTTGAAAACAAAAATCTTCCATCGACCTAGCTACTGCCTCTCAGACAGATAGATTAACTGTATCAATAGAAAAAACTCTTTCCCCCACCCCCACCACAGACTGCATCTTCACTAGGAAAAAAGGGCTGCTCTTAATTTTAACCCAAGTTAAAATGCTAGTGAAGACAAAAGTTTGTAGTTTTCACATAAGTTAGTGGGTTGAGTTATAGACTATGCTCCCCATATTCTTTAACTTGACCTGCTGACTCAGGTGAAAACTACAAACTGCCTTGTCTTCAACAGGACTTTACCTTTTTTTTTTAACTAATGAAGACAAGGCCAGAGTAAGTGAGACCCTGAATTATGTTCTTACTTCTTTAAAGCTAATTATCTCTGTGACGCTGGTAAACCAGGTGCCAGCTCTTGCCTAGAGTGTAGGCATCAGCTAAGCACTGACAATTTCATAGCTGGAAACCAGAGCAGCTCACCTGTATTGTTCAAGGTAGGTGTCAGACTTGTAAAGATGTGTTTAGACTGTAAAATGCTTGCAAGTTGCTGCATACATTAATCTTACTTGTAATGTCTGTATCCCATGATATAAGGTAATAGGAAAGTTTTGCTTTACAATTATAAAAATGCCTGCTCTAAACTTGTTAACCTAGGCACAGAGACTGGTTTCTGTGATGGAGAACCACTATCGCCCTGGGTAAATTGTTCCAATAGTTAAAATGTTACTAGCTGCTCGCCACACTTGCTCTAAAAGGGAAACTGAAATTAAACATTATGGGGTGAGAGGGAGATCTGACTATAGCTGACAAACCTGACAGGACTCAGATTTTAAGACCAGAGGAGACCGCTGGGATCATCTAGTCTGAACTCCTGCATATCGCAAGCCTCAGAACCTCACCCATCCACTCCAGCAAGTGACCCGTGCTCCATGCTGTAGAGGAAGGTAAAAACCCCATAGGGTCTCTGCCAATCTCACCTGGGGAAAAATTCCTTCCTGATCCCAAATATGGTGATTGGTTAGACCCTGAGCATGTGGGCAAGACACAGCAGCCAGACACCTGGGAAAGAATACTCTGTAGTAATTCAGAGCCCTCCCCATCTAGTGCCCAATCACTAGTCAGAGATATTTGCTATTAGCAGTTGCAGATGGAACACATGCAATTGGAGGCAATCTATCATACTATCTGTTGGGCCAGTGCCAAATTATTATGAATTGCTGTGACTGATACGAATAAATGTGGTAAGCATGAGTTTGGTATGGCTTGGTATGCCTGAACTTGCTAGAGGATTCTCAGAGCAGGATTTTCTTAGCATTAGATAAATGATGTGGAAAACTACTGGAGGTCCTAAAATTGCACTTGAATGGTTAATAAGGGCTCGATGGACATGTATGTTTCAAATTGAACTTTGTAATATATCAGCAGAGAACCAGCTCACAGAATAAAGATGGTGTAAAAACATGCGATCAGTTCATTCCATTTGCTACAATCTCTTCTCAAATCATTCAGTTGTTAACCTAAGAGAACATGTATGTCTTTCCACTTTCCAGTTGAAAAATCAAGGGCTCAGTTTTCCGTGGTGTCCAGGCAGGAAGAGAGTGCACCCAGGAAGTCAGCTGTAGCTCTCTGATCCTATGCTACCTGGCCCCAGCAGAAGTTAGAGGAGCTGGGAGCCTGCTCTAACTTATACCATAGCTGTAAGGTTGCTGAGGGACTTTACGCTGGTGGCAGACAGGGATAGTGAAGCTCCAATCCCCTACGCTGGAGATGTAGCAGGGGCGTGGAGAAGCTAGGAACTTGCTCTGCGGCCTCTGCCAGCCTTACACCTGCACAATGGGAATTCTCCACTGGCTATGGATGTAATTCATTCACTTAGCAGCAGCTGAGCAGCACAACATGGACTGGAAGATCTGGCCTTCCAGTTGTTAAATGTTCAGAAGCAGTGAAGGCAAAATATATATAAAGTGTGCTGTTTGCTTTTACACACTTTTCAGCTGATAGCAGTATATTTATTCTTTCTCACGTCCCGGAGAGCAGAAAAATGACATAATAATGGAAGAACTGGACACAGGGGTATTTGGGTTATAAAAGAGATGGTTTATACCTGTTATTAACTTTCTGTACTTGGCAAAATGTTTAAAAACTGGCAAGGGAGACTTACGGGCAGAATGTCATTACAGCTGCAAAGGTGGACTGAAATCAGCAAATGGCTCTTGGAAGACTGGTGACTAGGGATAAGGAATTAGAAAAAAATGTGTTTCACATCTGAGTGACAAGACCAAAGCATAGGACTCAGACTGCTAATTGGTTAAAAAATGTATACAAGCAAGCTGGCACTTGGTAACTGAAGCAGGTCATATGTTGATGTTTGGCCTCTATAAACATAACAGATGTCTTTTTTCACAGGTCAGGCAAAGAGGAGAGACAACTGATTTAACAGCTAGGGATATGCAGAGAGAAAGAGAAAAAACCTGGAGACAGTCCCATACACCATGTGAATTTCACAAATATATGTGTAAGAAAGGGAAGGATAATTCTCTCCATGGTTCTTTTCACAGGTGTTTACGCATTTGGCATTGGCAGTAATATTTTGTATCGATGCAGCAGACGTGCAAACTAAAATTCTTTTACACTTACAGAAAAATAATTATCCTTTAAGTTGACTTACAGCTGCTCTAATCATCCATCAATGCTGCTCTCCACTTTTTCAGAACTTACACTGTTGAAGTGAGTTGTTTCATATGGAGCTTACTGAGGAAACAGCCTAGTTTCCAAGTTGACTTCGAGGAATGATTGAGGTGACACACTGGCTTCATTTAACAGTGTTGGTTACTAAGTAAGAAGATTTCCAGCAAGTGTAAATTACAAAAGATCAGCAAAGATGCTATATGGTGCTCAGCTATCATACTCCTCTGAGAGGAGGGATAGTTCTGTAGTTAGGGGATTGCCCTAGGTTGTGGGAGATCTTGGTTCATTTCCATGCTCTGCCACGGACTTCCTTAGAGATCTACTGGTGAAAAGTGTTGCCTAAGAAACAGGCATTATAATCAGCATGATATTGAAGCCTGAACACAAGATAGTTGATGAGTAAAATACAGGAGATTTTAACAGTGCAAAAGAGAGCTTCTGTTTTCTCTTCTAGGGAGAAATCTGGAATGGCAATGTCACTAAAGAATAGTGGTCAACATTTCCTAACTCTATTTGTGGTACAAAATTTTTCCTTTTAGAATAGGAATGTATTGAAGTGTCTCAGGCACCAGTGTATCCAACACTTAGCTAAGAGGATGCTATCTGTGTAATTATACCCTATAAAAAGCAGATAAATAAGGTTAAGTGTCTAAAGCCTTAAGTTAGACAAATCAGTTAAGGTGAACTCAAAGCTGAGATTAGGCCCACCTCTGAAAATGAGAACTCCTACTAATATATGTGCATTTATCAGTCATGGGAGGGTTTTGGTTTAAATATTACTCTATTTTTTAAAAAAGGGTGTTTGCTGTAATAAGGATAAATCACAGGATCTAGCCCATGGTGCAAGAAAGTTAAAATGAGGTTATAAAGCTATTTTTTTTACAGAAGCTCAGCCTGATCCTCACCTGGTACATAGTTCCATTGACGGAGCTACACTGATTCAAATCAGCTGAGGTCCTGTCTTTGTATAGTTAAACCATTCTTTGCAATTCTGACTGAATTCACTTCCATCAACGGACTTTTTTATTGCCCTAACACTCACATTTGCCAACAATACTTACATTAATACCTTTTAAAAATAATCATTGAATTATTGTACCTAGATTTTCAGACAGATACTTGGGGCTGCATTCTCATCTGGTGTAAACAGGCATGCGTCCTTTGAAATCAGAGTTATGTCAGTGGAGGATCTGATACATACTATTTCATATATTTGGAAACTGAACAGAGTACACCAATAATATTTTTCAGCAATCTTACAATCTAGTTAGGCATGCCAATTGCCAAATACGTAAGAAGAGTTGTGTAAATAAAGTACACTGGTTTCTGGTGTTGTTGATGCGCAGATGTACTGTTTTTTGTTGATTCATTTCTAGGATAAGCCATTTTTTAAAAAAAACTTCTCTACTTGCATTCTACTTCCTGTAAAAGGAATTCAGAATTATCCAAGTGAAAGGAAAAAGCTATGCCTGTGTCTGATTGGATTACACCCAGTTTAACAGCTGTGCAGTGGTCATACTGGAAGTGTGTATCTTGTGGGAGGGGAGATTCTGTAATTCAGCATTTTAACTAACTGTGAATTCAATCTTTTGTACCTCTCAGAGCAGACTAAATGCTGCACTTCTATTCATTGCCTATTACTTCTCTTGTATGGTGTTTGACGGTGCATTTGTGAAAACAACCTATAGCACTGTATCAGTTTTTCTTTTGACTGATAGATTTTATCATGCATACAGGAAGCAACTGCACTTTTTAACAGAAATCAAGGAAAAAACAAGATATAAATTTTATCTTTCTATATCACCTTAAACAAAAGAATTCAGTAAAGCATTTGTTTCTCTCACAGACATATTTCTAATTTCACTCATAATCTAAACTGTTATTATATTAGAACAAATATTGATTTTTTTTGTCACGCTGGATACAGAACAAATCACACCTTTCACTGAACACACTTTTGGGAAACTACAGGCTTAGAAACATTTTAATCATAGAATCATAGAATATCAGGGTTGGCAGGGACTCGGGAGGTCATCTAGCCTAACCCGCTGATCAAAGCAAGACCAATCCCCAACTAAATCATCCCAGCCAGGGCTTCATCCCATTCCAGTGCTTCACCAGCCTCCTAGTAAAAATTGTTTTTCCTAATATCCAACCTAAACCTCCCCATCTGCAACTTGAGACCATTACTCCTTGCTCTGTCATCTGCTACCACTGAGATCCATCCTCTTTGGAACCCCCTTTCATGTAGTTGAAGGCTGCTATCAAATCCCCCCTCATTCTTCTCTTCTGTAGGCTAAATAATCTCAGTTCCCCCAACCTCTCCTCATAAATCATGTGCTCCAGCCCTTTAATCATTTTTGTTGCCCTCCGCTGGAGTCTTCAAATTTTTCCACATCCTTCTTGCAGTGTGGGGCCCAAAACTGGACACAGTACTCCAGATGAGGTCTCACCAATGCCGAATAGAGGGGAATGATCACATCCCTCGATCTGTACATTCCACATTTCTGAAAGTTCTTACAAGCTAGAAACCTTAATCTGTGACAGCTGTGAAGGGTAGGAATAAAAATAGAAGCAAACAGGATGCTCCAGGGTTCTCAAATACTATGCTGAAAAATAAAATAGGCTTACTGGAACTTGCTGGAGGAAAAGGAAAGTGTGGAACAAGGAGTGAATGATAGGCCATTAAATGCAATACAACCTTTGGATTTGGAAAGCGATGGAAAGCTTATGAAACAAAGAGACAGAAAAAGGCTTTTCTAGGTAACAGGAGATGCTAAGAAAGAAACTCTTGCATCCTCAGTGGCAATAGTATAGTGGGCAGAAAAAGCCAATGCTAAATGATCAGAGAGGGGGTTACACAGAGCTCAGGCCCATTGGAAGATTTAAAAATAGGGAGATCCACAAGGAATGGGGTCCTGAGATGAATGGTGAGACCAGGGAGTTAAATGAGGACTGTGTGTGTGTGGAAAAAGTGGGCAGCAGCAGTCTGCACTTACTGGAGTCCAGACAGCTGGGATTTGGGAGGGTCTAACTGAGTTACAATGGTCAATGGAGGAGAAGGTGAATATTTCAGGAAAGAGGGAGTTGTTACAGCGGTGTACATGGTCAGGGATGCAGAGGTGGTCATGAGAACTGTGATAGACCCAGGCCAGTTGGGAATAGCAGAGTAGTTGAAGGGAGAGCTACTGGCCACTGGATAAGCAGTTTTCTGTTCCCTGAGTGACCAGAGCACAAGCTGCTCCAGACTAATGAGAACACCTGACTCCAATTAACCTGCTAAGAGTCAGGTGAGGCTGTTAAGCACCTGACTCTAATTAAGGTCCCTCTGATGCTATAAAAGGGCTCACTCCAGCCAGGCCAGAGGGAGCCAGGGGAGAGGAAGTGTGTGCGAGGAACTGGGAGCAAGAGGTGTGCAAGAAGCTGAGAGTGAGTAGGCATACGGCTGGAGGACTGAGAAGTCCAAGCGTTATCAGACATCAGGAGGAAGGTTCGGTGGTGAGGACAAACAAAGTGTTGGGAGGAGGCTATGGGGAAGTAGCCCAGGGAGTTGTAGCTGTTGTGCAACTGTTCCAGGAGGCACTCTAGACAGCTGCAAATCCAGAGGGCCCTGGGCTGGAAGCCAGAGTAGAGGGCAGGCCCGGGTTCCCCCCAAACCTCCCAACTCCTGATCAAACACAGGAGGAATTGACCTGGACTGTGGCTTCTACCAGAGAGGAATGTATCTGGGCTGTTTGCTGACCCACAGGGTGAATCTGTGAGGTGAGCAAATCTGCCAATAAGAGCAGGACCCACCAAAGTAGAGGAGGAACTTTGTCACAGAATCTAAAAGCATAGGATATCTAGAGGAGGCAAGAGAGTTCATGTTCAAGGTTCAGTGTGGACAAATGATAGTTCTGAGTCGAGGAGAGAAATTGATATGGAGATGTGTTTGAGGATATTTCATATATTAATTGATTTTATGGCTAGAAAGGACCATTATGATAAGCTCTTCTGAATGTCTGCATAACTCAGGCTATGGATTTCATCGTGACTCTTGCTTCAAGTCCAGTCACTTGTGGTTGAACTAGGGGATATCTTTTCGCATTTTCATCTTTGACATATTTGGATGAAGAAATCTGAGATGAAACCACAAGTTTCTTGGTCAAGATAGGCACAGAGGATGGATGAGAAGAAGTCACTAATGGTAGTAGAAGACAGATATAAAAACATATATACTATTTATCAATTTAATTTTTCAGAGAAATACTTCACAGAAAAGATTTCCTCCTCTTAAGGAAAATAATTAGTTGGTACCTCATCCAATAGAAAATATATTTGGTATTCCAAGCAACACCTGCCGCCATCACCACCATTGGATGTATTTCTTTTAATTTCATTTCTTTGTCTAAGAGAGCTTGGATTTAACCTGAGCATGAGCTGAAGTGGGCAGCATGAATTGACTTATTCTGCAGGTTGAAATACAAATTCTCAGGTCAGATCCTCAAACTGGTATAAATCAACATTTCTCCACTGAATCAATAGAACTGATTTGGTTTATGCCGGTGGAGGCTCTTACTCCTTATATTGGCATAATCTTGTACAATTCCTACAGGGAACTATTGCAGTATTACACTGGTAACAGGTATTGCACAGAGCTTTTTCATTAATGGAGCATCAATGCAGTGAAGATTACACAAAGTGTTCTACTGGAGCATATAGTCTGGCATATAATTACTATGAAAATACTCTGGATAGGAATTAACTTGATTTGCTCAACATTTCTTACCCTTTCTCCACTCCCATGAAATGGAGTCTCAGCTCTTGGAATGAAGCTATAGTGACTGATGTTTAGCTCTGGAAGGCCTTGGTTCAACCCCTGGTATGCAGGCCATAGTAAGAGGCCATTTTGTTGGAGTCCATTTTGATCTGAACTGCTGTGGGCCTTAGCAGCTCAGGATGAACTACCTCTGTCCAGAGTCACTATGTAAACTACGGGTCAGTGTGTGTTATGTGGCCTTCTTTGTACCCAAACCATGAGTGATATGAGTCCATTAGAGCTTGAGAGCCTGACTCTTTAGCTCAAACTGTAGAGATTCTCATATTTAGCTTTGATATTGCCCAAGATGGCAGCTGTCACATAAATACTTTGATAAATGGAATGAAAGACTGACTAGGAACTTTGTAACTTATGTAACTCTGTATGTTTCTCTGAAATGCTACACTGCAGCCTTCCAACAGCAATATTTTTTTTTTCTGGTAAATCACAATAGCCCGTGATATATCTGCCAGAATAACAGGTCACCAGGGAGATTATTTTTCCCTTTCTCTGATTGTTAAAAAACACAGTTGTCACAAAAATCAGTGCTTCCAGCCCCGTCTACAATATCACTATGTCTTGCACTTCAAGGGAATAGATAATAGAAAAGTAACTGTTCTCCCACGTTCTCACATTTTTAAAGGTAAGGTGGGAAAAAGAACACAGGACTTGAAGTCACAGAGAGACAAAGTCTGCTACATTTGCTATGCAAAAGTCACGGCAATGCGAGAAAGCTGGAAAAAGAGAGTAGCTCTCGTGTATACATTAGCACAAACCAACACACCCTTTTGATGCTATTATGCCACTTTAAAGAATAGGAAGCAAATTAGTGCACAGATATATCATTCACAGGTGGAGGGAAGCTCCAGACAAGGAAGGGTGTCTGCAGTTCAGAAAAGGGGACTTTATGTGACATCCAGATTTTAGCAGGCAAGTGCTGATTTTATGTTATGTGCCTCTATGGTAATGTGTAGGTGTTACCACTATTACCCACAGTTGCTAACATTGGCTGCCATTTTGAGTATGGTATTTTTGTTGGTAAGGTTGGCAATTAGCCCAAATTGTTAGAGATTAGTTACCAGGGGACATGTGAACTTTGAATTACAAGTAACTACCTGTCCAGGATACATAACATTCTGCCCCAGCAATTACTCTGAGCTGCAGATTTAGTTTATAAAATAACCCTTCAGAAAAGATTAAATCACTCACAAAGTTAGCAATTGTGAATGAGTACTTATATTAGCAAACAACAAGCTTTTGTTTTAAACACAAATATAACAATTTACAATAACTTCTTCCAGCTGTAGGTCTGATTTCTTAGGAGCATCCCTTAAAATGAAAGAATATTTTGCTTTTCACAGATTATTACATTTAATAAACAAAGATTACCTTAGTCATGATTTTTAAGCAATCTGAGATCAGTATATTGCCCCTCTGCCACTTGATTTCATTAACCTAAATCACATGATTTCATACACAAGCAGTTACATTTACTAGCTGTTAAGAACTCTTACAGGGTTAGAGAAATGGACTCTAGTTGTTTAGTGCCTGGTTCAGAGATGTCTTCCAACAGATATGCAGGAGTGGGGAGTGTACCAAGAACCTCTCTGCCCCCTACCCACACTGTGCCTCCTATACACATTTCGTGAATATATCATGCTGCTATTAATTATTCTCCTACCAAAGTCTCCTCCATACATAACTGCCTAGCTCATCCAGCTCCTATCGTCCCTCTGGACCACAAACTCCAAAATGCCTTGCTTCTCAGCTATACAGGCGACAAGGCCAGAGCTGGACCTTGAATCTCTCTTAAAGGGCCAGCTCACCCAGCAACTACTCCCCAATAGATGTAGCTATACACTATAGCTAACACTACACAAAAGTTGCCTTCACATTACCTCTATTTGGTGCCATACTGCCACTCAGCACACTTAGATCTAGGAACTCACAATTAATGCTGTGCTTGCCATTCAAAATGCAAGTGGCTTGGAAGAAAATGTAGGTTCTTTGCCACAAAGGGACTTCCTGCAGTGTCCAGGTGTGAATTAATATTAAAGGCCACAAAGGTAGCACTACAAAAGAGGGATTTTCAGTTTTTATTTATAACCAAAAGACCCCTTGTTAACTCTCCTTTCAAAAATAATAGAGCCTTCAAACATTCATTGTAGTTGTGGAACAGAAGCAGCTGTTGGTGCCATTAAATGTAATTACTAATGCAGAGGCAAAAGTAGCATCTGTAGTACTGTGGTCACCGCTCAGTCACTTTAAATGTATCTAAGCATGGAAATCTTTTTTAAAGTGGAACAGAGCAAACAAAAAAAATATTTGCATAGATACAAATGAAAATATGAATCAACCACAATTACTGAGAGACATGACTTAAATATACCTCTGTTCCTCTGTTTGAGCAAATTGAGATGATCCACATGAATTCCTGCTGCAATTCCAAACAAGTCATTGGAATTACACCAGGGGTGAATTTGGCTAACACAGTGTGCACAAGATACATCAAGATGAAGTACATAAAACAGAAAGTTTTGAGTTTAAATGCTCATGCTTTTCTAGGCACTCTTGTCGATTTAAAAAATTGCCTGCATTGTACCTTATAATAACTTTGAACATTTATCCATAAACAGATAATGCTTCCCAAGAGACAAGTGAATTTTTCTAAAGAAAAATGCATTTAGAAACATATAGTCACAAGTATTTGTTTTACATTCAGCATTAACTTGGCACTATGTCTAGTTCTTGGCAGTGTCTACTATGCTCGCCTTTGTCTTCTACCACTCTGTGCTCCAGTATTGAAGCCAACACCTGTGGCCATATAAAAGATTATGTACAGCAGCTGCAGGACTCAGATGTCCACAAGGAAATAAATTTCTAAAGCAGACACATTTGGATGTGTGGCTGGCTTCCTTGTTTGACTCTTTTCAAATCCTCTTTGGACGTCTGTAGGGCTGGGTGTTGTATCTATCAACTGTCTGACCTAAGCTTAGTGATAGCCTAGAATAGCCTCAAACACAGAAGAGAAGCTCATACTTACACTAGTCTAACTCTAGAGTCACTTCATTGAAGCCAACTGTGTTCTTTCAGATTTACACTGGTATACACAATGGAATTAGTTCAGATGAACTCCAGTGTAAAAAAGAGCAGAATCTGGGCCAAAGATTATTAAACAAGCTGCAGCTGGTACCCAGTCAATAAATCACAGCACCAATTCTCCTGTAGTATTTCCTGCTTTGTAGAGAATTTATTTTGTACTCTGAAAACACGTAGCTTTCTCACATTGATCTAGATATCCCAGATCCTTATTTAGGACCAAAGGATTGTAAAATACCTCTCTCACCGCATATAGGATTTAGCATACAGGATGCAGAAATAACATTAGACATACTGGGTCAGGGATATAAGAAAGCAACAGACAGTTCTTCTGTTTTTCAAGTAAATGACTTTCTTACTGTATTTTAGCTACTTTTTTGAACTACAGTAAACAGTTACAATTGACAAATTTCTATTTTTAAATAGATGTGGATATGGAGGTAGCAACTCACTTATACATACATGCCAGATTCAATAAAACTAAATGTTTTGAAGTTATTAGAATTAACAATTTGAAATAGAAATGCTCTTTATCTAAACTAGAGTAATGGAAAATATCAGCATCTCACTAGTTACATGGGTGCAGTCCCCTTGAAGTCAGTGTAATTGAGAGCAGAATTTGGCTAACAGTCTCTGATTAATCTGACATGTTGTCCCTGGCAGATCCTTAATGCAAACAAAGTGTCCTTGATGAAATTGGATCCATAAATTCTGAAGTGTGCTTTTTAGATTTTAGCTTCTAATCCCTCAGGAAAACTTAGCGAGGTTTAAGGATCTGCCAGGGACAATGTATCAGATTCAAATCCTACCATCAGATCTACCAAATAGATCTTAGATCCATGACTTACAAGTATTTCAGAATCTGAAAGAAATACACAAGCAAAACAATTTGCTGTCATTTATTTCAGACATGGGGATTGAGTAGAAGGGGAGGGTATTCTGTTCAATATGTCTGAAAGGATATTATTGAACACAAGTTATTTATGCAACCGGTATGGGTGTATTTCTGGACATTGTGGTACATGATGTGTGTGGCTGTGGACTGAAAGACCACGGGTGATACATTTGTTTGTCCATCTGTAACGTGCCACTCCTTTTGAACTTACACGCTCTCCCTCAATTTTGCCTCTTCAGGTTGTCTTTCAAAGCTTTTTCTACTCCCCAAGGTGTTTCTCACTTCTTCACAGCTCTGTCTTCCCTCTCCCTCCCCTTGGAAGATGTGCTCCTCCTATTAACATTAATTCCTAAGGAGGCAATCTTAGCCTAATATCTATATAAACACTCAAACGAATCTAAATGACAGCTGTGGGTTACCTCAAAGTCACAGTTCAGACCATAGTGGAGTGAAGAGGGGCTACAGTACAACTATACTCCATCTCCCATGTGGAATTTTGGCTGACAGGCTGACTAACGTTCTGCATTGACAATTCCACTTCTCAGAGAGAAAATAAAGTGCATTCGGTGCCCTGTCAAATCTTCCTGCTGGCGGAGTAGAGAAGTGGGGTTATGGTCACATGTCCTGAACTACTTCTGTGCTGCCCAATTACTCTGTGGTTTGTCCCTATGCAATGCACAATTGTAGGTGGGAGAGAAGATACTTGTGCAGTCTCTTCCTCCCTTCCCTCTCCCCAGATTTATGTAACTGTGCAGGCCTCAGTGTTCATGAAAGCTTCCTCACATCGGGCCTTAGTATGGGGTTGGGGGAGTGCCAGACAAAATTAACTGCTGCATAAGCAGAAATATCACTGCTGAAGTCAATGGAACAGCAACCCATTAGCCACTAGGGAGTATAGCTTTCAATCCGTATGATGTGAGAAATTCATTTAGTTTTCATATTCATTCATTCATTGGTTTCCCTGTTGAGATTACTATGACACATGTCAACAGAAGAGGATTTCAATTGACTGAACCAGGAACAGGACTGAAACCTCTAACTTATTTCAAATATGCCCAAAAGAGCCAGATGATGGTAATGCTGAGTCTCTGATGATTTGGGATGGATTGGGACTGGCTCACTACATATCAAGCCTCATCCTAAGCAAAGAAGACACTTAATGAAGAAGGAAAGACAATAACAGAAAACACAAAGTGTTAAATGCTTTTTTTGTTTCATTTTTCACCAAAAAGGTTAGCAGTGATCAGACAACTAACATCAGTTTAAATGGGGTAGAATGTGAAGCTAAAATAGGGAAAGAACATGTCAAGAATTACTTAGACAAGTTAGATGTCTTCAAGTCAGCAGGACCTGACAAAATACATCTTAGAATACTTAAGGAACTGGCTGAAGGGATCCCTGAGACATTAGCAATTGTCTTTGAGAACTCCTGAAGGACAGGAGAGATCTCAGAGAAACAGAACAAATATAGTATCTACTTATAAATAGGGGAATAAGGACAACCCAGGGAATTATAGACCAGTCAGCTTAACTTTGGTACCCAGAAAGATAGCGGTATAAGTAATCAAACAATCAATTTGCACGCACATAGAAGATAATGTGAGAAGTAACAGTCAACATGGATTTGTCGAGAATAAATCATGTTAAAACTAATATCTTTCTTTGACATGGTAACATGTCTTGGGGATGGGGGGAAGCAGTAGTATCTCAACTTTAGTAAGGTTTTTGATACTGTCTCACATGACCTTTTCATTAGCAAACAAGGAAAATATAGCCTAGATGAACCTACTATAAGGTGGGTGCACAACTGGTTGGAAAACTATACTCAAAGAGTAGTTAGCAGTTCATAGTCAAGCTGACAAGGTGTATCAAGTGGGATCCCACAGGATCCATCCTGGGTTCAGTTCTATTTAATATAATCCTAAATGATTTGGATGAAGGCATAGAGAGCACATGCATAACGTTTGTGGATGATAGCAAGCTGAGAGGGGTTGCTCATCTTTTAGAGGACAGGATTAGAATTCAGAATTACCTTGAATAACTTGAGACATTGTCTGAAATAAATAGGGTGAAATTCAATAAGGACAAATGCAAAGTACTGCAATTAGAAAGGACTAATCAGTTGCACAAATACAAAATGGGAAATGATTGCCTAGGAAGGAGTACTGAAGCAAAGGATCTCGGCGTTATCACAGATCATAGACTGTAATACAATACAACAATGTAATACTGTTGCAGAAAAACCCAACATTATTCTGGGATGTATTAGCAGGAGTCAACATGTCAGCAAGACATGAGAAGTATTTCTTTCACTCTACTCAGCATGAATAAGCCTCAACTGGAGAACTGTGTCCAGTTCTGGGCATCACACTTTGGGAGATAAACTGGAAAAATACAGAGGAGAGCAACAAAAATGATTAAAAGTCTAGAAAGTATGACCAACACGGAAAGATTGAAAATATTGGATTTGTTTTCCATAGAGAAAGGAAGACTGAGTGAGGATTTGATAACAGGTTTCATTTATGTAAAAGGTTGTTAAAAACAGGGTGATCAATTGTTCTCCTTGTCCACCGAGGACAGGACAAGAAGTAATGGGTTTAAATTGCAGCAAAGGAGATTTAGGTTAGACAATGTGAAAAAAACTTGCCAAACTGTAAGAGTTGTTAAGCCCTGGAATAAATTGTGTAGGTAGGATATGGAATATCCTTCACTGGAGGTTTTTAAGAACAGGTTAGATAAACATCTGTCGGGGATGGTCTAGATAATATTTAGTCCTGCCTCAGTGCAGGGGACTGGACTAGATGACCTGTTGAGGTGCCTTCCAATCTAAATTTCTATGATTCTATGTACATTCACAAGTAATCAATTTATCTGAACAGGAGGCTTTATTAAAATTCAAGATGTTTTCAGATAGCTAATAATAAACAGAGCTGAAAATGTCAAAAATGTCTTCAACTGTGTTCCACCTCCACCTAACATGAGAAAGTCAAAAGAAAAGGGCAGGAAAGGTGGAATTTACTTTATTTACTTTTTACACATTTTCAACAATTCTCTTATACTTATTTTGGCCTGAAATATTCACGTTATACTGACCAGAAGAAAATAAGTAGTGGAAAATAGCTGTGAGGCCACAGCCCTGAAGCATGTCAGGGTCATTGAGATTAAGGCCAGAAAGGCCCATTAGATCATCTAATCTGCCTGCTTGTATATAACAGGGCACCAACATCCACACACTAAACCCAGCAATGGAAATGAGACCAAAATAAAGGAGACATACAAGAGACCTGACTATTATGTGCCACAGGCAGATAACAGGAGGGACCGAGGTACCCTGTGCTTCAGGCTTCTTCAGTGGCAGGGAAATATTTAAATGACATATACACACATAATCCTGGCAAGAGACCTATGTGCTTAATTTCAAGCATGTGAATACTCCCATAAAGTCATCTGTACTACTCACTATGCTAAACCTATGCTAAAGTGCTTAGCTAAATCACAGCAAGAGTATATAGCACTTGCAGGTGAACCTATAGAAATAGCGACCATCTACCCTCTGGTATGTTTGGCAGTTCCCACTTCTTTCAGTGAAGTTGAACGTGCACATCTGAGAGATGAATTCAGCCCTTAGTTCTTGAAAAGCCATCATCTGGAATACTGTGTGTGCCATAATTGCCACCCCATCTCAAAAAGGACAGGCAGAATTCTGGGCATGGAGAGGGGGAGTGTGTCAGACAAGGCTGATGAGAATGACTAGGGACAAGGAACAGCTACCATAAAGAGAGAGACTGAAAAGACTGGGATTGTTTACCCTAGAAAAGAGAGGAATTAGAGGTGATGTGGTAAAAATATATGAAATAACGAATACAATATACTCTCGATTTTCCCAATCCCTTTGATCTGAATCTCCACATTATCTGAATCCACCCCTTCTCCCCAATGCTGGAGCCAAGAGATTCAGATAATGCAGAGGTTGAGACAACAGAACAGAGAGCCATGGCTCCTGCAACAGCACAGGGAGGCCTCTGCAGCCCTGTTGTCATGTGAGAGAGTGAGTGGGGGCATGATGGCAGAGCTGCTGCAGGGCTGGTGACACCCAGTCACCACTGATGCCAGGTGCAGGGTAGACTCTCTGCAGGCTCTGCTGTGGCCTGCCAGAACTGCAGCCTCTTCTCCCGCCCCCTCACCATGTCTTGTCCCTGCAATATTTGAGAGGGCAGGAGTTGCAGCACAGGGAGCCCTGGGCAGCCCTGCTGTCGTGGACATGAGCGAATAGGGGCCATGAGAGTAGAGTTGCAGAGGGCTCCCTAAACTGCCATTCCTGCCTTCTCGATTATCCAAACTCCTGACTAGCTGATGAATATCCATGGCCTGCATGCTAACTGGATAACTGGGAATATGCTGTATATAGAGAATATAGTTAGGAAACTTTCCTTATCCCTGTCTCATAACATAAGAAGAAGGGGACATTCGATAACATTGAAAGGTGGCAAATTCAAAACTGATTAAAGAAAATCTTTCTTATTACATGTAATTAAACTGTGGAACTCATTGCCACAGGGTGGCATTGAGGTCAAGAATTCAGAAACAGTCAAAGAGGGACTGGATGTTCATAGAGATAACACAAATACCTAGAGTTTTAAAAATTAATGCTGACAAGAAGCATATCGGAAGGAAGATAAAAACTCAAATTTCAGGAGTTAACGCAACTGCTAATTATCAGCCATTAGGATGAGACCTACATGGGGGGCAGATGCCTCCTGTGGGGTTTCTTCTATCTTCCTCTGAAGCATCTAGTCCTGGCCTTTGTCAGAGACAGATTTCTAGACTAAATGGACCATGGGAATGGACCATTCTGGAAATTGCCATGTACCTATTATTTCCTTATATATCAATACCTCCAGCTTCCTAATAATTTTTCTCATTCTTCTCTGAATTTCATCAAGAAAGCAGAATTTTTTGCTAGTAAAATAATAATTATAATAAAAATGATCTGGGTAACAGTATTCTAGGTATGGGCTCACTTGTGTTATATTCAGAAGAGTTCTGCTAGTAAATATTCAGTCCAGAGGCACTATGCCTTTTTTGGCTGAAGTGATGCATTACAAGTTCACTAGATCTTTTAAAGCATTTCTATTCTCTATGTACTCTATGCTCCTACCAATGAGTAATGGTTTCAGATTATTTTTTTCCAGATATATCAATGCACATGTTTCCAAGTTGTTATTGACATATCAGTATTTCTATTCTCTCTAGATGTCTTAACGCTATTTATATCTGGCTTAACTATTGGTTGCAACATCTCCCCATTTGCTGTAGTGTCCTGATTTTCATTAAGATGATGTCTCCAAACTCATTCAGATTTTCACTAAAGATGCTAAATAAGGCCAGAGCTAGGAAACTCCTTATAGTCCCTGATCAGCCAACTCACCCTAACTCAACAGATTGCATCAGGGCACAATCTTGTCTTTATTGTCCTTCAGCTCCATTTGACAGTGTTTTTCTCCAAGCTAATGTGAATGAATTTTCTTAAATAAAATGTTGAGAGACAATATATGGGATGATTTACTAACACTTGTATGTATTATTAACCAGAAGCTGTTGCTCCATAGTTAAAGTGAAGTCACTTTCCCATGATTAGACTGATTTTCAAACACCCAGTCCCAGGACAAAGGAGGAAAGGCGATGCTGGGCTATGGATGGGGATGAACAAAGTCTCTTTTCCATGCTGTATACATTTTGCACCACTATAATAAAAACAATGTCTGCAAATAAAAATTTAGGGGATCCAGCCTGATTCCCACTGCCATACAGCCCTTCAGAGCTCTAGTTTCTTCCAAATTACACCACCCATCTACATTTTATTCTCTATGCTTAAAGAGATGGAGCTGAATTATGCTCTCTGTTACACCATTATAAGCCTCATAACTCCATTTATTTTAGTGGTGTTTCTCCAGATTTACACCCTTTAAACTGAGAGCAGGATTCATCTCTGTCTCTTTAGATTTACTTGTTCTTTGTCATATCTTGGCTATGTATCATTATCTCACTGAAATCTTCTGTTATGAAATGATGGTGAAAATAATTTGGTAACAATATAGTTTTGTGAATTTTCTTATGGAAAATATGCCATCTTTAAGAGTCATCTTCTCTTCAGCTGACCAAAACATCTACAGATGAAAAGATTCATTTTCTTTTTTTCCTACATTAAACAGCAGCAACAACAAAAAACAAATCTGCTGTTCTGATGTTTCAAGCTTCTCCAGAGCCATATCCCCACCCTGCCAGCAGACAAATATGTCATCTCTATATCAAAGATATACTGGTGATTTCAAAGTTGCTGAGCTCACTGCCTTAAGAATAATTTGCTAAGCATATTGTTATAAATGATGTTCTCAAACTGACCTTGGTGTGACATTGCGTGCTTGAGAATGGTGTCTATCTAATTAAGTATGTGAAGTAAAGATGAAGCGGGTGAATGCAGGTTGTGGACTTTTGCCTCAGTAATGTCGTTGGTTTATTGAATGGAACATTGTTGCACTTCTCTGCTATTGTTTTTTGGTCTGTTCCTGGATCACAGAACAGATTTTAACAACTGACTGTTAGCTAAGGCTGTAGAGCAGAGTCATTTTATATCTTTCTCTAAGTGGTCTCAGTGCCACTAGATGGGACAGAACACCACACCCAGGAGGTGTGTGGGTTACACTAGATCTATTCAGACCAAATAATAAATGATGGAAAAGCTTTAACCCGCTTCTTGGTGTGTATTATTAATTTTGGCCCAACTACAGGTTTCAGGCAATACAGAATTAAGCTCAGAATTCACTAAAACATAGGGATTGTCTACTTAGGTAAACTGACAAGTATTGCGGTAGTGGAATAATTATTTCTCTGTAGCTATGCTGGTCAATTTTCCCATATAGACAAGCTCATAACACAAAGAGAAAAGTCCAGTCTCTCACATGGACGCCTACTCACTATGGGCCAAATCCTGGCCCCACTCACAAAGGGGTGGGGGGAAGGTTTCTACCAACAGGATGAATGCCAGGATTGTGGACGATGAAATCTTGCTTTCCAAAGCTGGCAGTAAGGCTTGAGGTACCAGTGTACAGTAGGCATACTTACAATTATCTGTCATTCTGGAAGATTCTAACATGCCCTGTGATATTCTCTATCTGTGTATAAATAGGTACTTCTGCTACAAATGGTACCATCTTTCACAGCAATGTACAATTATAAGGAGATGCTACATTGTGGATGGGCTGTGATGGATTTTGTAAGGTACATGAGAAAGAAGAGGACATGGTATGCTGCTCTGCACTCTCCCAGGCGTGTGCCCCCCCAGTGTAGGGGCCCCCGTTACATCAACATACCTCCTCGGTCCCAGCACAGAGGGATACAGTCACCCTGGATGAACCCTCCCCACTACCTGGTTCTCCCCTATGGTGATATACAATGGGCCAGACACTGATCTCAAGTTCTACCAATGTGAATCCAGAGGAACTCCAATGACTTAAATGGGATGATTCTAGATTTACGTTGTGGTTACTGAGGTCAAAGCTTGTTGCCAGGTGAGTAGAGTTGGAGACATAAAAGAAGCTTTAATTTTGAATTCGTTTTATCAGTCTGTGTATGCGGGACATTAATATCACTTAAAACATTTTTGCCTTTTAAATTTAGAGCTACAGCTCAGTACAGTGTATTACATAATATACACATTTAGTGCTCAACATTTACAGATGGAGGAATTCTTCCTTCAGTTGCAGAGCCACTCAAATTATTTCAGTCCAATGAACTTTATTTTATTTTCAAAATGCTTAACACAATATAAAGATGCACAGGTGTCACAACAGTCAAACAAACCAAAGTGAAAAGAAAGGTTTGCTACTTACCCCTGTCTGTGTCATAAAGGAAGACAAAACGGTTCCATTCATAATGATCCAGCAAACTTAGAAGAGCTCCCCGTAAAGACGGTCGCAGCTGCAGCACAAACTGGCTCTCACCCTCTGTGGGGAAACTTGGCGTGATGAGGGAGATGTGCAAGGCGCTGCAGAATGAGGTCAAGGTATGTACTGATCTCTTATCATACAATCCAAAAATGGCAAAAACTCCTCTAGAGTACTGGGAGCAAACTGCAACAGAACAAAACACACTTCAACTAGTAACAAAACCTTTAAACAAACATATTTTATACATATAATTTTCCAGCATATATATATGAAAATTCTTATTTATTTGGTCTTCTCTATTTAAATCTAAGTAAGAAACTTCAATTTTTATATGGATTTGTTTTTTAAACAAAACAGCACCAAACCTTTTGGACGCACTTGACTATAAATGATAATTTATCTCTGGCTTTTTGTTCTAATTAAAACAGCTTGTATGAATTAAATAAGAAATTAACATTTTGCATTCAAAGGAAAAGTCAATCTGCGGTATCTTAAGTTGCGAATGATATGCTTGTTATTATGAACTACATGCCATTCTACCTGTATTTTTCACTGATTTATTTCAATTCTTTAGGCAACTCTGAGCACTTATTTTATTTTACATGGAAAAGGAGGTTGTGCTTTGTGGCAGTCTTTTTTTTCCCCCTTCATCATAACAATTTCACTGTAAGCAGAAGTTCATTATAACCAAAAATAAAAACTTGAACATTGTGAATTGAAACAATTTAAGACTTTTATTTTCCTTCTCCATAAATTGAGCCGTTCTCTACAGTAGAGCTTCATCGTTACATATGCTGAATAGCAACTTACTCCATGAATGCTCCCACTGACTTGTTAGTTCACTTCTAGAAAAAATATATTAACTCAGCATAAGCAAGGACTTCGGACTCATGCTCAAAATCATCTCTCTCTATGCTCTGCCAACCTCTGCATGATCAGACAAATGATTTTCAGTGCATATTCTGATTTGCTGATAGGCCCTCTCAGGGCCCTAAGCAAAGCCCATTGAAGTCAACTGAAAGACTATCATTGACGTCAACAGACTTTGGATCAGGCCATTAATGATCCATGCACATGAAGAGACATGGCTGGTAAGATAAAGGCAGCTGGAACACTAAGAGTTAGCTAGCTGAGTTTGCAAGCGAAGGAAAGCAGGAATTTAGCGTTGTGTATTGTTGTTCTTTCCTTTCCTTAATCGGTCGGTACTCAACAAGGGAGAACCTGCAAAGGGAGAAAAACAGTGTGTTGCCCTGCCACCACTGCTAATTATTCCTCTGCCTGCACCTATAGTCCCCCTGCTGGGTGGAGAATGCTAGCTGATTATAGCAGTACCAGAGAAAGAAGAAGAACTGACTGCTCTGCCACCTCAGGCAGTTGATGGTGCTCTGACCCCACCCAAATCCCCCATCTGTGTGGTCAAGAACAGATATGCTGTACTGGCAACCAGGAGGTAAGGAGTAGATCTCAGTGGCTGAGGAGAAGGAGCCACCTGCACCCAAGGCTGGGAGGCGCACAGCCACCTCACCTAACAGGAGAAGGTGTAGGGTGCTGGTGGTCAGGGACTCCCTTCTGAGAAGGACATAGACATCCATCTGCCAACCTGACATGATGTCCTGAGAGACATAGTGCATGCCTGGATCTAGCATCCAAAATATTAAGGAAAGGTTGCCCAGACTCATACATCACTCTGACCACTACTCCATGCTTCTCCTCCATGTTGGCACTAATGGTACTGCCACATATGACCCTGAGCAGATCAGCAATTACTACATGGCTCTGGAAACAAGGCTGAAGGATTCGAAGGTCCTGAATTTCTTGTCCATCCTCCTGGTTGAGGGTAAAGACCCAGGGAGGGATATGTGCATCCTAGAAATGAATGCATGGCTGTGCAAGATGACAGATGATGAGAGAAGGATTTTGGTTTCCTTGACCATGGGATGTTATTACAGGAAGGTGGTTTGCTGGGAAGAGACAGAGTCCACTTGAACAAGAAGGGGTAAAGCAATTTTGTGCACCAACTCATCAACTTAATGAGGAGGGCTTTAAGCTAGGTTCAAAGGAGGCAGGTGATAAACAGTGTATGCCTTCTGCTTAGTGGGGAAGGAGTGCTAATAACTAATGATATCAATAAGGCTGTGGTGTTTAATGCCTATTTTGCTTCAGTCTTCACTGAAAAAGATAATGCTGACCAGTTACTCAATACAATTAAATATTAACAAGGGGGACGGAACACAAGCCAAAATAGGGAAAGAGCAGGTTAAAGAATATTTAGATAAGTTAAGTTGGCAGGGTCTGGTGAAATTCTTCCTAGGTTGCCTAAGGAACTAGCTGAAGCAATCTTGAAACTTTAAGCAATTATCTTTGAGAACTTATAGATGATGTGTGAGGTCCCAGAGAACTGGAAAAGGGCAAACATATTTTAAAAAGAGGAACAAAGAGGGCTTGGGGAATTGTAGATCAGTCAGCCTAACTTTGATTCCTGGAAAGATACTGAAATAAATTATTAATCAATCATTTTGTAAGCACCTAGAGGATAATAAGGTTTGTGGTAAGGAATAGCCAGCATGGATTTGTTAAGAACAAATCATAATAAACCAATACAATTTTCTTCTTTGACAGGATTACTGGCCTACTGGATTGGAAGAAGCAGTAGATGTGATATATCTTGATTTTTGAGTTTCACACAATATTTTCAAAAGCAAATGAGGAAAATGAGGTCTAGATGAAATTACTGTAAGATGGGTGCACAACTGGTTGAAAGACCATACTCACGGAGTAGTTATCAATGGTTCTTTGTGAAACTGGGAGGGCATATCTAGTGAGATCCCATGGGGTCAGTGGTTGGTTGGATACTATTCAGTATTTTCATTAATGACTTAGATAATAGAGTGGATAGCATGCTCATAAAATTTGCAAATGACACCACGCTGGGAGGAGTTGCAAGCACTTTGGAGGACAAGATTAAAATTTAAAACAATCTTGACAAATTAAAGAACTGGTTTGAATTTAACAAGATGAAATTCAACACAGATAAGTGAAACTCTGAAGTTAGGAAGGAAAAATCAAATGCACACTTACAAAATGCTCAACAAATTAGTTAGGTGGTAGTACTGTTGAAGAGGATCTGAGGATTACAGGGGATCACAAATTGAATATGAGTCAGCAATGGGATGCAGTTGTGATAAAGGCTAATATCATTCTGGGTGTATTAACAGGAGTGTACTATGTAAGACATGAATGGTAATTGTTCTGATCTACTCAGTACTTGTGAGGCCTCAGCTTGAGTATTGTGTCCAATTCTGGGTACCATACTTTAGGAAAGATGTGGACAAATTGGAGAGCAAGAAAAATAATAAAAGGTTTATAAAACCTGACCTATGAGGAAAGGTTAGCACACTGGACATGTTTAATCTCGAAAAAAGAAGACTGAGGGAGGACCTGACAACAGTCTTCAAATATGTTAAGGGCTGTTATAAACAAGATGCTGATCAATTATTTCCCATATCCACTGAACGTAGGATGAAGCAATGGGCTAAATTTGCAGCAAGGGAGATTTAGGTAAGAAATTAAGAAAAACTTTCTAACTATAAGGGGAAACAAATTCTGGAACAGGTTTCTCAGGGAGGCTGTGGAATTCCCATCATTGGAGGTTTTAAGAACATCAATGATGGTGTTTACTTGGTCTACTAGGTTTACTTAGTCCTGCCTCAACACAGAGGGCTGGACTCGATGACCTTATGAGGTCCCTTCCAACACTACATTTCTAGGATTCTTTGAAAACAGTCCATGCAGCTACTTTCTCTGGATAATAGTTCTTCACTAGCAATTTATTACAGTCAAAATGAATAATTTCCTACTCTTGCATTATAAGAAAAAACAACAATGTACTGTAACTGATACATAATTATTAAAATTGTTATATATCCCAAAATCACAGAAGTTACAGAAGGGAACAGTCAATTAGACCATCAAGTCAATTTTTCTGTAGTATATACTCAGGTATTTTTCTGTGCTATATAAACAAACCTTTGTTTCTTACAAGGACATTGAAAGAGCAAATTAGGAACTAGGTAGTAGCATTCTTGAGGCCTTCATTGTCTTCTATGTTTCAGAAGCCACCAGAACCCAGCGTGTGTGTGTGTGTGTGTATTTGAAATACTTTCCACGGCACTGAAAATATTTTTTCTTCAGTGCTGTATAGTATTTAGCCTGATTCTCCTAGTGTACGTGTGAAGTAGCTCCACTGAAAGAAATGGAGTGTAAAAAATAGAGTTTCACCAGTGAAAAACCTGTGTAAACAGAAAGGAGAATTGCAAGCTCAGACAAATGTGTAACTGTATAATGTGCTCAGACAAACGTGTAGCTGTATAATGCCCAGCTCAGTGATCTCCCCCCACTACCTCTCCTCCCCCAGTCTTAGTTGGAGTTTTCAGGTGCTAATGCAATACAAATAATAAAAATAAATAGATTTTTGCACGCTGGCACTTTATTCCATCACTGCTACAAACCTGATATATGGACTTTGCAATCACTTGTATATATATGATTCCTTAACCATTTTAATGCTCTTTTTCTTTTCTTTTATTAATAAATCTTTAGATTTTAGTTATAAAGGACTGACATCAAAATGTTAATAGGTAAGATCTGAGTTATATATTGACCTGGCTAACGGCTGATCCCTTGGGGTTGGAAGACCTCTATATCGGATGAAATTGGTTTTCAGTAACCACTCATGGGATGGTTCACTAACTAGACATGGGAGCATTAACTTGAAAAAAGGACATTCTTTGAAACAAATATTTTTATAATTGTTTGTCTTAATATGGCCGAGCTTGCTATTAAAATTTCTGAACACATTTGTGTTTATTTTTCATAGGATAGCCCTACATATATTTTCTTTTTTCTAACCTCTCTGTTTTCTTCATCATATCCCTTCACCTCGACTGAATGGATCTTTCTGGAACATGATTTCTGCTTCTGGTATCAGATATATGAACAATGAAGCTACAAAATATATGCTAAGTGGGCTAATTTCATCCCTTGTTTAAACTCAATTTGCCTTGAAGTTATACCACGTAAGAATTTGGCACATTACTTCAAAAATATGCTTGGCCTGTGGGCTGGTTTAGGATACTAATCCTAAAATACATTGCTACAATCTAACATTTAACAAATAGCCACTGTACTAAGACTGCTCTAATGAGGGACCTCCATCAATTAAATAGATATAAAATGGATAGGAACATAATAGAGAAAAATGGTGTCAGAGAAAATGGGTAGATGAAGCCCTTACATCTTCTTGAGGACTAGTCTAATGTCTTATGAACAGCCTTGAGGATGAGAGTATCCTGGTCTGAAATGGCCAAGAAGAAAGGTGAAATGGATAAATTGGGGATGGAAGAAGGGAATTTAATGTTTTTTATTTATTTACAGGTTTATTGATTGTATTTGATAAAACATATGCCCATCATAATCCTGAACATTTTGCTGTTATGCGGAATTCCTTCTCTCCACTCTTTGTCCTTGTCATTTATATTATATATTCTCCAAGAAAGTACATGCATCTTCCTCTGAACATGGAAAACTCTTTTTGAGTGCCACCTCAACTAAATACATTAATAATAACATAGTAAAACAATAAGGATAATGATAAATGTGGGCAGGGAGAGGCTAAATTAAGAAGCCTTTGCCAAAAAAGTAAATTTAATAAATATTTGACCTATCACAAGTTTCACCTCCTACAGTGTAAGTTCATTCAGTGAATAAAGTGTTGGGATGGAAATCAGAGATAGATTCTATTCCCACCTTTGCCACTGACCTACTTTGTGACATGAAGCAAGTCATTTTACATCTGTTTCATCCCCACTCTCTGTCTGCCTTGCCTTAAGTATTACAGGAATGCATCCTTAGGAAGTGCTACTTAAAGATCAGTATATGGATTGACAACAGTTCTTTTCACCAAAACATTAGGTCTCAGAAATGCACATGAATATCTTTTACATTTAACCCAGAGCAATACACCTCATGCAACTATAACTTCACCCCATAGGTTTGTCTATGTTTAACAAACTGAGATATCTCAGTTGGGAACTGTATGTGCTACTTAATATAATGTATTAATAAAATTTATTATTGTCATTAATAAATTAATAGTCTGTTAATCTGTATCCACAAAAACAACAAGGAGTCTGGTGGCACCTTAAAGACTAACAGATTTATTTGGGAATAAGCTTTCGTGGGCAAACAACCTACTTCTTTGCATGTTTTTTTTAACATTAAGTAATATTTTGTGGACTATGCCTTATAATTCTGTGGTGAAAGCCCTGATACTACACCCACTTAAACATTAGACCATAAGAACAGCCATATGGGTCAGACCAAAGGTCTATCTAGCCCAGTATCCTGTCTTCTAATAGTAGCCAATGCCAAATGCCCTAGAGGGAATGAACAGAACAGGTGATCATCAAGTGAGCCATTCCCTGTCGCCCATTCCCAGCTTCTGGCAAACAGAGGCTAGGGACACCTGTCATAAACAGATAGTTAAGGGTTAATGTCTCTCTTACCTGTAAAGGGTTAACAAACAGGGACCCCAAACACCTGACCAGAGGACCAATCAGGAGACAAGATAGTTTAAAATCTCGTGGGAGGGAAGCCTTTGTTTGTGGGTTTTGGGTTTGGCTTTGTTCTCTCTGAGTCCTGGACGGGGCTAGAGGTGTAACCAGGTTTCTGCCAATCTCCCTGCTACAGTCTCTTATCTGTTCAGAATTGTAAGTAGAAAAGGCGGTCATAGTCTTTAATTTGTTTTCTTTTTTATTTGCATATGTGTACTTGCTGGAAGTAGCTTAAATTGTGTTTCTGCTGGAGAAAGTTTCTTTCTATTGTTTATAAGTTGAAAGACCCTGTAACTTTTTACCATCTAAAGTGCAGAGATAAACCTGTTACTTTTTTCTTTCTTTTTTTATTAAAAGCTTTGCTTTAAGACCTGTTTGAGTGTTTTCTCCTAGTTAAGGCTCAAAGAAGCTTGAGTCTGTGTTGCCTGAGAGAGGGAATGGTAAAGTTCCTCTTTGTGTTAGATTCACGGAGTTGAATCAGGTGATCTCGTAGTGTTCCCAGGGTGGGAAGGAGCTGGGGAGGAAGGAGGGAGGGGGAAGGAAATGGTTTATTCCCCTTTGTTGTGAGACTCAGGGAATTTGGGTCTTGGGACCCCCAGGGAAGGTTTTTGGGGGAGACTAGAGTCGATCAGGCGCTCTACTCTAAGTCCTGATTGGTGGCAGCCTATCAGATCTAAGCTGGTAATTAAGCTTAGGGGAATTCATGCTAATACCCATATTTTGGACGCTAAGGTCCAGAATTGGGAATTATATTATGACAACACCGTCCCTGCCCATCCTGGCTAATAGCCATTGATGGACCTATACTCCATAAATTTATCTAGTTCTTTTTTTGTAACATTTATTTAACTAGGCATGTCAATTGTCCCTGTCAGGTCAACAGCACTACCCATGCACATTAAGTTAAACATATCCTTAAGTATTACAGGAATGCATCCTTAGGAAGTGCTACTTAAAGATCAGTATATGGATTGACAACAGTTCTTTTCACCAAAACATTAGGTCTCAAAAATCCACATGAATATCTTTTACATTTAACCCAGAGCAATACACCTCATGCAACTATAATTTCACCCCATGACTGGCTTACCAGCTTATTTAAACATACGCTCTTACAAACACTGAAACCCTCAGTTTAGTGGGCTAGATCATACAGTAATTTGGAAATGTGATACAGCATGGCCAGAGGGCAGCAGGAGAGGGTTAGAAGGGAGCCCTATTCCCTGTAAGGGGAAGAAAGTTTGCTATAGATTAATTAGAGCACCTGAAGCCAGTCACATGATAAAAACCCCTGCTCCAATCAGACAGTGTGGGAGTTGGAGTAGAGAGGAATTGGTGCTGGAGCAGAGAACAGTTTGAAGGGAAGCAGAGGACAGTTTGGCGAAGTGCTGTGGTGAGCTATGATGTCCAAGACCCTAGGTAAAGGGGCACCTGGCTTGTACAGAGGGAGGGCAGGCTGGAAGCCCTCCCACAAGCTGAAGGGCAGGAGAGGGAAGTAGCCCAGGGGAAGGAAGTGTCAGTTCAAGTGGTTTACCACTATCCTCATGGCACCTGGGCTGGGACCTGGAGTAGAGGGTGGGCCCAGATCCCTCCCTCTCCACTCCCCTCCTCTAGGACACTAGTGGGGCAGTTAACATTCCACTGCAGGAGCAAGAAATGGTGCCCTGAACCCTCCTCAAAGAAGAGGAAGCGTGAGACCCATCAAAATAGTGCTGGCAATTTGCCACAGAAAGTTCAGTTTTACTTACATAAGTGCAGATGTGGGAACATATTGCAAAGTAACAGATGTGTTACATATTTTACTTAAGTGTCCACAACTAATTCTTGTGGATTATCTCTGAAAGACTATTTCTATTAAGACAATTCATGAAGTAGTTAAAACTTACAATGCATTAATTGTATATTGAATAGAAATGGAAATTGAATTAGCTGCAAATTAGATTTTAATAGAAAAAATTGTACAATCAATTTCAACACTAATATAGTATTTTGTCTAAATTATATAGACAATTTATTTAAAATTGTCTATACTGGGTGATATCTAGAGGAACAGTAAAGGAGGGGCCCTCCCATTTGTGCAGACACTGATGTGATAAGATGGCTAAAGTCCTTCTCAACCTCGGTAAGGGTGCAAAATCCACCCCCTTAGTACAGAACAAACTGGAGAAAATTCTGAACATGATCCACAGTCCACTGAAATCAATGAGAGTTTGTCCACTGACTTCAATGGGCTTTGGAACGGGCCTTTTGTTAAGTGCCTCTCAGACAGATGTCTCTCCCCTCCTACAGCTGTATGTAGCAGGCTTTTTTGTGGTGAGGCAACAAGACACAAATGGCCATCACAAGTGCTGACAATTCACATTTCCAGCTAAAGAATTGAAAGCAAGTTAGATTTTCCAAAATTTCTGTGAAGAAAATTGCAACAACCTTAAAGCACTTTCCAACAGAAACATTTTGTATGTAAACTGCAAATAATTTTAATTCAAGGAGCTACCTTTACAAAAGGAAACATTTTCCATTGAGTCTATTTTTAAAATTACTTGATAGAACGACTTTCTCTCTAAGATGTGCTTCAGCTCCTCTACCTGGTAGAACCACTCTACTCCAGGGCCGCCCAGAGGATTCAGAGGGCCTGGGGTCTTCGGCAGGACCCCCCGCTGCCGAATTACTGCCGAAGACCTGTCACTTCAGCAGTGGGTCCTGCTTTGGCGGTAGTTCAGCAGCGGGGGGTCCTTCCGCTTCGGGATCCAACGCCGAAGTGTCCTGAAGACCCGTTGCGGGCCCCCTCCCCACCGCTGAATTACCACTAAAGTAGGACCCATTGCTGAAGTGCTAGGTCTTCGGCAGTAATTCTGCAGTGGGGGGTCCTTTTGCCCCGAAGCGGAAGGACCCCCTGCCACCAAATTGCCAATGATGACCCAAAGCGGAAGAAGCTCCAGGGGCCTCGGCCCCGCAACAGTTTTCTGGGGCACCTGGAGCGAGTGAAGGATCCCACTCCAGGGGCCCCAAAAAACTCTCGTGGGGGCCCCTGTGGGGCCCTGGGCCTGGGACAAATTTCCCCACTTGGCCCCACCCCTCGGGCAGCCCTGCTCTGCTCATGAAATTCACATTTGTTGAATGTTGAACAAATATTTTATTTTTTTCTTTGGTATTTTATAGTTCTGTCTGCAATAAATAACCCATTATCTCTGGGCTCTTGCATTGCAGTTCTGTGCTTAACCTTTCGCTCATGCTGCAAAAGCTTGTTCTTTTAGGGGATCTCCCATAAAGAGTCAAACATGCAACATATCTGCCATATCCTGCATGACTAGAAATATATATTACATGGTACAGAAGCTAATCTAATTTTTGAAAACTGACTAAAATATTAGATCATGGGGCCTCATCCTTAGGGCTTTTCTAACTCAGTGGAGTTTGTAATCAAAATTACAACAGAGGTGGACTCCTCTGTCCACACAGAGGCCTGGTCTACACTGGGGGGCAGGGAGGGGGGAAAATCTATCTAAGTTATGCTACTTCAGCTACGTTATTCACGTGAATAACGTAGCTGAAGCTGACATATTTAGACCTACTCGCTGCAGTGTCTCCACTGCATTGAGTCAACTGCTGCCACTCTCCCACTGACTCTGCCTGCACCTCTCTCGACAGCGGAGTACGGGAAAGTGCTTGGGGGTCGATTTATCGCATCTAGACTATATGCAATAAATCAATGCCCTCTGGATCAGTCGCTGCCTGCCGATCCAGTGAGTAGTGTAGACATAGCCAGAGCCCCAGTGAAGAAAACGAGACTCCTTTAGGGCTCAGGATCCACTTGCATCTTTTTATAACATAAGAATGTCCACAATGGTTCAAACCAATGCTCCAGCTCGCCTGGTATCCTATCTTCTGACAGTGGCCATATGCTTCAGAGGGAATGAACAGAACAGGGCAATTATTGAGTGATCCATCCACTGTTGTCCAGGCCTAACTTCAGGCAGTTGGAGATTTAGGAACACCCAGAACATCGGGTTGTGTCTATGACCATCTTGGTTAATAGCCATTGATGGACCTATCTTCCATGAACTTTTCTGAGTCTTTTCTGAACCTAATTATACTTTTGGCCTTCAGAACATCCAACGGCAACAAGCTCCACAGATTGTGCTTTGTGTGAGGAAGTACTTTGTTTTGTCTGTTTAAACCTGCTGCCTATTAATTTCATTAGGTGACCTCTGGTTCTTCTCTTTACCTCTTCACATAACACTTCTCTTTTCTCACACCATCTCTGATTTTATAGACCTCTAACATATACCCTTTTAGTCATCTCTTTTCTAATCTGAACATCCCCAGTCTTTTTATTCTGTCCTTGTATGGAAACTGTTCTGTACCCTTAATCATTTTTGTTAGCCTTCTCTGCACTTTTTCCAATTCGAAGATATCTTTTTTGGAGATCGAGCGACCAGAACTGCATGTAGTATTCAAAGTGTGGGTATACCATGGATTTATACAGTGGCAGTATGATATTTTATGTTTTATTATCTATTCTTTTCCTAATGGTTCTTAACATTGTTAGCTCTTTGACAGCCATTGCATATTGAATTGATGTTTTTAGAGAACTATTCCCAGTGACTCCAAGATCTCTTTCTTGAGTGGTTAAAGTTAATTTATATCCCATCATCATTTTGTATGTATAGTTTGGATTATGTTTTCCAATGTGCATTACTTTGCATTTATCAACACTGAATTTCATCTGCCATTTTGTCACCCAGTCACCAGTTTTGTGAGATCCCTTGTAAGTCTTCACAGTCAGGTTTGGACTTAACTATCTTGAGTAATTTTGTATCGTCTGCACTTCTGAAATTTTGCCACTTCACTGTTCACCCCCTGTTCCAGACCATTTATGAATGTTGAACAGTACACGTGTCCCATATAGATCCCTAGGGACCCCATTATTAAGCCTATATCCACTGTGAAAACAGACCGTTTATTCCTATCTTTTGTTTCCAATATTTTAAGCAGTCACTGATCCATAAGAGGATCTTCCTTCTCATCCCATAACTGCCTACTTTGCTTAACAGCCTTTGGTGAGGGACCTTGTCAAAAGGATTTCTGAAAGTACAAGTACACTATGTCATCAAGATCACCCTTGTCCACATGCTTGTTGACACCTTCAGAGAATTCTAGTAGACTAGTGAGGCATGATTTCCCTTTACAAAAGCTGTGCTGTCTCTTCCCCAACATACTGTGTTTATCTTGTGTCTGAGAATTCTGTTCTTTACTATAATTTCAACCAATTTGCCCAGTATAAAGTTAGACTTTCTGGCCTGCAATTGCCAGGATCACCTCTGAAGTATTTTTTAAAAAATGGCGTTATATTATCTATCCCTCCAGTCCTCTGGTTCAGAGGCTGATTTAAGTGAAAGGTTACGCATCACAGTTAGTCATTTTGCAATTTCATATTTGAGGTCCTTCAGAACTCTGTGGTGAATATTTGCAGCACTGGAACCTAAACAGGCATAAAAGACCATACACAAATTTTACTGCAGAGCAGAGGTGAAATAAAGGTCCCACTGAAGTCAATGGCAAAAATCCCACCGACTTCAATAGAGCCAAGATTTCATCCCAAAAGTATAGTGCTAAATTAGCACCTGTGGTACTCTGAACTCTTGCAAAACGATGAGTACCCGCTCAACTCCCATGCTGAGTAAAAGCATCAAAACTGCGTGAACAAGGTTCACCATGAACACAGGACAAATCTTGAGATGCAATTAGTTTGACAGTTTATTTGTATTATGCGTCATGAGAACCTGGACTTGGCTCTCAGAACTGATCTATTTCATTGTGTGACATGTCATTTCCTTCAATCTATATTCAAAGTTCAGAGAACAACAAGAAGAAAAATTAATAGCATTTCTCTGCAGCATTTGCTTCTGACAAAAAGAGTGCAAGCTGTTATAAAATCTGTCTCCCAATCCCGTTTTTTAATGAAACAGAACAAAGAGAAGTCTGTATTTTGTTTTAAGAAGTAATTCTTTAATGGTCCAATTCTCTACAAAGTCAGCTTTCCTGTTTCCTTTTAGCTTGAAAAGGGAGAAAATAGGCTCTTTTCACTTTTTTTCCCCGCTTTCAAAACATCAGTGCTATCTAAAGTAGGAGGGCTTCTTATGAACTCTGCAGTTGATTATCATAAAATAGCACTTTAAACATAGCAACTTAATCACAGGCTTTTCTTAGTCAAAGAAAAAACTACTTATAATTAAAAAAAAAATCCCCAGCAATTTCTCTGTATGTGGGGAGTCACAATTATGTGAATGCTGCAGTTCTTCTGTCAGGCAAAACTACCGTTGACTGGAACTTACTGAATTTAGTGAAAGTTTTGAGAGCAGGAGGACCACACTGACCAATAGCTGGGATTTTATTTTTGCCTTCCCAGGCTGGTGAGTTTGCACAAGGGTTTACAGACTTATTCCGTTCAGCTGCAAGATTGTTCTCTGCTGTGCATTATTGTTTCATCCAATCTAGTGTTAATGTCTTCTAGAGCTGGAATTTCTACCACTTTCCTCCTTTAATCACTACTCCACTGCCTAATAGGTCTTTCTGTTGGAAAGATTCCTCTAATATTCAGCCTAAATTCTTATTCAGTTATATTCCCTTAATTATCCCTACTGATATCACTGTATAACTTTCCTTGCTCCAATGTGTTTACTTTCAAATACTTGTAGGATGCTGGGACCTGATTCATTCATAGATGGATTTCAAAGAGAGCACTCATGTACTTGAAGTTAAACGTGTTTAAGATAGGTCTGTCAAGCTATTAAAAATTGTGATTAATCATGAGATTAAAAAATAACTGATTAATCACACTGTTAATAATAGAATATAATTTATTTAAATATTTTTGGATGTTTTCTACATTTTCAGATATATTTCTTTCAATTACAACACAATACAAGGTGTACAGTGCTCACTTTATATTTATTTTTGATTACAAGTATTTGCACTGCAAAAAAATAGTATTTTTCAATTCACCTCATACAAGTATTGTAGTGCAATCTCTTTATAATGAAAGTTGAATTTACAAATGTAGAATTATGTACAGACAACTGCATTCAAAAATAAAACAATATAAAATTTTAGAGCCTGCAAGCCCACTCAGTCCTACTTCTTATTCAACCAGTCACTCAGAGAAACAAGTTTGCTTACATTTGCAGCAGATAATACTACCTGCTTCTTGTTTACAATGTTTACCTGAAAGTGAGAACAGGTGTTCTCATGGCACCATTGTAGGCGGTGTCACAAGATATTTATGTGCTAGGTACGCTAAAGATTGATATGTCCCTTCATGCTTCAACCACCATTCCAGTGGACATACATCCATGACAACGATGGGTTCCACTCGATAACAATCCAAAGCAGTGCAGACCGATGCATGTTCATTTTAATCATCTGAGACAGATTCCACCAACAGAAGGTTGATTTTCTTTTTTGGTGTTTCAGGTTCTGTAGTTTCTGCATCGGAGAGTTGCTCTTTTAATATTTCTGAAAGCATGATCCACACCTCTCAGATTTTGGAAGGCACTTCATATTCTTAAACCTTGGATCGAGTGCTGTAGCTGTCTTTAGAAATCTCACATTGGTACCTCCTCAGCATTTTGTCAGATCTGCAGTGAAAGTGTTCTTAAAATGGGTCATCATCTGAGACTGTTATAACATGAAATATATGGCAAAATGTGGGTAAAACAGAGCAGGGGAATACAATTTTCCCCCAAGGAGCTCAGTCACAAATTTTATTAACGATCATCATCAGCATGGAATGGTGGCTGAAGCATAAAGGGGCATATGAATGTTAGCATATCTGGCACGTAAATACCTTGAAATGCTGGCTACAAAAGTGTCATTCAAATGCCTGTTCTCACTTTCTGGTAATACTGTAAATAAGAAGAGGGCAGCACTATCTCCTGTAAATGTAAACAAACGTGTTTGTTTTAGCAATTGGCTGAACAAGATGTAGGACTGAGTGGAGTTGTAGGCTCTGACATTTTACATTGTTTTGTTTTTCAGTGCAGTTATGTAACAATAAAATCTACATTTGTAAATTGCACTTTCACAAAAAAGAGATTGCACTACAATACTTGTATTAAGTGAATTTAAAAAACTGTTTCAGAGTATCAGCTGTGTTAGTTTGTATCCGCAAATAGAACAGGAGTACTTGTGGCACCTTAGAGACTAACGATTTTAGGTGCCACAAGTACTCCTGTTCTTTTTTTGAAAAAACTGTATTTCTTTTGTTTATCATTTTTACAGTGAAAATATTTGTTATAAAAAATAATATACACTGATTTCAATTACAACACAGAATACATTATATGTTGTGATTAATGGATAGCCCTATTTTAAGGGTTTTGCTGGATGAGGGCCTTCATCTTTTATCTTCACTCAATATCTTGCAGCCCCCTAAACATTTTTTGTGGCTCTTATCTGAACTCCCTGCAATTTGTAAGTGTCCCTCTGAAACAAGATCTGAAAACAATACTCCAGGTACTGTATAAAGAGACACTAATTTCACTTTGTCCCATGATGTCTATATACATAAACACTAAAATTGCACTGTTTGTCTGCTACATGTCCTGGCAAATTCATGTTTAACTTGCTGTCCACTATCACGTCTATATTTTTTTTAGCATTACTGCTCTCCAGCTTTCTCTCTCCCAGCAAACATTTGGAGCTTACAGTTTTCCAAGCTGAATCACATTGTTATTTTCTAATCATATTTTTAATTTCTCTTGCTCCCTTTTTAATATTCCTCTGAACTCACTGGTATTTACAGTTCCTGCCAATTCAATATAATCTGTGAATTTCCATATCACAATATCAAGACAGTGACAGAGGATGTGGAAAAAGCTAATGTACTCAATGCTCTTTTGCCTCTGTCTTCATGAACAAGGTCAGCTCCCAGACTTCTGCACTAGGGAGCACAGCATGGGGAGGAGGTGACCAGCTCTCTGTGAAGAAAGAAGTGGTTTAGGACTATTTAGAAAAGCTGGATGAGCACAAATCCGTGGGGGCAGATGCGCTGCATCCAAAGGTGCTAAAGGACTTGGCAGATGTGATTGCAGAGCCATTGGACATTATCTTTGAAAACTCATGGCAATTGGAGGAGGTCTTGATGACTGGAAAAAGGCTAACGTAGTGCCCATCTTTAAGAAAAGGAAGGAGAAAGATCCAGGGAACTACAGGCCAGTCAGCCTCACATCAGTCCCTGGAAAAATCATGCAGCAAGTCCTCCAGGAATCAATTCTGAAGCACTTAGAGGAGAGGAAAGTGATCAAGAACAGTCAGCATGGATTCACCACGGGCAAATCATGCCTGACTTACCTAATTGCCTTCTGTGTTGAGATAACTGGCTCGGTGGATGAGAGAAAAGCAGTGGACATGTTATTCCTTAACTTTAGCAAAGCTTTTGATACTGTCTCCCACAGTATTCTTGCCGGCATGTTAAAGAAGTGTGGGTTGGATGAATGGACTATAAGAATCTGGCTAGATCATTGGGCTCAATAGGTAATATTCAATGGCTCCATGTCTAGTTGGCAGCCAGTATCTAGCAGAGTGCCCCAAGGGTCAGTCCTGGGGCCAGTTTTGTTCAGTATCTTCATTAATGATCTGGAGGATGGGTGGACTTCACCCTCAGCAAGTTTGCAGATGATACAAAACTGAGAGGAGTGGTAGATACACTGGAGGGTAGGGATAGGATACCGAAGGACCTAGACAAATTTGAGGATTGGGCCAAAAGAAATCTGATGAGGTTCAACAAAAATAAGTGCAGATTCCTGCACTTAGGATGGAAGAATCCCATGCACTGCTACAGACCAGGCAATGAATGGCTAAGCAGCAGTTCTGCAGAGAAGGACCTAGGTGCTACAGTGGACAAGAAGATGGATATGAGTCGATAGTGTGCCCTTGTTGCCAAGAAGGCTAACGGCATTTTGGGCTGTATAAGTAGAGGCATTATCAAGGAACATGATCATTCCCCTCTATTTGACATTGGTGAGGCCTCATCTGGAGTACTGTGTCCAATTTTGGGCCCCACACTACAAGAAAGATGTGGAAAAATTGGAAAGAGTCCAGCGGAGGGCAACAACAATGATTAGGGGGCTGGAGCACAAGACTTATGAGGAGAGTCTGAGGGAACTGGGATTATTTAGTCTGCAGAAGAGAAGAATGAGGGGGCATTTGATAGCTGCTTTCAACTATCTGAAAGGGAGTTCCAAAGAGGATGGATCTAGACTGTTCTCAGTGGTAGCAAATGACAGAACAAGGAGTAATGGTCTCAAGTTGCAGTGGGGCAGGTTTACGTTGGATATTAGAAAAAACTTTTTCCCTAGGAGGGTGGTGAAGCACTGGAATGGGAGGTGGTTACCTAGGGAGGTGGTGGAATTTCCTTCCTTAGAGGTTTTTAAGGTCAGGCTTGACAAAGCCCTGGCTGGGATGATTTAGTTGCGGATTAGGTCCTGCTTTGAGCAAGGGGCTGGACTAGATGACCTCCTGAGGTCCCTTCCAACCCTGATATTCTATGATTCTAACATGATTTACTTCTATTTAAATTGTATACGATTCATAGGTATTTAGAACCCAATCTAATATCAATTAAAATATTTTGATTTGACAGTAACATCTTATTCTTAATCTCATTTAGCGTAGGCAGGCAGAACACAATTTGGTAAAAGTTATCTATTTTTCAATGGTAAAAATAGAGATGTTCCTTTGTTTTTGTTTTGAAAAGCAAAAATGCTAAAAGAAATCTGTTCTTGTTAATGAGGAACGGATCAAGGTATCCCTGTTGAAAGACCAGTAAAGTCAACTGTCATTCTCCAGCCAATATAGGTTAGAAAAGCACATTAAAACACTCCAACTTTATATAAAATCATAGAACTGGGAGGGACCTTGAGAGGTCATATAGTCCAGTTCCCTGCACTCAAGGAAGGACTTATATGTTGGGCATTATCAAATAATAATTTAAACAATTTAAATTTACAGCCAGTTATACTTGATCACATTTTACAAAACTGTATAATTTGATTAAAGTGACATTTAAATGTCAAGTACTTTTTCTTCATTTCCTTTCCCATGATTGCTGAGTTGCAAGAAATGTGTCTAATTAAATCACTGCAAGAATTTGGAATCTAATTTCTCGTCCACAGCAATTAATTATGATGTCACAACATTATATGATGACATTGTAGCTGTGAAAGAACTAGGCTAGTGAGGAGAGAAGAAAACAGTGGTGGGGAAGAATTCTTGATCTGAAGGGGAAAATATTACAGTACCCAACAAGATATAAAAGTAGAACTCTTTCTTCTGCCTACTGCCTCCTGTTCTATTATTTTAATTGGGAGACCAAAGCAGCTTCTGGCAATAAAAGGACATGAGGCTGTTCTGAATAAACCCCAAAATCAAGAGTATTGTGGTGGAGCGTACTGGCCCTGCACTGGTACTGAGGGGGTTAACCCTTCCCTCCTAGCAGAGGAAACCCCGCCCCTGAGGCTCTGCTGGGCATGCTCCAACTGGAAGTCAGGTATAAAAGCCTGCAGAGCTGCTCAGCCAGGGCTGGCTGCCAAGGAGGAAGGACGTTTGACAGAGGCTCTTGCCCAGGAGCTGCTAGAGCCCTTACCCAATAGGGCTGAAGAGCCAGGAACCTGGACCAAAGCCTTTTGCTATCAGAATTCCAGGGAGTGTTGGGTGCTGAGGAGCGTGGAGATTCTGGAGCTGAAGAGCCAGAAACCTGGACCAGAGGTCTGCAGCTATCAGAACCTCAGGGAGTGTATGGTGCTGGGGAACCTGAAGAGCTCAGTGCCATATGGACTACTGCTGCCGGAGAACCAATAGGAAGTGACCCAAGAAAGGTAGGGGAGTGGTACCTCTGACCATGATGAGGTCATCGTGTTTCATGAGGATTCCCCACTGACCCCGTAGAGGACCACTCCACCACTGGCAGGGCCCTGGGCTGGGGCCTGGTGGAGTTGGGTGGGCCTGGACTTCCCTACCAAGGGCCACTGCCCCTTTTGACAGTCCCCAGTTACCTGATCACCTGTTTTGCCTCCAAAGGGAGCAGCATGGACTCCAGCCACTAGGCCGCGCTATCCCACTAAGAGAGGGGGAATTAGGTGGACTCCGGCCATTGGGCTGCACTGCACTGGGGGCACATTGCATGGACTCTGGCCACTAGGCTGCATTACCCCACTTGGGGAGAGGCAGTATATGGACCCTGGCCATTAGGCCAAACTGTACTGACTACCAGGGGTCAGGTAAAATCAGGTGTAGAGAGGCGGGGTTATCTCTTGCCCCAACCCCCTGACTTAAGGGGTTGACGAGGTACAAAACCCACCACAAGTATTCTAAAAGCAACAGGAAATTTCAGGGATCAAAACGCATGAAATGGAAAATGTTCCTATGTGCGAATGATTTTAAGTATATTATTAATTATTTGCCTTGTAGTAGCACCTAAAAGCCCAAGTCATAGCCAAGGATCCCACTGCACTAGGTGATGTGAAAAGAACAAAAAGATGGTCCTTTCCCCAATTACCAACCCAGTTATCTGTGTTCCAAATTACAAATAAAAGAATCAAGGTACAAGATGAATGATACAAAATGGGGGGCCACAATGGTGAAAGGAGTGAAATGCTTTCAACTTTAATAATAGCAGCGAAGAATCCTGTGGCACCTTATTGTTCCACAGGACTCTGCTGTGTTTACAGATCCAGACTAACACGGCTACCCCTCTGATAGCTTTAATAACGTATGTAAAAAAAAACAAAAAACCCATCAGCACACACGAACATCACTATTCCAGACTCCTATTTTTAACCTCACTGGTTAACCTATAACTTTACACAACTGCCAATGGCTGGATGCATGCATGATGCTTCTTGACATAAAAGTAATTCATGGAAGAAAGGAGACTTCAGGACTTCTAGAAAACTATGAAATTTGACCAATACCAGTAGTGATGATACTTTGTTTACCTACTATATTCAGTGGCTTGGATAAATAACTTGCAAGTAACCAAATCCTGCAGACTTCTGTTACTGAGGAAAGTATTCCATTGAAATCAGAGTTTAAAATCTTGACTCAGCTGACTTCAATGGCAAAACTTCCCTTGACTTGACTGGGGCCAAGATTTCAGCCAGGGAATTTTTCCTGAGGAAGGGCTGAATAAGAACTGCTCAGTTTGGCCCAATGTTTTCTAATTAGATCGTGCTAGTTCAGTCATTGTGTTTATTGCATGATTTGGAGGACTCATTTGAGAAAACATCAAAAAACTCATACATAAAATTGTTTAGAACTCCTATACAGTAAAACTTATTGAAAGGTTTCAGTTATCACTGATCAGAGTTTTTTGGTTTTTTTTAAATTATGTGCTAGTTGGAGTGTAATGTTGTATTTTACTTGTCTGTTTTTTAATTTATAAAGTGTGACTGTATTCTGAAAAGTGACACTAACAACAGTATTGAAGCATTCCATGTTTTTTGTGTCAATTATTTGCATCCCAAATTTTATCTAGCAAATATATGGGGGGCAGGTTGTTTATTTTTACAGCTGGCACTGCAAACTGAGGAGCTTAGCATTAAGATGGATTATTTCCTTCTTGTACATCACCACCAGTAATAAAGCCAAACTATGCTCCCAGTTATATTTGTGCAATTCCATCATCAGATGTGTGTGACCTGTTGTTTTCTTTGCTTTTAGAATTCCTTTCCTTATGTTAGACATGACCAGAGTAAAGTTGAAAATAGTATTGTTAGAGAGATGGATGTCTAAGTACAAGGTTGGGAGCCAGTGATTCCTAAATTCTTATCCTAGCTCTCACATCAATGTCCTCGAACTATGGACAAGTCACTTGGCTTCTCTGTTTCCCATCTGTAAATCAGAAATTATAATACTTAACTACCTCATAGAGGTGTTAGAGTTTGTAAAGAGTCTTGAAGATGAACTATATAAGTATTTATTCCAAGTATCAACACAAGTATCTTTATGACCAGTTACTGGCCCATTTGGCAGGAATCCTCCAGCGTCTTGGTTTTTTTTAAATTTTATTTAGAACTGAAGTCCTCCCTTGAGTGTAGATTGCTTGTTTAGTCTTTATTTAATGGAAGAAAAGCATATCTAAATATCTGGGTCTGTCCTGTTTTTCCAGACCTTAGTTCGCTAGGATACTATTTTTTCCTGACTTTTAGTTAGTTTAGACATCACTCAGATATTTTCTCTCTTTCCACTATGTTGAATTATTGTTCCATTCTGTAGACTCAGTTATTTCAATGATCTAGCTTCACTGACTTTTTCCCCACATTTTGCAGCTTGTCTATTTTCCCAAGATAATGCAATGATCATGGCTAAGGGATTCTTCAGACATGTAGACTCCACTTACTATGGACACATCATGTCAAAACAACATCAGGGAATTGCACTTTGTGGAGGACCAAAAGACAAGGGCTTAAGGTCTGTGCTATCATTTCCCTCCTCTTTCCCTCCCTCCCCTGTGCCTTTCAATTGGTTCTCTCTTCTTTTTTAAGGTAGCAGAGCCTCCCACAATTGTGCCAGTGACAACCAAGCATAAGACAGCCTTGAGATACTAAAGTGAAATTATCAGCATGCCATGCTGGAGCTATACCTCTGACTGGTTTCCCTTTTTGTCACCAAACTGTATCTTCAGACCTGGGGGAAAATAATCATTTGTTTTTTTCTTTTTTCTACACAAGACCTCTCTCCATAGCTCTAGGTCCCACAGAGGAATTAAACATTACAAATAGAAATGCAATTCAGAATGCATAACATATATGAACTACCCAATCAAGATGAATCAGAGTGAAGACAGCTTACACCCAAAACAGAATAACGACCATCCTCTTCCACTGCCCCTAAGCCTCAATCTGCTTCCTTTTCAAAAGACTGAGGGGAAAGAATTTGTGCAGAGTGCCCATGAGGTTGATGACTTCAGGCTCTAATTCACTGACTTGGGGTGCAGGTTTCAGAGTCAAAGAACCTGTGTGGAGCATGCCCTTTCAGAAGTCCCCTCCCTTTGAAATGAGGATTAAGGATAACTCTTTAAATAATTTTTCCTTCATTTTTCACCTACCTCAAGCTACCAAGAGTCCAACTGGTACTAGACACCTACTGGGTTTATTTCAAACACAAACAAATTTCCATTGCCAAACTGAATAGGTGCTAGCTCAGATGTATTTTTATTTTTGGTTCTTTAAAAATAAATCAAGTTTGAAACTTTGACTAGAGACGTAACTATTATTTGAAGGCATCACAACACAAAAGCAAAGGACAACTTTGAAATGTAGCTGCTGTTGAAAGTCTGACAAGTGAGGATGGGAAAATTAGAGTCAGAGCTTTAGGTCAGATCATCGAGTCTGACCTCCTGTATGTCACAGGACACAGCACTCACAGACTGAGTCCAACAACCAAAACATTACAGCCAACAGGAGAATAGACTATTATGTGCCACAGGCAGAGAATAGGCAAGCCAAAGTACACCAATGCCCAAGAACGGCAGGGAAAGGATTGAGATGCTGCTGAGGAAGGCAAAAATCTCTAATGGCACTGTCAATGGGACCTGGAAGAAAATTCCTTCATGACCCCACACATAGCGATCAGTGAGACGTCGAGCATGGGAGCAAGAACCAGCCAGCCAAACACCTGAGAAAGAGCATGCTCAGTGTCATTGGAGGGCCCTGGCCCTCCCTGGCCAACATTCCATCTCCAGCCATGGCCATCCCTGATGCTTCAGAAGGAGATTAAGAAAAACCCACACAGAATACATAGGAGGTGTGTATATGAAATCCCTTCCTGACCCTGGCAGGTAACCAGCTGAACCCCTGAAACAGGAGCTTTTAGAAACATATGACAGAGAGGAAGTGAGCCCTTAGCCTGTTGAGCCCTGCCTCCTAACATTACAAATAACCCCACCAGAAAATTGCACTCAGATTTGTCCAGCTCTCTCTTAAAACTAATCAAATTGTTTGGGCCACAGGCAGAGAATATGCTATTACGTTGTCATAATCATAAACATACCCAGCCAGGCACAAAACATTGATTCTTGAGACATAATTAGACTGTAATCTCTCTGGGGAAGGGACCATCTTTTGGTCTGTGTTTGTACAGCACCTAGCACAAGGGGGTCCTGGTCCATGACTAGGGCTTCTAAGTGCCACCACAATAGAAATAATAAATACGCATGGTCCGGATGAGTAAGGTAGAGAACATAATTTCTTGTCCTAGAATATCAAATTTCCTCGTTTCCCAACCAACCAGATTGGCAGACAAACACACCACTCTGATGGTCTAAAATGATTTAGAACAGTGGTGGGCTTCCTGCAGCACCCATTGGCCAAGAACGGCAAACCGAGGTCACTGAGAGTTGCGGGGAGGCGGGGGGGGGGCGTGCCTGTGGACGGTCAACGTCCTCAAAATGTCTCGTAGCCCACAATCAGCTTATTCTGATGGACTGCAGGTTGCCCACCACTGGTTTAAAATGTACCTCTCTAGGAGCTATGCTCATTCACACCATTGGAAGTTGCATATTGGAAATACAGTAAGGTGGGAAACCACCTTGACATAAAACTGTGACTGCAAAATGTCAACCATTACAGAAAAAATGAAAATGCAACATGTTAGCACAAAGTCATAAACCAGCCCTTCATATAAACAATAAACTGTTGCCCCAGAAACTATCCCTTCATCATTCTCTGCTACCACATGGCTAGGCAGATGGTACAGTTCCTCACTGGCCCCTGGGACAATGTGCTGCTTGCATCGCTTCTTCTGTGACACTCACCAGTTGTGAGTTCATGAAAACAGTAACTTGTAAAATGAAACAACAAAAAAATAGAAGTTATTAAAAACGAGTTAAGTGACATTGACCTGCTTGAGGAGTTACTTGGAAAAATTTACATACCTAATATTTGCCTACACAGCTGTACATTTGCTGCTCCACTTCTTCCTACCTGCTATCTCTTTTCTTGCCTGTTTTAAGATTGCAAATGCATATTATATTAATTCCTGCCTCTGGATTTCCCAGCACATCTTGTTTGCTTTTTGTCAAGATTTTAGGCCTGGATCCTGCAAATATATTCATTTATATAAACTTTACTCATGTCAGTAAGATCACTGACATTAAAGGAACTGCCTGCTTAGGAAACTTTACAGAAGTAACTTTTTATGGAATTGGTGTCTTATATTGAAAGGCATCTTGAAAGGGAGTGTCTATATTTGGGACCCACAGAGTGTTGAGAACTTTGGTGGTGGTAATTTTTGTTTTTTAAAGAGAGGCAAAGATAAGAGAAGAGCTGTGATTGGTCAGCTAGCACCTCTGCTGCCTTCCATGAATGGTCCAAATAGGGGTGTATTGTGAGGGCTGAGGTAACTGCGGCAGATTGTAATGAAGTTTCTTGTTATTATGAAATACTGCACTATACTGTAGTTATCTGGGATGCTTTTAATGATCTTCACCTTATGTAACAGTCTTTTCACTGCTCAAGTAGAGTAGCATGTTATTCACTCAAATTAAACCTCTGCTTTTTTATAATATCAAAATCCTTACCTCTCCTCAATAAAGCAATCATAAAAGTGAACTGTATGTGCTATACATATTTCTCTTTCTCTATCAATCTTTGTCTGCAAAAAGTGCTTTGATTTAATAAATAAAACATTTAACAGCTTGGTGTAAATAATGTACGAACACATCATTTCTGATACACTCAGAACTGCTTAAAATTATTTTGATGTAAAGACTGCTTTACAAATAACAAAATGTTGTAAATTTTGCCTCGGGCATTATGTAAGGCTAGTCGTTTTTATGCTGGCATGTGCAGGAAAAAAGGCAGAATTAGTTCAGCACAGCTCACAGCTGTGATCACTGGAGTAAAACTCAAGGTCTAGAGGCCGCTAGCTTAGATTTTGTACGGCAAATGCAGCTGTACTTTACTACTGGTCAACTGGGCCTGATGCTAATAATTTATAAATGGCCTGTTAGTTATAACAGTGGCCTCAAGCTACCTCCAATTTCAAATCCTGTTAATGTTCATGTATCTTTAAAATGTTTTATGGTCTTAATTTACATATATTAATTCATAATTCAGAGATATTCTCCTTGTTATTAAAAAGTCCAACATATCATGAATAAAACTGGTGGATAAAAAAGGGTTGTGATAATGTACATCCAAACCAAATCCGTCAGGCAAAATGTACCAGTGCAGCCACGCTGCTGTATGTGTTGCTTTTTCTCTGCAGTGCTCTGCAGAATCAAACTGGCTGCCCTTAGCATAATGAATTAGTGTTGTTCAGTGGCACACAGAATGACCACTGCAGCTACAGTTTTAAAAAATCATATCTATTTAGCTATTAAACAAGCAAAAAAGATTTCAATTTCCACACAACATGAAAATATTCTAGTAAGAAATACTCAGATATGTGATTTCCAATGTTTAATCCTTTTTCCTTCTTACCTCACTTTGCTTATTCTGAGACCCTAGGTTGCAATCTTTACTCAGGCAAAATTCTCACTAATGTCAACAGAAATGTTGCCTGCATAAACTGCAAGATTAGGCACTCTCTTTCACTGTGTATACACACACAGACTTCACTACACACATTTCTGTGCCCATTAAAGCACATTAGTTACTGGTGGCCTCAAGCCAATTCTGATTTCAAATATCATGTTATGTTTTACTGTCCTAGAAATATAAGGTCTTACTTAACATTTTTAGAATGGGCCAGTATCATTAGCACCTAGATGCCACAGTGATTTGCATCCTGTACTTCAGTGACAGATTATAGATCAAAATTCCTTAATAGTCTTCAACATTAGAAAATACTTTGTATATTGACATAATACTGAATATATTCTGAAAAGACTTCCTAACAACTATGAAGTGTTTGAATGAAATTGTGAAAATGTTTATCTAAACCCAATCAATTGGGCAACAGTGTATGGAATAAAGTGTTTTTCTTCTCTACAGCGGTAGAGGATCAAACTACCTGCCCTTGGCATAATCAATTAATTTTACTTATGAGCAAAAAGGAACATGGATGCTCTTAAAGCTACAGCATCAAGTACTTTCCCCTGGTTGATTAGAAATAGAAGAGTTGCCACAAGTGGGAAATATTGAATAGAGGCATATGGGGTTTGCCTTTTTAAAAACCTTACTTTTTTCCACACGTTCTTCCCTAGTTTGTTTTTGTGATGTTTTCACAATTATGCTCCTATAGCAACATCACTGACAAAGACAAGGAGAGATGCAGCATGGTTCCAAACATTCCTACATCAGGTTTCTAACACCACAGTCAAGGTCATTTGACTGCCTTCCAAGCGGTCTTTGGTTTGGTGTTTGATTAACCACACCAGAAACTGAAATGAGGAAGGAGCTATACAAAATTCCAGACCATTAATCCCCTTATTTTGTGTTTTCTTTAGTTCCAGTACCCAGACTACTGGTCTGACATTTATTAAGTCTGAGCTAGATGTCTCCCAACATTTAAACAACCTTAAACAATGTAGATGCTTAAGTTATATGTCTCATTTAAACTACACTGAAAAAAAAAATCACAGGATCTATTGGCAGAGCCGTGCGCAGATACAAAATTTGTATCCATATCCGATCCGCAAAAATAATCCAAGGATATCCGCATCCGCAGATGTGGATAGCTGTGGATATAAAGCGGATGTCCGTGGATTTGCAGGGCTTCATCTATTGGGCCAAACTCAGTCTTGGGAGAAGCTGATACAATTCCATAGGCGTCGCTAACGATACACCAGGTTCTGTTTGGGCTGAATTTGGACCAGAGTTGAGCAACCACTGAAAGGGAATTTAAAAAGTCTGGCAAGGGGAATAGCAATTTAGAAATAGGGCAAAATAAGTGTCAAAGCTTTAAAATGTGGTTTGAAGTGTATGAGCTCATCATTTTTTTCATCCCAGCAGAAGGTCCAACAGTGTTCACAATAATAAAAAACCGTTACAAACACAGCCCAGAACTGTTAAAAGTAAATCAAAGAACACATTTTCAGCAACTGAATATGAATGCACACACATCATAATTTTGGAACTCTGGCCCAGAAGGTACACAGATATTACGCTTAATAGCTCTATTGCACCGAGTTCAGACCTAGGGAAAAGGAGGTGCAACTCCACTGAAGTCAAACGTAGTTGTACCTACTTATCAACAAGTATATTTGGCCCACTGAATCAATTTTATGCCCTATTTTATCCCCAGTTACTTATTAGTTGGAATGGAAACACTTAGTGACGATTTATAACCAGATAGTACCATGACCACATGTCAGTACAATACAAATCAGATTGAATAAATAATTCCATTGCCATAAAAGATGAGGCAAAATTCCATCCTCAGCTGCGTGTAGCTAGTGTCCCATGAAGTCAATGGAAACTCCTGGTGTGCATTCAAGGCCAGAATCTGTCCTGAGGTCTTGGTGTTTCAACATCAGAAAATAACCCCCTAATAACTATACACATCAATGGATGTTTTGAATAAGGCAGTTCTTATATTCTGTGCTGTATGCAGCTTCTGTCTAGACACACCAGAATAGGGTATTTAAGTGCCATACTGAAGCCTTATCTTGTGATTTCATACCACGTCTCCCAGATTAAATGTCTAAACTTTAGCATTATTTCTGCTTCTGCTCAAGTACCTTTTTGTTTTTGAAATTAATGGTGAAGCAGCTTGTGATGACATTGTTTCGTCTCTTTTAAACATCACAGAGCTGTTTCCAGAGACTTGCTCATTTTATATTTTGACATTGTAATGCCATCTCCACAGCTTTGTACTGACATTAGTCTTGAAAACTTTATGACAATGTTAAGACCCATCAGGGTGAATGGTAAAATACACTATGGAAATCAGTTATTGTACATGCCTAGTAGCTAATTTCATTAACAATAGTCTGGTTATTTAGAGACTTGGGCCTACTTTTGTAACCACTCCATGTACTGAATTAATAGGAATTCTTTACAAAGTGGCTTTATTTTCTGTTTTTAATATTTACTTAATGAAATTAACATCCAAGAAGTATCATAGAGATTTCTGCTACATCTAAGATAACTTCTGTTTTGCAGGTATAGAAAGTACAAGGAAAGGCCTCGTCCACTTTATATCATTGTAATCTAAGCTCTACCCTTTCAAAGGTTGGAGTCATCAATAGGTGTCCCATGTGGGTTCAGATATTCACCTGTGCAGACCAGCTTCTAAATTTATGCAGGGTAGGCAAAGTTTGTACTCTGGAGAGGACTAATTAAGGTATCAGATAACTCAGAATAAAAAGGAGGTGCTTTGGACCTGTCCAGATTTTTGTAATAGGAAGGGGATGACGTGTTCCTTTTAGACTTACCCTCATCGGATTAGCTAAAGCAAGCATATACCTGTATTAATATTCACAGAGATACCTGCCACAAAATTATAAAAGTTGTTTTTGCAATGGCTCTGCAACATTGGAAATTTAATAAATATTTTGTGTAAAAAACAACCTAAAAGTAAACTAATTCCGATCTTTTGCAAAATGGTGAGTAATCAGGGAATCAAGAAATTACTGAGATTGATTGTAAGGAGTCTTTGATACGGATGGCCTCACCATATGTAAAATGATGACAAGTTCCTGGATTTATTTATTTATTTTGTAGTGCTGTCATGTGTACTCTGTATAAAGTGAAAAACTTTTCAGACTTCTCATTCTGTGTTCTGAGAAAAAAAAAATCAGCCAGCTGGTTTAGATTATAGTTGTGGTAAATATAACATGGTTGGGGCTAGAAAGTATCTGTATTTTTTAAGGACTAGAATATCACTTGATTTTATGTGACCAAGCTGGGAAGTAAGAGGACCTAAGCGCATACCTAGTTCAAAAGTCTAAGCATAGGTGGGAAACTCAGACCAAAAGTGAGCATGAAAGACAATGAGCCTGTTTCTGAATTCACTTATGGCACACCAATTTCTAGTGAAGAAACTCTATTGACTGCAGTGTGAATGAAAGCAGAATCAAATCCAATGAGTGTTCCAACTGGCTGACATGTTTTTCTTTGTCTGTCTTGATAGTTTGGTGTGTGGGATGCTTGTAATTTGTGTTTTAATAGTTAATGGGCCACGCTATGTAGAGGCGGAATGGGATTTTAGCTTCAGTACTAAGCGACAGGTATTCTGTGCAAAATGTATCCGTTCAAGGATTTTTGTTATTTTGGACATTTTTTGCTTTAAAATGCTGATGGATGTTTCTAGTTACACTATGTACTATTTTTAATGATTTCTCTGATTCTCTTTATTTAAGAAAAAGTAACAGGCTGCAGTGGGAGTAGCTGTCCAAGTTAGAATGCAAAGATATTATCAGGGGATATGTTTTCCGCTTCATTTCTGAAATCATTCTCCTCTTTGATGCTGTCTACCCCACATATATTTTTAAATATCTAACTGATAACAAGGCATATGATAATGTACCAGCAAAATAGCACCCACATAAAGAGGTATAAATCTAGTTACATATGCTTATATGCACATATGCTAAAACTTTTGGTTCAGAAGAAATTTATTAAAAGATTTTAATTTAACAGGAGAAAAATAATTAGAATAAATTATACTTGTCCAATTGAACAGAACATTACCTACTGACATAATTTTCTGCTCTTTGGGCCTACCATTCTCATAAGCTTCCAAGTGACAAAAACAAGTACTGTCGGGAAAAAAATGCAATACCTGGACAAATATTTATTGGGGATAACATTTTACTTTTTAATATAAGATACACCAGAATAACATAAAAACTAAAATTTCACTTACAGGTATTGTAGCATGACTATAATCAGAAAAGTAACCCACTATCATCCTGATTCAACAAAGCACGTGCATAGTTTTAACCAAGTAAATGATTCCATTTATTGCAATGGGAATATTTACAACATGCCTAATTTTAAATGTTAAGTGGTTTACTAGACTGGAGCCTCTATGAACATGGCAGCAGATAACTGTATGTAGGAATGTTACAAAGACAGGTGTGACATAATAGATTAACAGTCTGCCAAAAACTGTAGTAGATGTTTATCTTTGCTTACTGAATCACAGCTAGAGCTGGTCAGGAATTTTCCATCAGAAAACATAGCTTTCACAAAATATGTGAATGTTTGGGAAAATTTTGACTTTGCCAAAAATGTTTGATCTTCTGTCAGGGGGAAAAAAATGTTTCCAGGGATTTTGACCTGAATCAAAATATTTCAGTTCATTGAACTGGTCCAGAAAGTTTTGTTTCAGGTCCGTTCAACATTAAACTTCATTTTCTATTTTGGTGCATTGTCTCATGATTTGTATTTTGGGCCCTCCATTCTCTCCTATGGGCAGGGTCCCTGACAGTACTGTTCCCTATGATGCCACAGACTCTGTTCTCTGAATAATGGCCAGGTGAATTATGGGAGATGTAGTCCTGTCAGGGAGCCTGACATATAGGGGAGAATGGGGCATCAGGCAACCTGAACTGCCACTTCCATGTGTCAATACCCCACAATAAGAAACTACAGTTTAATAATGAAGTGACTCAAAATGAAGTATTTTGGGTCAGTTTTACAAACTGAAATAAACATTCTGATTCAGGAATATTTAAATGTTTTGCTTTGATTGGAAAAAAAATGTTTGATCATTTCTAAATCAAAATTGTTTGGGACTATTGTTCTGTGAAAAGTGTCAACATTCCAGCTTTTTGACCCAATTTGGGATGAAAACAGATGTTGAAATATTGGCATTTCCCACAGGACAGAAATTCCATTTTTCGCTCAGCTCTACTCAGAGCACACTTTTGGGATGTAATTGATATGGATATTACAAGGTACAATTTTATTCTGTCAGTGCAACACATCCTCTTTATAATGCTTTCCATCTTCTTTTCACAGTGGGAGGTCACACAATCAGAAACTAGATGCAAAGCAGTTTGGATTTTGTTAGATAATTCTCCATCCAGGTGATTTCCACGGGTTAAGACTTCACCGATGCAGTGGCAGAGTACAAGATTGCTTAGCATCCCTCACCACTGGAGTATATGATTGTACAAACTCATCTTCTGCTGTCAATCAGATTTAGAATCAGTCTCCTCCAGCAGCACACTAACCTCTTCCCCCACTTCGTCTGTCTGATTATCACTAAACCACATCAGCCCAGATGGATGGCTACTGTGTAGGCGGCTTGGAGCCAGCACAATAACGGTTGTAATATTTTACCAAGCCATTACTACACTGATCTGGTAGTTAGGTGCCATGCCCCTGCAGAGGTGCTTGGAAGCCCACAGGGCTCATACATTTAACCCAGTCCATCCGCTTCAATCACAAGTTATTTGGGCTGGATACAGGAATTACTCACTGGCTGAAGTTCTATGTCCTGGGTTGTCATAAACAGATGGTTAAGGGTTAATGTCTCTTTTACCTGCAAAGGGTTAAGAAGCTCAGTGAACCTGGCTGACACCTGACCAGAGGACTAACAGGGGGACAAGATACTTTCAAATCTTGGTGGAGGGAAGTCTTTGTTTGTGCTTTTTGTTTTTGTTCGTTCGTTCGCTCTCGGGACTGAGAGGGACGGGACATCATTCCAGGCTCTCCCAATCTTTCTGAATCAGTCTTTTATGTTTCAAAATAGTAAGTAATAGCCAGGCAAGGTGGATTACTCTTACGTTTGTTTTCTCAACTTGTAAAGGTTTCTTTTTGCTGGAAGGATTTTTACCTCTATTTGCTGTAACTTTGAATCTAAGGCTGGGGGGGGCGGGTCCCCTTTGGTCTATATGAATCTGAGTACCCTGTAAAGCATTTTCCATCCTGATTTTACAGAGATAATTTTTACCTTTTCTTTCTTTAATTAAAAGCTTTCTTTTTAAGAACCTGATTGATTTTTCCTTGGTTTAAGATCCAAGGGATTGGGTCTGAACTCACCAGGGATTGGTGGGGGGAAAAAAGAGGGGATGGTTAATTCCTCCCTGTTTTAAGATCCAAGGAGTTTGGATCTGTGTGAAGTCTCTGAGGGCAACCCAGGGAGGGGAAGGTCTGGGGGGAAAAGGAGGGGTATGGTTAATTTCTCCTTGTTTTAAGACCCAAGGGGTTTGGATCTGGGTTTCCCAGGGGAGGTTTTGGGGGACTAGAAAGTGTGCCAGACACTAAATTCTGGCTGGTGAGCAACGGTTTGGGATTTTTAGGAACCAAAAGCCAGTGTGGGATTTTTTAGAAAACAAAAGCCAGTAGGATTTTTTTTTCCCTCTCCTTTCTAGCTGCTCGGAAAGCAGCCTGAGGGAAGAGGTGTTAAGTTTTTAACAAGGGTCTTTGTTAAGAGGAGGCTTCAAGCTGAGAGCCAGCAGACAGCCAGCAAAAGGCATTTACAAGTTGAATTGTTTTCTTTCTACCTCTCAGGTATAGTTAGTTAGAAAATCTCTGTTAACCAAGCAGCCCTGAGCTGAAGCATCCCAGTCAGTAAGCTGCAGGGGGGTGCGGCCAGCACAAGAAAACAGAAAAATGAATGCCAAGAAAGCAGTTAAACAGGAAATGGCTAGGCTGGACGCAAAAGAGAAAGCCAAAGAGGCTGACCACAGGAGAAAGCTGGAGATAAGAGAAAAAGAGATGGAGATGAAAGAAAGAGAGAAAGAGAAGAAAGAGCCAAAGAGGCTGACCACAGGAGAATGATGGAGATGAAACAAAAAGAGACAGAGATAAGAGAAAAAGAAATGGAGATCCAAAGGGAGGCCCACCAGCAGGCCCTGGAATTAGCAAAGGTTAAGCCAGATGTACCAGCCAACCCTAACAACCCTTCTCCAGGTACTGTTCCCCATCCCAGGAAATTTCCCACCTACAAGGTAGGTGATGATACTGAGGCCTTCTTATAAAATTTTTAAAGGACCTGCCATGGGTACAACATCTCTACAGACCAGTACGTGATAGAGCTGAGGCCACAGCTCAGTGGACCCTTAGCAGAGGTGGAGGCTGAAATGCCTAAGGAACACATGAACGATTATGAACTTTTTCAAACCAAGGCCAGAATCAGAATGAGGCTAACACCTGAGCATGCCCCTCAGCGTTTCAGAGCCCTAAGGTGGAAACCAGATGTGTCATTTACCCGACACGCCTACCACATTGGAAAGAATTGGAATGCCTGGATATAAGGAGCAAATGTTAACTCTCTGGAAGAGCTGTCCCTCCTAATGCAAATGGAGCAGTTCTTAGGGGGGTGTTCCTGAGGAAATAGAAAGGTACATCCTAGATGGGAAACCCAAAACTGTAACCGAGGCGGGGAGATTAGAGCCAGATGGGTGGAAGTGGCAGAAAAGAGAAAAACTACCAGCAAGGGGAGCGAATATCACAGGGGGCAAACCGAAAATAAACCCTATCACCGAGGACAACCCAAGACCCCACCTACAACCCAAGGAAAGCCCCAGACATGCTATTGTCCCACCTCACCAGTCTCCAGCAACCTACCTCGGCTCAGTGACCAGTCAGCTGGGCGACGTTTTAAATGTAATGAACTGGGACATATAAAGGCCAATTGCCCCAAGAACCCCAACCGAGTGCAGTTCATTACACCACCATCACACCAACGATCCCCAGGCCCAGATGCCTCTCAAATACCCTCGGAGCAAAGGGAAACCTTGAGAGTGGGCAGAAAGAAGGTTATCACGTGGAGAGACATGGGGGCACAAGTGTCAGCTATCCACCAATCCTTAGTGGACCCCAAATTCATCAACCCAGAGGCCCAAGTGACAATTTATCCATTCATTTCAAAATCTGTAAACTTGTCTACAGCTGAATTGCGTGTCCAGTACAAGGGCTGGTCAGAAATGCAGTCTATGACAATTATCCCATCCCATGCTACTGGGGGAAGACTTGGCCAACCAGGTGAAGCGGGCTTAGAGGGTGGGAATGGTTACACACAGCCAGCCAGGCAAGCCTCCAGACCCATTCCTGTTCCTGAGCTGTCCACAAGGGCCCCGTCTGTGTTACCAGAGACCCAGACAGAGGTGGTAGACCTGGATCCCCTGCCAACGACTGCAACGCCACAGTGCATCCAGTCCCAGAACCGGAACTGGAAAAGCAACCAGCACCAGAACCATTGCCAGTACTGACGTCAGTGCTTGCAAACCCATCTCCAACCCCAACACCAGAGGGCACCAGTGGGCCTGAACTGACAGAAGCAGCAGACAACCCTACTCAAGAGGCTCAGCAAGAGCCTCAAATATCACATAGTGCACCAGTGGAAAGTGGTTCACCATCAACGAAAACAACCCCATCACCTACATCGCTTCCAGAGAGACCAAGCCCAAGTCCACAGTCTAAGGAGGAACTGGTGTCTCCAGCCTCAAGGGAACAGTTCCAGACTGAGCAGGAAGCAGATGACAGCCTTCAGAAAGCTTGGGCGGCAGCACGGGGCATCCCACTGCCTCTCAGCTCTTCTAACCGATCCCGGTTTGTTATAGAACAAGGACTTTTATACAAGGAGACTCTTTCTGGTGGACACCAGGAAGACTGGCATCCTCAAAAACAGTTGGTAGTTCCAACTAAGTACTGGGGAAAGCTCTTAAGCTTAGCCCATGATCATCCCAGTGGCCATTCTGGGGTGAACAGAACCAGAGACAGGTACGGGAAGTCCTTCCACTGAGACGCGATGGGGAAGGACGTTGCTAATTATGTCCGGTCTTATGAGGTGTGCCAAAGAGTGGGAAAGCCCCAAGACCAAGTCAAAGCCCCTCTCCAGCCAGTCCCCATAATTGAGGTCCCATTTCAGCAAGTAGCTGTGGATATTCTGGGTCCTTTCCCAAAAAAGACCCCCAGACGAAAGCAATACATACTGACTTTTGTGGACTTTGCTACCCAATGGCCGGAAGCAGTATCTCTAAGCAACACCAGGGCTAAGACTGTGTGTCAGGCCTTAGCAGACATTTTTGCCAGGGTAGGTTGGCCCTCCGACATCCTTACAGATTCAGGAGCTAATTTCCTGGCAGGGACCATGAAAAATCTGTGGGAAGCTCATGGGGTGAATCACTTGGTTGCCACCCCTTACCACCATCAAACCAATGGCCTGGTGGAGAGGTTTAATGGAACTTTGGGGGCCATGATACGTAAATTCGTAAATGAACACTCCAATGATTGGGACCTAGTGTTGCAGCAGTTGCTTTTTGCCTACCGGGCTGTACCACATCCCAGTTTAGGGTTTTCACCATTCGAACTTGTGTATGGCCACGAGGTTAAGGGGCCTTTACAGTTGGTGAAGCAGCAACGGGAGGGGTTTACGCCTTCTCCAGGAACTAACATTCTAGACTTTGTAAGCAACCTACAAAGCACTCTCCAACGCTCTTTAGCCCTTGCTAAAGAAAACTTAAAGGATGCTCAGGAAGAGCAAAAGGCCTGGTATGATAAACATACCAGAGAGCGTTCCTTCAAGGTAGGAGACCAGGTTATGGTCTTGAAGGCGCAACAGGCCCATAAGATGGAAGCATCATGGGAAGGGCCATTCATGGTCCAAGAGCGCCTGGGAATTGTTAACTACCTCATAGCATTCCCCATCTCCACCCTAAAGCCTAAAGTGTACCATGTTAATTCTCTCAAGCCCTTTTATTCCAGAGACTTAAAGGTTTGTCAGTTTACAGCCCAGGGAGAAGATGACGCTGAGTGGCCTGACGATGTCTACTACGAAGGGAAAAGTGACAGTGGCGTGGAAGAGGCGAACCTCTCCACAACCTTGGAACATCTGCAGCGGCAACAGATCAAGGAGCTGTGCACTAGCTTCACCTCATTGTTCTCAGCCACCCCAGGACGGACTGAACGGGCATACCACTTCATTGACACAGGTAATGCTCACCCAATTAGAATCCCACCCTATGGGGCGTCTCCTCATGCCCAAGCTGCTATAGAATGGGAGATCCAAAACATGCTACAGATGGGTATAATCTGCTCCTCTACCAGTGCATGGGCATCTCCAATGGTTCTAGTTCCCAAACCAGATGGGGAAATACGCTTTTGCAGGGACTACCGTAAGCTAAATGCTGTAACTCGTCCCGACAACTATCCAATGCCACACACCGATGAGCTATTGGAGATATTGGGACGCGCCCAGTACATCTCTACAATAGACTTAACCAAGGGGTACTGGCACGTACCGCTAGATGAACCCACCAAATAAAGGTCAGCCTTCATCACCCATGCAGGGGTGTATGAATTTAACGTGCTTCCTTTCAGGCTGCAAAATGCACCTGCCACCTTCCAAAGACTTGTAGATGGTCTCCGAGCAGGACTGGGAGAATATGCAGTTGCCTACTTTGATGATGTGGCCATTTTTTCTGATTCATGGGCAGAACACCTGGAACACCTGGAAAAAGTCTTTGAGCGCATCAGGCAGGCAGGACTAACTATTAAGGCTAAAAAGTGTCAAATAGGCCAAAAAAGAGTGACTTACCTGGGACAGCAGGTGGGTCAAGGAACAATAAACCCCCTACAGGCCAAGGTGGATGCTATCCAAAAGTGGCCTGTCCCAAAGTCAAAGAAACAGGTCCAATCCTTCTTAGGCTTGGCCGGGTATTACAGGCGATTTGTATCACACTAAGCCAGATCACTGCCCCACTAACAGACCTGACCAAAAAGACTCAGCCGAATACAGTTAAGTGGACTAATGAGTGTCAGAAGGCCTTTACCTAGCTTAAGGCAACACTCATGTCTGACCCTGTGCTAATTGACAAACAATTCCTACTAACCACAGATGCATCTGAGCGTGGTGTAGGAGCAGTTTTAATTCAGGAAGGACCAGATCAAAACTTCCATCCTGTCGTGTTTCTCAGCAAGAAACTGTCTGAGAGGGAAAGCCACTGGTCAATCAGTGAAAAAGAATGCTACGCCACTGTGTATGCCCTGGAAAAGCTACGCCCATACGTTTGGGGACGGCGTTTCCAGCTACAAACCGACCATGCTGCGCTAAAGTGGCTTCATACTCCCAAGGGAAACAATAAAAAACTGCTTTGATGGAGTTTAGCTCTCCAAGATTTTGATTTTGAAATTCAACACATTTCAGGAGCTTCTAACAAAGTAGCTGATGCACTCTCCCGTGAAAGTTTCCCAGAATCAACTGGTTAAAAACTTGTCCTTAAAATGTGAAAAGTCTTGTAGTTACATAATTAGTGATATATGTAAAGGTGCATGTGTTTTATTAATCTGTTTATTCTAAAGTTCTAGGAAGAAATCACCGCCACTGTGATTCCACACTGTCTGAGATTTGGGGGGCGTGTCATAAACAGATGGTTAAGGGTTAATGTCTCTTACCTGTAAAGGGTTAAGAAGCTCAGTAAACCTGGTTGACACCTGACCAGAGGACCAACAGGGGGACAAGATACTTTCAAATCTTGGTGGAGGGAAGTCTTTGTTTGTGCTTTTTGGTTTTGTTCGTTCGCTTGCTCTCGGGACTGAGAGGGACGGGACATCATTCCAGGCTCTCCCAATCTTTCTGAATCAGTCTTTCATGTTTCAAAATAGTAAGTAATAGCCAGGCAAGGCGGATTAGTCTTACGTTTGTTTTCTCAACTTGTAAAGGTTTCTTTTTGCTGGAAGGATTTTTACCTCTGTTTGCTGTAACTTTGAATCTAAGGCTGGGGGCCGGTCCCTCTGGTCTATATGAATCTGAGTGCCCTGTAAAGCATTTTCCATCCTGATTTTACAGAGATAATTTTTACCTTTTCTTTCATTAATTAAAAGCTTTCTTTTTAAGAACCTGATTGATTTTTCCTTGTTTTAAGATCCAAGGGATTGGGTCTGAACTCACCAGGGATTGGTGGGGGGGAAGAAGAGGAGGATGGTTAATTCCTCCTTGTTTTAAGACCCAAGGGGTTTCGATCTGGGTTCCCCAGGGAAGGTTTTGGGGGAAACAGAAAGTGTGCCAGACACTAAATTCTGGCTGGTGGCAGCGTACCAGATCTAAGCTAGTAATTAAGCTTAGAAGTGTTCATGCAGGACCCCACTTCTTGTGCTCTAAATTTCAAAGTGGGGAAAAAACCTTGACATGGGTAATTCAGGAAGTTGGGTTAGGTGATCATAATGGTCCCTTCTCGTCCTAAAAATCTATGTATCGAAGATTCATAAGTCTCCAAAAGTGGACCATCATAGCTGGCTTACCACATGGCAGGCAGATGAGAGCACCTAAAACAGGCGATGATTAAACCATGATAGTACTGTATTTACTACACTTCTAATTTCCATGTCCAAGACTTAGAGTCCAGAGTATTTCTGGCTGTGTGATTTGGTTCAAAGACCTCATGGAAGCCATGATAAGCTTGAGCTGTGTGTTGAAGAGAATCATCCAGGTAGTCAAAGTCCCCCACAACTATGAATGCAAGAGATTCCAATAGGAGATGAGTAAGCTCAGTTATCTTCTGCAGAAATTCTACATAGCACCAGAATTTGTATATTGGCTTTTGTGCCATGATTGGCTAATGAAACATGGGCACATTTAAATGAGTCCCTTATTGAGTGCTGGTCTCTCTTGGATCTGAAGGCAGATGCAAGGTGTCAGGAACATGGGCCTGAGTTCCTTTGAGCTCAGCCTGGGATTAGCCAGCTCAGCCCTCAAGACAGTTAATGAGCCCATCTGGGCTCTGGCTGAATCATGTGATTGGCCAGCCAAGCCAATTGGCTGCAAGGAACCCATAGGTCTGCACTTAAACTCAGCAGCAGTGGTAGATCACTGGATGCTCAATGCTGACTCCCAAAGCTGCAATCACTCCTGTCCCAGCCTTACTCCTGAGCAGTCCAGCCCTGCTTGGTTCCTGACTCTGACTCGGACACTTGGCTCTGGTGCCTGACTCTGGCTCCCACTAGCATATATTACTGCTACTGCTCTGACCACTAGGCCTGATCACCCACACCCTGGTCCACGACACAAGGTGTTTAAGTTACTGCATCATCTAGTCTCCTTCTAGCTGGCCCGAGCTGTACCAACACAAGTCCAACTGAATAAGCCTATCAGTTTTAGTAATGTATTCCAGGTTGAGAGTTTAATCTGTCATCAGGTGTTGAACGATGATAGACTTGTTCATTGCAGGTGAGTAACATGAGCCTCAGTTTAGGGCCACCTACACCCGATGCTGGCTCCTTACTGTGCTCACATTGTTTCTTCTGCCCAGTAACTACTGGGGTCTAATGATAATCTCCAGGAGATGAACCGGAAGGAGCACAGACTGAAGAGACGTGCGGGAGCCTAATGGAGAATAATCTTCTGTACAAATGTTTTGAGAGATTTTGTGAATATGTATATATGCACAATATGCATACATTATTTTCATTAAATCTTTAATTATGAATGTATACATACTAGGCATATATAAGAAAAATCTCTATTGAGCACATAGGGCACCCAGTAAATGGCTTCATGGTGACTGACTTTTACCACTTAAAAGACTGACAGTAGCTGCGCAGTCAGCTGTCTTTGTAAACTATGTAAATGAAGATAACTCAACCACCATGAATCTATAAATATACCTTCATCACCATCAATAGCTCATTTAAGAACCATTCACAGTATAGAGTAATTTAAAAGGAGTATTATACACACACTTTTAAAGTCAGAATAGTTTACTTTAGCATGTACAATAAGAACTAAAAATGTTCTATAATTAAGTTTCAATGGCTCAAGCTCTGGACAGCTTGCTAAATATAGCGTTTAAGTGATCATATGTTTAGGCCTCTGGGAGATTTAGACTTCATTAAGATGAAGACAGAAAACTCACACCTCTGTGGGTGTTACTGTCACAAGCTGTCTGGATGTGGACTCAACCAGACAGCAGTAGGATCATTTACACAGTGAAGGCTATCTTCACAACAGTATAAGATAAATGAGTCTTTCAAGAAATGAAAGCTCAGAGTCTAAAGAAGTTCACTAAATCTGCATGTTCTCAATGTCTGAGAAGCTCAGTTGCTCCTATTCACAGCAGACTCCTTAACCACCGACGAAGACACGGGGGATGTGGAGGAGAGTCCTGGTCAAATGGGAAAATCACGCTATCCATGACATTTTCCCTCCCTGACAAACCTGCAACCCTGCTCATGATGAAAACCTTTTATGACACAGAGGTTATTCAGTACTGTGTGAGAAATTTCAGTCTTCAGAATTGTTAATCTGATATATCACAACAGCACCAAAACTTTATGAACAAATAAAACTGTTTAATAAAAGTGTTTGTTTTTTAAACATTCCTATCTTTAAGACGTCAATTTAGAGTCTATGAAACATGCCAGATTGAAAGCAAATCCCTATTACAGAGATTTCTACATTACAAAAGCTACCATTGAGATTGATATCATTCAGGGGTTCTCAACAAGGCTTGGGACTGGATGGATGTGTGAACATGCTACTTTGAATTTATTTTAAAAGTTTGATTAAAATCCTTTTTTCATTAAACATACCTTTAAAAAAATATTTGTAATGCTAATGAAACGTTCAGTCTGTTTGAATCCCAGAGCCCAGATAGAAAAAAGGCCTGCCCCTGAGACAAAGGACCAATGGGCTGGAAATCAATTGATTGTTTGGTAAAACACCAAAAATTTAATGATTGTCAGACCTGGAAACCGAACTCATTTACCCACAGAACAAGAACAAGCACAGATGGCAGAACTCTGCTGATAGGCCTGGATGCTGACATAAAAGGGTTGACTTTGAGGGTAAATATCTAGCACATTCTTCATAACACTTCTGCTCTGACACTGCCAGCAAGAATGCCAGGTCTGGTCATGGATTTGTGTTGCAAACAGCTTTCCACTAGGATCAAGACTGAGACCAAAAACACATTTCACATGCACAGACGGACAGACGGTAATACCTTCCAGTTGCGATTGTTTTTGTCTGCATTTGAACACGTCTAGAGGGGAAAGATTCCCTAGTCTGTAACCAATCCAGTTCCCAGTGAATATTTTAGAACTGAATTTTAAGTTTGCCTGGCTCACATTTTTTCTTACTTTGAACAGTGTGTGCATGTGTCTTAAAACACATGTAAATCTGTACTCAGAACAATGCTTACTACAGGAGTTCATAACCCCAGTCTACTAAGAAATGCTATGCAAAAGTGTCTTTGCTTCCTTTCCTCACCGGTGTCCATGGAGGCACAAATACGTTTGCATTAATTTGTTTAAAATCTCCTCTTGTGTATCATTACAAAGCTGCTACATGTTACTAGGGCAAGAGAGCCAGGCCATGTCTCCATGAATGGGACAGATTAGACCTTAGGCTGCTTCCTTGCTAGACTGAAACAACATGATTGTATAGAGATCGATCATTCAAGTTGCCTACTAAAGTCAATGGAAATTGAAGGTGCTTAGCATTTAAAAGGTTCAGGCCTGTGTTGGTATAGGATGCATGAAGGTTATTTGTTCAGTTTCTAAAGACATTTTAGACTTACAATGCTATTATGATGTTTATATACTAAAAGCCAGATCCTGCACTGGAGAAAATTGGCGCCAGTGGAATTGTGCTAATTTTCACAAACTGAGAATCTGGCCCTGTAATGGTATAATTCCCCACTCTGAACCTTAGCGTCCAAAAGATGGGGTACCAGCATGAATTCCTCTGAGCTTAATTACCAGCTTAGAACCTGTAGCACTGCCACCAACCAGGAATTCCAGTGCCTGATACACTCTGGTCCCCACAAAACCTTGCCCGGGGACCCCCAAGACCCAGACCCTCTGGATCTTAACACAAGGAAAGTAAACCCTTTCCCTCACCGTTGCCTCTCCCAGGCTTCCCCTCCCTGGGTTACCCTGGAAGATCACTGTGATTCAAACTCCTTGAATCTTAAAACAGAGAGGAAAATCCACCTTCCCCCTCTTTCTCTCTCCCCCTCCCAGACTCTCCCTGAGAGAGAAAGTAATGCTAACACAGAGAGAAATTTAACCTCTCTCCCCCTTCCCTCCTTTCTCCCCACCAATTCCCTGGTGAATCCAGACCCAGTCCCCTGGGGTCTCATCAGAATAAAAAAACAATCAAGTTCTTAAACAAGAAAAGCTTTTAATTAAAGAAAGAAAAACAGTAAAAATTATCTTTGTAAATTTAAGATGGAATATGTTACAGGGTCCTTCAGCTATAGACACTGGGAATACCCTCCCAGCCTAAGTATACAAGTACAAATTTGAACTCCTTTCAGCAAAATACACATTTGAACTCCTCCCAGCCAAATACACATTTGTAAATAAAGAAAAAACATAAGCCTAACTCGCCTTATCACCTAGTACTTACTATTTTGAATCTATAAGAACCTGTATCAGGGAGATTGGAGAGAAACCTGGTTGCGCGTCTGGTCACTCTCAGAACCCAGAGAGAATAACCACCAAAACTAACAGCACACACAAAAACTTCCCTCCCTCAAAATTTGAAAGTATCCTGTCCCCTGATTGGTCCTCTGGTCAGGTGACAGCCAGGCTCACTGAACTTGTTAACCCTTTACAGGCAAAAGAGACATGAAGTACTCCTGTTCTATTAACCCTTAACTATTTGTTTATGACAGGCCCACACTTATAATAGTACAAAAATTACATTGCTTCAGCTATGCCAAATTATATTATGTGCTCACTTTCATTGATTTCCCAGTCCCACATCTCCCCTAACTATTTTGCAATATTTAGCTCCTTCCCAAAACTCTCGGTCCTCTTCATGAGACTTGCAGGCTTCAAAGAGAGAGGTATAATCTATCATGCTTTCCCCCTCCTCCTTCTCTCTCGTCACCAACTCCATGGCCACATCTTAGGGCCAGCCTTCCTTTTACTGATGTCTCCACAGTTTCTGATCTCTACTTCATTTGATCACTTACATTTTGCCCCCAGAAGTTCATGAGTCTGTCTTCTTCTGGCTCTCCTCCTATCCTACCTCTCTGATCCTTTAGCATAATTTTTTTTTTGCTTGGTCCTGCTCTCTCTCTCCCACTTCCCACTCTCGCAACAAAACTCTGTATTAAGCCCCTCTCTTCTTCTGAACTCCTGTTCTTTCCTTCAGAATGACCCTACATTTTCTGTCTCTGTGGAGTACCTCAGCATCCCCCTTTTCACTCTGACCTGTTACCTAGTGGATCACTTTTTAACCCCTTTTCCTCACCCCACACACCTGTTAAAGTTCAATTTAGATATAGATCAATAAGGTGTCAAATAACCAATCTCAGTCAATTAATCAATCATTATACTGTAGTGGAGTGAGACTCACCAGTGCAGCACCTCCTGCTAGTCATCCTGGGAATTAGAATCCTAGAATATTAGGATTGGAAGGGACCTTAGGAGGTCATCTAGTCTAACCCCTTGCTCAAAGCAGGACCAATCCCAAGATTTTTTACCCCAGTTCCCCAAATGGCCCCCTCAAGGATTGAACTCACAACTCTGGGTTTAGCAGGCCAATGCTCAAACCACTGAGCTAGCCATCCCCCCCAAATTAACTCTTGTCCAGCCCACAGCACTCTCTGCAGGCCATTGTCCCGCCTGCCTTAGGGCCCCGCTGGCCCTCCCAGACCCCACTGCCCCTTACCTTGGGGTTCTGCCCTGACAGGACCCCCACTCTCTGGGTGTTGCCTGCAAGGAGAACCCCCAACCCTCTCACCCACCTTGCCTCAGTGGCTACTGCCAGTCATCATCTACCCCAGCTGCAGCCTCTGCAATCCCAGTACCTGTTTTAGCCTTTAAGTAGGCCCACAACCTGGGGATTTACCAGGCTGGAGCTCTACAGCTCCTCAGGCCTTTCCCCAACCCTGCTCTGTTCCCTGTACCCTGAGTTCCTAGGCAGCCAGGCCCTTCTCCCTGAGCCCTTATATAGGGCCAGCTGTGGCCTGATTGGGGCGTGGCCCCAGCTGTGGCTGCTTCCCCAATCAGCGTAGCCTTTTTTAGGAGCATCCTGCTACATATACATTAAAGATTAATCTACATGATACAGAAAGGGTACTTTACCCAATTTGGGGAGATGGGTTGCAGCTTTACTTTGGTTCTAGCTTTCTCTCTCTCTGAGCTGAGTTTTTATAACCTGCTCGTGTCATAACATTTTTCCCAGATCTGGACCTTAGCGTCCAAAATATGGGTGTTAGCATGAAAACTTCCAAACTTAGTTACCAGCTTGGACCTGATAACGCTGCCACCAGCCAGGGATTTATACAGTGCCTAGCTCACTGTGGTCTCCCCAAAACCTTCCCTGGGGGACCCCAAGACTCAGATTCCTTGAGTCTCACAACAAAGGGGAATAAACCATCTCCCTTCCCCCTCCTCCCCTCCAGGTGTTCCCTCCCTGGGTTCCTGGAGAGATATACAGAAGCAAGCTCCGTGAATCTAAACAGAGGGACTCCACCCTCCCTGTTTCCAGTCTTGGAAAACACAAGTACCGAGAGAGCTAATCTCTCCTCCTCCTCCTCCCTCACCCAGAGGGTATGCAAAGTCAGGCTAGTAAATCTAACACAAAGAGATTTTCCCCCTGACTTCTTCCTCCCACCAATTCCCTGGTGAGCTGCAGACTCAATTCCCTGGAGTCCCCACTAAAGAAAAACTCCAACAGGTCTTAAAAAGAAAGCTTTATATAAAAAGAAAGAAAAGGATATAAAAATGGTCTCTCTGTATTAAGGTGACAAATACAGGGTCATTTGCTTAAAAGAAAAAAAATGAATAAACAGCCTTATCCAAAATGAATACAATTTAACACATTCCAGCAACTACACACATGTAAATACAAAAGAAAACAATATAAACCTTATTGTCTTACTATCTTTGTACTTACAACTTGGAAACAGAAGATTAGAAAGCCAGGAGATAGAAAAATCACTCTCATAGCCAAGAGGGCACAGACACAAGACAAAGAACTCACACCCAAAACTTCCCTCCACCCAGATTTGAAAAAGTCTTGTTTTCTGATTGGTCCTCTGGTCAGGTGTTTCAGGTTACTCCTTTCCAGGTGAAAGAGACATTAACCCTTAGCTATCTGTTTATGACAGCTTGTTTACAATATTTTACTTGGCCACTACATTTTGCCATTGGTTATATATTTACATTATCCAATCATATGTTACATGTGGTTAATATTTCCTATACACCTGCAAGATGAATTATGTACTTCAGACATTTCATACGCAATTCAAAGTTCATTTGCAAGTAATTTTCCATTTCTCTTATCATAGCTATGCAAACTCAGTTCCTCCAAACACATCTACCTACTTATTCCTTTCTTGCAGTTTCAGTTACAATTTCATAACTTGCTTTTCAAGTAACAGAACCAATCACATTCAACCTAACAACCACAGATGTGGTTAAAAAATATCTTATGCAGCTGTACAAATAGGTTATGAAAATGGGTCATGCCCAAGATATATTTCCATTTCTTTTAGCACATGTCCTACATAAGTTCAAAACCAAGTATACCTTTTAGTTCCCTTGACAAAACTGTGAGGGATGCTAGGAGTCCTAGCGCTATATGATAACACACCCAAGCCATGTCTGACTCTTTTTTGCTTCTTCACACGCAACATTTCTAAGATCCAACCTTTTTTCTGTCCAACAGAAGAGAGTTTCATTCACATACTCACCATCAGTCATCTTTCTTCATGCAATTCCCCCCCCCATTGGCCTCCCCAGAATGCACACTTCTCTCCTCCACTCTAAGGAATAGAAAGCCTCTAGGAGCCTCTTCTTGCTCTTTCTCACCATAACAATCCCTCTTTGAATTCCTCCATTGCCTCAAAGTAAAGCTTATTGTCATCTCTTCCAAGGCTCATACCTGCACACCCACCTTCATCTCCTAATGTGTTGTGGCCTCTCCGCTCCTTCACTGATGCCAAACTTGCTGCCTCATTTGTCTGCTTTTCGCACAAATGTCTTCATAATTTCCTCCATGTTGCCCCCACATATGTATCGCCCTTCATGGGTCGGTCTGCAAAGCCTCTGCCTTTTCACTGAAATCTCTCCTGAAAACTTACTTTTCCACCCCACCTACAATAAACTAGTCATGATTTCAGTGACTTATCTCAGTTACTGTACTGCTCATCTACATGGAGGGAATGGCAGAAATATACCAGAACTGAAGCTGGGAATAAGCTCACATGAGATCATGCTATTATACATGATATTTTTCCTATATCTGTATGTTTTGAAATTATTGGCAATGGAGAAAGATAAATTATGGAGGGAGAGCAAAGGAAGAAGAATATAGAGCGTTTAATTTTGAATGAAAAAGGAACAAACTTGTCATTAATAAGACATGTGCCTATCATCAACCTGACCTCTCTGCTTTTCTGTTGTATCCCTTTCCCTGGCCTTTGATATATTGTACATTCTTTAAAGCACGGACTGTACACTAGCCTGTGTTTGGGAAGTGTCTAGGACTACTACATTTCAGATACTACTGGAATGCAAACAATAATAGTAATTCTTGCTCTATTCTAGTCTAAGTGACATCCTGTATTAATAATCGTCCATTATGTCATAATTCAGTGATAATCAATATTCATTTGTACAAATCAGTAGAGATTATAATTTATTTGTACATTATAATAATTGAAAATTTGCAAATGTGATATAAAAGTCTTATGCAAACCTCTAATAACCACTTAAACAAACAGATCATTACAAAATTAACTCCCACACCCACTATCATGATGCTGCTCCAATACATCAGAAATGGATGAGTCTTTTAAAAATAGCTATATATTATCTACCCCTCTGAAGCATTAAATCAATAATCTAGATCTAAATCTTATATCAAGGAATTATATTCTATGTTAGCCTATAATACTATGTTAAGTTCAGAATGTTTTGTGTGCATTATTGTGATGGGGAAACTCACTTCTCTTGAGTGCCTCCTGTCAGCAGGGTGTGGTGCTGCAATCTTTCTTGGTCCTGGCACTAAGTCACAAATCAAAACTGAATGAACCCCATCTGGGGGTAGCAAAGAGTTCAGCAAAGCTGTCTGCCCTTACTAGGGCCTTCAGCCTGGCCTCTGGGTCTTTTAAATCTAGCCCCTTTTCTTTAGCTTTTTTAACTAGCCGTGTCCCTTTTCCGGGGCTTAGGTCTCTCCAGCACTGGCTAGGGTGGGGATTTGGGCCCATCCACTACTCTGGGTTCCTACCCAGGGACCCTATACACAGTAGCCACATACCACTGCCTCCAGTTCACTGATGCTGTTCCCTGGGCATTTTTCCACATAGTCTCTTTCCTCTCACCTATAAACTTAGCATTACAGTTCTCAAGTCCTCTCATTCCCAGGAACAGTAAATCAGCCCATCATGCGCCTTTGGCCGGGGCGGGGCGGGGCAGAGCAGAGCACCCTTCCTTGCTCCTCTGCCCCCGGCCAGGAGCTGACCTGCTTAGTCTCTGCAGAACCTTTTATCTGAGCCCGCTGGACTCTGATTGGTTGCTTCTATGCAGCCTCTCCAGGCAGGCCTGGAGGACCCACCTTTGCTGCTCCTCCTTGGGATGGGGTGTACAAAGACCACAGGGTCTCCAGCTGGGGGCCTGGAAGTGCCTGATACACCCTTTCGTAACTATCCTTTTAATTATGGCTTAGACTTGTACTAGATTTTGTTTACTGAACATTGATAGTTATCAGATTTCAGCAAATTACCATCTAGCATGCCACTGCTACATGACATCACACCATAAAACATGCAATTTTTTGTCATTACTGTATATTTTCAAACTATTCTGGCAGGTGATTTAAATATACCACTGTATGAACTTTTTCATTTCATTCAGAAAACATAAAATCAGTACAAATTCATACAAAGAGAGTGCTTGAAAATAAATACTTCCTCAGTCTTATTTTCTATGCATCAAAAATTAAACCACCAAAAAGCAATAGTCATGAGGATTAAGCATGAAATGCTAGTCTTATTTAGTCTTAACAGTGCCCAAATGTCAAAATTAGCTTTTATGAAGCTAAAGTATATTCAGTAATAAAGGGAAACCCTTGGGTGACATTAATACCATGTATAAATTAGAAGTGAGCAAATCAGCATGGATAAAATAAGAACCAGTTCAGCTACAGGCTGGGTTTGCATCTCTATGCTTCAGGCCAATATATTTTCAGATTTTTATCTACACAAATGTGAGTCTATTTTTACTCATGTCTTGTCCACCTTATGCCTTGTTCTCGCTATCCTATTCAGATGAGCATTTATGGACAAATATTATCTAAGTATACCTTTGTGTGTCAGTTTTGCCCAAATGTCACCAGTCTTCATTGCCGACATGATGGAAAAGCATAGTGACAGAAATTAACATTGTTTGTTGCACAACTGTCTGCTGAAACTGCAGAGACTAAAGAGTTTTGCCAACATAAGCAAGACTAGGACACATAATATATGCTCCAGTTTCTCTATATTCTATTCCTGATCATTGCAAGCATGAATCACCCAACAATCTAATCACTACATCTCTGATCAATATGCACTGCAACATTTTTTCAGTTAGGGCTGTAGCATTCTGTGGCATGTCTTTCAGCGAAGTGAAAAATGTATCACAAGCTGCCCTTTCAGCAATGGAATGTCTCAGTCATAAAAATAAAGATATGACGTGCCTTTCATCTCATCGAGAAACAAGCCATGTGCAACAAAATGCTATAATTTCCTTTCACATTGGTTACAAACAGTTTCTAGTAGGCTGTCTTAACATACATGTAACATGTCCTGAAACACTGGTATTAAAAAGAAGAACATTGTGAGTAAACAGTAAAATCACTCCGAAAACTTACACAAAGAAGGTTAACCATATTAAATTTGTCATGGATGAAAAATCCTGAGCTATTATGGATGGTGATTGATTAATTGATTCATAAAAACAAAGTCCTGTGGGAAGAGTCCCCAAACCCACATGACTTCTCTGAGTGCTGGATTTTATATCTGGATCTCTGCGTTAGGTAAGGTATGTAAAACCGCAAGTAGCTAGGCAGTTTTTATGAAATGCATCTCGAGGGCTGAAAGGCCATGTTTATTCCAGCAAGTAAAGTACTTCTTATATCCTATCTTCACACAGGCATAATCAAATTACTGGTGCACAGGGCTAAAATCTCCTACTTTTGGTAAAAACCATCTCTTTATCCCACCCCATTTCAGTACAGATACTGCCCACAAATTTCTCACCTAACACACTTTTGGAAGGAGAGAAGAATAATAGTTTTGAATGAAGGCTGCTATTATCCCCTCAAACACAGAGATATTTTGGTGCTAGGCATGGGTGGATCTGAGAGCAGGATCAAGCCTTTAGGCATAAAATGCCATAAACAAAGAAAGATAGGTTAAATGTAATTATGCCACAAATATCCTAATGGGATTCAGAGATCTAAGGTGTATCTAAAAATCCTCACTGGCAGAGAGGCAAATTTGATTAAGGTTAAACTGCAAATAACATGTGAAATGTGAGAAATGACATGACATGTGAAGATTGAAAATAAAGAAGGGAAATGGGGGGGGGGCAGTTTCCTTGGGGCATTAGGGAGAAATATGTGTGACATAAGAAGAACATTATTTCTATAACTTGAGATGTGAAAGGAAAATCGAGATACAAAGTTAACTTACTGTACTTGCTTGTTTTACATGCATCATTAATTCAATTTTAAACCTTTTTATTGATAGTAGCTAAGAAATGTTGCAAAAGATTGGAAAACATGGCATGCCACTACATTTAGGAGTTGCTGCATAATCAAATTATTGCTTATTGTAAAGTAAAATGCTAATTTCGTTAATGCCTCAAACTTGTTTGGGACAATAAGCAAAGCAGCTCATGACTTTAAAAAAAATCCATATAGACTATTTACAAAAGAAAAGGCCATAATGAACTAAGTAGGGGACATTTCAAATAAAGCCCTGTGCCCAAAAAAGTCTCACATATAGTTGCCAAGTGCCATCCTGCCCCCACTGCCATTTAATAATCACACTGATGTATGATTAAAGGCCTCTGGTTGAAGCTTTATTTTAAATTAGATAAAAAAACAACTCGTGAGTTCAAACTGAGTAACGGTTTTCCCCACAGTCAACAGTTCCTTGCAGTCCACCACTGCAAATTCAGACCACAGAATTGTACTGTTGCATTATTTTCCTGAGCTTTACTGTCCAACCCAGAGGTAGTAGAAATGTTGTGTCCTCCCATTTCATACATTCTTTCACTGATTTATCTTGCCTGGGCCAAATATCAAGGTAAGGAATCAGACCACGACCATTATGGTGCTTAGAAAGGGCTGTCTGAATACAGCAAAACCCCAGTTATACTTGAATCTTACATTAACTTTGGTCCCTGCAAAAAAATCTCCGCCCCTGCCAATAAATCAATTCGTACAATTTGTCTGAACCTTCACTGCAGTGAAAGTATTATAGACATGAGCTGGTTTCATAGCAATCTCCTGATGCCATGCCAATTCGGATGAAGATCTGGATACATCACATCTCAGCTGAGGGCTGACTTGCCTCCTGCTTTCAAAATGCAAAGTTGTGATCACAGATCCACACCATGACAGGAGGGGGATCCCAAAGCTGGAAATCATGTAAAGAAATAAAACAACTATCAGCCATGAAGAATGCATTGTGACTTCAGCTTAATTCTGCTAGGGCAGCCTGCAATTAGCCTGTCATCTACCGACAGCCTGAATCTTGGCCTGCAGTGCACCAACAGATTCAATTGCAAAGGTGTACCAACCCTAAAGAAATGTATAATATATTTGGTTGGTTAGAGGCACATAAAAGCATTGGCCAAAGGAAAGAGGATATTGGATAGTAAGAGTCTCCCTGTCCTTGTGTGCAAATGAATGAGGCAAAGCAGTGCATAAGAGCAAGCAGTCCCTAAAGTCCTAGACTGGGCATAGATAAGACCCATGCATCCTGTTCCCAGGCAGATACCTCATGGGGATGTGCGTCAACATGCAGTCCCACCAGAGAGGAAATCCTCCCTCCAGGAGCCCCAATCCTACAACCGGATACACCAACCAAGCCTGAGCCCTTGGCACCTTTCTGCTGTCCCTGAGAGGCAACTAGAAGTGGATATCCCAGCCATTGCTTGCAGTCATTGTAATTGCCTCAACGGGCCTGCAGATCTGTGTTGGAGTGTAGCACTGATGCCTCTTCTGTCTCTGACGGGGTTGGAGGGGTCACTCACTTGTCAATAAGTGCCTCCCTGCCACCCTTAGCTGTGACTTCTTTATCCTTTGCTATTGCTTGCCTGGTGTTTCAGAACAAGCAAAGGCAGAGAAAAGCCCTCAAAGCAAGGTGCCCATGGATCAAGTATCCTCCTCAGTCAGGTGGCTGTTCCCTTGAGTACCCATTCCTTTTCAATTTCCAACCCACTCAAAGGATGAGAGAAAAAATATGAATTGCCCATTCCCTGCTATCCATCCCCAAAGAACCTGTGTAGAGATCTGTGGGGTTGTGGAGCATTCTTGTGTCAGGGGACAGCAGGGAGAAGGGATGAAGGAGAGTGAACATATGACTATCGTCTGAAAAAGGAATGACTCTTTGCCAAGAATGGAACAGTAGTTGAGTGCCTGCCTTACTCATGCAAATAGATCCACTGCAATTGAAGGAATCATTTGGATTAGTAAAGTTAGTAGAACTTGCCTTTTCTTTATTTACTCTATTAGTAAGTGTGATCTAAAGAAAGTTATTCCACTTCTTTCATCTTGGGAACATAATCATCTCTACCAGTCCTTGGTGGATTGAAGAGAAACTGATATGTTTATTGCATAGGTCATTATTATTATGTCTTTATATAACACTATTGATGCAAGTGGATGGTCATTTACAAACATAAGAGATAGAGTCCCTCCCTTTGAAGACTTTTTAATCTAAATTAGACATACAACACAAACAATGTTCAGAAATCAAATTAGCAGCCTCAAGTGCCAAATACAGTGTCAGTACTAGAAGGCTGATTAAATGAAAATAGTTTTAAAGCATAATTTTAAAGAGGAAATCTGCATAAAAATAATGTAATTTAGGAGAATATATATGCAGCTTGAACTAGGAAGGTTAAAGGCATGCCAGAGAGAATTTTCCTGATGAAAATTAAGGACTAAGTGTTCAATCATTATTATTATTAATTACACCTGAGTTAAAAATGGCCCTAGGTAACTCTGCCAATTTAATTCATCTGATGAGTGGCCCCTATGTTTCTAGTCATTTTAAGTGAACAGAGAATAAAAGCTAAGGGCAATTCTCAAAAAAGGGATCGTATTCATTAATTATTTTTTTGCTACACGATTTGTTCAGCTCTAATTATGTACATTAACTAATTTTAGAGAATCCTGATTAATTTGTCCTTTTATTACAATAATTAGAAATTGAGAACTATAGAAGATTTATTTTAAATCTGGTCTCTGTGTCTATAGGGGCTCTCTTAGGTGGTACCATTTGGATCACTTTGGAACTCTCTAGCTCTTGAAGTGATTGGCAGGAACTCACAATTTCAGATACTCTGTTTGCCTCCTGTTCTTCCCTTTCTTTGGTATATTTAACTATTTTTTTCTTTTCTTTCCATGGAACAGTATTCAATATACATGTTTAGGCATCATAAACACTTTTATGGTGGGGCACTAAATGTTTTTATGGTCTCTGAAGATACGCATACAGTATATTTTTGAGATGTTCTCTCTTTGTTATAGGCTGCAAAAATCAATACAAATATTGTGTATTCATGGGATATTTGTTACATTATAATTATGCTAAATTATAGGAAGGAATATGGTGTGGTTGTTTTCATTTGTAGACTAAAATAGCAGCTGCATCTTGTTACCTTTTCCATGAGGAAAACATTTTAATGATTCTATGCAATGAATGAAATGAGACATTTAATGACTTAGGCAATTTCTCCCTGAGTACCTTAGTGCACAGAGCATTTTTCTATGTATTTTCTCATTGTATTTACATTTTCATAATACACCGTTAATGACTACAATACCTACAACTAGACCCAGTAATTTCCACCCTGGAATTTTATTCACAATACTGATCCCCTGAGTTCTCTGAATGGCAAATAATAATTTGAACTCAAAAGCATATCCACAGGGGTCAGATTTTGGCACTCAGATGACCATATATACATTTTAAAAAGCATTATGTAATGTCTTATTGAAACTTAGACATACTTCAAATACAGCAGTCTGTGTTCTGAAAGATTTTATAATTGCAAAGCGAGATGCAATGCGTTGTTTATATTGAGTCTAAAATAACCATGCTACTTCCATGAGATAACATTTGTGAATGGCTCACTAAAAGAAGACACTTGCTTGACAATTAAAAATAAAAAAAACTGACTTTCTGGCTGTTGCAATCAATTCTGAATTGTCAGGCTCACAAAACAATTTTCAATGACTAGCAAGGTATCATTTTTGGGAAATGACAAAATCACAGATCTATAGAGAAATATCTTGTAAGTGGTGGAAAGATTGTGGAAGATTATAGGATCCCTGTTGAGTTTTATATGCTGTTAAGGATGTGTTTGCCTTTGTGCTATTAACTATCTATAGGAATATCTTACTATCATCCCTCCCACATCACTGTACTCTCTCATAATGGTCACCATATCTCTAATACCTAATTTTTATATGGGAAGATGCTGATTTTAAATTATCATCAAAGACAGCATCTCTTCCCATTTTTTTCCATTTCTAACCTACCTATTAAGGCCCAGATTCTGCTACACATACTAATGTTGAGTAGTCTTATAATGTTCAAAGGATTTGAATGCATATCAGCACACATAAGAACATAATAATGGCCACACTGGATCAAACCAATAGTCCATCTAGCCTAGTGTCCTGTCTTCTGACAGTGGCCAGTACCTGATGCGTCAGAGGGAATGAACAGAAGAGGGTAATTATTGAGTGATCCATCCTTGTCATCCACTCCCAGCTTCTGGCAGTCAGAGTTTTAGGGACATGCAGAGCACAGAGTTGTGTCCCTGACCATCTTGGCTAATAGTCATTGATAGACCTATCCATCATCTAATTTTTTTTTAAATCAGTTATACTTTTGGCCTTCACAACATCCCCTAGCACTGAGTTCCACAGGTTGACTGTGTTGTGTGAAGAAGTACTTCCTTATGCTTGTTTTAATCCTGCTGCCTATTACTTTAATGGGTTATCCCTCATTATTGTATAATGTGAAGAGGTAAATAACTCTTCTTTGTTCACTTTCTCCACATCATTCATAATTTTAAAGCCCTCTGTCATATTCCCTCTTTGGTCATCTCTTTCCTAAACTGAACAGTCCCAGTCTTTCTAATCTCTCGTCATATGGAAGTTGTTCCAGTCCCCTAATGATTTTTGTTGCCCTCCTCTGTATTTTTTCCAGTTCTAATATATCTCTTTTAAAATGGGGTTATCAGAACTGCACACAGTATTCAAAGTGCAGAAAATAGCATGGATATATACAGTGGAATTATGATATTTTCTGTCCTATTATCTAACCCTTTCCTAAAAGTTCCTAACATGGTTAACTTTTTTGACACATGTCTACTGGATCACCCTTGTCCATATGCTTTTTGACTGCATGAAAGAATTCTAATAGATTGGTGAGGCATGATTTCCCTTTACAAAAGCCGTGTTGACTCTTCCCAAACAAATGGTATTCATCTGTGTATCTGATCATTCTATTCTTCACAATAGTTTCAATGAATTTGCCTGGTACTCAGGTTAGGCTTATCGGCCTGTAATTGCTAGGATTGCCTCTGGAGCCTTTGTTAAAAATCAGCCTTACATTAGGTATCCACCAATCATCTGGTATAGAGGCTGATTTAAGCAACAGGTAACATACCACAGTTTGTTGTTCTGCAATTTCATATTTGAGTTCCTTCAGGACTCTTGGGTGAAATACCATGTGATCCTGGTGACTTATTATTGTTTAAGTATCAATTTGTTTCAAAACCTCCTCTATAACGTCTGAATATGGAACAGTTCCTCAGATTTGTCACATCAAACGAATGGTTCAGATGTGGGGATCTCCCCCACATCCTCTGCAGTGGAGATTGATGGAAAGAATTCTTGCAGTTTCTCCACAATGGCCTTGTTTTCCTTGAGTGCTTCTTTAGCACCTCCCTCATCCAGTGCCCACTGACTGTTTGGAAGGTTTCCTGCTCCTGATGTACTTAAAAAAAAATTGCTGTTAGTTTTTGTCTTTTACTAGTTGCTCTTCAAATTCTTTTTCCACCTTCCTAATTATATTTTTACACTTGCCAGAGCCTTTCTATTCTCCTCATGAGGATTTGACTTTTCATTTTGAAAGGATGACTTTTTGCCTCTAACTGCCTCTTTTGCACTATTGTTTAGCCTTGGTGGCATTTTTCTGATCCATTTTACTGTTTTTTTTAATTTGGGCTATACATTTAGTTTTTAAATATTCTCGAGGAGCTTGTAGACATTTCTCTCATGTGACTGTTCCTTTTAATTTCTGTTTAACTAGTTTCCTTATTTTTGTGTAGTTTCCCCTTATGAAGTTATATACTACTATGGTGGGTTTCTTTGGTATCCCCCCACCACCACCACAGAAGAATATTAAAATTAATAACATTATGGTCAGTGTTACTGAGGGGTTCAGTTATATTCACCTTGTGGACCAGATCCTGTGCTACAACAATTGCCTCTCCCCTTGTGAGTCCCAGGACTAGCTGCTCCAAGAACCAGTAATTAATGGTGTCAAGAAATTTTATGTCACATCCCATCCTGAGATGACATGTTTCCAGGCAATATGGGGCTAGTTTAAATCCCCATCATTATTGGGTTTTCTGTTTTTGTAGCCTCTCACATCTCCCTTAGCATTTCACAATCACCATCACCATCACCATCTTGGTCAGGTGGTTGATAGTATATTCCTACTGCTATACTCTTATTATTCAAGCTTGGAATTTCTATCCATAGAGATTGTATGGTACAGTTTGATTCATTTAAGAATCTAACTAATCAAAGTGAAATAGTAGTGTTGTCCACTTCTATGGACCATTCATCACAAGTAATCAAAATATACATAAATATTAAAATGCAATTTATGTGGATATCCTTGTCATCTCTTTCCAAAGGGAGGAAATCTAAATAAAGCATCTCCATGCTTGATTCATTGCCTGAATAGTCTTGTTGGATTTCAGATATAAAGTAAACATTAACATTCTGAGCTTGTCTGTCATCTGTCAGTTATGGTAAGATATCCTGAGGACCTGCTCTTTAAATAGTCTCCAACTGTAGCATTTTTCTTTTTACAGAGACACTTATATCTCCTATACTTTATACTACATAAGTCTCTGGGGATTAGTAGAAGAAGGTTAATACTTTCAATCAGCTGGAAGATGAGGAGGAGCTAGCACTGCTCAATTTTCACTTCTCTTGATCCTCTAGGTTGAGTCAGCAGTTGTTTTATTTTTAAGATTAATTTTATTCACCTATATTACTGTAACTAGAGAAAACCTTTAAATTCCAGCCTTGTTTTAGAGATTAAAAGTGTACACTTCCTTTGATACGTGTGTGCAACTCCCAATAAGATTAACAGGAGTTGAGTGTGGAAAGGCTAGAGAGATAACTGACAATGCATGCTCATGCAGTGAAATGTAAATGTCATGTGATTGAACTGCTGACTAGACCAGACTTCCTTCCCTCAGGCAAAACGGCAACATGTCAACCCTACAGCTTGAATTAGGATTCCAAAACATAGTAAGAGGGCTCTGTTAATCAGACATGAAAATCATTTCTCAAGAATGGATCTCAACACACATTTACTTAAATTTAATAAAAAAAATTAATCTCTGCACAGTCATGTGGAATATTTTTTCTGTTGCTTACTTTGTTACTGTTAGCCACATCAGATAATACAACATTGTAATAAGACATATGTGACTGATGTTTGATGTGGGGATATATCCAGTGACAAGTGGGAGAGAAAAAAACAGCATCTGATCAATTCATCTGCTCATTAATGTCACAGAGGAAATAATGTCATTCAATATTATTCCTGTCTACTGTTGAGAAGACTGCTCCCTGATTCCACATCATGTTCAGCTTGCTAGTGACAATGTAATGAAATAAGTTGTCTGCAAGAGAAAATATCCTCATGTTTGGTTATGGAATAGAGTAGATAGAGTGGTGTTCATTTTGAATATCTACTATTTAAAATTATTCAGTCCAATTCAAACACTTGGATCATTCCTAGTTGTTTAAAGGGAAATTCCTTGGCACTGTAATTGTACCTATTTTCTTTTTGTGGCAGAAACCTCTTTGGGCAGCATTCTGACAAAGCTTTCCAATTCTTTACTAGCCATGGAAAGTAATTAATAAATTCATGAACATGTTTACTAGTCTGTATGCACAGCAGAAGGCATAACCCATGCATTGGATTGAACAAAATGCACAATATACTTCAACCAAACTATTTCCGTATTTCATTTTAGATTCTGCAGAAAAAGGGCACATTAACACAGTTAAAAACACAACTTTTTTTTTTTGTCCAGGGACAATTTTCTAAATAAGTCTGGTCTGAAAACGGATTAAAGATTGGGTGCACAGTTTTAAAGTTGCTTTCATACAAATATCTAAATTATCAGTACTTCAGGCTGCAATCAAAAATCTGTTCTCCCATCACACCTAAAATCCACAAACTCTTACATTTTCTGCTCCACATAGGACACTGTGACATTGCATTAGTATGTGATGCTCTGTCACAATAATGTAATCTTGCAAAACAAACCAAGAGAGCAAGCTCAGACAAGATAGCAAAAGTACCAATAAAACCAAAGGCAGGAGGAGATCAAATGTTCAATCCCTATATTCCCCAGTCTCTTTCCTCAGACTGTCCCAGTTTCCCCCCTTCGCAGCTCCTCATCTGATTTGTCTCTCCCCTTCCCCACTCACTGGCTCCCAGTCCTAGTCTCCCCCATCTGGGCTCTTCATCCAACCTCAGTCTCTCCCTTATCTTCTCCCTGGCTCCTCACCCTAGTCTCCTCCCTTTCTGGCTCCTTCTCCCAGTTTATTTGTCCAGTCAGTCCCCGTCCTCACTCCTCCACGCACACTCCAGATCTTTGTCCAATTTGTCTCCCCAAGCCCATTTCCCTGAACACTGGTTCCTAACGCCAAATCTCCCACTTCTCCTTGTCAGATTTCAGTTCCACCCACCTCCAGCCAACCTGATCTCATTAGCCCATTCTCTCACCAGCTCTCAATCCCATTCTTTCCTCACCCCAGCTTCCAGTCCCAGCCCTCTTGCCTAAATACTGCAGCCTCTCCTTCCAGCTCACAATCCCAGTCCCTTAGCAGTTAGTCACAGTTTCTCTCCCCTTCTTCCAGATCCAGTTTCACCAAACCTCTTGTCTCAATCTACATTTTTCCCTCTTCCCTCATCTGTTTTTGTCCCTTCTGAGTTCAAATCAGATGGCTTCCTCCTCACTCCTAACATAGGGGAACTGCCATCCACTCCTTCTGACAGTCTTGATTATCTCCCCTCATTGTCTATTTCCTTTGATAAAAGATGGGCTGAATGATAAATAATTTGAGAACCACTAACCTAATGAATTGATGATGATTCACACTCACACATAGAACTTATCACTTTTTAGGGTTGATGAGTTACAGACATATATATTAAAGAACTTCAAACTTATAGCAATCATTGACAACTGAGATAGTGTCACAGTAAAACAATATGGGATTGGTTTAGCTTTTTGCAAAAAGCAATACTTTCTTGACTACTCCCCAACTTCTCTACCCGAGTCTGGACAGCACCCCGCCATATTCCTTCTCTTCCTCGCACTGCTCCAGGCAACCCTTCCCCTCTCCCCGATCATGAGCCTGCTCTCCACTTCCCTGCCCTGCCTCTGCTGCTTTGTGCCCTCTTGCCCCCAACATTCCCCTGCAACCCCTAAAGCTGCTTCCTGCTCACCATCATTCTCTCCAGGTTCTTTTCACAGGGTCTGTGCTGCTCCTCACAGTCCCTGTGCCCTGCCCAGCCCCCTGAACCACAGAGTGGCAGCCATTTGGTCTGTAGGGATGGCCTGAAACTTGTTGCAGCCAACATAATTGTGGGCAGCCTCACTTCCACATGCAGACAGACTAAGGCAATGGTGGCCATCTTGTGGGCTTCAGCCCTATTTACAGTAACAGGGATTTTGAATAAGAAAAAATTCGCATATTGGAGGCTTTCATGTTTTCATGAGGCAGGTAAAAACAGCTCCAAATTGCTAGAGGTAGGATAAAATGTCAAGACTTGGCAATACTGAGACAGATTCCTTCCTCTCATTTCTGGAGTCTGGCCCCACCTCAACTTAGAGCAGCCATTACAGGGAAAGTCCAGCTTCACCCCTTGTATCTCTGAGCTGGCATATGCACAGTTGCTCTGTGGCAATAATGCACGTAGAGTCTGGTCAGCCTCAGGAGCTGTGAGAGGCTTGAGCATGCTAGTACAGATTCTTTGGAGATTTTAAGGTGCTAAAATCTAAGAAGTATCTTCTGAGCACATGCAAACTGCAATTTTTCAGAGGCTCATAACTTGGTCAATTTTGAGTGGACATTCACAGAGATAGCATAAGGCACATCCCTGACACAAAGGTCTCCATCCCCCCTGCCAAATTTCAAGTTCCTGCTCCAAAGTACAGAGGTGCTGCCATTGTTCAGAGAAAAGATCACCAGAATTCTTTTTTAACATGGGCAAAACAATGTATTTTCCCTAGTCTCATTCTCAGCAATGGATTAAACATTTTGATTAAAGTTTCCCATAAATAGATACATAAAACCAGCCAAAGTCAGACAGTTGGCATGTAACATTTCAGTTCAAATGATTAACTTTTGGCTAAGTTATAAGCAGCTGGAAGCAACGTATTATTAGAAGTGTTGGGCAAGCTTAATATCTGGCAGTGCTATCAGCCCTGCCTCTAACAGCTTCTTCTACTACTCACCACTGTAGTATCTGAGTTCCTTTCAGTAATGCATTAAGTGACTAAGGGACAACAGCATCTGGGAAAGGGACTTAACGGTAACAAAACAGAGCCCAGTATGAGAAAGCAATCAGGGAGAAGGACCAAAATAGGGGAAGGCTCATCCACTATATCCCCCAGATCCTTTTTAGCAGTACTACCATATAGCAGGTTATTGTCCTTTTTGTAGTTATGCATTTGATTTTTTCTTCCTACATGATGTACTTTGCACTTATTGTTATTGAATTTCATCTTACTGAATTCAGACCAGTTCTCCAATTTGTCAAGATCCTTTTGAATTCTAATTCTGTCCTCCAAAGTACTTGCAACCCCTCTAAGCTTGGGGTCATCTGGAAATAGAATAAGCATACTCTTCACTTCATTATCCAAGTAATGAATGAAAATATTGTATAGTACCAGACACAGGATACACCCCCGTGGGATCCCACTAGATACAACCTCTCAGTTTGACAATGAACCATTTATAATTACTCTTTGAGAACCTCTGGTCTTTCAACCAGTTATGCACCCACCTTATAGTAAATTAATCTAGACCGCATTTTCGTCATTTATTTATGGGATTGTGTCAAAAGCCTTACCAAAAATCAAGATCAGTCATGTCTACTGCTTCCGTCCACATACACTAGGCCAGTAATCATTCCTTTCCTCAACAAACTTCTCAAGCTACCTGTCCAATATCTTTTCTTCCCTCAGTTTCAACATCCTCCAACAATTCCCCAAGCTACTTGAACCTTTCAACAACCCCTTCTCAATTTCCCTTTTCCCCAGCAACCCATTTGCAGGATTCTGCAGACTCCCATCAACACCCCATTCTTCACTGCATCCCTCGTCACCCTGGGATGAGGAGAAGGTGTAGGTTCCGGTCACCCTCCACACCTGCTCCACTGCTCATGGGACCTGGAAAGGTAAGCCTGTAACTTGTTCCCTCTGAAATATCACAGCTGGAGCTGCACAAAACCAGACAGCTATGGGTGATGGATACACAATGGTCTCTAGATGCCTGAACAAAATATAAAATAATTATATAGATAAGGACATATGGGATACTAATGATCTAAAATGGCAACAAACAACCCTATAACCTATTAGAATGGTGACAGACAAAACAACTCAGAAGATTTCTCAAAAATCAAAACTAAAATATTGTCTTAAATAGGGCTGTCAAACGAATAAAAAATAATTGCAATTAATCATGAGATTAACAAAAAATGATTAATTACAGTTTTAATTGCACTGTTAAACAATAATAGTATACCAGAATATAATATTTTTGGATATTTTCTACATTTTAAATGGTATTGATTTTAATTACAACATAGAATACAAAGTACACAGTTCTCATTTTATATTATTTTTATTACAAATATTTGCACCGTAAAATAATAAACATGAAAATGTCTGCACTGCTTTGGATCATTATCGAGCAGAACCCATCATCAGCATGGAAGCATGTCCTCTGGAATAAAGGCCAAAGCATGAAGGGGCATACAAATGTATAGCATATTTGATACATATATACCTTGCAATGCCGGCTACAAAAATGCCATACAAATGCCTGTTCTCACTTTCAGGTGACATTGTAAATAAGAAGCAGGCAGCATTATCTCCCATAAATGTAAACAAACTTGTTTCTCTTAGCGATTGGTTGAACAAGTAGGACTGAGTGGACTTGTAGGCTCTAAAGTTTTACATGGTTTTATTTTTGAGTGCAGTTATATAACAAAAAAAACCTACATTTGTAAGTTGCACTTTCACGATAAAGAGATTGCACACCAGTACCTGTATGAGGTGAATTGAAAAATACAATTTTTTAATCTTTTCTACAGTCCAAATATTTGCAATTAAAAACAACAAAAAGTGAGCACTGGACACTTTGTATTCTGTGTTGCAACTGAAATCGATATATTTGAAAATGTAGAAAACCATCCAAAAATATTTGTAATAAATTTCAATTGGCATTCTATTATTGTTTAACAGTGTGATTAAAATTGTGATTAATTTTTTAAATCAAGTTAATTTGTTTTGAGTTAATTACTTGAGTTAACTGTGATTAATTGACAGTCCTAGCCTTAAATGATGTCAGTCATGTATTGTGCTCTGATATACAGCCACTGTCCAATTTCTCTTCACCTGCTCCCTTTTCTCCTTAGAGAATTGACAGTTACAGTCTTACTGTATCTATCTTAGATATTCTTACATGGCATAAGGCAATAGATGGTTCTGAAACAGAAACTCATTTAGCCTTTTATATGCTAGTACCAATTTCTTGAAGTCTGAGAAGGGCAAAAAGCATAAGTTAGGGTCTGAATACCAGATCCAGGTTGATCTGAGTTCACACCTTGAACCTATGCCTACAATTTGCCAGACTGGAACACTGACTCTTAACATCTCAAATCCTGGAAAGGGATAGACCCAGTTTACACTCCTCCTCTGCTACTCAAATTTGGGACTGTGCAGATCTAGGTTTCTGTGTTGGCCCATTATAAAAACAGATCAAAGTTCAGATCCTGTGTTTTGATCCTGGTCCCCCTCTACTGAAGTGCACTTGCTTATGTACAGGAGTGCAGAACAGTTTGTGACGCACAGCTTCACTGACTCTCTTGGATGCAGGCATCTGAATAGCCATGTGGCACTCAGAGCACTGATTGATTTCAAGGTAGTCTGGAACAGAGGCCACTGCAGAAGAATTGACTGAAAAATTTTTAGTTCAAAAATAAAAAGGCCATTCCTGCCCAATACCAAAACCCAAGCTTTCAGATTCAGGTCACCTGCAGATGATCCCCCATCCCCTCCTTGCCCCCAACCAAAAAAGAACCCCTGCAAGTGATATTACAACAATGCAACAAGAAGAGGGATAAAGGAAAAAGTTCTACCATTTTTTATGGCTCTAGTTTGCATGAGGCTATCTGGGGTTCACGATGTAAAGATATCCACTGCTGAGAGGTTTCAAGACTGTGAGGTGAATGTGCTATTCACGGGCCTGCTAGAAATGGGTTTGACTGTATGAAATTTGTGCTACCATTTACATTCATTTTCTGATGCATTTTGCTAAGCTCAAAGCAGAAAGTTACAGAAATTTTTCCTGTAGTTTAATTTGAGTACATTACAATCTAATTAATATTTAATAAAGCCATGAAAGAAAGCCTGTTAGAAAGAGAGGCATAAGAGATACTGGGGAAATGAGAAGAAGGGAACATTAATGCAGACAGGAGCCAAAGGCATCTGTATCTGAACTCTGATTCATTGCTCTGCCTGTCAGTCACCATACAGTCCATCTGTTCTGGATAGGAGGGATTAAGGATACAAAATGAATAATTTGAGCCTGTTAGTAATTTACATATAATTATACTTTGGGAATTGGGTCTAACACAGAACAACATTAAAAAAAAATCTAGTATTGCAAAAAGGTCCCATTACACACATTGAACCAGATTCTCCTCAGTTATATCCGAGTAAATTCAAAATAACTGCACCTAGGGCAATGGAATTACACCAGTGTAAATCCAAATAATTTAGTAGTCTTCTGGCAAAATTATATCCTTTCACAGAGGAACAAAAGGTCAGTACATAGAGCACCAAGCTGGGTAGTAGCCAGCTCCCAACCAAGTGTTTTGTTATGCATTCAGTCTGGAACCCTGTCATGTTGCTACATGAGAGAAGAGACTCCTCCTCCATACGCTCTTCTCTCTGCAGCACACTTTGCAGAGGGCAGGAATTTACCCTGAAAGGGCAGCAGAGTTGACCTCACATCCTGTTCCATTTGTATTGGCACATCTTTATTTAGGGTCTTTATATTACTGCTTCTGGCAAAGGTAGTGTAAGTTGAATCCATACCTATCAGCATGTATAGCTTTCTCCTTGTCTGCTGCATCATTCTCACTGCTCAATCTCAGAAGGCCTTTCTAATTTTTTCTTAGATGACATACAAGAACTCTGAGATTAATATTATGTCAGAAATAAATACACATTGAAAGAAACTTCAGGCTGCAAAGAGTTGAGATAACATATCCTATGTATAAACAGGAAAAAAGATTAATATTTTCAAATCGGAGTGTTTAAAATCAGGCATTGAAATAAAAGTTGTCTGATTTTGAGAGACACTGAGAAGCCACGGCTCCCATTAATTTAAGTGGGAACTGTGGGTGATTTAAATGCCTGCCTTCAGGCACTCAAGCTTGAAAATATGAGCCAAAATGTATATTTGCATCCTTTCTTATATAATATTTATGACTATCACAATAATAAATCACATTTGGCTAGTAATTTTTTACACCTGGTCCTATATATACCTGACCAATATCCTTACCTGCTGCCTATCATGCTGACCAATATTGTTTCATTGTTTCCTTGTGTTCTCCAGTCTGTCTGTCTATATTCACCTGTTGTCTCTTTTCTTAGACTTAGATGTTGATGATGGGGTCCTAGAAGCTACAGCAATACAAATAATACATAAATATAGGAATAAAATGTTGTACTCCTGGCTGCCACATTTTGTGACTTGTCTCCCAGTGACATAAAAACTTTCCTTATCTGGCTTTTTGGCTGCAGGCATGAGTGAACTGGAAAGGCAGAATGTGACATACTTTTTATCATATACATTTAATAAAATACTGCAAGTCTCCCTCTAATATTTGATATAAACAATTCTCATTCATCTCCTTTCCTGCTTACATGGTCTTCTAAAACAATACTTCTAAATTATATCAGTAACTTATATTGAAAATATACTCGTGTTACTTATTCAGTGAAGTATCATACCCATAATAAATCTGTCAGGTTTAGAAAACTGAGTATATGAATGAATATCTTTCATGGGTTTATAGACTAAATTCCCAAGGAAGTCACAAATCCACATTATGTCTGTGGCAGGGCTAGGAGCTAAGCGTCCAGAGACAAAATGCACAGGGTATCCAGGTTAAACAAAAATAAAGCCTCTCCACACATTTCTTTGGAGTTCAGGATTATTATTGTTGTTTATAGAGGGTATATGTGTAATCTATACTCACAAACACACACATAACAAGAACAGCATTATACAACCTATGCTACGTCCCTCCTCACATGTCTTAAGCCCCACCCCCGCACCCCCATAAACAGGACAGTTCTTCTTTCTCTAGCACAATATATCCTGCCTTTAAAGAGTCACCTCTTCTTCCTGAAAGTAGTCCTGCCTCTTTTTAAGGTTCTGAGCCTCCCTGAACTGATTCTGAAAACTCTTGCTGTGATTTAACTAACAAAGCCCTCCCCACACACACTGCCATCTAGCTCAGGGGGGCTCCTTTGCACATTGCTTTGCACAATGGGGACTGAGGCCTCTAGGTGCTACCACAATATGAATAAAAAATAATCCTGAAAGTTTCTATCCAACATCTTGTGCCAACTAGACACTTCTACTCAACACTGTCTAATGCTTTCTTTGTTAGATGGAAAATATGGGGAGGCTGAGCTCCAGTTAGAGTTACGCATATCATCCCCACATCAGAACCCCAGGCTTGATTTTCCACTGCTTTGCACCTTTGCAGTCATTTGTACTTGTTCTGTAGGAATGAAAAGTTAGTAAAAACAGTATGTTTCTAAAATGATTTGTCTTTATTCCCACACTTTCCGCAGTGTAAATGACTACAAAAGGTGCAGGGCAGTGGAGAATCAAATCCACTAATATCTACATATGATACAATTAAAACAGGTCTGCAAAAGTGCTTTAGTAGAAAAAAAAGAAAGCCAAACTTTTCAGTTTTTTGAAAACCGTTTTTTGTACATAACTTCAGTTTTCAAAAATCAATAGATAAAAAAAAAATAACCCAAAACTGAAAAGTTTTTGATTTCCAGTTTTTCATCAAGAAACTGGAAACTTTCTATCAAAATAATTTTTTTTCACAAAAACAGGCATTGTAGTTGAAACAGGTTTTTTGTGTTTGTGTCGTTTTCGGTCAAAATTTGTTCCAGTGAAAAAATCGCAACCAGCTCTAGTAATCTCATCTTTCCCTTCTCTGCATGATAACAAAGCAGCATCTATCTTCTCCATGAACACCTAGAACATGGAATTCAGTGTGCTGTGCCTATATCCATAAGGAAAGTAGCGTATACTTGCAGTATACTATTCTAACTATTGTAACCCAAACCACATCTTTCTGATTTGATTTTCTTAATTTTAAAAACAAGGCAAATATGCAGCCACACACAAAAAGAAGACGGAATAGGGAACCGCCCCCATCCCCATCCCACATCTCACCAATCAAAGAGGCTAGATAAAAAATGAAAGGCAAGAGAAGGGACACAGGAGCAAAGGAAGAGACAATAAAATGGGAGCAGTAGGAATCCTTGTGCCATTATTAGAAGCAAAGAGAAAGGAGAGAGAAAGGAAAACGTAAATCTGGAACTGCCCATTTTTGTTTCTTACTCTGGGGAAAAAGGGGTGGTGGTGATTCTAGGCAATACTCCAATACATTCAGGACTTTTTTTTGCCAGATTCCACCAAAAGAACTCCTGAGTCAAAGTGGAACCAAAAAAAAGGCAGCCCAACCCCTTCATTAGCGATTTCCTTAATATCTGATGTGAGGTTTATGGAGCAGTTTAGGATCTGAGATGGCAGCACAACCCTAATCCAGTTATTTCAAATTGTGACATAGTTCTTCTGATTGTGTTTGATCAAGTCTTTTCTTTGCTGCTGCAAAGGAAATAAAACAATGTCTTTCCTCTAACTATAATATTGAGTCAACACATCATATATTATCTTCCAGCAAGTTTAAATGGAATATTATATTAAAGGCCATTTCAAACAAGACAAAATGTATATTTCTTCATTTAAGGATATATACTATACATGTTGAGTCTTTAAAATAAAAATAATTCCTTAGTTATGATTGGGAAAAAAAATCTTCAAAACATTATTTGGAATGACCAAAACCAATTATTGTCACAGCAGAAGAACTCCAAAGTAGTTCAAAGTTTCTTCTGATTTTGAAACAAATTGACATCTGGCTTCAGACCAATTGTGAGACGTTTCTACTGTGACAGACCCAGGTCAGTGTGGTACAAGAGTCTGGTAGAGGGCAAATATACTAGTCACTAGCTGAGTAATTTTCTGTTCCCTGAGTAACTAGAGCAGGGGCTGCACTGATTCACAGATTTATAGATTCATAGATTCATAGATTGTAGGGTCAGAAGGGACCAATGTGATCATCTAGTCCGACCCCCTGCACAAAGCAGGCCACAGAACCCTACCCATCCACTGCTATAACAAACCCCTAACCTATGCCTGAGTTATTGAAGTCTTCAAATTGTGGTTTGAAGACCTCAAACGGCAGAGAATCCACCAGCAAGTGACCCATGCCCCACGCTTCAGGGGAAGGCAAAAAACCTCCAGGGCCTCTGCCAATCTGCCCTGGAGAAAAATTCCCTCCCAACCCCAAATATGGTGATCAGCTAAACCCTGAGCATGTGGGCAAGACTCACCAGCTAGCACTCAGAAAAGAATTCTCTGCAGTAACTCAGATCTCATCCCATCCAACATCCCATCACCAACCACTGGGCATACTTATCTGGCGATAATCAAAGATCAATTACCAAAATTAGGCTCTCCCTTGATACCATCCCTTCCATAAACTTATCAAGCTTAATCTTAAAGCCAGATATGTCTTTTGCCCCCACTACTCCCCTTGGAAGGCTATTTCAGAACTTCACTCCTCTAATGGTTAGAAACCTTCGTCTAATTTCAAGTCTAAACTTCCTAGTGTCCAGTTTATACCCATTCGTCCTTGTATCTACATTGATACTAAGCTTAAATAATTCCTCTCCCTCCCTAATATTAATCCCTCTGATATATTTATAAAGAGAAAGCATATCCCCCCTCAGCCTTCTTTTGGCTAGACTAAACAAGCCAACCTCTTTGAGTCTCCTTTCATATGACAGGTTTTCCATTCCTCGGATCATCCTAGTAGCCCAACTCTGAACCTGTTCCAGTTTGAATTCATCCTTCTTAAACATGGGAGACCAGAAATGCACACAGTATTCCAGGTGGGGTCTCACCAGCGCCTTATATAACGGTACTAACGCCTCCTTATCTTTGCTGGAAATACCTCGCCTGATGCATCCTAAAACCGCATTAGCTTTTTTCATGGCCATATCACATTGGCAGCTCAAAGTCATCCTGTGATCTACCAATACCCCAAGGTCCTTCTCCTCCTCTCTTGCTTCCAACTGATGCATCCCCAATCTATATCTAAAGTTCTTATTATTAATCCCTAAGTGCATGACCTTGCACTTTTCACTATTAAATATCATCCTATTACTATTACTCCAGTTTACAAGGTCGTCCAGATCTTCCTGTATGATATCCCGGTCCTTCTCCGTGTTAGCAATACCCCCCAGCTTTGTGTCATTCACGAACTTTATTAGCACATTCCCGCTTTTTGTGCCAACGTCGGTAATAAAAAGGTTAAATAAGATTGGTCCCAGAATCGATCCTTGAGGAACTCCACTAGTAACCTCCTTCGAGCCTGACAGTTCACCCTTCAGTACGACCATTGTAGTCTCCCCTTTAACCAGTTCCTTATCCACCTTTCAATTCTCATATTGATCCCCATCTTTTCCAATTTGACTAATAATTCTGCATGTGGAACCGTGTCAAATGCCTTACTGAAATCGAGGTAAATTAAGTCTACTGCATTTCCTTTGTCTAAATAGTCTGTCACCATCTCAAAGAAGGAGATCAGGTTGGTTTGGCATGATCTACCTTTAGTAAAACCATGTTGTACTTTGTCCCAATTACCACTGACCTCAATGTCCTTAACTACTTTCTCCTTCAAAATTTTTTCCAAGACCTTACATACTACAGATGTCAAACTAACAGGCCTATAGTTACTCGGATCACTCTTTCTCCCTTTCTTAAAGATAGGAACTATGTTAGCAATTCTCCAGTCGTATGGTACAACCCCTGAGTTTACTGATTCATTAAAAATTCTCGCTAATGGGCTTGCAATTTCATGCACCAGTTCCTTTAATATTCTCGGATGAAGATTGTCCGGGCCCTCCAATTTTGTCCCATTAAGCTGTTCAAGTATGGCTTCTACCTCACATGTGGTAATATCCACCTCCATATCCTCATTCCCGTTTGTCATCCTTCCATTACCCCTAAGCTCTCCATTAGCCTTATTAAAGACTGAGGCAAAGTACTTATTTAGATATTGGGCCATGCCTAGGTTATCCTTAACCTCCTTTCCATCCTCAGTGTGTAGCAGTCCCACTTCTTCTTTCTTTGTTTTCTTCTTATTTATATGGCTATAGAACCTTTTACTATTGGTTTTAATTCCCTTTGCAAGGTTCAACTCTACTTGGCTTTTAGCCTTTCTCACTTTATCCCTACATGTTCTGACCTCAATAAGGTAGCTTTCCTTGCTAATCCCACCCTTCTTCCACTCCTTGTAGGCTTTCTGCTTTTTCTTAATCACCTCTCTGAGATGCTTGCTCATCCAGCTTGGTCTACAACTTCTGCCTATGGTTTTTTTCCCCTTTCGTGGGATGCAGGCTTCCGATAGTTTCTGCAGCTGCGACTTAAAGTAATTCCAGGCCTCTTCCGCATTTAGATCCACAAGTTCTTCAGTCCAATCCACTTCCCTAACTAATTTCCTTAATTCTTTAAAGTTAGCCCTTTTGAAATCAAAAACCCTAGTCCCAAATCTATTTTTGTTTATCCTTCCATCTAGTTTGAACTGAATTAGCTCATGATAACTCGAACCAAGGTTGTCCCCTAAAACCATTTCTTCTATGAGGTCCTCACTGCTCACCAAAACCAAATCTAAAATGGCATCCCCTCTTGTCGGTTCTTCAACTACTTGGTGAAGGAATTCATCAGCTATCACATCTAGAAAAATCTGAGCCCTATTATTCTTGCTAGCACTTGTCCTCCAGTTTATATCTGGGAAGTTAAAGTCTCCCATGATCACACATTTCCCATTAGTGTTTACTTCCTTAAAAACATTAAAGAGGTCTCTATCCATATCCAAGTCAGATCCCGGCGGTCTGTAGCACATCCCAAGCACTATCTCAGGGGAGGCTCTAGTAGCTTGCTTTCCCAGTGTGATTTTTGCTCAGACAGAATCTGTCTTGTCCATTCCATCACTTCTTATTTCTTTACAGTTAACCTCCTCATTGATGTACAATGCTACTCCACCACCTTTGCCTTTATTTCTATCTTTCCTAAACAGCACATAGCCTTCAATACCTGTACTCCAGTCATGACTACTATTCCACCACGTTTCTGTTATCCCTATAATATCTGGTTTCACTTCCTGCACCAGTAGCTCTAGTTCCTCCATTTTGTTCCCTAGGCTCCTCGCATTAGTGTACAGACATCTTAATTTTTGCCGTTTGGCTTCACTCACATTCTGTACCCTGTTAGGCACGGACATTCTACCATCAACATCACCTGTTAGTCTGTTGTCTACACTACCCTTCCTCCTTATGCCAATTCTTCTGTCCATGGCTGTATCCCCTCTTACTTTGTTTACTTCCCTCTCAAGGTTAAATTCCAGCGTGGAGATCTCCCGAACATCTCCCAACCATCTCCCCGAAATTTCTAGTTTAAAGCTCTCTTAATCAGGTCGGCGAGCCTCCATCCTAGAAGTCTATTTCCCTCCTTGCTCAGGTGAAGTCCATCCCGAGAGAACAGTCTTCTGTCCATAAATGCTTCCCAATGGCCGTACATCCCAAAGCCCTCCTTATAGCACCACTGCCTGAGCCATCTGTTGATCGCCATAATCTTGTCACACCTTTGTTGTCCTTCTCTAGGAACCGGCAGAATCCCACTGAAGATCACCTGAGCCTCGATTTCCTTAAGCGTCTTCCCCAGTCTTGCATAGTCTTCCTTGATACATTCCAGAGAGTATCTAGCCGTATCATTCGTTCCCACATGAAGGACAATCAACGGATTCTTCCCCGCTCCCGCTAGTATCCTTTTCAGCCTCAGGTCCACATCCTGTATCTTAGCACCCGGCATACAGCACACCCTTCTGTTCTCCCGATCACCTCTAGTCACAGGCCTGTCTATTCTTCTCAGTAAGGAGTCCCCAATCATGTAGACCTGCCTTTTCCTGTAATCAGGAATCACTGGAGTAATCAGGAAACTGCTAGAACCAATTAAGGCAGACAGGCTGATTAGAACACCTGCAGCCAATCAAGGCAGGTTAATCAGGGCACCTGGGTTTAAAAAGGAGCTCACTCCAGTCAGGGAGGGAGGAGCTAGAGGAGAGGAAGTGCGTGTGAGGAGCTGGGAGCAAGAGGCCCAAGGAGCTGAGAGTGAGAGGCTGTGCTGCTGAAGGACTACGGAGTACAAGTGTTATCAGACACCAGGAGGAAGGTCCTGTGGTGAGAATAAAGAAGGTGTTTGGAGGAGGCCATGGGAAAGTAGCCCAGGGAGTTGTAACTGTCATGCAGCTGTTACAAGAGGCACTATAGACAGTTGCAATCCACAGGGCCCTGGGCTGGAACCCGGAGTAGAGGGCGGGCCCAGGTTCCCCCCAAACCTCCCAATTCCTGATTAGACACAGGAGGAGCTGATCCAGACTGTGGGGAAGATCACTGAGGTGAGCAAATCTGCCAAATAAGTGCAGGACCCACCAAGGTAGAGAAGGAACTTTGTTACACTACCCACAAAGTATTTTAAATTAATTTTAATATTATGTTTAATAAATATGACTATTAATTTGTTTGCATAGTGCTCTGAATAGAAAGCAACTGAAGTTCTAAGTATTTTTATTTAGGAATAGTTATGTCTTATGTGTTTGTGATTGAGAATGGACTTGTCATCTCATCCTTAACTATAGGGTTGTTACTGCAATACTAAAATGAATTTATGCTTAAAAATTGATTTATTTGCAATATCTGTTAGCTACCCTGCTATAAAATGTGTTTTGTTTAATTGCTGAAATTTATGATGCAGTTAATCTGCTCTCTCCCACGTATCTATAACAAAAATTATTTCATTTTTAGTCAGTGAGTTTTTTGCACCTGGACTGGTATATTTCTAACAACTCATGTGTTCTTTTTATTCTAATTAGAATATGTTATTTTATACTCTCTGGCTAAGTGTCTCATAGTATCTGGCCTTTAATTTTGTGTTCTTGGTTTTCTTCCTTAATTAATCATTACTGCTACTTTTATTCAATGTGACTATCCAGTGGTCAATGCCACTAACCTCTCTGCCACCCACACAAAGTTATGCTGTTCTTTGTAAAATATGATCCCCAGATCAAAGTCCAAATCTAGCTCATTATCCCCAAGTAATGAATTTTCATTGGTGACAACAAGGTTTTACACCTTTGTAAGCAAGAAACTTTTGGATGCGCACTCAGATTCTGCCTCCTTTATTACACTGACGTTCTTGATATTGCCTAGGCTGCGCTGACATTAACAGTCTCTTTCACCTCCATTTAATACTCTGCAAAAGTTGTATATGACCAACTGAGGTAGACATATGATAGTAACTCATAATCCAGATTTCTTCATCAATCAATATATACCTAGATGCTTATAAACTAATATTATATTGATGCACTATTCCTGGCACCACTTGCTAGTCATAGAATCAGGCATAAAAAACACTCTGATATCATTACTCAGCACACATAACGAGAGCATATGCAGACTCCAGGAGTCTTGTGCCAAGCACAGGTGTTGATGGTGTTCGCACCTATATTTCTTTGACAGCAGTCATCACTTAAAAAGAACATTTACCATCAGCCAGTGCTTGAGCATTTGAAGTTTAATAAATATCTGAGGCGAATATTTCACTGTGGTAAAGGTTGACTTTGTATTGCTACTCACTATATGTGACTGCTATTTTCACACTGTAAACTTCTAAATTAATAATACCACATGCTAATGAAGAGATGGAATATATTGGACTGGGTGTTGCTTATGTAACACTGACAGATCCCTGTTATTGGCAGGCAAGATTGAACCTAGGGTCTCTGGAACTTAATGCATGAGCCTCTACTGCATGAACTAAAAGCCACATGGCTCTTAGCTAAGGCTGTAGAGCAGACTCATTAATCTCTCTCTAAGTGCTCTCAGTGCCACTAGATGGGACAGAGCACCACCCCCAGGAGATGTGTGGGTTACACTTAATTATAGCTTGAGTTCTAGGGGAATCTGGCAGATATTGACAGTCTGCTTTACTTGAATTATCTATCTATCTATCTATCTATCTACTGACCTATCTATCTATAATCAGTCAGTAAACCTGGCCTAGGACAGAATTGTGAAAAGTTACAAATTGTGCCATATGTGGAGTGTATCTGAAAGGCTTACAGCCATATTTTTTTTTAGTCAAAATAATAAAAAGATGTAAAATCTTTAATTTTGTCTAGACTTTGTCTTCTATAAAAGACCCAATACACTTAATTCAGAAAATAATCATACTAATTTCTGCCACTCCAAACTCCAACATGCTTTGTTCCTGAATCCGTTTCATTCTATTTCTTGTGAGTTACAGAATATTTCTCAAGGCTTTCCAGCTGTTTTAGCCCCGATTCTTGTTTGGTTTTAAGTATTCACAGCTAGATATAGTAACAGCTCACCACAGTACATATGACAAGGTCAACCTAAGGTCAATCAGAAGTCAAGCTGCACCATGCGGGAAGTGACACAAACAGATACATGATACCAGTACATGTCTTTGCCTTGCTTCTTCCTGGAGCTCTGGGACCAGAGTTTGGCACAAACATTAAAATTTAACAGGCCTGATGTTTTCAGTTCATCACTGTTGTTGTCCATGGAACTTGCTTGCCTAGAATCTTTTCATATACATTTCTAACTATAGGCAGCTAATGAATGTTCCTAAGTATGGCACTGACATCATAACTTTGGAGTGTACCGGCACTGGTCCAAATGTATAACCACCTGTTATTTGACTTGTCATAGATAAACTCCTCAATATAGACCAACTGTGCCAATGTACAGATGTAAGCATCTCTTTCTAATTAGTAATAATATGTAAGGTAAAATGTAGTATAATGGCAATTTATGAGCAAATGTTGATATTTGAAATAGTAAAATAAATCATTCATGCTGATAGTCTAAATTGCTTTCAAATGTCACCAGATATAGACCAATGTTCATTTTTTTTCATTAAAAGAAGCATTATTGAGCTTTATCAGACGTTGAAATGAAAGTGTAAAAGAAAGCCGGTGCTTACAATTAATTGCTTAATTATCACTTCCATGTTTAACACAAATGTTTAATTATTTTATTGCTATACATTTCTAATGACAAGGGAATGCTTCTATCCAAATATGCCCAATTAATTGCCTTTATATCAGTTAAAATATCACATACCAAAAAAAATAAAATTTAAATGACATGATAAATCTATATTGCACCTCTTATGTGAAAAAGTGACTCAGGCCCAAGCCCTGCAATCACTTATGCACACATGAGTAAAACTATATGAACATGAATCATAGAAGATCATAGGCTGGAAGAGACCTCAGACCTCAGACCTAGTCCAACCCCCTGCTCAAAGCAGGACCAACCCCAACTAAATCATCCCAGCCAGGGCTTTGTCAAGCCAGTCCTTAAAAACCTATAAGGACAGAGATTCTACCATCTCCCTAGGTAACCCATTCCAGTACTTCACCACTCTCCTAGCAAAATATTTTTTCCTCATATCCAATCTGAGACCATTGCTCCTTGTTTTGTTATCTGCCACCACTGATAACAACCTACCTCCATCCTCCATCCTCTTTGGAAGTCCCATTCAGGTAGTTGAAAGCTGCTATCAAATCCCCCCTTACTCTTCTCTTTTTCAGACTAAATAAGACCAGTTCTCTCAGCCTCTCCTCATAAGACACGTACCTTAGCCCCCTAATCATTTTCATTGCCCTCCGCTGTACTCTCTCCAATTTGTCCACATCTTTTCTGTAGTGGGGTCCCAAAACTGGATGCAGTACTCCAGATGTGGCATCACCAGTGCCGAATAGAGGAGAATAAGCACTGTCCTCGATCTGCTGGCAATGCTCTACTAACGCAGCCCAATATGTCATTGGCCTTCTTGGCAACAAGGGCACACTGTTGACTCATATCCAGCTTCTCATCCACTGTAATCCCCAGGTCCTTTTCTGCAAAACTGCCGCTTAGCCAGTCAATCCCCAGCCTGTAGCAGTGCATGGGATTCTTCCTTCCTAGGTGCAGGAATCTGCACTTGTTCTTGTTGAAACTCAGCAGATTTCATTTGGCCCAATCCTGCAATTGGTCTAGGTCACGCTGGACCCTATCCCTTCCCTCCAGCATATCTACCTCTCCCCCAAGCTCAGTGTCAGCCGTGAACTTGCTGAGGGTGCAATCCGTCCCATCATCCAGATCATTAATTAAGATGTTAAACAAAACCGGCCCCAGAACCAACCCCTGGGGCACTCCGCTTGTTACCGGCTGCCAACTAGACATTGAGCCATTGATCACTACCCACTGAGCCAGATGATATAGCCAGCATTCTATCCACTTTTTAGTCCATTCATCCAATCCATACTTTTTTAACTTGCTGGCAAGAATACTGTGGGAGACTGTATCAAAAGCTTGCTAAAGTCAAGATATATCACATCCACCACTTTCCCCATATTCAGAGAGCCAGTTATCTCAACATCGGAGGCAATCAGATTGGTCAGGCATGACTTGCTCTTGATGAATCCATGTTCACTATTCCTGATCACCTACCTCTCCTCCAAGTGCTTCAAATGGATTCCTTGAGGACCTGCTTCATGATTTTTCCAGGACTGAGGTGAGGCTCATTGGTCTGGATTTTCCTGGATTCCCCTTCTTCCCTTTTTTAAAGATAGGCGCTATATTTGCCTTTTTCCAGTCATCTGGGACCTCTCCCAATTGCCACACGTTTTCAGAGATAATGGCCAATCTCATCAGCCAACTCTTTCAGCACCTTTGGCTGCATTAGTTGTGATCCCATGGACTTGTGCATGTCCAGCTTTAGGCACATTAAATTCAATAAACCTACTCACATGTGTAGTTACTCATGTGTGTACGTGTTGCAGGATCAGGGTCATGACAACATACAGGTTTGGTTCCCTGTCATGCAGGCACATAGGATAATACACTACTTTATCACTGTCCAAAGGCACAGCCATGTCTTTTTGGACAGTGTACAGAAGCCAAGGAAATCAACATGAGATGAGAAGATCACACAGCCAGCTCTTAGGGCATGTCTATAGTGCAGCTGGGAGTGAGCCACACAGCCCATATGACAGACTCATGCTAGCTCTGTTCTAGCTAGCACACAAAAAGTACATTATAGTATGGGAGGTGGGTCGGGCTAGCCACCTGAGTTCAACAGTCAGTGGTTCCAAGCTTGGGTGGCTAGCCCTAGTCTCTGCCAGAGCCACATCATCCATCCTACTATTTTAGCATGCTTTTCAGAGCACAGAAAGTCCATGTTTTCAGGAGACATGCCAAAGAGCATGATGTCATTGGGTGCCACAGGTTAGTATATACAATGTGAAGTGATTTAAATCACAGAAGTACCATGGTCTACTCAGTGAGCTGGCCCCCTCTTGTCCCCTCTCTTTAGAAGGGGTCTAATAACAAGGGCTGGAGTATCGGAAGGGAGTGCGCCAGACTGTGGTTTGCCTTCCTGACAGGGTATGATTTGTGTTCTTTTATTTAAGATAGAGTGTGCAATATTCACTGACCATTCACAGACTTGGGTGGAGAAGCTAGTCCAAGGTAAGAGGTACAGTAACAGTAGTAGTCAGTGCTAGTATGATTGTTCCAAATATGAAATCTCCCTTCCAGTTTCGGCTCACGTAGCATAGTCCTTATTCTTCTGAGCAGTCACACTGACTTCAGTGGGCCTCTGTGGGGCAACCCCATTTGGGATAAGGGAGGAAGGGTTGCAGAACTGGCTTTAAACTTATATAATAATAGACAACTCAACAACTTAGATGTAATAAATAGATTCTAGCAACACAGAAGAACAGCTGGGACCAGTTTCTTCAGGGATCCTGAAAAATAAAATAAAAATAAAATTAGAGAAGTAAACAATCATATTCCAACACTAATAACCAAATAAGAGAGAGACAGATGCAAGCCACTTACACTTCCCCACTCTGAGATTCATATATTCACCCTAGCCCACACTCCAGGATCCTGAAACATAGAAATATTAGAATAATATCACATTAAGAAATGTAAATGCTTCCTTACACAGGAGCCCTACCCAGCCACAAATAAATGGGGGAGAGAGGGAGTTACAATTCGTTTCACTCAAGGTGTTCTTTCCCTGTACTCTCCTAAGGCATGGCTTCCACAAAAGTGACAGTGGTAACTTGGAGGGTAAAGGGCGACTCTCGCAGGGTTGGAAGGCCTTCCCAAGAACCCATTCCTTCCAGATAATGACCTGGATCATGTCTGTATCTGGATCATAGGGGGAAAAGCCCAAAAGTAACAAATCATTATCACAGCTGAAAAAAATTAAATAAAACACAGCCTGAGGCCATGGCCTCAACTCAGCCAAATTTTCACTGAAATTGACGAGACATTGGCCTGAGTGCAAATCACAGGACTGGCCTTACAACTTATTCAAGACTAAATCTACTAATTTAAAATAAATTAATTATACAGAACAGCATTAAAGAGTTCCTTACCTCCTTCACTATCTCCATAATGATGCCACAGGATTCAGAGTAAAACTGAGGGCCGGCATTATGCCTGGTGAAAGCAATGACAACTCCATGAGCTGCATGAGAATTGTCCCCCAATTAAAATAATGCTAACTTTGCATCTGGGCCTCCAGACTCAGTCTTTTGGTGGGAACACTAGATTCAAAGACATCTCCCATTAGGATTCCAGAAATGCGAAGGGTTCAGCTTCAGCTCATGTGCATGGCAGGTGGACAGAACCAGAGACTGAGGGCCACCAGATCCTAAAAGAAATTCCAAAATCCTTCAACTGGTCTCCTTTGGAGGACCTGTAGCTCCAGGAACAAATAGTTTAATAGTCCAGTTGCATTAATCAAAAGGCCTACTTGGCCTATGAGAACCCCTCAAGGATTCCAGGCTGTGTTAATAGCTGGGTGTTTATCAGCCCAGATTTATGTTTTTCAGTAAAAAAAGCTTTTCAGTTAGCGAAGCATATTTTTCTTTATTTGTTTGTTTGATGAAGAGTTTCAATAAAATATTTTACCTTGTTTGGAGGCTAGGAAAGCTGTAAAGGAACAGTAACACAGCAATCTTTATTATAAGAATTAGAAGAGGCACAGAGCTAACATTTACAGATCTGTTTACGTGTGTGTGAGAGAGAGAGAGAAGACAGACTTTTTTCACAATGACCAATATCTGTTGACTATTAATCCTGAGGTAGCAATTAGTAACAGATACCTCAAAGATAAAACAGATCTCTATTTCTAGATACTATTTTCATATCTTTTTAGCAGAGCATGAAAGTTCACTTTTAATGCATTTTATATCTTCATCCAAATTGCAATTTAAATGGAAATATTTTTTCAGGTCATATAGTCTGCTGTTTGACAGTAAATCCTTGAAGTTTTATACATTTTTGTTGAAAAAAACCTCCACTAATTCTATCACAAAGTAAAACATTCAATATACAGGAATACCATAGATGTCCTATCTCCTTCTCTTCCACCTGAGTTGGTTAAAATGTTACATACACATACTTAACAGCTCAACTTGCCTTCTCTGTATCCTAATTCTGGTACCTACTATTGACTGATAATGCACATTTTTGTTCATTATTGCTCACTAATAGGATCCCATTGGAAAGATCTCTTCATTATTCATGCACTGCTTGTCAGCACACAGACTAGAGTAAGATTGCTAATACATCTATCTAATTTTTCTGAGATTTTTTATATAAGATCTTGCTTACCCAGTGCCAGCAGAACAGAAGCTAGCCTGTTGAAAAGAATTCAAACTTTTTTTTTTTTACATCCCATGTGGTTACAAGGAATCTTGGAAGTGATGTAATTGGTCTTTCAAGGCATATGTTGTATCTGATTGTACTAATCCATTACCTATATCTCACAAATCATCACAACTGGAGAGCAACTATTTAATGCACATTTTCAGAAAACTAGATTGAGTAGTTACGGTTTATTGGCAAAGATCTTTGGCTAAGATTCCTTTCAAGATCTACACTAGGGTCCTGAAAATTAAGATTCTATTAAGGGCCATATGTCAGTTTTGTACAGGAAAAAAAAAAAAGAATGAAGCTGAAGGCTTTGGTGGATTTTCCACCTGTCATGCCAATTTACAACCACATGAGGTCAGAGCGTTAGCTATGTCAGTTTACACCAGGTGAAGATCTGGCTCATTTTTCTTACTGTTTGGGTCTGGCTTGGAGAAGAGTTTGCAAAGCTGCCTTTCCAAAACAAATGGTCATCATTCAATCAACAACTAGACCCACATCTGACACTAGATTTTAACATTTATTGGTAGTTTCAGGGGTTTCTTCTGGCCTCAGAACACACAGCTAGCTATCAAGTAATTTTCTTCCCTAAAAGTGGATATTTTTCTATTTGAGGATAACATGACAGATCAGAGATAAATAAAACCTAACTATTAGACCATCTAGTTGCCTTCTCTCTCTTCCAATGCATGATTTTTCCTACACAGTAATAAGTATGTTGGTGGTCCAGATTAAAACAAACAATGGGCTTTCTACTACTTCACTAGGGAACTGATTCCACATCCTTTTTGATATCCAAGCAATACTATATATCTGATAGTTAATTGCAACATTGTACAGTAAGTTTTGAACATTACATCACACCTGAGCAATGTAGCTGACATGACAGACTTCATGCCAGAAAATGCTACATGCTTCTTTCTTTTTGCAGAAGCATTTTCCATTCATAGACTCATAGACTTTAAGGTCAGAAGGGACCATTATGATCATCTAGTCTGACCTCCTGCACAATGCAGGCCACAGAATCTCACCCATCCACTTCTATAACAAACCTATGTTTGAGTTATGGAAGTCCTCAAATTGTGGTTTGAAGACCTCAAGCTGCAGAGAATCCTCCAGCAAGTGACCCATGCCCTGTGCTGCAGAGGAAGGCAAAAAACCTCCAGGGCCTCTGCCAATCTGCCCTGGAGGAAAATTCCTTCCCGACCCCAAATATGGCGATCAGTAAAACCCTGAGAATGTCGGCAAGACTCACTAGCCAATTTCCATTCACTCATGCACAAAATGGTAAAACCCATTTAAATTGCATCCAATTTGTTTATCTTAGAATTACAAAGTTTTAAAAGGTTTCAGAGTAGCAGCCGTGTTAGTCTGTATCCGCAGAAAGAACAGGAGTACTTGTGGCACCTTAGAGACTAACAAATTTATTTGAGCATAAGATTTTGTGGGCTACAGCCCACTTCATCGGATGCATGATGATGATCCCAAATTAGCTGTCAAATATAGTTCTGAGATGATTCTGATCTTTTGAAATTTCAGAGTGCTGGTGAGGAAAATAAGTAGCTTTCCTCTAATATCGTTCATCTGATGTAGAGCAAAATTCTCAGACGATGTTACTTCATTATCTATATCTCATTTTAATCTCTTTTTATTAATCTTCCAGGGAATGTTACAGATTACCAATATTCCAGAGTGTTGGATTTTGCATTTGAATTTCTGATGGAATGGGCAGTTGAGAAAATCATAAATAGCCAGACAATTCCCTAATGACTAACAGATGAGGTAGGTAAAGAGGGTAAATTCTTACAGCTAAGGCTAACCTCTCTGATCTACATCCTTCCAGTGGTTTAAAGTAGCTCAGTGTAGTGATAGTGTTACTGTTAGCCAAGAGGTGGGTAACTCCCCTTTTATGAGCTGACAATACATATATCTGGAGAGCCTTCTTTTTATAAGATGGAAGCATCACAATGGATACGTAAGATAGAGGTGTTGGTGTCAAACCTTTGAACTCATAAATCAAATCAAATTGCTGAGGATCTGCTCTGAGGATTTGGTAGTACCATAAGGCCTTTAGTATGAAGTTTAAAATGGCAAATACCAGCAGCTAATTATTTGTCTCAGAATCATAGATTTGGCAACTCAAGGAAGAAAGTGCATAATGGGGCATGAGCGAGGAAGAGTTGCTCTTCCTATATTCTTATGTAGCTTATATCAGCAGATCCCTTTCTCTGCCCCTTTTGTTCTCCTTTCTTAACTTCTGAGAGAGTAGGCTTGAGAAGGGTGTTCAACCTTCTTCCAGCATTTGTTGTCTTTTCCCATATACCTTTTTTCCTTGCCCTGTTTCACTAGTCCTATCTACCTTAGAGCAATTTCCTTTCATTTATACTAGAAGGAAACAAGATTGAAGTATGTGTGTGCATGTGTGTGTGCGGGCGAATGCATAACTGAAAGCTCAGGTATTTCTAGGTCCTGCTCTGCTGAAAGTGCAGGTCTATGTTTGGAGAGAACTTTTGAAGATGGAGGACAGACTCTTGACAATCAAGACCTGCTCAAAGGAGGTTCAAGGACCTGAGTCTCCCACTCTCAATATAGTGTAAACATAAACTAATGCCACTGCAGCCAATGTCACTACGCCAATGTTAAGCCAGTGTCCATGAAAGGGGCCTCAGGCCTATTACTGAAGAGACAGCTGCTTCTGAAGAGGAAGTATTGAACTGAAGCCTTCTCTATACTTTCATGGAGATTTCATATTTCACTTGTCCTGTAAAAATGGTGCGCTCTTTGGACTAGTAATTCAATGACATTTACCCTACAGCACAGGGAGAATTTTATTGCTCCAGGGCCATAAATGCAACCTGTTAGCAAGTAATTTGAATTAGGCTGTGGGTTAGGAAGGAGCTTGACAAAACCAAGAAAATGTTTATTAGAAAGTAATAAAATAAACAGGAAATTGGCTGATAGAGCTAGGAAATTAAATAAACGCACATTCTCTCAATAAGAGTACTGGACAGAGCAACACACAGTCTTATCAGTGTTACACAGCCACATAAGGTTGAGTCAGGTTGTTGCTTTCAGCCCTGTTAATCTTTTCTGAGATCAGGTTCAGCCATCCGCAGTCAGGGTCAAGCCCTTGATGCTCGGGACAAGTAAATAAATAGAAACTTCCTTAAAGCGCATTATTTTTCACATTCCCACCTGCCAGCTGCCCCAAAAATACACAGATCAAAATAAGAGAATTCACTCTATCTGCTATATATAACAAAGCAGAAATGGCAAAATGGTAACAATTTAATGTATCTCCCATACCAGTAGGTTTCTCCTGCAGGCTACTCCCCTTCTAGATTTCGCAGAATACCAAACTGGATAGCTGCTGATTTAGGAAAACCTGTTTTTTTATAGTGCAGTTCTATTCTCAAAAGTAATTCTAAGGATAGCATCATGGGGCTTCATATTTCTCATCTCATATTGACTCCCTTACCCAATATTCTCAAGAGATGCTTTCTCCAACTGCCAGCTCAGCAAACTTTTGTTCATGCATCAGCCCAAGTAACAAAAGCTCCACAGGTCAAATCAGACCCTCAGTTATATCCATGCACAGTTTAAATGCTGCATATTATCTATGGGATTTTGCAGAGCTAATACATTAGAACTTAGTAAACAGCTATGTAGATGTTACACTAACAGATGTTGTATAGATTAACCCCCAAATTAACCATCCTTTGAAGGCATTGGTTGCTTTGGGTAATTGGGTTGTGGTTTCCATTCAAGAAGAGGGAAGTTTGGGGATTGCCGAGGAAAGAAGTGAACAGAACTCCCCAATGTGCAGTAAGTCACTAGATGATGCTGTGGAGCCCAACAGCCACCTTCCTAGAAGTTGTGGTTTTTGTCTGTTTGATGCCCAAGAATGGAATGCGGCTACTGTGAGCCTCCAGGTAGAAATGTAGCCTGTCCAAATAGGACTGGGGAGGGGGACACACTGTTAGCTGTCTCAATACATTTTGGGAGATGCTATATAACTCCAAGGAAGCTCTGGAAGCTCAATCTCTCCCAGAGTTCCTGGAGCAGACTATGTGCAATGCACCATCCCTCTGCTTGATGCTCTTCTCACTACAGTCCCTCAGTGTTACTAGACATTCATGGCATTGCTTCTTCCCTGATGTCTTTGCAGTGGTGTGTAGCCCCAAAAGCAACAGTTCTGATTAGTGCTGTACACACAGACACCCTTTGCCCCACTAAATTAGGTCTGCATAATGAGGTGCATAGCAGATTTCATTGAATGTTCTACCTTGTGCTGCTCCTGTTGTGTCTACTTCTATACACTTTATTACCAACTCAGTTTAATGGGCTGTGGGCTGGGCAAAATAGTGCTATTAATGGTTACCGTTATAATATAATGCTTCATTAACAGAAGCATTTGTTCCCAAAGAAATCAACAACTTCAAAACTCCCATAATCAATCCAATTTAATCTGATATATGCTCTGTCAAATCACATTTCAAAAGGCTTTTATAACACCAAAATTCAGTTATCTAGTAATGGTATTAGCAATGTTAATTTTCTAATCAGAACACAAAATCATTAATTATCTATGCTTTACTTGAGTAAAAGAAATTGAAGCTCATAATCAGTAATAACTAAAGAGACTTTGATGTTTATGAGTTTAAGGGGATCTATTTTCCTCTTGATGCACATGCACATCTCCCATTAACAATAACATGTGCATTGAGGTAGTAACACTCCCATTAGGGGCTGATGCTCTTCTGCCTTGCACCTTGCACCATCATCTGCATCTTTGCAAAGTAGGTGAAAAGAACACTGCCATTCTAACTGGGAAACATTTTCACTACTCACTTTGCACAAGTATAAATAGGTACTTAAGGCGGAAGGTAGTGGGAGACTCAGGCTATTTAGTGTGTGTAAAGTAGGACAGGTGATTGAGAATTGAAGTCTTGCCACATATAGCTCTTCACTTAAGCCAGTAATTCCCAAACTTTTGAAAGCTGAGTCCCCTGGAGGAAAATGAAACCAACTGTGCCCCATCTTCTGCTTAACCATGTGTTGTTAAAAGTCTTTCCCTTATTTTATATCTTTCTAATATACTTCCTCTCATTTCTTAATTGTATTGATTAGTAGAGAAATAGGTAACATTGTTGCCATTTAAAGTGTCATCACTGCCATCTGAGTTAGCACCCGTTGAAATGAATGGGGCAATTAACACTCAAAACTATTGTTTCTGGCTGTCTGCAAGCTCAGGCAGATGTCTGCACGGGATACTTTCATTTCATGTTCTCTCTGCAACTGCAACAGATTTTTAAAAATAACAAAACCCAACATTCTTGGCTTTTACTCTTGAGAACAACTGAGAGGTTCGTCCAGCATGAGGTCATCCTTCAACAAGTCCTTTATGTCAGGTGCAGTGCCCCCCCACACTTTGGGAAACACTGATGAAGGTTCAATAATCAAACAATAAAATATTAGACATCACTTACTTAAAAGCTAACTACTTTTTAAATTTCGTTATGGCAAACAAAATACCTTGCCAGGAATACTGATTTGTGTAACCTGGCACCAAAAGAATACACAAAGAAATCATGTATACATACATGTATATTTATGGATTTAATGGTACTTAAATATTTGTCATTTTATATATTGTGTTTGCTCTTTAAAGAATTGATCATTCCTGTGTTTCAATGTGGAAAACAACCTTTGCACTGAATTTAAAGTAAAGCATACAACTCCAGTGTTAATTAGGTCCGTATGTGCCTTTTGACATACAGCATATATTTAGTTAAGGGGCTGGCTCTGCAGTGTGGTAGAGTTAGCAGGGTACTTATGAGGGAGTCAGAAGATTGGGGTTCTTGCTCTGATGCTGCCACTGGCCTGCTGTCTGACCTTAGGCAAGTTATTACACCTTTCTGTGCCTCACTTTCACCATATGTGAAATACTTACCTTCCTATGTAAATCACTGAGACATCAAGAGAAAAAGTGGTATACAGTCCTGACCTAGCAAAGCACTCACACACATTCTTAACTTTAAGGATGTGTTTCGTTGCACTGACTTCAAGTCATGTGCTTAAATACTTTGCTTGACGGAGGCCTATAAGAGCTAAGTATTATCACCATGTATGGCTGTACTGCCTGTACATGGGGCTATGTTGAAAAGGTAGGAAATCAGATATTCTATTGGATGCAACTCAAGGACATTTACTTGTATACAATTTTTTAAAGTGTAGAATCATTAAATTTAGGGTTGCCAACTTTCTAATCACACAAAACCAAACATTGTCAACCTGCCCCTCCTCTGAGGCCCCACTCCTACACTGCCCCTTCGCTGAGGTCCTGCCCCCATGCTCACTCCATCCCCCCTCCCTCTGTCATTCACTCTCCCCCATCCTTGCTCATTTTCACCAGGCTGGGCCTGGGGATTAGGGTGCAGGAGGGAGTGAGGGCTCCAGCTTGGGGTGCAGGCTCTGGGGTGGGGCCAAAAATAAGGGGTTCAGGGTGTGGGAGGGGGCCCTAGGCTGGGGCAGAGGATTGAGGTTCAGGCTCTGGACTGAAGGGTTTGGGGTGCAGAAGGGAGCTCTGGGCTAGGGGGTGGAGCTGAGGGGTTCAGAGTGGGGGTGGGGGCTCTGGGCTCAGGCAGGGAGTTGGTGTGTGGGAGAGGGTACAGCCTCTGGGCTGGGGTGTGTGGATTCTGGGGTGGAGCCAGAAATGAGGAGTTTAAGGTGTGGGAGGGGGCTCAGGGCTTGGACGGGGAGTTGGAGTGTGGGAGAGGGTGCGGGCTCCGGGCAGCGCTTACCTCGAGGGGCTCCCCTAAAGCAGCACAAAGGTGGCTAGGCAGCTTTGTGCAGTATGCACTGCTTCCACCCACAGGCAGTGCCATCGCAGCTCTCTTTGGCTGCAGTTTCCAGCCAATGGGAGCTGCAAAGCTGGCGCACAGAGTGGGGGCAGCGCACGGAGCTCCCCTGGCCACCTCTATGCCTCAGAGCCTGCCAACTTCAGAGGGACTTGCTGCCACTTCTGGGAGCCTCAGGGAGCCTGCCAACTTCAGCAACCAGACTGTTAGTGGCCCAGTCGAAAACCGAACACCTGGCAACCCTAGTTAAATTTACAGTGTAATTCCTTATAAAGCAAAATATGCTTTGCACTTCTATTTTGGATAAATCAATGCTTTCAGATTTGAAAGCTATTAGTTCATTTAAATTCATAAGTACAAAAATGCCCCACAAAAAGCTTAGGGACTAAAGGTAGGACATGAAATAACCATCAGAGATGAGTACAGGAGTTTAAACACACTGTTTTTTTGTTCTGCTTTTCATTTGTTGTCAATTATTACAATAACAGCTTGCTGCTGTTGAGAAAATCTTGGTATGATGACATATTTTTCTCATTGGCACGTAGAACTGTGGCAAATCTGACAGAGTTAAATACTCTCATTGTGTCTATTTCTGCATTTTGGGGGATTCTGTGAACATACAGCCTGTCGAGTTGGACAGTTTATTTTTTGAACCTTCCAGACATCCTAACATTTTTTAAGTGAGTTTAAAAGTGTGTTTTATATTCCCAGATTGCAACTAAAGCAGAACTCATATGGCTGAAGTCATCCTGTATGATTTCAGTTTTCCTGACTGGCTGAGCCTACCCCATATACCTTAGATGGGTCACCAGATGCCTTTTAGCTCAATTTAATAGGGTGTGGCTGCATTTTGTGAGAAAATGCATTTTGTGAGCAAAATCTAGGCCTGGATTTTCAGAGGGCTGACCACCAACATCTCCCATTGGGCTTCAAATGAAGTGGAGAGTGCTCAGCACTTTTGAAAATCAGGCTTCTAGTGTCTGAACCCCAGGAGACGGCCTAGATCTGCACTGCTTCCTATGGCAGTGGGTATGGAGAAGTCATCTTATTGCCCATATGTTCTACAGATCATCCTGGAGTTAAATACTGGAGCCCCTGCCTGACAGCTTGATAACAGCTTGATAAATTTATGAATGGGATTATATGAAAAGATTACCTGCATTAGCAGAGAACCAGACCTGATGATCCAGAAAGTCCCTTCCAGTCATATGTTATTAGGTTCTTTAGCACCCAGAAAACACCTGAAATGGAAGACACAAGTCCTGCCCCAAACTTTAGTGTACTCCTCTGCATCGTTAACAACTATGTTCCACTCAGCAGTTGACTGGATTTCTCTGGTGGGTGAGATGATCTCTTCTATCCCACCCCTACCTGACTGGTGTGCTCAGAGAGAGACTTACATAATGAATGAGCTTTGAGATCATCAAATGAAAGATACTTGAAAAGCAGATTTTTTTTTAATATAATCACATTGTCTAGAAATGAGATTTTTTCCAAAGGGTAACAAAGACTGTAAATGTAGCTTTATAGGTTGGGATTTTCAAAGGAAGCTAAGGGAATTAGATTCCCAAATCCCAATGAATTTCAATGGGAACTGATGTCTAATTCTCTTTGGCTCCTTGGAGAATCCAGGCAGAGAATTTCTAAATGATATGTATTTGTCATTGAAAATGTATCCTATATTGTAAAATACAATATGCTGTACATGTGACGTCTGTTGAAAGAACATTACATTATAACTTGGGCTATGATTTTATCATGGAGGTAACAATGGTCACAGAAATCGTGAATTTGAATACTATTAGTAAACTTTGAAAGCAGCTGTAAAACCATATTTCATTAGGCCCCCAGACTAAGTGGCGCTGTAACCCGGCGCATGGAGCTGAAGAGCCATTTAGGTTTGGCCCATCCACCCCGCTGTAAATGGAGGCAGCGGGGCAGACAGGCCAAACCTGAGTGGTGCTGCAACCCTGTTTACCAGGCTGTAACACCTGGAGTGGGGAACCAAGCCCAGCCCCATGGGAGAGGAGACATTGCTATGGAGCGTCCACAGGGTTGGACCTGTTCTCCAACTTCCACTCCCCAGGCTGTCAGTACCCGACTATATGCTTGTGTATGTTGCTGTCATGAAAACTACATCATTTGGTGACTTTTCTATGACTTATCCCTTTTCCCATAGCCAGGGCCGCCCAGAGGATTCCTGGGGCCATCAGCAGCAGGCGGCTCCGGTGGACCTCCTGCAGGCGTGCCTGTGGAGGGTCTGCTGGTCCCGCAGCTCCGGTGGAGCATCCACAGGCATGCCTGCGGGAGGTCTACCAGAGCCGCGGGACCGGCAAGCGGCAGGGCGCCCCCTGCGCAGCGAAATGTCTAGAGCTGGCCCTGTTTGGTGGCGGGGGGCCCCCGCCGCGGGTCTTCGGGGCACTTCAGCAGTGGGTCCCTGAACGGAAGGGCCCCCCGCCGCCAAATTACTGCCGAAGACCGGGTTGCACTTCAGCGGCAGGTCCCGCTTCGGCGGTAATTCACTGGTGGGGGTTCCTTCTGCCCTGGAGCGGAAGGACCCCCCCGCCGGCAAAGACCGGGAGCGGAAGAAGCTCCAGGGCCCGGCCCTGCAAGAGTTTTCCGGGCCCCCTGGAGCGAGTGAAGGACCCTGCTCCAGGGGCCACAAAAAACTCTCGTGGGGGTCCCTGCGGAGCCCGGGGCCTGGGGCAAATTACCTCTCTTGCCCCCCCTCTAGGCGGCCCTGCCCATAGCTCTGCAGTGAAACTTACTAGAAATTTCCACGTTAGAATTGTAGTCTTAATTCTAACCCAGTTGGAAGCTTTCACTTTATATCCCTATCTCCCTTATCTACTCACAGGTTAAACGCTACATTTGGCTGATGCTGATAATTGAAGGCATGGTCATGTATATTGCAGTGGTTCAGTTTATATTCATCTTTAGGTCAAAAAGAATTCACAAGGAGCATGTCTAATCATCTAAAATTAGCTACTTGTCATTTTCTTACAGTCAGTTGCTCCACTGAAGCCAACCTGATGGTTAGATAACAGCATGTTCCATTATCTAGGCTCAGCTAAGAAGCTGCATGTATGATATATTGCATATATTATTTCCCTCAGATGCTGATTCAACAGCTTTGAATTTAATTCAAAAGTTAAGGTAGCCTATGATGTATATATGTGAGAAAACGAGGCAGCAAATCCCTATAATTCACCGTGTCAACATTTCAAACTATAGATGCCTAAAGCTAGGCAGTTAGGATGGGACTTTCAAAAGCACCTAAGTTTAGGAGCACAAGTCCCCTGATGCTTTTGAAAATCAAAATCTCACCTTTAAATCCATATTTAGGCAGCTATATGACTTCATATTCTAAAGAGCTGAGCATCTGCAAACTCCCACTAACATCAGCAACAGCTGCAAATGCTGGGGCAGCTTTAAAAAACACTGCGGGGTACTGGCACTACTCATATGAGTAAAGTTATATGTGTATTTAAGGGATTGCAGCATCAGGGCCTTACTTAGATTCCGAAATATGGATTCAGATACTTAAATTATAGAAACTCAATTTTGCAAATGTGGGCTTATCATAAGGGAAATTGACTTGTGTCGTAATAGTGCTCTCCTAGTACATTTTCTTCATGAATAATTTTATTCAAAATATCTAAAGGTTTAAATGAAAGTTCTTTAAAGAAATTTTTTTATTAGGGAATATAATAAAATCTTACAGGTCTTTCATCTATTACAATAAATGTTGACAATCTTATTTACATTAACTCGTGTTTTCATTTTTTGCTCTTATATTAACAAAAATTGAAATCTTAATTTCAGAAGACAACATTTACAGCAGTGTAAGTTACTTTCAGTCTAAACACCTCTCCCTCAGTTACATTTCAGAGTTCAGACCAGTAACTGCAGAAAAGCAAAATGAAGAGAAATAAAACTCCCACGTTTGCTCTACATCAATATCTAGCCTATGCAGCCAACTATTTTCTGTTTATCCTTTTTGCATTCCAAACCGAGCACTGTCTGTTTATCTACTTCATATTAATGAATTATAAATATCCTTGATAATTAAAAGCTGGTATTTACAGTCTTCGCTATGCAAGTGCACAATAAATGTGTGATACAAAGCTGTTGCTCTGTGTTACAGGCAAAGTACAGAGCTCTCTTGGTCTTTTGGCAGCATTTCAAGAAATCTTGAGAGAAGAACTTAGCAGCTCCACTCTTAAGACATGGCAACATCATATTAACCCCAGAGATGTTGTTTAACTGCCTTTAATTTCAAATCACTTAAACAAGCAATAGAAATCACCTACTTTTAAGGTCTGATTCAGCAATTACTTATTATCCAGCCTATGCTTCCTGTCATGACTTTAATTAGACTATTTATGGCAGTAAACAGTGGGATCAGTAGTATTTATAGGTTAGGGCACCTATTTAAGATCAAATACTCTCATCCTTATGCACGCTTATTAGCACCTTACTCGAAGTAGACCCCTGGGGAAAATTGAGTAGCTCTTTATGCTGGACATAGGCTCCCTGAAATCAGTGGGATGGCCCACAGGATAAGATAGTACTCAACACCGGACGGGGGGGGGAGGCAGAACATTGGCTTTAGCTAAGTCCTGATCTGGTATTCCCTAATTAGGAACAACTCCTGCTGACTTCAATGCTGTTATTCAGGATTTACATCAACACAACCAAGTGTCTCTAGCCTCTGTTTGCCAGAAGCTAGGAATGGGTGACCAGAGATGGACCTGTTCTGTTCATTCCCTCTGAATGAACACTAGCCACTGTCGAAAGACAGGATACTGGGCTAGTCTGACCCAGTATGGCTGTACTTATGCAGAATTTGGCCCATTAGTTTGATAATACCACAAACACTACTCTTAAGCCGTAACATAATTCATAAGTAAATACATTTTAACATAAAGCTGAACTAGGGACAGAAACAGCAATAACAGAATCATGCAGCACTATGGCACATGCACTGCACTGGATCACTGCCACATCTAAGGTGTGATGATGAAGCAGCAAAATCTCCTCATGCCTTTAATGATCCATGAAATTGCATTAATCCAGAACAATACTCATCCCGGTATGTTTCTTGCAGAAATTAAAAATCTCTGGTGTATCGGTGAGCCCCCATTTTTTTATTTTTAGAATCCTAAAGGAGTGTGTCAGCTTCTCTAAAAGTCAACATTTAAAAAAAATATAGAAATTACGTATTTTTCATAATGTAACAGATCCTGAGATCCTACCTGAGTCCTTACTGCAAGTAAAACTCCCATTGACCGTCTCCTGATATTGAGGCATTTTCTATTATTACTAATACTACTATGTTTTAGATTTTTCACTCTCATTACCTGATTTAACAATCACACAAATTATCTTTTCTTAAATGTCTTCTTCCACTCTTCTCCTCTGTATCAGGATTTTCCTTCCAGTCATGGCTTGTCTATTTAAATAAGACTACCTTAGCCACAAATTCAAATTAAAATACTCTGTTAACAGTGCCCTTTTCCCTTGTAGAGATAGTCCTTCAAGGTTGCATTTAAGTTTGTCTCAGCCATTAATGTGCCACGACAAATGTTTCAGTTGTTTTATTTAGGGTTGTTTCAGATGAAATTCAAATTCAGTTTAGTTATTACTCGTAGGCTCCTAAGACTGACTCATCCTCCTTTGGGTTCTAAGATGAGGAGTGGAAGCTAGGGAGATATGGCTCCCATCTCCCTCCCAGCAATTGTATCTTCTTGCCCAGTCCTTCTCCACTTTTCCCTCTCCTGGAGAGGTTCTCTCCTGCCATTCCTGCCACTCAGGAGCACCAAAGTAACATCACACCTCCAACAAGCCATGTTGTTGGCACTGCTCATGTTACCAATCCTTGCTGGTTCTACCTCGCTCCATGCCAGTCCTGCCTCCTCTCTGGATTCTGTAGGAGTAAGCAGGGAGGAACCAGATATCAGAGGAAAGCTGATCATGCTGGGAGAGCAGTCTGAGATGGAGGGAAGGTTCCCAGCAAGGAAAGGGTAGGGCCAGCTATGATCAGGGCCGCCCGGGGGGGGGGAAGTGGGGCAATTTTCCCTGGGCTCTGCAGGGGCCCCCACGAGAATGGCTGAGGCTCTCTCCCAGGCCCCACCTGACCCCGTCTCTGCCCCTCTCCCGGAGCCTCAGTGTATCCAGCAGCTTCCCTCAACAGCTGCAGCGTGGCTCCGGTGGGGCCTGAGCTCCGCCCCGCTCAGAGCCGCGTGGTAAAGGGGCGGGGCTGTGAGCTCCAAGCTCTGGTAAGTCCCCTTACCACGCGGCTCTGAGCGGGGCAGAGCTCAGGCCCCACCGGAGCCATGCTGCAGCTGTCGAGGGACAGTCCTGGATAGGCTGAGGCTCCGAGTGAGGGGGGAGCTGGGGGTAAAGGGCTGGGGCCGGGGGGGGTGGCTAAGAGGCAGGAAGTCCTGGGGAAAGGGAGGGAGCACAGGTTGGGGGGACGGTCAGGGGACAGGGAATGGGGAGGGTTGGATTGTGGGCATTCCGGGGGTCTGTCAGGTCTCAGCGGGGGGGTGGATAGTGGTCAGAGCAGTCATGGGACAAGGAGCAGGGGTGGGGTCCCGGGGTGGTGTGGGGGGTGAGGTCTCTGGGGGACGGTGAGGGGACAAGGAGCAGGATGGGTCAGGGATTCTGAGGGGGGCGGGCAGTCGGGGGGGCAGGAAGTGGGTGGGGGTCAGATGGGGGCAGGGCCAGGCTGTTTGGGAGGGACAGCCTTCCCTACCCTAAAGCTGATTCAGCAGTTTGAGGCTTGCAGAAGAACCAAGCTGTTAGCTTTTCCATTAGGGCTACCATCCCTTTCACTTCTCAAATGCCAAATTATAGTCTATATTTAATTTCAGTGCCATGGGGAGATTCATATCAGGGGAGGGTAGCTTCATTTAAAATTAGCCACTGGGGGAGGGATCACACGAGAAGAGCAATATCCTTCCCAACCCTACCAAGGGAGACCCCCCCACCCTCTACATTCCCTGAGGCTCCAGAAGGGTTAATTCAGTGGTTCTCAAACTTTTATACTGATGACCCCTTTCACATAGCAAACCTCTGAGTGCGACACCCCCTCCCTTATAAATTTAAAGCACTTTTTTAATATATTTAACATTATTATAAATGCTGGAGGCAAAGCGGGGTTTGAGGTGGAGGCTGACAGCTTGTGACCCCCAGTAATAACCTCATGACCCCTGACGGGTCCTGACCCCCAGTTTGAGAACCCCTGAGTTAATTTAATTTTAGCACCCCTGTGTCCATTCACATGCATGTATTATTTTGAGCATTTCAGTTTTCACATCATAGGCTTATCCCAGATTCTGGAACAAGCTCAAATGCTCAGTTCGTGGAGTATGTACATAAGCTATACTAAAGACAAACCCACAGTAACCGTCTCCAGTTTGTGAGGGACCCCATGGAGCCAGTCTCTAGGAAACAGATAAATGCATGGAGGTTAAGTCCATTAATGGCTATTAGCCAGGATGGGTAAGGAATGGTGTCCCTAGCCTCTGTTTGTCAAAGGGTGGAGATGGATGGCAGGAGAGAGATCACTTGATCATTACCTGTTAGGTTCACTCCCTCTGAGACACTTGGCATTGGCTGTCGTCGGTAGGCAGGATACTGGGCTGGATGGACCTTTGGTTTGACCCAGTATGGCTGTTCTTATGGTCTAACCTAAATGAACCCAAAGTTATTGAAACAGATATGTGTTAAGGAAGCCAGCAGAGTATCAGAAACCTGGAAAAATCTCTGACTGGATGGGCTCAGGCGTTTGGTCACATGCTGAGGTGGTTCAAAGTTTTGGATTTTTTTTAAGCATAATGTTTTTATTGTTTCTTTAAACAATCAAACCCAGCAAGCAGCAAATATTTGGCCACACACTTCTGAAACCCCAAACCATATTCAGATTTTGGCAGACTAATTTCAGCTTTTCAATTTAAAAAAACACAACAAAGTTTGAAGGAAAGCAGACATTGTCCGTGATTTTTTTCTGCTTTTTAAAAACCCCTAGTTTTCAATCCAGAAAAGGTTTTGACAGAAAATATTTGTCCAACCCTTTTAATGAGTTTTAGTGCCTTTTCGCTCTAGCTGATGCTGAGAACCAGTGATACCCTGTAAAGAAGTTCTCAAATCTGGGTTTGTGCCGAGATGCAAACGGTTTATTTTTCCCAGGGCCACCCATGTGGGGGGGAGCAAGTGGGGCAATTTGTGCCAGACCTCGCAGGGACCCCCATGAGAATATAGTATTGCAATTTTTTTTATGGAAGGGGGCCCCAAAATTGCTTTGCTTCAGGCCCCCTGAATCCTCTGGGTAGCGCTGGCTATGATTCACTTTAGGAAAGAGACCTGATCCAGCCATGCTCCCAACCCTTCCTTAAACAGCTCCTCTTTAGACCTAGTAGCCCTGTTCTCTCCATGCAGGATCCTGGACATTCATTGAAGAATACAACATACTGGGGTTAGTCAATGCTCCAAATATTCATGTAAGATATTTGAGAGAATGAGAGTACACAGAAGGAAAGGGCAGTGTCCCAGCACCATCACTGGTAAATGTTTGTTTTTTTTTAAATGAAAAACTGTTAGAGAGAACCCTGCACAAAATACAATATACCCGAACAACACATATTGCAGCTAGGCACCGAATTGTGTTCTCCATCACACCATTATAAATCCTGAATAACCCCCAGGAAGTCAATGGAACTACTTTGGATTAAAGCAAGAACAAAACTGAGCCCAGGTTTTTGTCCAAGAAATTTCCATTTGGTTTTGTTCTCTCACACACTGTGTGCTGAAAAAGCAAAATGAAGAATACTATTGCAGAATTATTATATCTATCATAAATTTTATAAATTAACTATATGAATAGCTGTGAGCCAAAGTCCTTCAGGGACTGTCATAAATCCACAAGTTCTCCCTGAGTGCTAGATTTAGTATTTGGATCTTTGAATTAGCTGAAAGAAGTGTAAAAACTCCTGCAGAGACAGAGCTCTCTCTTGGCCACACATCTACACAAGCTTTTTGCAACAATAACTCCAACCTGAACTTGACAATAACTTGCATCTAACAATTTTCCTCCAAATATACACCTTTCAGGTGGTATTAGGGATTTCCTCCCAAAAACCTATGGATGGAAGACCCATCATGCTCTAAAATTCTCTTCCTTCAAGGCATCTCCTATATGTTTAGATCAGTCCAAGATAATGCCAAAATTAAGGATTCACAAGAATTTTTAAGGTATTCAAACATTTTGGATTCTCATCTACTTGCTTAATTTTTCCTGTAGCCTACTACATAGACAACCCTTCCCTAAAATGCTGGAGGGAATTTTGGGTAGCATTTAAATAATATTTGCCTCAGGGCGACTGTCACTTTGGCCTCTTGTACCGAAAGGTGGCAGCCCTTGTACTCCCCTGAGTGTAAGACCTGCTGCAAATCAGTGCTGCCTGAGGTAAGTAGCATGTAGGGAGGGGATAAGCTTCATGGCCCTGTTCCCCTCCCATACTAAACAGTTGAACAGGCTGAATATGAAGGGGAAATGGCTGCTGCTTGAGCCAGCCAATGAATGTTGGTTGCCCTGAAGTCCTAGGCCAAATATACCAATAGAATGGTATGCACCATTCTAAAAAAAAATACCTTTATATATCAATACAAATATATGACTTTAAATCACTTTGCTACCATTTTCTCATAGAGGAAAATATTGCATCAGTTTGTGATGATTACACACATTTTTAAGGATATCATCATCTGAGTTTACTTGCTGCAATAACAGGTGCAAACTTTTGAGAAGCATTTGTGGTTTACCACAAGAAGTAGATGCAAGTTAAACTTTTAAATTTTAATTAATTGTGGAAAATGCTTTTGTGGCTGGGAAAGGACCCAGTGGATCTTACTGAAGTAGGTACAAACCACTCATTTATTACAGTCAATAACTGCTAACAGTTCTTGGAGACTACTTTGACAGAAAGGATTGGGAAAGGACAGAAGGGTGGAGCAGTGCATCATCTTAATACATAACTTAATAAAACAATATTCTAATAGCTGATCCTTTAGGTTACAACTCTTGGTGCACATACTTAACTCTCAATGTGAATGGGAGTTACACATGTAATTGATTGAAGACTATATCTTCTGTAACTGAGAGTATGTCTACACTATGAAATTAGGTCGAATTTATAGAAGCTGTTTTTTTACAAATCATTTTTATACAGTCGATTGTGTGTGTTCCCACACAAAATGCTCTAAGTGCATTAAGTAAGCAGACTGTGTCCACAGTACCAAGGCTGCTTTGCACTGTGGGTACCTATCCCACAGTTTCCGTAGTCTCCGCTGCCCATTGGCATTCTGGGTTGAGATCCCAATGTCTGATGGGGCAAAAACAGTGTCACTGGTGGCTCTGGGTACATGTCATCAGGCCCCACATCACTCAATCCCTCCGTGAAAGCAATGGCAGACTATGGTTTTGTGTCTTTTCTCCTGGGTTACCTGGGCAGACGCCATACCACGGCAAGCATGGAGCCCACTCAGCTCACCATCGCTGTACGTCTCCTCGGTGCTGGCAGACGTGGAACTGCATTGCTTCACAGCAGCAGCTCATTGCCTTTTGGCATCAGATGGTGCATTACGATGGATAGCCATCGTCGTCGTACTCCTTGGTGTTCTTTTAGCCGACCTTGGTGAGGTCAGTCAGGGGCACCTGGGCAGACATGAGAGTGACTCAGCCAGGTCATTCCCGTCTGCCGAGCACCCAGGAGATGATGATGGCTAGCAATCATACTGCACTGTCTTCTGGCGAGCAGCCAGAAGATGATGATGGCTAGCATTCGTAATGCAGCATCTTCTGCTGAGCACCCAGGAGATGACGATGGCTAGCAATCATAGAGCACCGTCAGCTCCAGCGTACGGTGTAAAAGATAGATGGAGTGGTTCAAAACAAGAAATTGACCTGGCAATGTGCACATCATGCTGATGAGCTCCGCATGATCACCTGTGCTGATCAGCTCGCCACGCCGTCCAAACAGGAAATGAAATTCAAAAGTTTGCAGGCCTTTTCCTGTCCACCTGGCCAGTGCATTTGAGTTGAGAGGGCTGTCCAGCACAGTCATAATGGAGCACTCTGGGATAGCTCCCGGAGGCCAATACCATCGAATTGTGTCCACACTACCCCAAATTCGACCCAGCAAGGCCAATTTCAGCGCTAATCCCCTCATCAGAGGTGAAGTAAAGAAATCAATTTAAAGAGCCCTTTAAGTCATAAAAAAGGGCTTCGTTGTGTGGACAGGTCCAGGCTTAAAATCGAGGTAACACTGTTAAATTCGACCTAAAATCATAGCGCAGACCAGGCCTGAATCTCCTTTGTAATAAAAGTAGATATATGTTACAATACATACTTTAATATATCTCCATATTTAAAAATCAGGCAGTGAAACCCCCCTCCCTGCTCACATGAGTAGCCCCACGGGTTTTAATGAGCTTATTTGTGCATCTAAATGCTGACTAGTGTAAGAAGTTGATAGCTAGACTCAAAGTGACGATGCCAAAGCCCAGTGGGAACCAGACAATATGGTCATTATCAGATGCTCCCTTTGACCACAGAATGTAGGGAAAAGCCTCACCTTTTCACATGCATAGTGCCATGACTGACCTCATTTTAATCTCAGGTTGTGTATGAGTATAGAGCATTATAATTATGATCCTGTTATTGTGATTGCTCAGATGACTTTCCACTAGCTTCCCATTTAGCATAGTATGTGAAAGGCTGGCAAAGGAAATGCGATTAAGATCTGAAGCTCTGCTTGCCAGCAGAACTAAAGTGCAGAAGATTCCTATCATAAACAGTAACTGAAAGAATGATGAGCACTCAGGGCTTTCATCAGGAAATGAGAATGCAGGACTCCTTCCATATCTGTCAGAATCCCAAAGAAGAATGGAGGAGAGAAATTCAATCCATCTGTGCAGATTGTCTTTTGTGGTGTAACCACCATCCACACTTTTAAAAATATTAAAATACTGATCAAGGAGGAGTCAATGGTAGACAGCCTGAGATGAGAGCGAGTTGAGACATTAGATGACAATCAGAGATGCTGAAGGACAGGAAGCACGAACAGGCAAACTTTCTCTGAGCTTTTGCAAAGACCCCAGTTCTTTCTGATGCATATCAGTGAAAAAAAAAAAATCTTTACTCTCTGTCCCCCCCACCCCCACCAATTCCTTAAAGGGCCAATGACATCATGCTGGTAGGTATCTGGACTCAATGTATTTGTTCTACAGGACCTCTGTGCTAAAGCCTAATAAAAAACGTCATTCTGCAAAATGTTTTTACAGTATGCCGTAACTGTAACAGAACTGTCTGTTCCTAGGTGTGTGTTTGGAAAGGGGCGGGGGTTGTTGGGGAAGGGAATTCTTCCCTTGACCAGTTCTAGTTGTCTGCCATTTTGCCACCTTCCAGCACCTCTTAAGTACTTATTATGGAGATTATGAAGAATCTTTTCTGCTGCATTCATTGGCAGCCAGGGCCCAAAATAAATGATGAGGTTGTTGCTTGCAAATTCTTTCTAACACACATGCACGATCCTCGGCAGGTTGATCAAGTGAAAAACGGACACTCTGATCAGGGATGCCACCGGGGAGCATTCTGATGGGGGACAGGGGAGGTCGGTGGGGAAGTGCGAAGTAAAGAGGGCGCTGCCATTTCTTCTCACAGCTTGTCCCCATTTCAGAATTAAAAGCTAGGGCCCTTTACAGTAAAGGGAAGAGTGGGAGAAAATATTATTTATTACTCGGTCACCCCTTCACTATTCTTGCCAATTCCCAAGTTCTCCTTCTGCATTCTACCTCTGATCCTACCACCCCTTGGACATACACATCTGTTAACCGACAGCCTCACTGGCCAGCTCACTCCATTCCCCTCTGCACTCAACCTGCCAACCCAGCCCATCCACATGTCCAATCCTGAACCTCCCCAATCCCCTCAGATCCCTCTGGCGCAGCACACTTACCAGCACAGAAATACCTGGCCACACATCACCCTTTGGACTGGTGACCCATTCCCCTTCCACCCTCCTCCTTAGTCTATTCAAACATCAGAATGCTCCCCCACCCAACATCCTCAGACTCAGAACACTCCTCCCCTCTTCCCTGCCCTTCCACAAAACCCATCCCCAGGCTCAGAGCTCCTTCCCTACTCATGTGACACCCACCAAACTCATCAGCTTACCTCCCCCAGCTCAGAACTCTTGCTCTTGTTGCTGGGTCTGAAAATTCAAGAGCAGAGGCAGCAAGGAGCATGTGCATATGATCTCAAATTGCTCCAAATTCTGTATCCCCCCTTTGTGCCTCCTCTTTTCTGCTGCCTGGGCCATATATGCTACAGGACCAGAAGTCCACTAGTAGGAACAGATATACGTGCAGTCTCCAGGAACCAGAGAAGGTCCAGCCTCACCAGGAGCCACTCTATGCAGCAGGTGGTAATGCATCCTGCAGTACACAGTCCATACTATGCAGGTGACACTATTGGTTCTAATGACCAGCCAGGCCTGATTGCAACAAGGTCTTTAAAGAACTGAAGACAAGTATTTGCCACAACATGTGCTTTGGAGTCCAGATCTCCAGGCACAATTCCTAGCAGAGCTGAATGAATTATTCATTGTAAATATATTATTTCATTTATTTAGCCTATTTCTTCTGTTCATAAATTACTCATGAGCAAATCGTGATATTTACAGATGTGTTAATAATAATTATTTAATGAATAATTTATGCAAACATAATTTAGCTCTGGATTGTTTGCAAACTGGACACTGCCAGTATTTGCTGTTGGTGATTTGCTATTTGTGCCATGTGATCAATGGTCAAAGCCAGTTATTGTTTCAGTTCCCTGATTTATTGACCTAAGCTATATAAGCAGAAAAGGTCAGTCCCTCTTTCTACTTACAAAACTGTTTGCTATTCAGAATAGTTCAACAAATCTTTGAAGATGGCTATGAGGTTACTTCTAGTGTTCGATTATTCATGCTTTTGCTTTCTGCAAATACTCTTCTGTATAAAATCTCTTTCCTCACAATGTTTGAGGGCAGGCTGTCATCTTGTCCGACACACCAGGGATTAAACAAGAGACTCCACAACCTAATGCATAGGTCTTCACATCTCAAGCTGAATACCAAGGCTCTGTAGCTCAGAGCCGTAACAGATTCATATCAGACAAACAGGGGGACGTGTAACACACACTGACTGGTGGGTTACATTTGTAAATAAGTGAGGAAAAGGGGTTGTGAATACTGGTGATATGGATCAGTTTTTTTTTATTTGCAAGAGTATTCATCCATATCCTTCAGATGCATTCATTCAGCCCTTGTTCCCATGGTTCCTAACCTAGAAATCTGTGCTGTGGGTTTAGGAGATGTTCCTGCTTTAGGCAGAAGAAAAATCAATTCTCTGGGACAACTGGAAGTGTATCGCAAGGGAACATTTTTATTCCACCATACAAAAATGTGTTGCCACTAAATAAATCTTAGCCTCCAATTTTGACTCTGGACAGGAAATTCCTACAGACAACCAACCACCTATAGATCTTTAGGGTCCAGAATATATGGACCACAACAGCAGGATTAAGCTTGTGCTGACACCTACAATTCTCTAAATATAAGACCCACAACAAACCTGGTAGGCAGAACGACATTTTAGTTGATTTCCTATTGGGCATGTTTATTATGTACAGTGCAAAGGGAGAGATGGTGGATGATGCGTCAAAATGACATGTGGATGACAACATGACAACTTTCCCAGGGATATTCTCCATTATCTAAAGTCTTTAAATCAAGCTCAGATTTATTTCCAAAATATGTGCTCCAGCTCAAATAGAAGTTATGGGCTTGATACAGAAATTACTGGGTGAAGTTATTTGGCTTCTCTTATGCAGGAGTTGGACAAGATGATTATAATGGTCCATCTAGGAATCTAGGAAGAGCACAATCTCCCCCCATCATTTATTTTATTGCCCTTCTTTGTATGAAGTGTTGCTGATAGCAGAACATGGCCAGAAACTATTGGTGCATATCTCATGCTGGCTTTGAACCAGTTCTGCCTCCACTAGACATCTTATTTCTTTAAGACCTCACACCATAGATATTTACATATACATATATTTCTTTTAAAAGGGTAATTCTTATCTTGTTGCTTTAATTTTCCAGGCCAGAGAACAGCAAGGATACTGACAGCAGCCAAAATAATTGAAGAAATCATGATCTCAGCCACTCTCAGCTGGGGCCACAACAGATTTCTACACTGTTGCATGGACCTGACCTAGGCAGACTCATCTTTTAATCAGGTGCATCAACAGTCTGAAATGGAAGCAGCCATGCTGGAACTGACTTATTTTTAGGCACTTGGGGGAAAAAATGATTTTGAAAAACACCTGAGTTAGTCAAGAGAACAAGTCCCTTGACTTTCATTGGGACTTGCACTCCTAAATTCCACCCTTACATGTTTACTTTGGAGTTTAAATGAGTTGTGGTGATCAAGACTTGAGTCCACTGCTAGCAAAAGATTCCTAAACATTCCAGTCCAAAGGGGCCTGGAGAAACCACTAATGACAGGCTTAAGGTGAAAATCCATTGATTCGTTCAGAAAAACTAAGGGAGGATCTGAAGATCTGCAAGCTCTGGCTCCTAATCCCCCCCATCAACTTCTTAGGGGAGGGCTGAGTAGACCAATGTACATTTTGAATATCATTTTTATGTGATGGATATTTATGTATGCTTTTTACATGATTGTATCTGTGTTTAAATAACTGACATTTTTGCTTATACTCTATATTGTCGCCCAGACAGAAATTGAGCATAGTTCAGACTCATACATCACATTAACTATCAGTATGATGAATACCGGCACTGCCAAAAAAAGAGTGTTAAAGATGAATAATAAACTGCTGGGGACAAATAATAATTTACATTTTATTGCCCCTTTGATTTAGGACAGCCTTTTCCCCAGGATATGTATTACATGAAACATTTCACCCACTGAGGAAACAGATCCCACTCTGAGGTGTGATGGGATGGTCATTCTATATCAGTGAAAGGTTGACAAGAGAAAATGGAGCGTAATGTATCAAACTACTGAAGAACTTTGTCAAAATGTAAGTACCTCATACGATAAAAAATAAATAATAATAATACAAACATATATCTTGCCTCTTATCCAAAATCTCAAAAGTAGGTATTATTATCCCCATGTGAAAGATGTGGAAATTGAGGCAAAGGCATATTAATTGTCTTGCCCAACGTCAGAATTCTCCTCAACAACTTACCCAAGCTGCTTCCCTACCTCCCTAGAACAGCTATTCTACAGCCATTCATTGGCTAATCATAAACTGAGCTTACAACTAAGTTCAAACTCTAAGAGCATGAAAGATTACTGTGCAAACACTATCAGCTGTAAGACTGTAAACGGAGCAGGGACTGAATCTATCCCAGAGAAGGTCTGCAATGGTTCTGAATAGCTAAAAGCCAATATATTTAATGTCAGTCTTCACAATGTGTTCAAATCCCCACGCTGCCAAAGCAGCCAATTAATGAGCTTGTGTGGATTTTCTTTTTCAAGAGCTTTTTATTTCTGTTGTGCTCTATTTGTATTTATAGAAAATATCTGCAGTCATGCTCACGATGTCCATGACTTTAGAATACAGAAAAGTACTGCAACAGACTGCGTTTTTCAGGAGCAATGATTGCATATGAATATAAGGGTGAAATGGACTATGGAACACAAGAAAACAATGATCTATATTACACATTTTTAAAAGTAGACAAACACTTAATCGAAACAGAGAGAACCTGTTTACATTGTGAAAAATCTGATTCATATTATTGCTTAATAGTAATGTGCTCAATTCTACAATCTTTACTTAGGCAAAACTCCAATTTAAGTCAAGGGGAGTTTTGCCAGGATAAGCACTATAGAAAGAGGGGCAATATTTTGTATTGGAATTTGTTAATATTAGCGTAGTTAGCCAAGAAACAGCAATAGTAGCAGCTCACAAATACGCCATGATATAGTCCCTGGTGAGGTCAACATAAAACTTATCCACAATCAGCACTTCTAAGAGAAACTAGTAGGAGGGGAGAAAGGTTGGGTCTCTATGCTGTATAGTCAAGATAAAGATGACACTCAATTGCCACCTTAGATCCCCCGTCTTCTATTTAAAAAAAAAAGTCAGCAGTTATGTGAGCAAGTCACACAGACTGAACTTCTTCCCCTGGAGCCTGCCCATTCAGGGAGAACATGAAAGAAACAAAAGCTCATGCAGGGAAGTGGCACTATTAAGATGCTGTAGTTTACCTACAGAGAGTCAAAGACTTTTCAGAAGGACCAGATTTTCCAAAGTACTCAGCACCTAGCAGCTCTCACTGAGAACCATAGGAGCTGCTGAGCACTTTGGAAAATGTGGTCTCTATTTAGATGTTTAAACAGAAGATATGTTCTCTTTGAAATCTGGCATCTTACTAAGGTGGCTAACAATGGAAGCTGTTGGCATCCAGCAATTTAGAGAATCCAGACCATAAAATACTTGTTTATTCATCATACCAATAACTATCCATTTTTAAAGGCCTTGCAAAAGACTACATAAAGACACAAACATTTTTGGCAAACAGAGATATGGCTAGTGGAACTGCTGATAAAAAACACCCTGAAATTAAACCAAACATTGCACCTTTGGGACTAGATACTGGTCTCAATTACATTGGCATATATCAAGAGCAATTCCATTCAGTTCAGTAGCATTACCCTTGATTTACAGTGGGTGTAAATGAAATAAGAATATACCCTTCTATCTTCACACATGAATACAGATAACTGATGTACAGTTTTGACTATATAAGTAGTAGAAAGTACTATACATGCTAACAGAGAGTATGATATTGTGCAGTACTAGTCCAAAATTATAGGCCAAGTCAACAACACACACAAGACTGGAAATCTACAGCACAGCTCCAACTTGCTTCTTAGTTACACTGGCGTAATCTCTTTGACACCATCAGGCTTGCTCTGGTGTAAAGGCCTGATATGCCATCACTTGAAACCAGTGATAAAACTCTCATTAACATCAAGCAGGAACAAGACCCAAATGAGAGGAATATTTGGCCCAAACTTTTTAATTTATAAAAATAGGTCAATGTAAACGATGGTGCTATTGGTGAAAGAATAGTGTAAACAACAATTAAAGAGTACACTCCAAGCCTACTATACACCAAGGCTGCTCCGTTTCATCCATTGGTGCAAGAATGGTTAAAAAGCCTCACATTGATTAGAAAGGTAATGCAGCAATTTGCTAAATATGCTGCAGTTAAATGCTTACGCTCTTTTAGCACACATTCTCCCCGTGTGCAATTTGAGGCTTCTGTATTACCAAGTAGAAGTAAATTCTGGAAATCCAGACAAGTTCCCCAGCTTCAAATCGGGAACAGCACAATTCACCCAAAATGATCCCAAATTGTTCAGAAATGGAACCAGACAGCTTCCCCCTTTCAGGAACAATCTCAAAACAATCACGACCTAAAAATGAAGTGCACAAGCTCTTTTGACTGGCCTCCACCTAAAATTTAGATTGACACAGCTACATCACTCAGGGGCATGAAAAAATAACACCTCTGGGCACCATAGTTAAGCAAACCTAATACTCGATGCAGATGCAGCTAGGTCAAAAATAGAGTTCTTCTGTCAACCTAGCTGCTGCTGCTTGGTTACATGGATTTACCTACATTGATGCACAAACCTCTTCTGTCAATGCAAGTAGCTGTAGCACCCATAGTGTAGATGTGCCCTGAGATTGGTGAAGTGAATCAGTTTAATTTACTTGTTAAACTACTTCATTCTGAGCAAGAGGGACTGCATTGAACTGGCATCTGCAGAAAATATAGAGAAACTGAATCTTCCTACTAATCTTCCAAAAGGAAGATGAAACGATTTTTGTATCCTATAACAATGCTCCTGAGGTTATACTTTTAGTCAATCCAATAAGATGAAGAATGCTATGATGAATGCCTTATTTCATGCACAGAGTTTCTTTTTGAATTCTCACTGAGGAAATTTGACTATGTTTTAGTGAAGGCCAGATAATTTATTTTCCTGACAATAACCTTGAAAACTAAATCCTTATTTTAAAAGTGGAACGACTGAAGGTGGATTTGTTGTCTGCTGCAGAATTGTTTCACAGAGAGCATGCAAACAAAGACTTAAGCTAAAACATTTGCTTTATGAGGAGTCTGTTCTCCTTATATGTGTACATAACTTCTCTTAAAGTCAATAGCAGCTATATTCTTTGAATCTACCAGCAAGTGATAGTTAAAGAAATCATGCGAGAGATCAGTTTAAGTAATAAGAGTCTACCTTACAATAAAGTTCATTTACTAAAAAAAAAATAATAATTTTGGAATGGGATTTTGTAATTGATCTAATCCTTCTGAAACAGGATTTTAACAACAAAATTAGTCTTCTGTTCGTCTGACACAATATTTACCCTTGCAGTTTAAGCTTGCCTATACAGTACTAATTTTCGGTACATTCCAGATCTTAGCCATTGGGAATATTATACTATTCTTGAGGGCAAAATAAGTCAGTCAGTCCCATGCAGCCTTGATCCCTAATTAAAGAACACCACTATGTTTTTAAACAAAGTTGATTATTAAATGATGGTTACACTCCTAGTGCTGAACTGAGGTGTAATTGTTTAAACTGAGTTAATAAGCAAATTTAATGAAAATCCCATTGTTAGGCAGCTTGGCAAATGAAAGCTGATACTACCCAAGGGCTCTTTGGTGGCTCATGTAAAATAAGTCAAACTGACAGATATCCACAATGTAAAACCACCATTATAGTTAAATCCGATTGGTAATCCTTTTGGAAGTTTTAGCGGAAAGGCCTGGCATGGAAACATTCATAGACCAGTGTGAGCAGGGGAGCATGCACTCTGCCTGTCTGTTCTGTATGGGGCCCGGTCCTCCACTCTGAAGTCAATGGTGAACTTCTGTTCATTTCATTGAGACAGTATTAGACCCTCTCTGTTTCTAGAGCCATCAATTCTGCGTTAGTCAGAAGCACTACATTCTAAAACAAGAACCAGAAAAAAATAAAACTCCTGGTGAAACAGGAAATTTAGTCCTACCTATGGAATTTTCGTACAGAAAATAAGCTCCTGTTTTTTTCCTTACCAGGTGATATTTAATAAAAAAAAAAGTTTTATCCTTTGCTGAATATTCTCTGTCTGAGATTAAAAGTCACAGTTAAGAGCAGAATAACGTGGTCTGGTAGGAGAAGAGTGGCCAATTTGGCAAATATGATACTTATCACTAATATATTGATCTGGCTAAGAGTACATGTGAAGGAAATCTGTGGCTTTCAGGAAAGACTATTTTTAGAAAAATGTTGACCATACTTTTTCAATATTACTTTTTTCTGATTCAGCGACGTCCTCCACTAGCATTGCAAGACTGGCTGTTCATTAAGAGGTTTTAATTTTGCAGCTGAAGAATATCCATACCCACAGCACAAGACATGGATACTTCTGGTGGGCAAATTGCTTTTAGCAGCAATTATACAACTTCAGATGTTTCTCTAAAGTATCCAAATGACTTTAAAACATGGTCATATTATATTGATAGAATTGTTGAAGTGCATTAGTGAAATATTGAGGATAGCATGTAATGAAAGAAGTCCTTTTACATTTAGCTAAGGAATAAATATGTACTATCCGCTCCAAAAATAAATGCATAGCTCTTATATTTGAAACATAATTGAAGTTGGACCTTTAATCACAAGCAAAAATGTCTGCATACAATGTGCAAACAAATGTATGATATTAGGCAAATATTCCAGCTTTTTTATGTTTATTATGTTCTGATGAGTCAAAATCTTGTAAGATCCATGTTTTGCAATAATTTCAGTTCCTTCTGTCAGTAAAAGACATTCTCTTAATAATATATGTAATATAAAAGAAATGAATAGGATTTAAATACGACACCAGCACAGGGGGTAAACCCAAGCTGGTGCAAATCAGGTCAATTTTATTTGAACTACAATAAAATCTGTCTGCTAAAATGATCTGTTTCTCAAGAATGCAGGATTTATAAGAAAAAATGTGATGGTTCTGGGGCTAATAAAATCCAAAACAAATACAGAAAGTCACAATGTATATAAAACTGAACACAGAGAAAGATTTCAATTCCAAAAATATTCCTGGATAAACATCATGGTACATAAGAAGCAGACACTCTACTGTTTTAGTCTATTGGAAAGACAAATAAAATATTCACATGATTTGACCAACATACAAGCCGTAAACCTTTAATAGGTCCTGTTTATTGTCATTAATACATGGAATGGGCCAAACACTGCAGTTTTACAAGTAACCTCTGCAGTGAAATAGAAATGAAAATAAAGCTAACTGGTCACATCTTAGATCTTTACGCTTGACCTCACATGAATATTCATTTCAGTCCATTAGCTTTAAGCCTATTGTACTGTATCATTTTGAGGCACGTGTGCTCTAATTTATTCTATACAGTGATAAGAGCCAAAGCCAGCATTTCCACATTGGTTTAGTACAGAGGTATTGTTTCATATACATATATATGAATTGCCATGTATTGCCATGATATTACTTAATGCTGACTTTATCTGTAATTAGGTTAGAAAATCTCACACATCTGTGCTTTGGAAGCCTCTGTCAACCCAACAAATTCAATCACATGGACGCCTGTGTCCTCCAGCTATCAGACAATTGATTTTTGCAGGATTCTGCTCATATTTAGCTTAAGGGACATGCGATATGTTCATTCGTCAGTCAGTTTGGCTGTACTTCATTGGGAGGGGCGCTTTTAAAAAAATACATTCCCCACTATTCAAATGTTTTAGACAAAAATAAATACAAGAAACACAATTAGACCTATCGGCATAGAGAACTGTAGAATATGACATAAATAAAATTACTAATGTTTGGATAAATATACATATTGATTTAAGTAGGAGATTTGCCTGAATAAGGCCTGCAGAGTTGGGGCTACCAAATGCATACAGACATATGTATAATTGCATATACATATACATGTTTGTTTTTTTCATTTCTGTATATTGTCCATATTTAGCATCTCTGAATCACTAAATTGCTTAGAATTGCAAGACTGTCTTCGCTATACATTTTGTTGTAATTTTGATCAGAGTATGAGTCACTCTTTCCATAAGTGGCAGCAAATATAAAGGAACCATTTTTTCATCAATTAAAATAATGCAAACTAAACATAACATATGGGGAAGATGGTGGAAAGAGAGCTAAAGGAGCAACTGTGAACAGTTTAAATGAAGAGGAAGTTAGAGAATATACTTTTTGTACCTAAAATATTGGTCTCTTATATGCAGAATTAGTTCAGTCATAGATACAAGTTTTAAATGTATGTCAGTCAGAGTTATTATTAAACACAGTATTGTTCTACCTAATACTGCAGCAATAGTTTTGGGCTCAAAGTTTAATAACAGCCATTAAAATCATTTGAAAGCACTGAGGTGAAGGCAGATTCACAGACAGCTGGTTTTAGTTATAATTATTAAATTTAAAGTACAAATGCTTAGAAAAACCTAAACCAAAACCAAAAACTAAAACAAAAAATATTTCCAAATCCACTGCATCAATTCTAAGTCCATAATAAGTGAGCAGCGCCTGCAAAAGGTCATATGCAATGCACTATTCCTCAGTGAAACACACTTGGGTGGATCTAATATCATTCTATCTACTTTTAAAAGTACTTTTTAAAACTCCTTCCTCCTTTACTTAATTTGGAGTTGATTTTAGCATTGTTTAATACCTTGCTTAATACAGAATTCACACTAAGGGGGGGGCCATAAATCTTTTCTGTATATATGCACTGGTGCCATTTTGCCAACATAGAAGCTTTTTTTGTTAAATGAGGTGACGTGGTCATCTGAAACTTGGAGTAGCAAAGAATTATATAAATATATTTAACAGGCAGGCCATATGTTCTAAAATGTGAAATTTGCAGTGTATACAATATACATATATTAAAAGTATGAAAGAGATGGATGTGAGAACCCAGATAACTAAAGAAATATTGTATGCATTTTAAAGGCGCACTGAACAGGAAAACCTTCTCCAAATCTGTCTCTATTTTAAATTCTCGGTAAGCAATGTTGCTCAGTGCTGTTAGTTCCTGGGGCAATTCATTCTTGGGAAACCATGGAGAAAAAAACATGGAATTTGAATCCTAAAATATGTATACGGAAGGAGCAGCGATTTTAGTGGTGTTAAGCTCTGTACCACTAAATCATTTTGCTTTACACTGTAAAATGAATACCTCTTATGAAGTCTGACAGAAAAACAAAATTCTTCCTGGCTCTCAGACATTAAGCAGCATTAAGCAGGTATTCTACCCAGTGTTGAAGGAACCAGAGGTGCTGTAAACTTAGAAGTTTAGCTATACTTTATTATTTTTTTAAAAATATATGTAACTCATTTGGCAAGAGTATCTCTTTTTAATGAGAAAGTGTGCATAGACTGGAGGAGGGGAGTAATAGTTCCAGTTGGGGTGGTTAGTGAAATCAAGTAGATCGGATACTAACTTGATCTGGCACCAATGTGTGGCTGCATGGAGACATACCCACAGGATGTATGCATTAGGAGATAATAAGAGACATTTACAACCCAGAATATAAGAGCAGGGCAGGCTCAAGTGACATCACTAGATGAACTGCAGCATCAACCTCCTCAAATATATTATCCTGCACACCATTGCTTCACTGTCCCCTTTTAGCCATTAGAAGAGCACTTGTGATCACAAATATTATGGTGTCTTTTCAAACGCAGGCAAGACACACCATGCCTAACTGCATCAGAGACATTCATAATTCACAATTTTTCTTTACAACCACAAAATCCATCTCCATAGAAACCAGAAAGCAAGAAACTACAGTAATAACACTAAAGTAAATGTCACATTCAGTTAAGTCAGCACAAAGGAGGAGAGGGGGATGTTGCTAAGGTTAGAAACTAAGGAGGATTCCCCCCCCCCTTTTCTAACAGAGCAGCTGACTTGAAATAGATTGTTTTATACGAGGTAATTATGTGGTCTAGTCTTAATTTCACTGCAATTTACTCATAACTTGAACAGATCAATGGCACATTTACTTACAGGCATTTGTTACAGCGAAGCTGTTAGCTGTTTCAATGTTGTCTACGTGAGGAACCAAATTAAAAGGTGCTTCAGAGGCGTTGGGGCTGGTATTATGAAGAAAAATTGCTAATCGAAAAGCAGTATATTCCTGATCTGTGTTTCTGATGAAAAGACCACCTACAAAAACAGCAAAGGAAGCAACAGTCAATTATTTACAAGCCAATCACTATACTATGAAACCGGCCAACTACCTCTCCCAAAGCTACTCAGTAATACTGGTCCTAGCACGTCTAGAGATACATGAACTAATCATATCCATAATCACAGCCACTACCTTAAATCACTGTCCTAAAGCGATCTTAACCTCCCAGGGCATCCAGGCTCTATTGCTGCTTCCGCGGTTCCTAGCCTTTCACATTTAAATACCCAGATTTCTCATGATTGCAGTGACCTTTGAAATCATTTAGCCTCCATCTCCAGGATACTGAACGCGTTGCTAAAGCAGCTACTCAGCATCCTCCTGCGCCTTAAGTGGCGGGCAGATTAAGGAGAGCGAAGCTTCTTCGATTAGAACCAAGGAGGCTCTATGCTGAGCAGGCAGGTAATGAATGAACTTTGCTCCTCTGCAGCCCAGGTGCGGGCAGAGAGCAGCAGCAGCAGCTTGGGCTTATTAGCAGCATCTTTCGGAGTGCACGAGAAATGATGCAGTGATGGAGCTGAGCTGGAAGGAATTCAAATAACTGCGCCCCGTCAGAAAAGAAGGGAAGGGGAAATGTGCGAGAGGGCGAGCGAGTGGGGATGGGCGGGGAGGGAGACAAAGGAGCTGGAGGGGGGCGGGGGAGACACAATCCAAAATCCTAAACTTTCAAACTATGGAAAGGGAAAGGAAAAGCCAGCAGCCTCTCGCTCTCCGTGGCAAATAAGCTCATGCACTGGCCAGTGCACGGGAAACGGGCTTTCAAACAACTCGCCATCCCTCCAGAAAGCAGAAGAAACAGGGGTCTCAATTAAAGAGAGCGCGCGGGAGGGGGGGGGGTCTTCACAACTTATTCTAATACCGCTCAACCCCCTCCAAAGAATCACGGAGTTTACATGATTTTTTCTACAGAAAACCAACCCCTCTCCATACAAACTCACCTCCCAGCGCACACACACACACACACACACACACACACACACACACACACACACACACACACACACACACACACACACACACACACACACACACACACACACACACACACGCTTTCCTCGGGGGGGGGGTGCTAAAAGAGGGGGTAGAGGGAGAAATCTTGCAGCTTCATTCAGCCCCTGGTTTCTAACTCACTTTGGAAATGATTGGAACACTTGACACATGCACCCAGCCCAATGCAGCGCTTACCTATTTGCACACTGCTGGGGAAAGCTCCCATTGCTAGTCCGCAAAAGCCAGAAAACAAGAAGACAAGCTGTCTGCAAATAATCCTCATCTTCTCTTTTGCCTCTCTGTATCTCCTGATCTCTCTCTTTCTCTCTCTCTCTCTCTCTCTCTCGCTAGATGCTGCTCAGAGAGGCATTGAGGACGAGGTGGCTACAAATAAAATCAAGAATAAAAATGAATTCAAAGGGGAGGGGGAGAAAAGAGAAGAGATTTTTTTCCTCCTTCCTTTTTTCTTTCTTTTAATTTTTTTAATGGTTTTTTTTAGCAATCCATCCTGCTGAGCTGGATTTTTCCCGCAGTCTCCATAGCCCTGGGAGAGGTTTCTGTCCGGCTGCAAATGTTGCACATGCAAAAGATGGTGGAGAGTTTGGTGGTGGTGAGAGCGTCTAGTGGCTGCACTGAGAGATGAGACATGCGCTATCTCCCCCCTTCTCCCCCCTCCCATAAACACAAGCAGAGAGAAAGAGAGAGGCGCGCGCGCACACACACACACGGCTTCCTCGGTCTCTCTCCAGTGCACCCCACTCTCGAAACGCCTTTCGAGCCATAGATAAATAAAGCAACCACAGGAGCAGAGGCTCCAGAGGACAGCAAGTGGGATGCGCCTTCTCTCTCCCACCAGCGTATACACACCCGGCTAGAGCAGGAGCAGCAGCAGCAGCAATGAAGTTTGTCTCCAGGAGAAGAACAGAGCCCTTCTTTTGCAGCCAAGTCCTGTTCTCAGGCAAAGCCCTAGCAGCAAACGTGGGACTTTAGATACTGCAGCAGAAGAAAAAAAAAACCACTGAGCAAATTCTGCTGGAGAGGGAAGTAACTGGAGAGGGGGCGAAAGGAGAGGGGATGAGAGATGAGGGGGAGAGAAGGCTTAGGGGGTAACCAAGGTCACTGCTGCTTTATTGCTATCAGTAGCGCTTTCCTACACTCTCCTGCCCTGTGGAATATAAAGAGTTTAGGGGGACAAGAGGAGGAACTTACTCTGAGAAAGAGGGAAAGAGAAGGATGCTGATCTCATTAATAATAATTGATATTTAATGAATTCAAGATCATAAAATCATAGAAATGTAGGTCCGGAAGAGACCTGGAGAGGTCATTTAGTCCAGTCCCCTGTTCTCTGGCAGGACCAAGTAAACCTAGATCATCCCTGACAGGTGTTTGTCCAACCTGTTCTTAAAAACCTCCAATAATGGAGATTCCACAAACTCCCTTGGAAGCCTGTTCCTGACCTTAATTACCCTTATACTTAGAATGTTTTTCCTAATATCTAACCTAAAACTCCCTTGCTGCAACATAAGCCTATGACTTCTTGTCCTATGTTCAGTGGATATGGAAACAATTGATCACATCCTTTTTATAACAGCTGTTAACATATTTGAAGAAAGTGATCAGATCTCCCCTCAATCTTCTTTTTTTTTTAAGGCTAAACATGTCCAGTTTCTTTTTAACCTTTCTTCAGAGGTCAGATTTTCTAAACCTTTAACCATTGTTGCTGCTCTTCTTTAGACTCTTTCCTATTTGTTTACATCTGTCCTATAGTGTGTCACCCTGAATTGTACTCCACCTGAGGTGTCACCAGTGCCAGAGACAATTACCTTCCGTGTCTGACATATGACAATTCTGTTAATACAACCCAGAATAATAACAACCTTTTTTGCAACTGTATCACATGGCTGACTCATATTCATTTTGTGATCCACTATAACCCCCATGTCCTTTTCAGTAGTACTACCACTTAGCAAGTTATTCCCTAGTTTATAATTGTGCATTTGATTTTTCCTTCCCACTTGTCTTTATTGAATTTCATCTTGCTGAATTCAGATCAACTCTTCAGTTTGTCAAGGTTATTTTCAATTCTAATCTGTCCTCCAAAGTGCTTGCAACCCCTCCCAGGTGTCATTTGCAATTTTTAAAGTAATTTATATTCTCCACTTCATTATCCAAGTCATTAATTAAAATATTGAACATTACCTGACCCATGACTGACCCCTACAGGACCTCACTAAATACACCCTCCCAGTTTGACTGTGAACCATTGGTAACTACTCTTTGAATATGGTCTTTCAACCAGTTGTGCACCCAGCTTACAGTAAATTCATCTAGACCTCATTTCCCCAGTTCGTTTATGAGAATGGCACGTGGGACTTCATCAAAAGCCTTACTAAAAGTCAAGAATGTTCATGTCTACTGCTTCCCCATAGGTGCATAACCTTTTCAAAGGAGGAAATTGGGTTGGTTTGGCAGGATTTGTTCTGACTATTTCTTATAACCCTATTATCCTCCACATGCTTACAAATTGATTACTTAATAATTTCTTCCAGCATCTTTCCAGGTTTCAAAGTTAGGCTGACAGGGTATATAATTCCCTGGGTCTTCTTTGTTTAGAGATAGGTACTATGTTTGCCTTTCTCCAGTCTTCTGGAAATTCACCCATCTTCCAGGAGTTCATAAAGATAATTGTTAATTGGTCCAAGATTTCTTTAGAGAATTCCTTAAGTACCCAAAGATTAATTTCAGCAGGCCCTGGTGACTTGAATACATTGTATTGAGTAAAAGTCACCCTTAATATTTTTTGTGAAGAATGAAGCAAAAAAGCCATTAAGCACCTCAGCTTTCTTGATGTCATCAGTTATTAGCTCTCCTTTCCCGCTATGTAGACAAGCTTCACTTTCCTTCATATTTCTCTTGCTCTTAATGTATTTAAAGAACCTTTACCTATGCCTTATGTCCCTTGCTAGGTGAAACTCACTTGACGACTTAGTCTTTTTGATTTTGTTTGTACATGCTTGTGCTATTCTTTTGTACCTCTCCTTAGCAATTTTTTCATGTTTCCACTTTTTGTAGGATTCCTTTTTGATTTTCAGGTCATTACAGAGCTTCTGATGGAGACATATTGGCCTCTTACTATTCTTCCTATCTCTCCTTCACATTGGGATAATTTGCAGTTTAATATTGTCTCCTTGAGAAACTGCCAGCTCTCCTGAACTCCTTTTGCTCTTGGATTTTCTTCCCAGGGAACCTTACCTGCCAGTTTTCTGGGTTTGTTAAAGTCCACTGTCCTTATTCTGCATGTTTCCCAGGGTTTTGCTGAACTCAAAGCTCTTGCTAACTTTACTCTTTGTAAGACAGTGCCAGGAAATAAATCAATGGGGACACAACCATCCATCTGATAGATAGATGATACAAGCAGACAAACAAAAGTGCTTTCACTCAACGCTTCTACTTTATTTAGTCTCCAGCACTTACACATGTCCACAACAGTTTAGTAGAGCACCCCAAATTACCCCCAGATTCATGTTTACTCAGGGTCTTGAGGAGGTCTTGAGTGGAGAACTGTAGACATCCAGTGGCCAGCCTTCCATCTGCAGGGGAACATGAGAGGTGTCCAAGTGTTCACAGACCTCAGATTTCTTCTTCTTTTTATACCCAATTTGTTAGCATTACATAGCTTGTTCCATAAAAAAAAAACCACAATAAAACCTGCTGAGCAGAAGCTAAGTTAAGTCTGGTGCTTTCCAACCTGTCGTTTTCCAGCCAGTAGTGTGGAATTTTCCATCAGTTAACCAGCAGTGTTTCACATAGCAATAGTTAACTACTGCCAGACTTTCCATCTTGCACAACCAAATGCTTTGGCAAGACAGGTGTTCATAAGGTCATGTTTATTCCTCGTGATCACTCATTTCCCTCTCCCCTCCTGGTCTGGTAGTTGTGCTAAGGCTGCTACAAAGGCCTTACAGCTGCTTTCAGCAATAAGCATACCAATTGGTATTTCAGCTGTGGGCAGTGGTTTAGGCATATTACTGGGTTACATGTTGCTCTCACTCTTTCCTTTCCTTAGAGTCATGACATTTATTATTTCACCATCCCTTTCACCAAAATTGCCTTCCATCTTCAGATTCACTAGCATTTCCTCCCTGTTGGTCAGAATCAAGCCTAAAATGGCTGTCACCCTGGTTACTTACTCCACGTTGAAACACAAAGTTGTCCCCGTACATTCCAAGAACTTACTTGAAATTTTGTGTTTTGCCATATTACTTTTTCAACAAATGTCTGGGTAGTTAAAGTCCTCCATTACTACCAGATCCTCCTTCTCAATCTCCTCGACCTCCCCTTCTGCCATCCCCAGCCTCAACATCTTCATCCTCTCTCTGAACCACCTGTCTGAACAACCAGATAGTCTGAACCGACTCCAAGGAAACTTATTGGTTCAATGTTCATGTGTTCTGCTGGTTGATATAGGCCTAGTTTGACTGTCACCACTTACACTGTACGTGGTTTTGAGTTGAGATGTATGAGTGTGGTTTGGTGTTGGAGGGTGGCTGCAAGTTCTTTTCTCTGTGAGCCCTACGGTAATGGGTGATCTATGCTGTTAGCAATTCCTAATTTGGTAGAGTCCTACAGGAATCACAGAATTGAAATTCTCATTGTGTGCAGAAAATGGTGTGTTATATTTGTGATTTAAATTAAGGCTGCCCCCTTCAACATGATTGGTTGCCTCCCCGCCCCCACAACATAATGATATATGGTGCACCCAGGGAACGAAGCAGGAAGGTGAGTGGAGATGTGTGGGAAACAAAGGGGTGGGGATCTGGGATGGGAGGAGGGTAAAGAAAGTTTTTGGTGTAGGGATAGAATGAAATCTGGGCTGTGTAGGCAGCCTGAGGCAAATGAGTAGCTCACAAGTAACCCTTAATGCACTCTGAGCCTAGAGACACTCTGGTCCTGGAGAGCAGCTCTAGGACATCTCTTGAAATGCCAGTGCTTTGACAGACAGTGGGCTTCTCTCTACTCCTGGCACCAACCACAACCCTCCTCTTATCCTTGCCCCCTCCACATCTCCACTAATCCCTGTTCTCAAGGGATGATGGTCCTGTGGGAATTAGCAGGCTACCAAGGGATCTTTTGCTGGTGGTAAAAAAAACAGGTAGAGAAGTGGGAGGAGTAAGGGCATTGTCAGGGATTATTGAGAGAGATGGGTCAGTGGTTATAATGTACACAAGGGGTTTGATTGAAAACATGGGGAGACTGAAGCTGTGCAAAGGAACATTGCCTCACTTCTAAGGAGTCCACACCTCAAGAGCCCCCACATCACTACTGCTTCAGCTTCCTGGCCCTGTATATTGGATAAACCTAGTTAGTAACACCAAAAGAGCCAGTGTCTCCATGCTGAGGCATTTGAGCATGAAAGACTCCCCCCATAGCACTGCCCTCTTGGCCTGCCATGCGAAGTAATATTGTGCCAGATCTGGAGACTAAATTCAGTTACTGAAGTGTGAAAAAGATAGAAGGTAGTCAGACTTCATGTACAAATTTCAGTGCAGCCTTCACAATGTAGCTGCTAAACAGTAAGAAGATAGGTGGATTGCTTTATCCATAACATCTGTCCTTGCTTACCCCTTCCCTTCGTGATGTATGTCATACTTCCAACGTCCGACAAATAGATTCTTTAAACAGTAAGATCTTTGGGGCAAGTATCTATCTTCTGTGAAGTGCTTTAAGCCTTGTGGGCAATATCAAATAAATACAAATAATGTGTCTAGGATTCTAATACTGTGCCCTTCCCCGTGGTCTCTAAGCACCGTGGCAAAATGATATCAGCCATTCTGGGAAGGTTACCAATATACCTGAGGTCTCTTTCTCCCTCCTTCCAACAGCTGGATGAATTTTCAGGAACTTTACTTTGACTGTACTTTATTTCTAGTCTTATCCTTAACTTATTTGTCTTTTACCATATGCAAGAGCAGAATGGGTAATTATTTTAATGATATTTCTTATTAGTATTATGTTATCACTGAGGCAAATATGTATGATATATCGTACCTTCTGCCCTCAATGTGGTCAAAATTTTTGATCATCCTTGGCTCCCATTCTCTAACCAATTGAGGTTAGATGTCAATTGTCCATTGACGTCTTCATTAACACTAAGGGATGCAGGTGACTTGGAAGGGCTTCATCATGGAGGAAGAGGCAGTTATTAAGACTCTCTTGACCTGTCCATTGAGGAAGCTGAAAACCAGAGCTTGAGCCTCCTCTAATTTACACTGGCATAAAAATTGAGACAATTTCCATTTAAGTCAATGGAATTATACTGGTATAAAACTCAGAGAGCAGAATCAGGCCCCATGATGTTAAACTTGATCTGATCTTCAGCAGAGCAGTTACTAGAGCACTAACGGGAGTGATGTAATACTTTTGACCCATATTTGTGGGCTGTTGCACTAATGCACCAGCTACAGTTTCTTTAATATTTGTGGATTCATCCCCAAGTACAGTGCATTGCAATAATCAGTGCTAGATGTCACAAATGCATGGATTGGTGTTGCCAGGTTTGACAGAATGGGACAATTTCCTCACTGCTTGAGGGTTGAAAAAATTTAGAAAGACTCATTAGGTTAGGAGCACCCTAATCCAGTGACCTGCTCCTGGCCTTATCTGCGCTAGGAAATTTTGCTAATATTGGTTCAGCTCTACTAGTAGTAGTAAGATTGAGAGCTCTAGTGTTAGCCAATCACCAGCTGCTGTCAGCTTTCTATGTTTTTGACAAAGTGTTTAAAATGGTGTTTAAAATGTCAGCAACAGCCTGACTATAAATAGGACTTCTGATGTTGCTAGGGAAGACAAGGACTCACAGTCCTTCCCCCAAACACCTGTGTGAGGGAGAAAGAGAATGTGACATACAGGGTCACCATCCAGACTAATGAGTTGCTATGTCACCCCTGCCCTGCAATCTTAGGTGCCCTTTACAGTGCCTAGCTCTTGCAGCCTCCAACCTGGACTGCCCACAAACAGCTTCCAGCATGTAGGTCACTCCTGGCTATGTCTGTGTGTGCTGCATCCAGTCATCCACACATTGGCTCTTAACAGCCTGAGTTATCCTGCAGTGTGTCCCTAACACACTTCCAGTCCCGGATCTTCCCCCAGAAATGTATCTTCTGTACTGGCTAATCCTCTCCTGAACAGTAGAAATATATTAAGTCCATTATTTCTTTAAACGAATAATATGACAGTTTATTATTGTAAATAGTTATCTAGACACTTTAACTTAAACACACTGGATTAGATAAAACAATAAAACAAGTTTATTAGCTACAAAGAGAGAGATTTTAAGTGAGTACAAGTAATGAGACATACAAGTCAGAAATGGTTACAAGAAAAAGAGGATAAAATGCTTACTGGTGCCTTACAAACAATGTTAGATTCAAAGCAAAGGTTTCTCACCACATGCTTTCTTACTGACCAAACTCTTCAGGTCAGGACCGAGACAAATGGCTACTTCCTTTTTCTTTTCAAGTACAGAGAATGTGATGGGCAAGGAGAGGAGAGAGCAGGGTACCAATCCCTTATTTTTATAGTCATTTTTCCCTTTTGAGAAGCATTTCCAGCTGGGAGCAAGGTGACAGGCAGTCTGTAGAAGGAAACTCCATGCTATTTCTTTGCTAGAGATGTTGATTTTTGCCTTCCCCATTTTCTGCTAAAGAATGGCCACTTGGCAGGTAATGGTCCATCAGATTTGTTTACACCTAGCTTATACTTTAGTTTACCCTTTGTCAGGGGTGAAAATAAGGCATTACAGGCCAGTAAGGTGTACCGGTAAATAGTGGCCACTGGTACCGGCCCATATCGCTGATGGGAGGGGGCAAAAGAAGTAGCTGGCCCTGGGCTGTGATTTAAAAGGGCCTGAGGCTCCAGCCGCTGCTGCCACAGCTGGAGCCCCAGGCCCTGTAAATCGCCTCTGGAGCCCCGGGTGGCGTGGGCCAAGCAGCGCAGATGGGCTGGCTGGGGGATGCTGACCCTCAACCCCGCCCCTTCTGCCCAAGGCCACACCCCTTCCAGGGGGCCAGAGCTGGCCCCATACCAGTAAGAGCTCAATTTTACTTTCACCCCTGCCCTTTGTCTTTGAGGAACTGGTGTGGCCACTCTCCAAACTTATATGGAAAACATACTTTTAGTCATGATCTCAGCTTATAACTTCACATATAATGTTGCTACATGCAGTTTGCCATGATATTATTCATCAACAAATTATGAATTTTAAATGATACCTCACAAGACATACCTTGTATAAATATTTTTACAACTCTGTGCAGGATGTGAACATGGGGTATATTCTGTCACAGAGAATGAACCCTTTTGCTAACTAGGAACAAGGTAATGCTTTTGTACCTTGTCACAAAGGCTTCGATAAGAGCTATGCAATGAAACTGAAACCAGTATGCACTGTGAATGGGAGAAAAAAACACCTCAAGACCCAGGAGCAGAAGATTGGATTGAGAGATCAGAATTTTTAATTTTGTTTATTTTGGCTGAAAATGGCCCTTTTTAATGAAAATGTGTGAAAAAAATTGATTCTTTAGAATTTTTCCAATGAAAAACCATTTTTGGAGGGTTTCTAGATTTCATTAAAATATTTTTATTCAATACTGCAGTCTACAGTTTTGGTTCTAACACAGGGGCTGTGGCCAGCTGTCCCAATTAGACCTAGCTGGAAAGCCGAATTTTGCATGAAAATTTCCTAATGTTTTGATGAAAAACAAACCAACTGCCCCCCAAATTCTCCCTTTTTGTGCTGACCCATTTCTCCCTTTTTACAGACAAAAATTGTTACCTCTTTTTTAATCCTAGATTATTTTCTGGTTCATACAACATTATCATCAGTATTGTTAACTGACTTTTAGCTTCAGAATCTTCATTGCTGGGCATGATAAATAAGACAAAAAGAAACCAACTTAAATTTCAGAACCTGGGTGGAGATTGCTGGTCTGGGAAGCAGGAAAACCGTCTTCCTAACGAACATGAGGCTCATTTGTCAGGAAATTCACTGAAGCACAATGACCATGAAACCGCAAAATGCTGTTTTTACAAAATCATATTCTAGCAGCGTGTAAGAGCACATCAATATCTTCTAAATAGCTCATAGAAATTTAGTTTTAGTGTTGCTTATTGCTAATAATGTGTAATATACTTTTGTGTAGCTGAGTTCTCTTGTTTAATTTGTCCTCTCCTATTCCCAATTAGTCCTTACCGGTATATGAGGAAATAAAAATATGCAGCCACCATTCCATCACTACATTCTCCTCATCAGTGGGTGTATTATTTATGTTAAAATATTTCTCAGTTAATTATACTAACTACCAATATAGTGCTTTTCTTAAAATAACACATGGAAACTTTATCTTCTGTTATTCTACCTAATTAAAGTTAACTTGATATAATTCCTTCTTAATTATGTATTTTAAATTCAGCAAACTCCTTTTTTATTTTTACACTCACTTTCTACGAGTTTTAAGCTTCTCTGTGCATCTCATCCCTGGTCAACTGCCATTAACTACCACATATTTAAATAATCCAGGCTCCTGATTAGATCATTGCTCTGTCAATCAGGTATTCCCATATGGTAAAGCCTTACAGGGCCAGAAACAGCTTTCCCAGGAGATCAATAAGCCCACTGGTGCCCCTAGATATTATAACTTTGCAAGAGATTGATACAAAATTTATATTCTTAAATATACTTTTATTAATATTATTTCTCTGGTTCTAATCATTCTGAGAAGCTGTATAATTGGAATACATTATATCCCCTCCACTGATAAAGATGAATATGTCCTATTTTATCACTGGATGAATGTATGCAGAAGATCAGGCCATAATGATTCCTTCTAGCCTTAAAATATATTAAATATTAGAATGTCTGAAGCAATTGATTTTCAGCTGTGTGTTTAGTAAACAATTCATATTCTATGGAGCTCAGGGATATTCATGGAAAGTGTATGCTCAGGACATCATTTTAAAATCTGCTCCAATTTGTGTAATCCAACCATAAATAGATCTGCTTGTGCAAATAATTATCTGAAAATGGCTTGGGCCAGATTCTCCCATCTCCACCATACTGGCTAGCACTTTAATCCATGAGTTGTCTCACTGATAGTGTAACAGCTTGTGGCAAAAGATTCCACCCAATGTAAAGATGAAAGAATCTGTCCCTCTGTGACTTAAAGCATTATTTTTAAATTCCCAGCATATACTATAGTCAAACATGTCTAAAGACTGCTAAAGGCCAGATGTGTTCCTTCAAGATAATTGAAAAGTGCTGGGGGAAAGCTTGCAAGTATGATCAAAATCCAATTATACTTTCATTCAAAATATGCTTCCTCAGGAGTCAAGACCTCATCAATATTGTAGATTTACTTGTGTTCTCAGTTTTAAACAACAGAGGCCTGTTTTGTGCAGGTAGGCAGAGCTCTTATAAAGGTATCATTAAAGGTTATTACAATTCTTTGCAAGTACTGCACTTTCTACTCCATGAAACATTTCCCTCTTATTGCATTATCTTGTAAGGTAAGGCACTAAAGCAACACTTTAATAATGTATGACTGTGTAGCATTCTAGGAAGAATCCTGTGTTGCAGGGAGAGCACATCATAGCGCCCCCAGGTCAGTAAAAGCTGAATGAATTATTTCTTTAGAGACTTTCTACTAACATATTCATGCAGCACATGCACCTGGTGCACAGAGCATGTGTGAACTTTACTGAGCACTGTTCGTATTCAAATCAGGTAAACTTCAAGCCATACACTCTCATGAATACAACAGTAACTACTGTGCTGTAAGGACACTATTGCAATGACATTATGATTTGTCAGCAGGATACCAGTGGCTACTGTCATGGAAAATTTACATTTGCATCTTTGTGAAATAGTCTGTTTACTAGTTTCTTAATGTCCTGCAACAAACAATGATTTAAATGATTCTATGAAGTTCAACATGGCAGGCTATGTTTATGTGTTTTCATAGGTTAATGCTACTAAGGTATATTCTGCAGTAGTTGTCATGGAGTATGCAACGTAATTGTCAGTGTATCAACATACAGTTTTGTCTGAGGAGAGTGTCACAATACTGTAATTTAAAATGTAATCAACAAATATTAAAAGGGACCAGGAACATTGAAAATATTACCCGAACAATTTCCTTGTAGCTCAGATTGTATTAGTAAGGATTTCTTAATTACTGTAGTATGTGCAGTAGCTACTACAGCAATTAAGGTTGAAAAGCACTTTTTATTATCCTCTTTTTTAATTGCTTATAACTTTCTGAAATATTTTTTTATTGGATTAAAATGTTACAACGTTAGTCAGTAACCAGATCTGAATATTTCTGGAAAGTTTCAGCAAAAACTATTCACCTACTTAAACAATATTTATGGAATTTGGTAATACAGTAAATATTTCTCTAGTGTTCTTGATTTAGGTCCAGTGATTCCTAAAGGAAAACAGACATTAATGCATAGTAACCAGTAAAAGGAAAACACTCTCAGAAAGGCCTTGATGGAATATGTTATATGTAAATTCTCCCCACCCTCAAAAAAAATTTAACAATTAACTTGATTAGCTTAAGAAAAGTTTGTAGATATCTACCCAGAAAGACAACCCAAAACAATCATTTGAGAAGGATTAGTCTTAAATGAAAGGACCTTATTACAGTCAAGACAACTCTTCTGCTCAGCATTTTTACCTCCTTTAGTGATATTGAATATAATAGCTGCTACAATCTTAAGAATTTTCAGATTTATGGAGATTTTTCTGGAAGTGTATTAAATTTCATTTAATATCTTGATACTCATCAAGCATAACCATACAATAAATATCAAAACAATCCAACGATGAAAGTTTTGATACCTCACTCTGGGACAGTTCTTCAGATTTGTCACCTAAAAAGAATGGCTGTTATATGGGAATCACCTTCTCATCCTCTGTACTGAAGGCCAATGCAAAGAATTTATTTAGCTTCTCTGCAATGCCTTGTCTTCCTTGAGTGTTACTTTAGCACCTCAATCATTCAGTGGCCCCACTGATTGTTTGGAAGGCTTCCTACTTCTGGGACACTTCACAAAAGCTAACAGCAATTTTAAAAAAAATTTACTAGTTGCTTTGCCTGTCTCATTATACTTTAACAGTTGACTTGTGACTTGACACTTTCTATTTTCCTCAGTAGGATTTCACTTCCAGTTTTTATAGGATTTTTTTTTTATTTCTAACCATCTCTTTTACTCTGTTGTTTAGCCATGATGGCATTTTTGGTCTTTTTTTTAAAAAAAATGACATATGCATGTGTTTTTAAAAAGCTTCCATGCAGCGCACAGGCATTTCACTGTGGTGACTGTTCCTTTAGATTTCCATTTAACTAACCTTCTCATTTTTGTGTTGTTCCACTTTTTGAAGAAATGTTACTGTGGTGGGTATATTTGATATTTCTCCCCCTAGAAGGATATTCAATTTAATTGCATTATGGTTGCTACATACCAGTTGGATAAACTGACGTGTATAGTATGTTCAAATTTTCTATTTGCTCTTCTGTTCTACATCAATAGTAAAGTTAATTGGAAAGTATTTCTGCACAAAACAGTTGACTTTGTGGTGAAAAAAATCAAAAACTGAAATTTGTCTGAAAACAGAAAAGAATTGATTCTGAAATGTCGATTCACAACCTCACAGGAGCTGTAGTTGAAATGCTTCATGTGCCCATTTCTCTTCTATGAGCTGTGTTCTCCACCTGGGCTACATTGCCCATGATTCACCATGCCCAGGGACTCCCCAGCCCCTCAGCAAGAGGGAAGACCATGGTGCATCACAGAAGATGTAGTCTGGCTAAGGAGACTAGCTGAAACAACTATTGGGGTCCTAAAGCATCCAAACTATGGGCTTGATTCAGGAATTACTGGTTGAAGTTCTGGATCTGTGTTATGTAGGAGGTCAGACTAAATGATCAAAGTGATCCCTTCTGGCATTAAAATCTAAGAATCTATTCACCATATTGTATATGAAACAGGATGGATAAAAATCAATGTATCTTTAGGTGCCTAAATACCTTTGAAAATCTGGCCCATGGGGAACAAAAACAATCCATCAATTCACAAACTTTAATTAATACTTTTTGTTTAATAGATCAGTTACTTTTGTAAGAAAGGTCTGAATGAAATCTCCCTTGACAGCTAATGATGAGTTGGTGGGGGGAAAGGTTTCAGGACCAAACTGTATTTACATGACCACACCCACCCTGCCTAGGTATCCAGAGCTGTGTTACCAAAGTGATCAATTTTGCCTTGTGTTAGGTTACAAATCACTATGATTGAATGCAGGGGTACTGAAATGTTGTTATCCTTTTTGTTTGAGTAAAGGGCAGCAGAACGGTCACTGTCCTGATTGAGGGGGTCACCCTCAACTGAACTGAATTTGCTAAGCAGGGGGTTCAGATGTCAGAGCCCAGTGGACTGAGAGATAGAGGATGAGGATGTGTATTTCTGCCTGGTCATGTGGGATTTAACTAAGAGTTATAGGCACCATCTGAACTCTGGGTCTCTGCTGACTAAGGACACCAGCTGGAAGTGGGGTGCAGTGGAGGCAGAGGGGAGTGGCATGTTAAAGGGAAATTTGTTTGTTGGACTTTTACACCAGTAGTGAGAAATGGAGGCAAAGGACACTGCCCAATGTTCTCTGGAGCAGGAGTTTTGATCATGGCCAGATATATTTGAATCATGGTTGTGGTTTCCCAGATAAATGCCAGGTTTCTTTCCTCTTTTTTATTAAAAGTTTTCTCTGCTATATATGGACTCAGTGCTTGTGAGTGGGGAAGTTTGCCTTTTAGAGGATCCCAGGAGCAGTGTTTAATTTATCCAGATTACTGGGAGGGGACTTGAGCTGGTTCTGTGTTATACTGTTAAGAGGGACCCCTTGGATATTGAAACTGGCCCTTGTTGCTGCTGACTCCACCTGCCAGAAGGGTTATGCTTTTAAATGCAAAATATGTTTTGATAAACTTTCTCTTATGTATCTAGTACATTGAGACAGTTTTATTTAACTAAAAGCAATTTAAAAAATGTTTTTGTGCATTTTTAATTGAATTCCAATTTCCAGCAAATGCAGCTTGACAGAGATGACAAGTAATATATATATATATATATATATATATAAAGTTGTTTAAACAAACATGTATGAATCTAGTTGTCCTCCTGGTTCGCAAAAAGAAGTACTCCATTTTATATGAAGACTAAATTTAGGTACAAATCAGCATGTGCTAATGGTTACCAACTATGAGAAGGAACTCTTGTTTAGGAAAATAAAAAGTACAAATGAAAAACAAGATTAAGATCTGTGATTTAAATTAAGGTTTCCTGCTTGATGATTTAAATAATGATTACAATTGGTGATTTAAATCAATCTACCCTGGTTTTACAAGGATGTGATAGGTAACTTCATCAATCTGGAAGAGTGAATAAATAATTGGTTCTCAAATTTACAGAGGATATTCTGTTAGAAGGAGTTGCAACTACTACTGAAGACAGAAATAATAAAAAGTTACTTAAGAAATTGACCATTTAAAAAGAACTCAATCATGTTGAGGAGCTCATAGGTTGAAAACAACCAAATGAGATTCATTTTGGACGAAGACAAGGTAGTTCATCATAGGAAAAATAATTCAAAATACAAAATATTTTGGGAGAACCTGGGAAATCAGTTATGCAAAGAAGGGTGATAACGGACATCAGAGTAGACATGCTTTTGCAATATAACATAGCATCAAAAAAGGCCCTTGCACTTCTGTGTGGCAAACACTTTGTAGATGCATCACATTATGAAGAAAGGAGACAGATAACCATCGTAAGCAAGTCTAGTGTGATTGCATCTATATTATCATATTTAGTTCTTAGTGTTTAGTTGAGACTTACAAAAATAGATGAAATAGTTAAACATATATAACTCAGCTGAAGTAGTTCTATGTTGGGACATGCCAACAGCCTGCAAAGATTTGGAGGCTATTATCTCTAAGGAGGCAGAGAATTATTTAGCATGATAAAAGAGTCTATAAGTATGAGCAATAGCATGAAATTAAGAACGGGAAAATGTAGGGTGACTGCCAGGAAAAACACCCTGAGAGTCACATCTATTAACCAGTGTGGTAATCACTTAAAGGAATTGATGTGACCATTATTTGGCATATTTAAAACAAGAGTAGACAAAAACATTAGAAAATGTACACTAGGGAACAACCCATATTATCAGGGAGATGGACTATATTACTCAACAGATCTTTCATATTTCTAGAATCTATAATTCCACAAATTACATGCAAACTACACATTAGTGGAGATATATATTTTATAACAATATTATATGTACATGTTTTTTCCTGGGGGACCAATTTTCAAATTAGCGTGCTTAAGAATAGATTCTTACACACATATTTAAGTGCTTGCATACCTGATTTGGGAGCCTAATAAAAAAGTGTATGATTAGAGATTGAATTTCTAAGATGAAGAGCATCTGCAGTCTCCAGTGAAGTCAATAGAAACTGCAAATATCAATTCTTTTGAAATTTGCCTAAATGTGTTTTTGGAAGTTGGCTAAATGTCTTCTTATAAAAAAAAATTTCAAACATAATTAATTATGAATTCAAAAGAATCTTTTCTTGTACCATTTCACTGCTCAGGCAGAGGAAAAAATATATATACACACATGGAGTAACTTGTTATCAGTATTTGGGGGAAAACAGTACATTTTAGTGTTACTTTTAGAAAATCTGGACATAGCAGCCTGCTACGATTTCTTTTCTTGTTGACTTGTTTCTGCAAAGAATTCAGCAAAAGCAGAACCACCATAGATTAGATGATTTTGTTTTTTCAGACTCCTAAATTCAGGAGCAGAGAAGTAAAACAAGGGGAAAAATGTCTTTGTTGTTGTTTTCACTGGGTTTTATTGAACTGCCTTTGGAAGAGAGCAGCATCTTGCCAGGGAAGCAAGCATCATACATGCAGAATGCCTGTTGCATGCAAATAAAGCCTATCTATATATCTATATGAAACAGGTGCAAATGAAGGAACAAAAATATTATGCTAATTTTGAATCTGAAATAGTCACATTGTAAAATAAAAAATAAAAGTCTTGCAATACACCATTGCTCCGGGCTCCGGCGGGGATTTAAAGGGCTCGGGGCTTCCCGCAGTGGCTGGAGCTCTGGTGGTGATTTAAAGGGCCCAGAGCTCTGGCCACTGTGGGGAGCCCCACGCCCTTTAAATATCCACCTCCCAGGACTCTGGCAGCCGGGCTCGGGTGGAGATTTAAAGGGCCCACTGCTTTGACCACTGTGGGCAGCCCCAGGCCTTTTAAAGCGCCGCCAGATCTCTGGCAGCGGGGCTCAAGTGGCATCTTAAAGTGCCCGGGGCTCCCCACAGCGGCTGGAGTCCTGGCCTTTTAAATCACCGTTGGAGAAGCCGGTCCAGTTTGGGACAGCATACCAGCTCTTGCCGGTACTCCGTACTGGACCATACTGGCTTACTTTCACCTCTGCCCACAGTGTCGATGTTAGTTAGATTAATTACTTGGATCCCATGAAAAGAGATGTTTTAGGGAAAAAACAGAGGAGGATCTGAATGTATTAGTATCTTTCTTAAAACCTGCTTCTACCACAATGCCCATAAAAAATGATCCTAGCATTAATGTGTGTGTGTACACCATATCTTTGAGTAAGGGCTTAATGCATATCACCAAAATCAATCCTTTCCACTCTCTTCCCATTGATTTCAGTGGAACTGGAATTGAACACTAAACATGTAGGCCCAAACTCTCTTCTGCATAATTCCACAGATGACAATCTTATTACTGTAACTCCTGCCAACCCAGTAATTTATTCCCCATATTATTGTTTTATAGCTTCATGCCTGAAATTGGGCCCTGATCCTGCAAAGACTTAGGCCCATGCTTAGCTTTGCTCACTGTAAATAGGTTCCATTGAAGTTAATAAGACTACTTGGTGCATAAAGTAAAGCATGTGTGTAAGTCTTTGTAGAATTGGGACCTTAGTATATGAACTCTTGGGGACAGGCACCATGTTTAATATACTGCTACAATAATTTATCTGCAAAAGCTTATAGTGGAGCTTGGTCTCACATTTATAAATATAATCTTTGGACATTAAGCACTGTCAAATATGTGCACGTGACTCACATTAACACTAACTGATGGATTGTTTTGATGCACTGAGACTTTTGTATTCATTTTGAATCAGGGAAAAAATCCCAAAAGCAACTCATGTAAGCATTGACCTTTTGGAAAGCTCCAAGCACATCTATATCTTTTTTTATCTCAAGCTATTATTGTTGTTACTATTACTTGTAATAGTTAGTCAACTCAAGCTTGTTTCTTTATCCATCTTTTGTCTCACCACAAACCTAGACTGTGAGCTTTCTAAGGCAGGGACTGCATTTGATTCACTCCCCTATTCAGTGCCTAGCACAATGGAACCCTGGTTCTTGCTGGGGTCTGCTAGACACCAATGTAATATTGATAATCAGAGACAGTAGAAAACTTTCAAAATTTTGAATTTCTATTAAATTTTTCATCAAAACTTCCAAGTTTGATGAAGAAAACAAATCAACATTTCTGACAAATGTTAACAAATATGTTGTCTTGGTTTTGAGCTCTTATAGAATTAAATAAAAACTCTTAAATTAAAATCTCTCAAAGAAATGACATCCTGTTTTTCAACTACCACTAATAATAATAATAATAATAATAATAATAATAATAAATAGATAATTTAGCCATATGAAGGTGCTTTGTATATGAACAATTTTTTCTGTTTATGGTCATTTAGTTATTATTGTATTTTCTCAAATATTTCCAGAGCTACCGAGGAGAACTTCTCCTATATTAACAGTACAGTGGTACAGCTTTGGATTAATGTAATATTGGTGCAGAATGAAATTCACACCTCTTCAAATCATTTTCACTTGTTTGTATGATATACATCACAGGAGCCCTGGGCCCTTTAATTTGCCCCTGAGCCCTGGGGCTCCCAGCTGCCTCTGCAGCTGGTAGCTCTGGGGTGATTTAAAGGTCCTGGGGCTCCCAGCCACAGTCAGAGCCCCAGGGCCTTTAAATCTTGAAAGGCCATGCCTCTTCCGGTTGAGGCCCTGCCCTGCTCAGAATTCCGGCGTACTGGTAAGTCATTTAAGTTATTTTCACCCCCTGACTGTGGGTCATACACTGCCATCAATCCAGAATCACATCTTACACTAACATAAGTGGAATTTCTGCCTCCAAGGCTTTGTTGATCTGTAAGAATTGCAGAAAGCAAGGGTCTTGAAATGTAGAAAAGGAAATTCTATAATTAACTTTTGATCCATTGACATTCAACAACTTTCAAGAAGTGTCAAAAGTAAGTCTGCTTGTGGCATTGGGGTAGATTGCCAAAAGCAGGAAGATTTTGGACAGAAATGCATGTGTTTATCAAAATGCTTAAATTACTTCTATTCTTTCTTCTGAAATATCTAGTTGCAAGTGTGTGTGTGAGGTATAAAGTTACAATTGTCTTAGAAAAGAATAAACTATTATTGAGCTCCCTCAGATGTGTAGCAAATAGCAAGCTGCCTTTAGAAGTTTTATTCAACATTCAGCTAAACCAGAGACCCTGTGCAAAATCTAGCACTCGGCAACATCACGTGGATTTAGATACTTCCTGGAGGATCTGGATGGATTACAGTAACCCACAAATGTTGATATATGTTGATGACAATATATATCTCCAGATCAGTGGCATCGCTATGGGCACCCGCATGGCCCCACAATATGCCAATATTTTTATGGCCGACCTGGAACAAAGCTTCCTCAGCTCTCGTCCGCTCACGCCCCTTCTCTACCTATGCTACATTGATGACATCTTCATCATCTGGACCCATGGGAAGGAGACTCTGGAAAAATTCCACCATGATTTCAACAGCTTCCACCCCACCATCAACCTCAGCCTGGACCAATCTACACGGGAGGTCCACTTCCTAGACACCACGGTGCAAATAAGTGATGGTCACATTAACACCACCCTATGCCGAAAACCTACCAACTGCTATGCCTACCTTCATGCCTCCAGCTTCCATCCTGGGCACATCACACGATCCATTGTCTACAGCCAAGCACTGAGGTACAGCCGCATCTGCTCTAACCCCTCAGACAGAGACCAACACCTACAAAATCTCCACCAAGCATTCTCAAAACTACAATACCCACACGAGGAAATAAGGAAACAGATCAACAGAGCCAGACGTGTACCCAGAAGCCTCCTACTGCAAGACAAACCCAAGAAAGAAACCAACAGGACTCCACTGGCCATCACATACAGTCCCCAGCTAAAACCCCTCCAATGCATCATCAGGGATCTACAACCCATCCTGGACAATGATCCCACACTTTCACAGGCCTTGGGTGGCAGGCCAGTCCTCACCCACAGACAACCCGCCAAGCTGAAACATATTCTCACCAGCAACTGCACACTGCACCTTAGTAACTCTAGCTCAGGAACCAATCCATGCAACAAACCTCGATGCCAACTCTGCCCACATATCTACACCAGCGGCACCATCACAGGACCTAACCAGATCAGCCACACCATCACCGGTTCATTCACCTGCACATCCACCAAAGTAATATACTCCATCATATGCCAGCAATGCCCCTCTGCTATGTACATCTGCCAAACTGGACAGTCTCTACGGAAAAGGATAAATGGACACAAATCAGATATTAGGAATGGCAATATGCAAAAACCTATAGGAGAACACGTCAACCTCCCTGGCCACACAATAGCAGACCTTAATGTGGCCATCCTGCAGCAAAAAAACTTCAGGACCAGACTTCAAAGAGAAACTGCTGAGCTTCAGTTCATCTGCAAATTTAACACCATCAGCTCAGGATTAAACAAAGACTGTGAATGCCTTGCCAACTACAAAACCAGTTTCTCCTCCCTTGGTTTTCACACCTCAACTCCTAGAACAGGGCCTTATCCTCCCTGACTGAACTAACCTCGTTATCTCTAGCCTGCTTGCATATATATACCTGCCCCTGGAAATTTCCACTACATGCATCTGACGAAGTGGGTATTCACCCACGAAAGCTCATGCTCCAAAACGTCTGTTAGTCTATAAGGTGCCACAGGATTCTTTGCTGCTTTTACAGATCCAGACTAATATGGCTACCCCTCTGATAAATGTAGGCTTGTCATCTGTAATAGATAGAATATTGATGCTACTCTTTCTTTCCCTGAATTGTTTCAGAATGCCATGTTTGAGAACACAACAGAATGGAAACTGGCTTTTATAAATGTGAGTGGGAGTGCAACATTCAGGTCTCATGCCTCTGAGTTAAATGGAAAGTGTCATATTTGTGTTAAGGTGCCAATATCCCTTTCGCTGCTCTGACTATTTTCTGCATTATATTTTCCTTTAAGCAAAGTTATTTCCTTGTGTCAATGGTCTCTTCACTCAGTACACAGGCATTATAAACAGTGACCATTGTGATGGGGCAAGGCTAGATGGCTATAGTAAAGTAGTGAGGAACAGGTATGTTAGCCCCAGGCTAAACAAATCCCTGGTACCATGGTAACCAAATGGCAGTAGCTCCAGGTTAATCCAGACACCTGGAGCCAATTAAAATCCTTCTAGAAAGCAGTGGAGATAGCTAGGTTGATTGGGACACCTGAAGCCAATCAGGAGTGGCTGGAACTAGCTAAAAGCCTCCCAGTTAGTCAGTGAAGCATGCGTATCAGGAGTTGTAGGAGAAAGCCATGTTGGAGGAACTAAGCAGTAAAAATCCACATCAGGTGCAAGGAAGGATGCCCTGAAGTAACAGTGAAGGAGATATTGAGTGGGGGCTGCTGTGGGGAAGTGGCCCAGGGAACTGTACATGTCCTATTTCCAAAAAGTCAGCTACCATAGCTGCTAATTTTAGGGTCCCTGGGATGGAGCCTGGAATAGAGCGTGGGCCAAGGCTTTCCCCTCCCCTCCCTGATCAATCACTGAGACTAGGAGACAAGAGAGACTGTGCGAGGGAGCATTGCTTCTCCTCACCTCTCTTGCTGGCTTATGATGAAAATGGCTCAGTAAGCTGTGACTCTTGCCTCCAGAGAGAGAAGGGTTACATGGAGGTGAACCTCTGAGGTTAGCGAAATCTGCCAGGAAACACGGGACCCATGAAGACAAGGACAGAGCTTTGTCACACTATTAACATATCTTAAGGATACTAATATCTTCAACACATTAAGGGACAGATTGTCTCTTATGATCAGGACTGGCGCTAGGGGTTTTAGTGCCCTAGGCGCACGGCAATTTCACCGCCCCGCGCGCTGGTCCCGCGGCTCCGGTGGAGCTGCCACAGTCGTGGCTGCGGATGGTTGGCTGCTCCTGCGGCTCTGGTGGAGCTGCCACAATTGGGCCTGCAGGAGGTCCACCAGAGCCACGCGAGCAGCCGACCATCCGCAGGCACGACTGCAGCAGCTCCACCAGAGCTGCCTGCCGCCCCCTCCAACAAAACGCCGCCCACCAATAATCCTGGCACCCTAGGCGATTGTCTAGGCCACCTAAATGGAAGCACTGGCCCTGCTTATGCTTGGTGCAGGAGGAGGATATCAGGGAGCTGGTTACAGTTCCCTTAGTCTCAAGCTGCCCCCAGTAGTAGGAAGGGAGTGGGAGTCCCTTGTCGGTCTCATCCGTGACCCATTGGTCCTCTGAACCTATAAACCAAGCCCCATCCTAAACCTTTCTGTTTAAAAGTGGAGCAGAGTGGACCGGGAGCTGCAGACGGGAATTTGAGAGAGTTTGACAGAGGGAGGCTTACAATGGTGAGGAAGACCCGCAACACCTGTGCCAGCACTGCTTCTGTCTCCTCCACCTGTGCCTGTAGCCAGACAGAACACCAAAGCATGGATGCTTTTACCCAGATTCTGGTGTGGGCTTGCAAAGACTGTGATTTGCAATTTCCACTTACTGATATCCAGGCTGGGGGTGGCATCCAATGTGAAAGGTGCCTGCTGGTGGAATCTCTCAGGCAGTAGGTGGGAGAGCTACAGGAAGAGGTGGCTAGGCTGAGGAACATCTGTATCCATGAGCAATTCCTGGACAGTATCCATGTGAAAACAGCTGACGTAGCTGTCCCAGATTACCGGATTACTGACACACCAATGGAGGAGGAGATGGCTCAGGGTGTGTCTGACACACCAGTGGAGGAGGAGATGGCTCAGGGTGGACACAGCCAGCTGGTTACTTCTGGCAGCAGGCAGTGCTCCACCCCTGCTGCGAACCCTCCTGCTGTGATAATAGATAACTGTTATGCTCTTCTTGATACAGGAGAGAAGGAATCACCTCCAACAGTTAAGGAGGTGAAGCCTCGTACCCCTAAGGCTGGGAGGTCTGCTGCTACCACTGATAATAAGAATCGTAGGGTAGTGGTGGTTGGAGACTCTCTGCTGAGGGGGACGGAGACACCCATCTGTCGCCCTGACCGCTCATCCCGGGAGGTATGCTGCCTGCCAGGGGCCTGTATCTGAGATGTTACAGAGGCATTGTCGAAGATTATCCGGCCTTCTGACTACTACCCCATGCTACTCTTCCATGTGGGCACAAATGATACTGTGAGGTGTGACACTGAGCAGATCAAGAGTGACTACAGGGCTCTGGGAGTACGGGTTAAGGAGTTTGGAGCGCAGGTGATATTCTCTTCGATTCTTCCTGTCGAAGGTAGGGGCCCGAGCAGAGACAGATGCATCGTGGAGGTGAATGCCTGGCTGCAAAGATGGTGTCGCCAGGAGGACTTTGGCTTCCTCGACCACACGATGCTATTTGAGGAAGGACTGCTAAGCAGAGATGGCGTTCACCTTTTGAGGAGGGGAAAGACCCTATTTGCACACAGACTGGCTAACCTAGTGAGGAGGGCTTTAAACTAGGTTCGACGGGGACAGGTGAGCAAAGCCTACAGGTAAGTGGGGAACATGAAGACCTGAGAGATGGGTCGGAAACAAGAGGGAGCATGGGCTATAATGGCAGAGAGAAAGGAGGGTCAGGGCAAAACTGAGAGGCAAGATCAAACCAATATCTTAGATGCCTATATACAAATGCGAGAAGTATGGGTAATAAGCAGGAAGAACTGGAAGTGCTAATAAATAAATACAACTATGACATTGTTGGCATCGCTGAAACTTGGTGGGATAATACACACGACTGGAATGTTGGTGTGGATGGGTATAGTTTGCTCAGGAAGGACAGACAGGGGAAAAAGGGAGGAGGTGTTGCCTTATATATTAAAAATGTACACACTTGGACTGAGGTAGAGATGGACATAGGAGATGGGAGTGTTGAGAGTCTCTGGGTTAGGCTAAAAGGGGTAAAAAACACGGGTGATGTCGTGCTGGGAGTCTACTACAGGCCACCTAATCAGGTGGAAGAGGTGGATGAGGCTTTTTTCAAACAACTAACAAAATCATCCAAAGCCCAAGATTTGGTGGTGATGGGGAACTTCAACTATCCAGATATATGTTGGGAAAATAACACCGCAAGGGACAGACTATCCAATAAGTTCCTGGACTGCATTGCAGACAACTTTTTATTTCAGAAGGTTGAAAAACTACTAGGGGGGAAGCTGTTCTAGACTTGATTTTAACAAATAGGGAAGAACTCGTTGAGAATTTGAAAGTAGAAGGAAGCTTGGGTGAAAGTGATCATGAAATAATAGAGTTTGCAATTCTAAGGAAGGGTAGAAGGGAGTACAGCAAAATGGAGACAATGGATTTCAGGAAGGCGGATTTTGGTAAGCTCAGAGAGCTGATAGGTAAGGTCCCATGGGAATCAAGACTGAGGGGAAAAACAACTGAGGAGAGTTGACAGTTTTTCAAAGGGACGCTATTAAGGGCCCAAAAGCAAGCTATTCCGATGGTTAGGAAAGATAGAAAATGTGGCAAAAGACCACCTTGGCTTAACCACGAGATCTTGCGTGACCTACAAAATAAAAAGGCATCATATAAAAAATGGAAACTAGGTCAGATTACAAAGGACGAATATAGGCAAATAACACAGGAATGCAGAGGCAAGATTAGAAAGGCAAAGGCACAAAATGAGCTCAAACTAGCTATGGGACTAAAGGGAAACAAGAAGACTTTTTATCAATACATTAGAAGCAAGAGGAAGACCAAGGACAGGGTAGGCCCACTGCTCAGTGAGGAGGGGGAAACAGTAACGGGAGACTTGGAAATGGCAAAGATGCTTAATGACTTCATTGTTTCGGTCTTCACTGAGACGTCTGAAGGAATGTCTAATATAGTGAATGCTTACGGGAAGAGGGTAGATTTAGAAGATAAAATAAAAAAAGAGCAAGTAAAAAATCACTTAGAAAAGTTAGATGCCTGCAAGTCACCAGGGCCTGATGAAATGCATCCTAGAATACTCAAGGAGTTAATAGAGGAGGTCTCTGAGCCTCTAGCTATTATCTTTGGGAAATCATGGGAGACGGGGGAGATTCCAGAAGACTGGAAGGGGGCAAATATAGTGCCCATCTATAAAAAGGGAAATAAAAACAACCCAGGAAACTACAGACCAGTTAGTTTAACTTCTGTGCCAGGGAAGATAATGGAGAAGATAATTAAAGAAATCATCTGCAAACACTTGGAAGGTGGTAAGGTGATAGGGAATAGCCAGCATGGATTTGTAAAGAACAAATCGTGTCAGACTAATCTGATAGCATTCTTTGATAGGATAACGAGCCTTGTGGATAAGTGAGAAGCAGTGGATGTGATATATCTAGACTTTAGTAAGGCATTTGATACGGTCTCACATGATATTCTTATAGATAAACTAGGAAAGTACAATTTAGATGGGGCTACTATAAGGTGGGTGCATAACTGGCTGGATAACCATACTCAGAGAGTAGTTATTAATGGCTCCCAATCCTGCTGGAAAGGTATAACAAGTGAGGTTCCGCAGGGGTCTGTTTTGGGACCGGCTCTGTTCAATATCTTCATCAACGATTTAGATGTTGGCATAGAAAGTACGCTTATTAAGTTTGCGGACGATACCAAACTGGGAGGGATTGCAACTGCTTTGGAGGACAGGGTCAAAATTCAAAACGATCTGGATAAATTGGAGAAATGGTCTGAGGTAAACAGGATGAAGCTCAATAAAGATAAATGCAAAGTGCTCCACTTAGGAAAGAACAATCAGTTTCACACATACAGAATGGGAGGAGACTGTCTAGGAAGGAGTATGGCAGAAAGAGATATAGGGGTCATAGTGGACCACAAGCTTAATATGAGTGAACAGTGTGATACTGTTGCAAAAAAAGCAAATGTGATTCTGGGATGCATTAACAGGTGTGTTGTAAACAAGACATGAGAAGTCATTCTTCCGCTTTACTCTGCGCTGGTTAGGCCTCAACTGGAGTATTGTGTCCAGTTCTGGGCACCACATTTCAAGAAAGATGTGGAGAAATTGGAGAGGGTCCAGAGAAGAACAACAAGAATGATTAAAGGTCTTGAGAACATGACCTATGAAGGAAGGCTGAAGGAATTGGGTTTGTTTAGTTTGGAAAAGAGAAGAGTGAGAGGGGACATGATAGCAGTTTTCAGGTATCTAAAAGGGTGTCATCAGGAGGAGGGAGAAAACTTGTTCACCTTAGCCTCCAATGATAGAACAAGAAGCAATGGGCTTAAACTGCAGCAAGGGAGATTTAGGTTGGACATTAGGAAAAAGTTCCTAACTGTCAGGGTAGTTAAACACTGGAATAGATTGCCTAGGGAAGTTGTGGAATCTCCATCTCTGGAGATATTTAAGAGTAGGTTAGATAAATATCTATTAGGGATGGTCTAGACAGTATTTGGTCCTGCCATGAGGGCAGGGGACTGGACTCGATGACCTCTCGAGGTCCCTTCCAGTCCTAGAATCTATGAGTCTATGAGTCCAATCACAGCCCTGGTTAGATTTTAGAACAGCCTAGTGGCTGCTGTAATTTACAACAGCTGCTTAATCATCTTTCAGGGACCCTAATGGCAGGTAAGGCTTGCTGTAGGGGAACAGAGCATTTCACACACTGCCTCCCATCTTCTCCTTCTGTGTATACAACAGGAGTGGGTGGGGCATAAGGAAGCTGGAGCAGGAGCCAGCTCCACCAGCTTTATGCCAATTGAGAAGTCCCCATCTTCATCCTAGCTGTTGCACTGGGCAGCAGAGAATCATAGAATATCAGGGTTGGAAGAGACCTTAGGAAGTCATCTAGTCTAACCCCCTGTTCAAAGCAGGACCAAGTCCAACTAAATAATCCCAGCCAGGGCTTTGTCAAGATGGGCCTTAAAAACCTCTAAGGATGGAAATTCCATCCCCTCCCTAGGTAACCCATTCCAATGCTTCACCCCCCTCCTAGGGAAATAGTTATTCCTAATTTCCAACTTAGACCTCCCGCACTGTAACTTGAGACCATTGCTTCTTGTTCTGTCATCTGCCACCTCTGAGAACAGCCTAGCTCCATCCTCTTTGGAACCCCTCTTCAGGTAGTTGAAGGCTGATATCAAATTCCCCCTCACTCTTCTCTTCTGCAGAGTAAATAAGCCCAGTTCCCTCAGCCTCTCCTCATAAGTCATGTGCCCCAGCCCCCTAACCATTTTCATTGCTCTCCGTTGGGATCTCTCCAATTTTGTCCACATGCCTTCTGTGGCGGGGACCAAAACTGGACACAGTACTCCAGGTGTGGCAGCACCAGTGACGAATAAAGGGGAATAATCACTTCCCTCAATCAGCTGGCAGTGCTCCTACTAATACAGCCCAATATGGGGTTGGCCTTCTTGGCAAGGGCACACTGTTTACTTATATCCAGCTTCTCATCCACTGTAATCCCCAGGTCCCTTTCTACCAAACTGCTGCTTAGCCAGTCGGTCCCCAGCCTGTAGCAGTGCATGACAGTCTTCCTTCCTAAATGCTGGACTCTGCACTTGTCCTTTTTGAATCTCAGCAGATTTCTTTTGGCCCAATTCTCTAATTTGTCTAGGGCATTCTGGACCTTATCGCTATCTTCCAGTATATCTACCTCTCTCCCCAGCTTAATGTTGTCTGTGAACTTGCTGAGGGTGCAATTCATCCCATAATCCAGATGGTTAATAAAGATGTTGAACAAAACCGGTTCCAGAATAGACCCCAGGGCACTCTGCTAGATATTGATTGCCAATAGACATCGAGCCACTGATCACTATCTGTTGACCCCGACAACCTAGCCAGCTTTCTCTCCACCTTATAGTCCATTCATCCAGTCCATACTTATTTAACTTACTGGCAAGAATACTATGGGAGACCGTATCAAAAGCTTTGCTGAAGTCAAGATACATCACATATGCTGCTTTACCCATATCCACTTAGCCAGTTATCTCATCATAAAGGTGATAAGGTTAGTCAGGCATGACTTAGAATCTTAGGGTTGGAAGGGACCTCAGGAGGTCATCTAGTCCAACCCCCTGCTCAAAGCAGGACCAGTCCCCAACTATTTTGTTTGCCCTAGATCCCTAAAGGGCCTTCTCAAGGATTGAACTCACAACCCTCGGTTTAGCAGACCAATACTCAAACCACTGTTCCTGATCACTTTCCTCACCTCTAAATGCTTCAAAATGGATTTCATGATTTTGACTTAGGTGAAGCTGACCAGTCTGTAGCTCCCTGGGTTCTATTTCTTCTCTTTTTTAAATATGGGCACTATATTTGCCTTTTTCCAATCATCTGGGACCTCCCCTGATCCTCACCAATTTTCAAAGATAATGACCAATGGCTCTGCAATCACATCTGCCAACTCTCTCAGCACCCTTGGAAGCATTAGATCTGGATCCACAGACTTGTGCACGTCCAGCTTTTCTAAATAGTCCTTAACCTGTTCTTTTACCGCTAAGGGCTGCTCACCTCCTCCCCATACTGTGCTGCCCAGTGCAGCAGTGTGGGACCTGACCTTGTCTGTGAAGACCGAGGCAAAAAAAGCATTGAATACTTCAGCTTTTTCCACATCATCTGTCACTATGTTGCCTTCCCCATTCAGTAAGGGTACCACACTTTCCTGACCTCCTTCTTGTTGCTAACATACTGGTAGAAACCCTTCTTGTTACCCTTCACATCCCTTGCTAGCTGCAACTCGAGTTGTGCCTTGGCCTTCCTGATTACAATATGTTTATACTTCTCTCTAGTCATCTGTCCAAGTTTCCCCTTCTTGTAAGCTTCCTTTCTGAGGTTAAGCTCACCAAAGATTTCACTGTTAAGCCAAACTGGTCCCTGACATATTTGCTGTTCTTTCTGCACTTTGGGATGGTTTGTTCCTGCGCCCTCAATAAGGCTTCTTTAAAATACAGCCAGCTCTCCTGGACTCCTTTCCTTCTCATATTAACCTCCCAGGGGATCCTGCCCATCAGTTCCCTAAGGGAGTCTAAGTCTGCTTTTCTGAAGTCCAGAGCCATGATTCCACCCATTTCCCCATCTGTATATGAGGTGGGACTAGCAGGCAACAGCCTCTTCTCTACCCACATGCACACAGGGGAGGTGTAAACAAACTGTAAGTGCATGTCATGTGTTTTTGGAGAATGTCTTATTCTCCATTATCCACCCTACTGCATCACTGCTTAGGACCTTGCCAAGATCAGGCCCTTTGAATACTAGGATAAATATTGCTTTGGCCATTTTTCTTAGAGATATTTCATTTTTCTCTATTTAAAAGGTACCTGGTTTCATTATCTGTTTCATGTGATAACTACCTCACTATTCATTATAGGTAATTTAAACCCTGAAGCACGACATGATGTAATTCAAAACATTTGCCAGAGGGGCCTTCAATCACTTAAAATCAAGAAATACAGAATAGATTTGTTGTTTGTTGGTAAACCTAAAAGGAACTCATATGTATATCATAATCTGATGCATAGAAAGTCAGCTTTACAGTGTGAAACAGGGTATAAATAGTTCCTGTAGTGGTACTGTAAGATCACTACTGGACTGTACTTCTATGATTTAATTAATCGTTGACCACGTGTTACTCTTTCTTTAGTGCTACAAATGGTGTTATCTGGTTATGCATTTATGTGTAATAAGACATGGGGGCATCCTCAGTGCAAGCAGGTAATCAAGAAAGAGAAAACTGTTATATATGTAAAAGTTTAGTTCAGCAAAAATGTACACCTGAAATAGGTTCTTTTTAAAAAGTATTTCTATATGGTTTTCATCATCTTTGTATCTGAACACCTTTGTATGTTCTCATGAATATGCTTGGTGGGACAACAGCTGTACATATAAGTAGTTAATATTAAGTATATTATAAATTAGTTACAATGCAAACTGACTTAGTAAACTCACTTTTCCCTACCAATACATATTCTTTTCAGTTACAGATCTAATTATGTGGCCATTGATAGATTGCAGATATAAAGTTGATTAAAGAAATTAGGAAGAAAGCAACAAAAGTAGCAATCAGGCAATAAGCAACACCAAATTACATTAGTAAAGGGATACATCTGAAGTAAAATTGTTGAGATATACAGCTGGTTTTTCAGATGTTTTTGATTATTTGCAAGGGCGGCTCCAGACACTAGCATGCCAAGGGTGTGCCTGGGGCAGCAAACCACAGGGGGCACTGTGCCGGTAGCTGCAAGGGCGGCAGGCAGGTTGCCTTCTGCGGCATGCCTGCTCAGGGTCCGCTGGTCCCGCAGCTTTGGTGGACCTCCTGCAAGTGTGCCGCTGAATCCGCGGGACCGGGGACCTCCTGCAGACAAGCCACTGAAGGCAGCCTGCCTGCTGTGCTTGGGGCGGCAAAATACCTAGAGCCGCCCCTAATTATTTGAATTCAAAATCCACTGGTAAACCTGTCCCTGCCCCTGCCCTTTTTAAAAAAAAAAACAAAAAAAAAAACCCTAAAACAAAAAGCAACCTGTAAAACTGAGGAAAAGTGAGAAATTGAACTCACTTGGAAATACAGCTGCAGGCATCTAGGGCAGGTGAAAAAATGACTGTGCTCAAACCCATGTATCTGAGTGATTCTGGGCACGTCTAGATTCTCAACCAAACCCAGGTACAAGAGGTGAGAGCAGAAAGCACTGGGCAAATAGGAATCCAGTCTAGAAGCAAGAAGAATGAGTCACAGTTTAGTCCGCAGATGGACAAGGGGCTTACAGTAGCATAGTACTCATTAGTAAAATAATAAAGGTATTGGACATTTCTATGCATAGGAAGAAGGAGACAGACCTTCCCCCAAAGGATATCAAGAGATGCTAAGGCCAAAGAAACCCAAAAGGGATTGCAGTTGGGACACATGGATGTTGTTAGGTTTCAAAGAGGTAGCTGTGTTAGTCTGTATCAGAAGAACAATGAGGAGTCCTTGTGGCACCTTAGAGACTAAAATTTATTTGGGCATAAGCTTTCGTGGGCTGTAACCCACTGCATCAGATGCATGAGATGAAGTGGGTTATAGCCCATGAAAGCTTATGCCCAAATAAATTTGTTAGTCTCTAAGGTGCCACAAGGACTCCTCGTTGTTTTTATGGATATTGTAACTCCCCAGTGAAGACAAGAGGGGGAAGTGGAGTTGCAAGCCAGACACTGAGGTAGTGTCTCACCTGTGCTATCACATATGTATGTTTAATTAGTTAATTTTCACCACATTTTGAAGAAATAAAACAGCCTAGACATTTTGTTCCATTCTCCTTTAGATTCAGGCACCTGCTGCTACTCTGCAGTTTTATACATGCTACCAACAGTTTTCATTATCCAAGCATTATTCTTTTGATTGATTGCTTTTGTTCTAATGAGGGTTCATACAACATCTATTTTGCAAGAGTACTACAAAAATGAACAGTTTTTAAAATCCAACACAATACTGTGATAAAAATATTTTGTAAATCAATTTAACTGTGTCAGAGTTTTATTGGGAAATGTGAAAATTTTTCAATAAGCTTGGCTTGCAAAGGCTAGCACATTTTCATTTTACAGCCCAGCACTTCCCATATTCCATTCCAGAGGCTCATGCCTGGTTTGAATAACAAATATGTTTGCATGTGGTCAGTGCAGGAATGCACTGCACACAATGGCCATTGATAACTTTGTGGTAACGGTATACTGGTTTTCTTGTTCCAAATGCACACATTTGTCACTTGAGCCACAGGACCACTTCCATTAGGTATTAGTTGTATAAGGCTGTCATGGTGTAATTCCCCACTCTGAACCTTAGCATCCAAAAGATGGGGTACCAGCATGAATTCCTCTAAGCTCAATTACCAGCTTAGTACTTGTAGAGCTGCCACCAACCAGGAATTCCAGTACCTGGTACACTCTGGTCCCCCCAAAACCTTGCCCGGGGACCCCCAAGACCCAGACCTTCTGGATCTTAACACAAGGAAAGTAAACCCTTTCCCTCACCATTGCCTCTCCCAGGCTTCTCCTCCCTGGGTTAACCTGGAAGATCACTGTGATTCAAACTCCTTGAATCTTGAAACAGTGAGGAAAATTCACCTTCCCCCCCTCCTTCTCAATCCCCCTCCCGGACTCTCCCTGAGAGAGAAAGTAATCCTAACACAGAGAGAAAATAACCTCTTTCCCCCTTCCCTCCTTTCTCCCCACCAATTCCCTGGTGGATCCAGACCCAGTCCCCTGGGGTCTCACCAGAATAAAAAAGCAATCAGGTTCTTAAACAGGAAAAGCTTTTAATTAAAGAGGGAAAAACAGTAAAAATTATCTTTGTAAATTTAAGATGGAATATGTTACAGGGTCTTTCAGCTATAAAGACTGGGAATACCCTCCTAGCCTAAGTATACAAGTACAAATAAAAATCCTTTCAGCAAAATACAAATTTGAACTCCTTCCAGCCAAATACACATTTGAACTCCTTCCAGCCAAATACACATTTGCAAATAAAGAAAACAAACATAAGCCTAACTCGCCTTCTCTACCTAGTACTCACTATTCTGGACATATAAGAGACTGTATCAAAGAGATTGGAGAGAAACCTGGTTGCACGTCTGGTCCCTCTGAGCCTCCCCAGAGTGAACAACAACCAAAAACTAACAGCACACACAAAAACGTCCCTTCCTCAAGATTTGAAAGTATCCTGTTCCCTGATTGGTCCTCTGGTCAGGTGACAGCCAGGCTCACTGAACTTGTTAACCCTTTACAGTCAAAAGAGACATGAAGTACTCCTGTTCTATTAACCCTTAACTATCTGTTTATGACAAAGGCCTATGACACAGCTGAGTGGAGATGGTTCTGTACAGTACAGAAGATAAATCAAGCTTGTCTGCAAGCTTATGGGGTTCAAAAGAATTCAAATCCTACAATATCTGCATAAGGAATCTGCTGCGACCAATGGCTTCATGGCTGTCTTTATGCTGCATGCCATGGGAAAATGAAAGTTCCTGATAGCAGCATGACTAGATCACAAATTCCCCTGCACCAAAGTTCCTTCCTGATTTAATGACACAAACCTTATAAAATTTAGTCAATGATACTAAGCTGTTTAAATCTCTCCTTACATTCTTTCAAACTCCATGAGCATTTTTGTCGGAATGACCTGCAGTTTATCAGTATCGTCCCAGGTAATGCAGTGCCCAGAACTGAACTAACTATTCCTATAAGGAGCCAATATCTCCCTGCTGTGCAGCCCAAAACCACATTGGACTTTTTACTGTCATATCACATTTCAAACTCACATCTAATTTCCTGCCCTCTATCACTCTGGGAATATTTTAGATTTTCTTCTTCCCATATATCAGCAAATAAATGGTTTGGATTATTATTCCCCAGACATATTAGTCTGTATTTTTTTTCCAACTTGATTCTCATTTTGTCATTTTCTTGTGACATTATTAATATATGAAGATCCCTTTTTCATTTTGTTTTTTACCTGTGCAAATGTTTGCATCCTTTCCTAGTGCAGAATCACCAGAGAGTTCTGTTAATGTGCTATTTCCCTTTTTTAAAACACTAGTGAACATAAATAAGACTTGGCCTGACACCTATTCTTACAGCTTCCCAGGAGATTTCTCCCCCATATTATGCATAGTTGTTTATGATTTCCTCTTGGTTAAGGTCTTTTAAAGTCAGTTTTCAATCCAGTGTTCCTACCTAAGCCCATTTGCATTAATTTTTCATGCAAGGCAGTGTGAGACAGAGAATCAAATTCATTCCTACAGTCCAAAAGCATTTCATTTTCAGGCCATGCTGCATGAGTGGATGGAAGACTAACATTTTTTACTTATAATATTTTCTTTGTATTGCATTGATACTGTTAGTAATTTCATGCACTGTTTGCACATGCTGTACCTAACCAACTTCATTCTTCTTTCAGATTGGATAAGTTGCTAGAACAGCAGTCTACGGAATAGTAAATGTGCACGTTGACAGCAGGTACTTTTACAGGACTTTCCTTTGAAAAAAATTATCTTTGCAAACCTAACTGTGTTACTGCTGTACTATAGACAGAAAATACAATAGTAAAAATATCTAACTTCCTGGAACTTAATACAGGGCAGGGTTTCTCTAGTCTTTTTGTTCCGCAGACTCTTAGAGATCCCCTTATGGAGCAGCTCTTCTCCAAAATCCCCAATTCCCACCCACCCCCATTATCAAACTATTTCATCCTGTGGACCACTCAGAAGGGACTTGGACCACAGCTGGAAGCTCTCTCATACAGGGAATACTTATGCAATAATGCGGTGCAGTAATGTTAGTTAGAGGCAACTGAAAGCTTTAAGAATGACTATTTCATAGAAATGTTAGCATGGAACACTTCTAATGGCCCCTCCTTCTTCAGGAGTTGACGTACAGCTGCTGTTATGTTTTGCACTACTTGCTGAAATCTGCACTTTTAGAGTGCCAACCTAATGATTAAATTCAGCTGTACGTGGGAAAAGCTGTGGATACTGGAGTCTCTTGACTGAAGATGAAGGCAGGAAGAGTGCAGTGTCAGATTCCTAGGCCTGCTTTCTGCCTGCAGCTCCTGGACACGTACATAGTTAATTTGACATTCTAGTGCAGTGGTTGCTGCACCAAAGGTAAGGTTGTGCTACAGAGTTTGGTTTAATTTTAGCTTTATTTTATAAAAAGCTCATTGAAATGATAAACTAAAACAGTATATAAACTTTGGAACATATTTGAATTTTTCATGGTGATATTACTTAAAATGGATTCAGACAGAGAAAATAATAAAAGTTCAAAATTACCCCTTTTGCAAAAATATTTTCCCACTGGATTGTCTCTCTTTTCTATGTAACCCTTTTGCAAGAAATTTAGAATCTGTCCTTTGGCCATATTATTGTTCCTCATGTGCTGATTCCTAAAATATTAGGTATACCCAGATAATGTGTCTCCAAAGAATATTTTATCCCTTTTTTGCCCTAATGGAAAAAGATATTCACCAACATGAATCCACTGAATTTAAAATAACAAATCTGCCATGACACAGATCACTCCTAGTGTGGGGTCTGGAAGAGAGTGAGAGAGAAACTTTTCACTTTTAAAAACACTTATAATAAAATCAGTACAGAAACACAAGAAAATAACTTAGAAATTCAAAACTAATTGCACGTCCCAAACAGTACAAGGTGGATTTCCAATAACCCACCGTGTCATGACCTATGGGTCTCGAACCTAATCCACAAGAGCAGCCACACTCCGACCCTCCACCTGGTAGCTTGCTGATGATGGCTTACCTAGGACCAATGAAGCCAAGCCCTAGGGTAAGGCTCCATCCCATTGGGCCGAACTACCAGAGCCTCAGAGCAGCAGATTGGTCCACTGGCCCTACTTAAACCAGCAGGAGGAATAGGAAGCTGTCTGAATTCCAGGCTCTACCCTGCTCTGGACTGTTGTGTTTTCTGCTCGTGCTGCTTGATTTCCTGGCATTCTGACCCAGCTTGTATCCTGGCATATGATTTGTGGTTCCTGACCTCCAGATTGTCTCCCGTCTCTGACTCCCTGGTATCCTGACCCTACCTATCTCTGGTTCCTGACCCATGACAGTGGATTCTGACTCTGACCACTAGGTCTGGCTGCCTATGACTCAGCTGTGACACACTGCTGACTAAACTGATCCAAATTGCTTATAAGAGTATAATATCTAAACTCCAGATGAAGGTGTAAACGCACTAAAAATCTAACCCCCCCCCAAAAAAAATATCGGCAACCCCAGTACCAAATAATGTACATCATCTGCTTTTTTTAATGGTGATCTTTGCTTGACCCGCAATAAAGTTTGCAAGGCATACCACAGGCCTATTGGTGCACCTACACTTAGCTGCACAAACAAATACAATAGGAGAAAAATCAAGGGATAATAACCAAAAAAATAACCTGAAGTAAAATAGCTGTAACTTTGAAGAAGGAGAAAAAACAAACAATCTCCTCCATATCACAAAAAAGGACATAACATAGATACCTCTGGAGTCAAATGATATACAAACACTTTCATGGCAACAGTCCCATGAAGAACTCTCCACTGGAAATTACCCATCCTCTTCACAGTTGGAGCATTGTATACAGTTTGCCAGCCTGGCTGGAGTACATCACCAGAAGCTGTCTTCTCCATACCACTCCATGCCATAATCAACAAGTGTTTGAAAATGATGACTCTTTACCACAAGTATATACAGTGATTTTTGGCTTAAGCTATTAGAAGTAAAATCAGAAGATCCACTGAAGACAAGCCAGTTGCTAGGCTTGTGATCCCAATCCATAGCAGGAGCAACAAGCAAAAAATAGAAATATTACTATAATTAGGAGTAGCTTGCTCAAGGAGGCAACTGTCTAGCCTGGCAATGCTGCCCCTAGGAAGGGCTGATTCTGCCTCTAGTAAAAACTGAGAAACCCAGTGAATGGAATGAAAACCAAGACTGATCGCCAAGATATCCCCTGAGACCCAGGGAAAATAAGTAAAATCAATTAAATGAACCAGCTACAATAAGCAAAGAGACAAGACTCCTAGAAAGAAGACTAGAAATCCTCCAGGCAGGGTTATAAACAAGGACTTGAGCAAGCAACCCTGGGAATTCCAGCCACCTATCCTGAGGCTTCAGCTTAAAAAACATCTCCAAGTGTTAAAAATGCTTTGATAAAAACAGGCTAACACCTTAAAACTGAGTCATTCAGGGACCAAAAAAAAAAAGTTCCAGATCAAACCCAAACCCCCTACCCACCAAAGAAATGCAAAGCCTAGTTGCTTCCTAGAAACAGGCTCATCCCCAGACAAGAACTGTTGCAGAGACTGTAACTGAAAAGTAGTGACTCTGCTCAAAAGATCATAGAATATCAGAGTTGGAAGGGACCTCAGGAGATCATCTAGTCCAACCCCCTGCTCAAAGCAGGACCAATCCCCAATTAGATCAATGAGACCTTCACCCCCTTTCACAACAAGCAGATACAAAATACTCTACCTCAGCCAATGATGGCTGTCCCAAGAGAAAAAATCCAAAAATACCTTCTAAACTTTTTTTTTAAAAAGAGTGGAAGGAGGTCCAAATACACTTCTGCCATAGCATAGAGGCAATGAAATTGTTAATGACTAACACCCATCCTCAGAAGGAAAGTAAAGGCAAACAACATGTCCACCTTTGCAATGTCCTCTCCATCTTTTCCATAACTCTCTTCCAATTCCGACTCCAATTGTCATCTGGTCCCAGCATGATTACCAGTGCCTTACTGCCAGTTTGGCTCCACAATAGCCCCTCTGGCAAAGTCAGGGGGTGGGAGATCACCCAAACTCTCAGCAGGATTGTGTCACTCTTCCCCCAATTTATGTGAACTGAGGAAACCTGCTCAAAAGAGTGCTGACATTCACTCAAAACCTGGACACCACAATCATGAGTAATAAACACTGTCACATCATTCGCATATATGGAGACTTTTACTGGAGTGCAGGCTGGAACAGGGAGAGAATGGCCAGAAAGATGCTTTCACAACCTGAATAACAGAGGCTCAATAGAAAGAACACACAATAACCCAGGCAGGGAATGACCCTGTCTGATTCCCCTACAGACTGGAAATGAGGGCACACAAAAAAACATTGACCTTAAGTAGACTATGTATATCATTATACAGTAACTGAATGCAGGAGTGAAACCTGGGCCCAAAACCAAAGGCACAAAGCAGAGGTCAACAACCTTAAGCATGCAGCCCATCAGGGTAATCCACTGATGGGCCGAGAGATATTTTATTTACGTTGACCATCCGCTGGCATGGCACGGCTCCCAGCCCCTGCAGTTTGTGGTTCCCAGCCAATGGGAGCTGCGGGAGGCTGTGCCTGAGGATGGTCAATGTAAATAAAATGTCTCACAACCTGCCAGCGTATTACCCTGATCGACTGCATGCCAAAAGTTGCCGACCCTGGCACAAAGAATGCGAAATAAATGTCCATGAGCTCACTGATCAAAAGGCTTCTCTTGAGCAATGGAAATCAACCCAACATGCAGCTCAAAGATTTTTGATGTCAAAATTACATTCCATAATAAGAAAAGGTCATCAAAAATGGTCCAGATGGGAGTGCCAGATGGGAGTGCAAAAATGGGCCAGATGGGGTGCATGACCAAACCAATCACAGTTTTCAGTCTGTTTGCCAAGGACTTTGAAAAAAGTTTATAGTAGGAGCAAAGCAGGGACACCGAGCTACAATTCTTCACCTCACCAAGGTCCCTCTTCTTTGGTAACAGGGTAAGAAGCTCTTAATGACAGCTAAGTGGTAATATCTTCTCTCTGATGCTCTTCTGACAAACCTGGAGCAAGTCAGGCCCAAGAAGGGTCCAAAAGGCTATATAAAACTCAACAGGCAAACCCTCAATAGTAGGCGTCTTCTTTGGAGCAAAGCCATTTAGGGCAGAAATCAATTCTGAGAGTGTCAAGTCCTGTTCAAATCTGTCCACATCCTATGCTGAAATCCTAGGAAGATCCTCAAGGAGTCATCGAGTCTCAGATGGACCCAGATTCTGAGGCATGCAGCTCTGAGAGAAAATTCATAGCAAGGTTTCTAATCCTCACAGGATCTGAAAGCACTCAGTTTGATGACATCTTGAAATGGCCAATCATCCTCCACTCTGCATGTTTCTTTTCCAGGCCAAAGAAAAAATGAACAGGCGTATCCATTTGAGAAAGGCCCTGAAATTGGGCCCGAACCAGTGCACCTTGAACTTTTCTATTCAACAGATCCCAGAAGAGCTGTTTTTATATTACAAGCTCTCACGCAACCCAGCATCATTACTGTGATGAAAGGCTTTGTCAAGTTCTACAGTCCCCAACTCTGACTCTGCCATACTCTGGCAAAGGCTAAGTGTTGTCTGCTGTGTGTACTGCTGACTAAAATATTTGGTATTAACTTTACCATCTTGCACCATTGCTTCAAGGAGGGGAAACATCCTTTGAGGCAACCCGGGTTTCCCCAAACTAACTGGTAGTCCCTATGACAGGGATCACTCATCACTATGGTGCCCCCTGTTGACTGTCCTGGGGATTAGCTCTGTTAGCCAATGCATCCTCTTCTGGTGATGTATCGCCGCTGTTACTTCCACCAGGACTCATATCACTCCCATGACCACAGCATCCTCTTCATGACACAGCCCTCGAACCATATCATGCTCTGCTCTACCCCTTTCTGGGGGAACTGCAGTCCACTGTCCAGCCACTTTCTTCAGTGGCAATTGCAGCCAATTGTATGGCCACTTCCTCATTGGCCAGCAGGGGGTGTGGGAGAGACATAGGCCCACCCACTACTGCTGGCTGAGAGACTCTATAGATGGCTGACATTTCCTGTGCTCCCTCCAACTCCACAGTTCATTTCTCTTTGACACTTCCCCATAGCCCCCAGCACCCTCTTCACCCTTGACTCAGGGCCTCATCCTGTGGATTCCTGTAGCAACCAGTAGCTGTCTTTATTCTCCCTGGTTGCAGCTAGCAGCACTGCTCTGTCCAGAATGCTGGCGCTCCTTCCTCCTGCTAGGAGTCTGATCTTCCCTCCTCCAACTCCCTGCAGCTCTTCTTATAAGGGCCTGCTGGACCCTGATTGACTGCTCCTCTCAGCTCCTCTCAATCCTTCTCTAATTGGCTGCCCCCTGCGCAACCTCCTTAGAGCTCTATTTACCCCTTAGAGCCCAGTGTGGTGCAGGCACCTCATCACAGTCCCAAAAGAGAAGTGTTAAAATGCCAGTATGGATGATGGTCTTGAAGTCACTGAAAAGATAGTGAATGTAGTTCCAAATGATTCCTATCCAATCTCTCATTAAGAATACAATTAAAATTGTTCCTCAAAATTAAAATATCCCTTGTCAAAACAATTTGTCAAAGAGCACACAAGCTCTGAAAATACACAATGTTTTTGCCTACACGAGGAGCATAGACATTAATAAAAAAAAGATTATATTGCTGAGAAATAGTTTGAACCATCAATAAATGTCCTGGAACAACTTCCTGCATAACCACCAAATCAGGCATCACCCTGTTAAGAAAGAGAAGGGCAGCCCCTGTGCTTGCAGTGGAACCATGGCTCAGACAAACCTCCCTTCTCCAATCAGCAAGCCAATTGGTATGGCTGCCTGCATCTGTGTGCACCTTTTGCAAAAAGTAAATGTCCATTTTTTCCAGGGTCAGGTACTCAGAAAGAGCCATATGTTTTTTTAATGTCCTTGCACCCATTCACATTCAACAAGCTACTTACAAAATTATCCATCACACCAGTACTCAGCAGAAAAAATAAGAGACAGAAAAAACAGAAAACCTCAAGCAAAGCCACCAAATTCTCCTATGTCCATTAATCCCCAACATTTCCATTGGTCAAAGACACACAGTTTAGGATCCAAAGAATATGTGCGTTTGTCATCCCCCACACTCTCAGACTCTGAGCTGCCACCAACCTCAAGGGGGGAACCTAAGAGAGACCAGAGGGATGGGGTTATTGGGACCAAAGGGACAAAATTACTACCTGAGAATTCTCTATGCCTCAAGCCAAAGAACCACCCCCAAACAATGTGCTTCCCAACCGCGCCACCCAAGCTAGTCCACTTCGCAGAAACCTCAGAAATGGGAGGCTCCACCCTCCAGGCTTCAGTGGTCATTTTTTTGCTTTGGGGCTTTGCCAGAAAGCCAGAATCCTCAGCCAAGGCTGCAGATACCATGGCAACAAGCCCAGGATCCATTTTGCAGGGGCCACTGAATCAGGACCTACAGAACAAGTAATGCCATCTCCTTCAAGTTGTAAAAGGAGCACTAACCCCTCCACCCCGAACCAACATCCCCAGAAACATCTGGAGCCTGTTGGGACCCAGTCTATGCCTGTGCTTTACTCTCAGAAACCTCCACATTCCAGGCACAGGGTTATCATTCCCAGGGGCAACCTGCTTCCTCTTAGGGCATTGATTAACCAAGTGTGTCAGACTTCTACAACAAAAATAGACCATGTTCTCAGTGGCAACAAAAACAATGTAGTCATACTCCAAAGGGAAACTTTTAACACTTTGGAAGCACGTTTTAATATCACATAAGCCTGCTTACAAAAGGACAAAACATGCTGAACCTCCGGGGCTTTACAGCCCAAAAGAATCCTCCTAATCAGGCTAGTGATCTTGCCATTACTTACCAGGTCTCTAGCCAGCTAATCATTTCCTAAAATAGGAAGAACTTCAGACTAGGGTTGCCAGGCGTCTGGTTTTTGACCCAAACACTCAGTCGAAAAGGAACCCTGGCAGTTCGGCCATGAAAAGTCCAGTCAGCAGTGCTGCAGGGCTAAGGCATGCTAGTCCCTACCTGTCCTGGCACGGGCACTGCAACCAGGAAGTGGCCAGCAGCACGTTACTGGCTCCTAGGTGGGAGGGGGAACAAGGGGCTCCACATACACTGGCTCTACACTCCAATTGGTTGGGAAACCACCTGCACCCCAAATCCCTCATCCCCAGCCCCACCCCTAAGCCCACACCACCAGCCCAGCTCCCTGCCTCAACCTGCAGCTCCTTCCCACATTCCAAATCCCTTGGCCCCACCCCCAAGCCTGGAGCCCCCACCTGTACCCCAAACCCATCATCCCCAGCCCCAGCCCAGATCTCACACCCCCAGCTGGAGCCCTCACCTCCTCCCACACCCCAACTTCCTGCCCCAGCCTAGAGCCCCCTCCCGCACTCTGAACCCTTCATTTCTGAACACATCCCAGAGCCCGCACCCCCAGTTAGAGCCCTCACTGCCTCACAAACTCCAACCCCTTGCCCCAGGCCAGTGAAAGTGAGCGAGGGTGGGAGAGACCAAGCCACCGAGGGAGCAGGAATAGTGAGTGTGAGGCAGGGCCTCAGGAAAGAGGCGGAGTTAAGGTGTTCAGTTTTGTATGTTTAGAAAGTTGGCAACCCTACTTCAGAGACAGTGACTTTAACAGCAGGTGTTAAAAGGGGTACTTCAGGGACAAAATCACCTGGCAGAACAATCCCCTCCACAACCATCTGCTCAACCAGGCTAAGCATGGCAACCAACACAATAGCCATGCCTTATGGGGGAGACACACTTCACATTTAAAAACCCAATCACCTTTCCCACAGCTAAAACACACTCCCTTCACAGGGGCAGAGTTTGGAGGCAAAATCCTCAACCCATAATCATGGGTGAAACAGTCATGATCCACAACAAACTGAGGTCTCTATCCCCCCTGGGCTGACCATGCGGAGGGAGGATAAAAGCCAGCTAAAACAAAAGAAATCATAAAATTAAAAACACAACAACCACAAAACTAAACAAAAGGGGCTTTTCTCTGCTGCCTCCCCACTGCCAGATCCTTTCACTCCTGCCAGAATCTGTCCCTGTGGCAAGGAGCTGACAACCTTTCCCCTTTGCATCCCCCCCTGCAGAGAGGAAAGGCTCCAGCAGCTGGACACTACATTGCTAAAAATAACACTGTAGACAGGAGGCATCGGTTGGTCCAGCAAAGAACATGTAGGGTGTGTACTCCAGATATATGCCCACATCCTTAAGTCTTTACTGGCTTAATCTGTGCCTCACCATACTCTACTATTTATACCACTACATCTTCCTTACAGACAAAAAAAATAGAATAAATCTCAATAGGTCAGTCAGGAAAGAAGTAAGAAATCCCCATTCATGCCCCTCTTCTCACAAGCCAAGGGATTTAGCTTTCCTGTTATCACATACAATTACAGAGGATTAGAACCCCTCAAAACACATTTTCCCTTTCTGTGAAGTGAACAGGCAGCAGCAGCAGTTCTTGGCTTCCGTGCTCCATAGAATGAAAGCTAGAACCATGTGGAGCATAGAGATTCCATTTTTTCAAGATTTTGAAATCTGGCTTCAATCCGAATCAGAATGAAACCTGAACATTTTAAAATTCTCTGTGAAAGAAAATTAAAAGAAAACATTTTGGATCAATTATAATGTTTTATGTTGACAAAAATATTATAAAATAAAATAAAGTCAAAACTGAAATATGTAATATAACAAAATAATATTCCATATGAAAAATCATGTAAAAATTTTAAAAAAATACACATTTTGCTTCAAAAAGATGGCTGTTTAGACATTTCTGGAACTCTTCCCTCCCTCAGCTTTTCTCCAAAATGAAATTTTGGCAAAATCAATGTGATTTAATGAAGCGTTTCAGTTTTGACAGAACTACATTATTAGATGGAAAATGGCTAATAGTTTTCTAACCAACTCCAACACAAGCAAAATAGAGCCATAGAGAACAAAATGCTTCTCCCATTTGCAACAAATAGATCTGTATGCCAATGAGTCACTTAAGAGCTCTCTGTAAGCTCAAAAGCTTGTCTCTCTCACCAACCAAAGTTGGTCCAATAAATGGTATTATCTCACCCACCTTTTCTCTCTTATATCCTGGGACCAATACAGCTACAATAACATTTCATACTTACATTTATAGAACAGTTTTATCATCCAGAGGGATGCCGGAGGGTTTTATAAAATGAATTTACAAACCACTTCCTCTACCAATGAATACAGCCATCTCCAAGCTGAACTCTGCTTATCAGTACACGGAAAAGCAGTGCCATGAGGTTGGGGCTGTAAGTGAAGTAAAATACTGTATCCTAATGAAAATGCAGAGTGAGTTATAGGTGGGATAAATGGAATTACTCACACTGACCTATCATTATGACTTTTGGGCAAACACCCCTAGATCTGCAAAAAGTGTGCTGGGATTTTTTTTAATGACAAATGGCCAGGACTTATCTATGAGATGCTAGAAATTCACTTATTGCATTCAGTCAATCAGTATTTAGCATACAGACTGCAGGAGGTTTCAGCAGTGTCCACATTTCATATTGCTTGTAACACTACTACAACTGCTTCTCCTGATCACACTCTTCTTAGCTTTATATATTGATAAGCATGAGAAAAGGAGAATAGAAGTTATTCCAGTCCATGGGGGAAGGGATTTCCATGTCCTTCTTCCCAATCTTCTATCCCTTTTTCAATTCTCCTTTACTATTGATGCTCTATGGTCCTGCACTGTGATTTCTCTCATGCTGAATTACACATTAGGTTTTAAATAATAGCTCTGAAAATACTCTGACTTTTTTTCTTATAAAAATAGCCAGTTGCATTATTGCTGCTTTTTTCTCTAAAGAAAATATTGCACAAACCAATGAAGCATGAGATAGAATCAAGGACTTCTTTGTCTTCCCCATTCTTTCCTCCTCTTCTATTACTAACAAACTAGGAGGAGAGGAAAGAATATTAATGTATGAGGTATACATGTGATATCTGGAACTCTCCTCTCTTTGTTATCGTCACTGTAGGTCACGTTCTCTTACTCTTACTCAGGCTGAGCAGAACATTACTCCATGAGCAGTCAGTGATTTCCTTAATGGAATGGATAGAGAAGTATTGTTCTGTCTTCTCACACCTAATAGAATGTACAGCAAAAATATAATGCATCCTCAATGTCAGGGACCTTCTTTTTGTTGTGTGTGTGTACACTGCCTAGCACAATGGGTCCTGCTCCATGACTGGGCTGCTAGGTGCTACGTTAATATAAATATAATAACAAAAACAACAATAAAGGCACTACTCAATGAAAGCCCTTTCATAGCAGTTCTTCAGTAGAGATTTCTTGCAACACTCATGCACACAGGGTCATGAAAGTCCTTACTCAGATGCAGTGTCCATTGAATTCAGTAGTAGCTTTATTGATGTAATTGCCTCACGTGATTGGGTTCTGTATAACTAAGACCCCCAATTAGCCCTTCTGTGGGAAAACCCCTGGAAATGGAGAAAATATCAGCAAGCATTTCTTTAGGGAGATTTCTCTATATTCATTTCACTGAGGCCTACCCCAAAATTCTGTGGAGTACAGGAAATCCACACACATCAGCATTTGACCAGGAACAGCAACTGCCCTGGGATCTCTTCCTCAAAGGAAGATTTTCCCAAATGGGAGGGAAGTATACACCAATTCCCCACCAGCCTTCACAGTCTGCCCCTAGCCCATCCCTCCCACCATTACAGAGCCTGGAGTGCTTTTATAGGGGCAGCCAATTCCCCCTTTAACATGGGAGAGGGAGATCAATACTCAGAGGTGCAGATCCAGGGGCCATGATGGGCTCTGGCTTTACTTTTAAGCCTACTGTTCCAGGAGTCCCCTATGACTGGATATGGGTAAATAGTTAATAGATAAGGTATCAGTAGATGGAGCTTAAAGTTATGTAGCATAGTTCCTTTTTGCAGCTATTTATATGGGCTCCTAACACCTGCAACTGCTGCTGCTTCTACTCTGTGCCATTTAGCCACAATAGTAAGGTAATCCCTAACTCCACAGAATGATACCCAGCTGATGGCCTTTCCTTAAATGTTATGAAAATATTTAATAGGATTGATGGAAGTTTTGAGTTTCTTCACTTTAGCATTATGCCCTATAATACCTTCTGATTTGCACTGGAAACATCTCCTTTGACCCTATTAACATATGGCAACAGGAGTTATAAATGAGCAGCTGGAAATAGGTGACTGATTACTCATCTTTCTGTCACTGTGACGGTTGTAGAGAGGGGCACATGTGTAAATCTATCCTATTGCAGTTGTAAGAGCTGCTTTGGTCAGCATGGAAGGAGGTATGTGTCCTTTGAGCAACACTGTCTGCCCTTATTGCAATCTGTGATCTTTTCTTGCTGAGAATTTTTAATATTTACTATCATTTTTTACAAACCAAAATTCAGCACCGATAGAAGTGCTGCCACTCTTCTGGAAATTCTAACATGTTACAGAAACATTTATGAATAATGCTGGGTATCGGAGAGCCCAGTATAAACAGCGTTGGGTATATACTCAGACAATATAGCTATGTATATATATTAATCTAGGTAGATTGGTACAGTCCCAAATTTTACTGATCAGGAGCAGATAATGTTTGCAGTGTATTTGCTGAAAAGTGATAGGAAAAGAAAACCCTTATACTACATTACCTCCTGAAAGAGACACTGAAAGCCTCTTTGTGCCAGAACTCTCTTTAATGTCAATGGAAGTTACCTGCAGAGATCAAGGGGTCGCATGCAGCCTTTAATGAGTCATATGCTGCAAGTTAAATTTCTGAAACCCAAGAATCTGCTTTTTATAGTCACGTAATGAGAAATTGCTACAACTTGTTTTTATCTGTCCACCCCTCCTTTATCAGCATTCATCCCTCTTAGATTGGATTGAACAATTCCTCTGTGATACTGGATGTTCCATTTTTTAGATGAGAAGTATTATGTAGAGACTGTCTTTGTATGTGTACAGTTCTTAGCACAATGACAATCCTGGATTGGGACAATAGGCACTACTGTAATGTATGATAACTGCAATTAACAACATTTATAAAAGGAAGGATCTGATCAGATGAGGTGGTTGAAGATATGTTTAATCTAGGTAAATGCTCCCTGTAATTTCAACTCATTTTCCTTTTCACTCAGAGTTTTCATGTGTTTATTTTAGCAATTGTTAGTTTACAGCCCAGTCATGACTGTGCTTCAGTGTTAGGGGAATCACTTTATTATATATATTTAGTTTGCACTATAGATTAGGAATGCTCATGATTTTGACATGAATAGCACAATATAAATGTAAGATATTATTTTCATTCTGCACATAAAAAAGGTCTATACACATTATTGAACTAAATAAATAGTAGTCTGAACTACAGTAAAATTCAGATACTTAAAAATTATTTATAATGAGTTCCAGTGAAGCTGCTATCCAAAGTACGGCATCTTTATTTGATTAAATGTAATCACATTTACAGTGCAACTCAAGATGAATGATTTGTATATAGTTATGGAATATATAAAATGTAACAGAATGTATGCAATTTATACTGTAACTCAGAGCGAAAGGGTGGGAGAAAGATCAGAAACTGACTAGTCTTTCTGATGATAAAATATAGTTTTTATTGCATTTAAAATGAGGTCTTGAGACCAAATTCTAAAGACTGCAAAACTGAGATATGTAGTTATATACATTTAATCATACACAGCCACAATGGTATCATTTAATCTTTATAAATACTGTAACTGTACTTCTTCATTTACTTAATATATGTTGGGTACAAAGATTAAATTCTCCTGCTTGAAAAGCAATACATCTAAGAATATAAATGCTGAAGGTTGAGATTTAAGACATCAACATTTATGTACCTTCTCCATCACCCAAATCTTAGCAGACATAGGAAAATACCATTGAGGGGACCACGTGAGGAAGAGACAGAAGTTGTGGGATGTTTTATGTTTTAAATGCTGCCTCCTGAAGTTGCAGGGCAGAATGATTTAGGGGAGGGTTGTGCCGCTTATTCCTCACAGCTGCTGCATAGTCACTGCTGACACGACCATTAAGCAGCAGACCATACGCTCCTGGGAAGATTATGTGGTGATCAACTCTGTGAGAACCAAAGATTAATCGGAGGAACTGGTCAGGCTTTTACGTTGTCTGCTGTTATCTAGCCAGGTTCTCAAAGATTGTGGACTCAAATTACTTATTGGAAATAATGTGAGTCAGTATCTTTTTATAAATTTTATTAAAACTATTTAACAAAAAATAAACCCAAGAAACCGTATCATCAGAATTAAACTACTATCAATAATATTAAAGAAACTATTGATTACTTTCATATTAATTTCACGTGTCTCTCTCGTCTTATACTTAGATTGTAATTTCTTTGGGTCAGGACCATCTTTTTGTTCTGTGTTTGTACAGCACCTAGCACAATAGGGTCCATGACTAGGACTTCTAGGCACTATGGCTATACAGTTACTGCTGCTTAATCTTAATCAAATCAGCCTGTCAACCAAGGTAGACTCAATACTGGATTGAAGCTAAATCATCAAATTAATCGCAAAAATAATCAGTCCTTATATAAATTCTGAGAAGATGGCTGTATGTTTGGTTATAAATCCTTACTAAAGAATTTAACCCAAGTCAATCAAATCTATAATTTGAATCCAGTTAAGTCACTTAATATTGAAACCAAATTATCTCATGTCTGGACTACAACCTTATAGCCAATTATAAAGCTTCCTCTTTAGAAGTCAGTTCTTATGTGGTGCCTAACTTCATAGACTCATAGATTTTAAGGTCAGAAGGGACCATTATGATCATCTAGTCTGACCTCCTGCACAATGCAGGCCACAGAATCTTACCCACCCACTCCTCTTTCAAACCTATGTCTGAGCTATTGAAGTCCTCAAATCATGGTTTAAAGACTTCAAGATGCAGAGAATCCTCCAGCAAGTGACCCGTGCCCCACGCTGCAAAGGAAGGCAAAAAAACCCCAGGGCCTCTGCCAGTCTGCCTTGGAGGAAAATTCCTTCCCGGCCCCAAATATGGCAATCAGCTACCCTGAGCATGTGGGCAAGACTCACCAGCCAGACACCTAGGAAAGAATTCTCTGTAGTAACTCAGATCCCACCCCATCTAACATCCCATCACAGGCCATTGGGTATATTTACTGCTAATAGTCAAACACCAATTAATAGACAAAATTAGGCTATCCCATTATACCATCCCCTCCAGAAACTTATCAAGCTTAGTCTTGAAGCCAGATATGACTTTTGCCCCCACTACTCCCCTTGGAAGGCTGTTCCAGAACTTCACTCCTCTGATGGTTAGAAACCTTCATCTAATTTCAAGTCTAAACTTTCTGATGGCCAGTTTATATCCACTTGCTCCTGTGTCCACATTGGTACTGAACTTAAATAATTCCTCTCCCTCCCTGGTATTTATCCTCCAATATATTTACAGAGAGCAATCATATCTCCCCATAGCCTTCTTTTGGTTAGGCTAAACAAGCCAAGCTCTTTGAGTCTCCTTTCATAAGGCAGATTTTCCATTCCTTGAATCATCCTAGTAGCCCTTCTCTGAACCTGTTCCAGTTTGAATTCATCCTTTTTAAACATGGGAGACCAGAACTGCACACAGTATTCCAGATGAGGTCTCACCAGTGCCTTGTATAATGGTACTAACACCTCCTTATCTCTACTGGAAATACCTCGCCTGAAGCATCCCAAGATCGCATTAGCTTTTTTCACAGTCATATCACATTGGTGGCTCATAGTCACCCTGTGATCAACCAATACTCCAAAGTCCTTTTCCTCCTCTGTTATTTCCAACTGATCTGTCCCCAGCTTATAACAATAATTCTTGTTATTAATCCCTAAATGCATGACCTTGCACCTTTCACTATTAAATTTCATCCTATTACTATTACTCCAGTTTACAAGGTCATCCGGATCTTTCTCTATGATATCCCGATCCTTCTCTGTATTGGCAATACCTCCCAGCTTTGTGTCATCCACAAACTTTATTAGCACATTCCCACTTTTTGTGTCAAGGACAGTAATAAAAAGATTAAATAAGATTGGTTCCAAAACCGATCCCTGAGGAACTCCACTAGTAACCTCCTTCCAGCCTGACAGTTCACCTTGCAGTAGGACCTGTTGTGTCTCCCCTTTCAATCCACCTTTCAATTTTCATATTGATCCTCATCTTTTCCAATTTAACTAATAATTCCCCATGTGGAAATGTATCAAATGCCTTACTGAAATGGAGGTAAATTAGATCCACTGCATTTCCTTTGTCTAGAAAATCTGTTACCTTCTCAAAGAAGGAGATCAGGTTGGTTTGGCATGATCTACCTTTTGTTAAACCCTGTTGTATTTTGTCCCGATTACCATTGACCTCAATGTTCTTACTTACTTTCTCCTTCAGATTTTTTTCCAAGACCTTGCATACTACAGGATAACTAACAGGCCTGTAGTTGCCCGGATCATGTTTTTCACCTTTCTTAAAGATAGGAACTATGTTAGAAATTCTCTTTTCATAAGGTACAACCCTGGAATTTACAGATTTATTAAAAATTCTTGTTAATGGGCTTGCAATTTCATGTGCCAGTTCCTTTAATATTCTTGGATAAAGATTATCTAGGCCCCCTGATTTAGTCCCATTAAGCTGGTCGAGTTTGGCTTCTACCTCGGATGTAGTAATATCTACCTCCATATCCTCATTCCCATTTATTATCCTACCATTATCCCTAAGATCCTCACTAGCCTCATTAAAGACTGAGAGAAAGTATTTGTTTAGATATTGGGCCATGCCTAGATTATCCTGAACCTCCACTCCATCCTCAGTGTTTGGTGGTCCCACTTCTTCTTTCTTTGTTTTCTTCTTATTTGTATGGCTATAGAACCTTTTACTATTGGTTTTAATTCCCTTTGCAAGGTCCAACTCGACATGGCTTTTGGCCTTTCTCACTTTATCCCTACATGTTTGGACCTCAATAAGGTAGCTTTCCTTGCTGATCACTCCCATCTTCCACTCCTTGTAGGATTTCTGCTTTTTCTTAATCACGTCTCTGAGATGCTTGCTCATCCAGCTTGGTCTACAAGTCCTGCCTATGAATTTTTTCCCCCTTTCTTGGAATGCAGGCTTCTGATAGTTCCTGCAACTTTGACTTGAAGTAATTCCAGGCCTCCTCCACCTTTGGATCCACAAGTTCTTCAGTCCAATCCCCCTCCCTAACTAATTTCCTTAATTTTTAAAAGTTAGCCCTTTTGAAATCAAAAACCCTAGTCACTGATCTATTTTTGTTTATCCTTACATTTAGTTTAAACTGAGTTAGCTCATGATTGCTCGAACCAAGATTGTCCCCTACTACCATTTCTTCTAAGAAGTTCTCACTACTCACCAAAACCAAATTGAAAATGGCATCCCCTCATGTTGATGCAGCAACTACTTGGTGAAGGAATCCATCAGCTATCGCATCTAGGAAAATCTGAGCCCTATAATTATTACTAGCACTTGTCCTCCAGTCTATATCTGGGAAGTTAAAGTCTCCGATGTTTCTTCCTTCACCCCCACAGAGATATTATAATACAGACCTTAACAGAACACTCTCGATAAGCAGGTTTGACAGCTTATTTACCTCTCAGGACTTTAAGACATGGAGCACACTTTAATAACTACATCTATGAAATAGTATTCACATCTGTTTAAATCTGGGGAAGAGTTCTTTGAGGCACCATCCTTGTGTGGGATTTCTGGGTGCTGCTACAACCCTGATTGAGCTCCTGGACACTAACCAAGCTACTGCACTGGACCAATTATTGACTCACAGGCTCTTGGCTTGCTGGGTTTGGGCAGAGTATGGGCACCTTCTCTGCGGCTCTGGGCCTCTAGGCACATTCTCCAGGTGCAGACCCCATGTCTGATACCTCTCTTGGCAATGGGGACCCCACAGTTCAACTGTCTAGACCCTGAAACTAACGCTAACTCTCCCAAATCTCCCCCATAGCTATTGCATATTCTCAGAGTTCCACCAAACCATGAAACCTCTCATTTACTGTTTCCCCTTGGAAACCAGGGTGGGGGGAGAAGATAGTGTGAGCAGATAGCACACAGATTGCAGAGGGATTTCTAAACACACATTTTTCTGTTAGCAGCACAAGATATATACAGATCTATGAAAAACAACAAAACTCTGCACAACAATCCCTGCCTTAGTTTCCTCACCCCTCCAAGTATCCTTGGGGATTTGGTCAGTGTTTTTTCACAGGGTCTAAGATTCCTCTTCTCCTGTCCAGCCTTGTCAGCTTCTGACACTGGTCTGCTCCCCTCTCTCTAAGGGCTGGTGGGAGAGCCTTCCATTCATAATGTCCTCGTCCATCCCATCTCCACCCCCTACCTCCTGTTAGGTATTCTCATCAGTGAATTCAGGTCCCTCTCAGGTGACCTCTTGCATAGTAACACCTTCACCTAGTCAGACTGATTGCCCAGGACAGAAGTTAGCTTGTTTTAGGATACTTGCTTTTGAATAGGGGACCCTCCAGGCTAACAATCATTGATTGCTCTTCATTGTTAGCCTTCTAGGAGGGTCTGTAGTCCCACATAAACTATTCCTCTCACAGCTGTGTGTGCTGACTGCTGCTGTCTCCATAACACCAGGGAGAGATCTTACCCTGCTGCGGGTGCTGGGGATGGGCTTCCACAGAGTAGAGACGCTCCCATCCTTCATGAATCAGCATAGGAGAGGGTTTATTCTTAGAGAAATGGAAAGGGATTGTCAAATTTAATCACTTAAATGATGTTCACATTTGACATTTGGAGGACTAATTAGCACTTGGGCACAAATGTGCTATTTATTGCGATGATCTGGGAGGGTCTCTGACAAGACTTGGATGTTTTATGAAGGTGTCCACATTTGAAAATTGGGCCCACAATTAAAGAAAAATGTTGATGTGTATTAGATTGACCCTGATATGTAAAAGTAAATATTTACACAATTAGATTAATTGGATTTGAGGCGAGAAGGGACCATCAGATCATCTAGGGTGACCTTCTGTACATCACATGCCACTAAATTTCACTCTACATTAAACCGAAACTCAATAGCTGCACAAATGAGAACAAACATTTTGGGATATGTTGCATTAATACATTCTATTAATCAAAGGCATGTCTGGATTCAACTTCATTTTTTTAATGCTTTATTTGTATAAATTTCTAATAAAATCTGGATTTATACAACAATCAGACTCAGGCGTGGCCACTGTTAAAGACAATGACTGTCAGATATTCTGGACAGATGAACTGACTTCTGACTCGCAGGGCAGTGAAACCTGAAATAAGTACAGGGAAGGAGCTGAAATGTCCTCTTCTATCCAGTTCCATAGAGAGACTTGGGATGGTGAGTGACAGCACTGGATAAGATGAAAGACTTGATTCATTCTAAGTCTGGCTATTGTGTTCACTGTATAGTTTAAAACATTTGTGTGTGTGTGTGTGCGCGCGCGTGCGCGTAATATTCAGAAGGGGAAAGAGGATAATTTTGTGGCAGGAGACCTAGATTTAATGGCTCTACCTCTGCCGCAGACTTCCACTATGAGCTCGTGCAAATTAATCACTCTGTGCCTCAAAAAAAATAGGAGTACTTGTGGCACCTTAGAGACTAACAAATTTATTTGAGCATAAGCTTTCGTGGGCTAAAACCCATTGCATCCAATGAAGTGGGTTTTAGCCCATGAGAGCTTATGCTCAAATAAATTTGTTAGTCTTTAAGATGCCACAAATACTCCTGTTCTTTTTGCAGATACAGATAACACGGCTGCTACTCTGAAATCTGTGCCTCAATTTCTCATCTGTAAAATGAGGCTAACGCTTCCTTGACTTACCTCCAGTAATGTTTGTTGAGATACTGTGGTAATAAGTACCTAGATAGATAGTTTTATGTAAGTATGGGATTTTTAAGGCTTCAGAATGATATCAAATCTGTTGCACAGGATTTTAAAATGTAAACCATGTCAAATGGTTTAAAAAAGCTTACAACTATAATATGCATTTCTGAACACTTTGGTCATGAAATACTAGCATCTATGGATGCCTGTTAAATCAAGCAACAGTTCAGAGAATGACAATTATGTGACCTGCTGCCAAGCAAGCTTCTAACATATGTGCTGACAGACACTGTTGACTGATGTAATGTTTTGAAAAAAAGGTTTTGACTGGGAATATTAAGAATGAGGAAAATATTTCTGTGAGCTATTTAACTTTTCAGGTCAATAATTGAGTGATAGTTATAACACTGAGGCTAATAGCATAAAAGAAGTCATAAGTCAAATAAAATGCAGCACAGCCAGTCATCTAAAAACAAGGCAAAGGAGACAAGACAGATAAAGTCACTGACCAAAGTTTTCAAAAGTGGGCATGCCTCAATTTTTGCCTCAATTTTGCCTCAATTTCCTTGACTTTCATGAAAATATTAGAATTTTTGGTAGTTTGAAATGACAGATGGAAAATTTCCCTTGAATTGTTGTGCAATAATTGTCACCAGTTTAGCTAAATGCTATCCAAGTCTTTTGCTATAAACATGCCATTTTGTTCTGAATACAGTTTTCAAACATGATGTTTTATCTTATCTAAGCACTATGAAAAGGCTGTAGACTGTTTTTGGTATTTAGCTGCCTAAAAAGAATATTGAACGGAGACAGTAAGTATCAAGTTGGTATATCACCAAAAGGACAACAGTGGCATAAAGCTAGGATCACAGTATTTGCATCCAAAAGGGAAAATTATAATGCACTGTAAATGGTAAACTGTACACAGACATTTTTGTAAATAACAATGGAGTAATCTGGCTCATGCTGGAGTGGGAGTTTTGCCACTGATTTGAATGGGATCAGAACTGAGCCAAAGAGTTTCGCAACATCAGAAAATATGTGATTCAGAAGATTTCCACAGACAATCTTACTGTGTTAAGATTGCTCAGAGGATATTTGAATGCTTTGAAAAATAAGTGTAATAAACTGGGATTACTTAAAAATACTGAATTGTTTTAAAAGCACAGATTTATGGCCAAAATTAAGGCTGGATGAACTTGTTTTTATTTAATGCCATGGCCCCTTTAATATCAGGTGTTCATAGGTTGAATCAGCTCGAGTATTATTGGGTTTGGATTGTGCTTAGCAGAGACTGGGGTAAAGAAGCAGAAGAAAGAATGGGTAAAACATGAGAGTAGATGAAAGTGAAACAGACTACGTAAAAAGGAATAGAAAAGGGGAAAGAACAACTCTGTGGGAAAAACATCTGTGTTATAGGCATAACTGGCAGTGCTGCCTACAGGTAAGGTTGCTCAACACTTCCCATTATTTTGTTAGTCTCTAAGGTGCCACAAGTACTCCTGTTCTTTTTACAGATATAGACTAACACGGCTGCTACCCTGAAACTTCCCATTATAAGACCCTGTTTTCAGTTGCTTTGCCAGAGTTTAACTATTTGGGTCAAAAATTTCCATCCTGGGTGTCTGTCTCAGGCTGACTTATTTATTTATTTTAAGCTTGAGATAATATAGCTTGACCATTTCTCAGATTGGGGGGAAAACAAAAAAACCAAACATTTCTTTGCTCATGTTAAAAAATGCTTAAAACTATTTTTCTGAGAAGCTGTAACACTTCCATGCTTCGGAGACAGGGGCGGCTCTAGGTATTTTGCCGCCCCAAGCACGGCAGGCAGGCTGCCTTCGACGGCTTGCCTGCGGGAGGTCCTTGGTCCCGCAGATTCGGCAGCTTGCCTGAGGGAAGTCCCTGGTCCCGCGGATTTGGTGGCACACCTGCGGGAGGTCCACCGAAGCTGTGGGACCAGCGAACCCTCCGCAGGCATGCCGCTGAAGGCAACCTGCCTGCCGCCCTCGCAGGGACTGGCAGAGCCCCCCCCCCATGGCTTGCTGCCCCAGGCACACGCTTGGTGTGCTGGTGCCTGGAGCCACCCCTGTTTGGAGAAATTTAGCAGGGTGTCATCAAGATGTCAGGGTTGTGCATTTTGCCATCCCTGTGATAATTCACTCAAATTTGGCTAACTTGTTAACCTTCACAAAAATCTGTTTGCACATACTAGTCAGAAACCTATGAATTTTTACAGCTAAATTCTCTGAAGTTTCTGTCAGAACTAGGAATGCTCCAGCCCCTCTCAGCTTTTACATGTTGTTCATGTGTACTCTGGTCAATCCCCATAGAAGTACTAAGCACGCTTCATTCTGGGACTGCAGGGGCTGAGTAGGCTTTTCCTTGCAATTGCAGCTTCTGAGCAGGTGTTGCACGAGGGACAAGAATTGAGAGCAGGGAGCCTGTATCTCCTTTTTTCTCAATGCTCCCACTGCTGGCACCCCAGCAGCGAAGAGAAAGAGGAAGTAGCCACACTGGAATGAATAAAGATAAGGAAGTATAGGGTATATGGGAGAGGGAGGGTGTTGCAGAACCCACTTCAGAGAGATAGGAAAACAGGAGCCAGGGGCTGGGAGTCGGAGGAGAAGACAGAAGCGAGTCAGGGTGGATAGGAGCAGATGGGTCTGGGGTTATATAATTTCAGAGAGGGATGGGGCAGAAACTGGAGGGAGGGAGAAAGCAGTGGGGTGGAGGGTGATAGGAGCTAGGGGATGTGCAGTGGATAGAAGAAGAAAGCGGGGGATGGGCAGGAGTCCTGGTGGATGTTGGAGAGGAACTGATGGGAAGGGAGCAGCAGCTAGGGAAGGGGTGGGGATTAGATAGGAATAGAAGGGTCTATAACCACTAGGGCATAATCCACTACAGAAGATGGAATTCAACCCACGAGTCCTCAGTCTAGACAGTCCAAAGCTGTCCTCAAATCGCTGTGAAACCTACTGGCAAAATGTGCCTTATCGTTGGACCACAGAAGATGTAGAAGATAATAGTCTTTTTTATTAACAGTTATTCTGACGTCCTTCTGTGAGGTCAACAGGTGGAAAAGTCTGTGGCAGAGGTTTGCGAAGCACTAAGATATTATGGTCAAAGCACTTCATAAAATCCCAGAGGGAAATCCATTTTGCATTCAGTATGGATAGTGTGCCTTAAATAGGGCCTGGAGTCACACATTGAAAGTGGAGGTTAAAAAGAAATATTGAATAATCACCCATATACTGAATGAGGCAGAGGTGCTCTAGAAGAAATATTCTGAGATAACCGAATTAAAGACTATCATAATGCATATACACCAGGGGGATGGATTAAATTGCACTTACAGACACAAAACAATATATTTATTTGTAATATATAGAACAAATAAAATTAAAAGAACATTTAGGTTGTTAGGTCAAGTGCTCAAAAGTTATTAAATGCGGGACCTATAGTTACCTGTACAATCTTAATCTTGCCTACTTGTGCTTCCAACCTGCTCATTGAATGAACCATGGGTCCTGTGTCAAAAACAGTGTGTAGTCATGTAATGAAATATTATAATCTATATGCAAAAGAGAGCATTTTGACTCTGTGATCAGAGAGGAAAAGACAGACCTTAGAGACATTATACAGGAAAATTTGCTGAGATTTAGATACAGCCTGGATGTGATTTACATGTGGATCTTACCTGTAAGATTGTTCTCCATATTAGGAGAAATCCTAGACAACCTGTGTTGATCAGTTTCCAGTTTTCAAAACCCCATAATTATTCTGGCAATGCCTAACACCCTAAATGCTGGTGTTGCCCATCCAGCCCCCCATGTCAATTTAAGTTAAAACTGCAATATGGCTCACTGCCTACAGCTGCTAAAACACTGCTCCAGTGTTTTGCACACAGAGCTGGCTGCAAAAATAAAGTGACTGGTCACACATTCCTAACCTTTCCCATTTCCCCTACCTCGCTGTTTTGTATGTTTTCTCTATTTCCCTGTTTTCTTTTCCCTGGATTCTTTTCATAAAGAGAACAGAGACTGGTCAATGATAAGATGAATTTATGAAAAGATGGTCTTGCTCAAGAAATCTGATTAACTTCTTTGGGTGAGTGATAATGAGAGCTGACAGGACAGAGGGAAGAGATATAATCTACTTGGACATCAAGAAGTCTTTTCATACAGCGCTACATAAAAAGGGAGTATATGATGCTAGTTATTGATGGTGAAATGTTCATTTGGATAAAAATTAGCTTAGTGACCAAGATCAGAGGATAGTGGTAAAATGAATACAGACTGAGGAAGATAGAAGTGTCAAGCGGAGATCTTCCGGGATTGGTATGAGGGCCATCTTTAAAGGCATTATGCTGTGATTGGTCAAAGGCTGAAAAGACCCTAATCAGTAAAAGGATAGTGAGAGGGAGTGCGAAATGAATTTAAAGCCATCAGCTAAATGTCTGGTGTAGCAGTTACAGAAACAAAGAGAATAAAAAAGACTATTCAGAAAATAAATGAGCACAAAGATAATAATAACTACTCGTCACTTATAGTACATGTCACCCATTCACACCAAGCACTTTACAAAGGAGCAGAGGTATTGTTGCCCCCCTTATAAAGATAAGGAAGCTGAGACACAAAGGCATGCAGAGAACTTGCAAAGGCTCTTCTTCTTTGGGCTGCCAACTGGAGGATTTGTCTGGCCAGTTTTGGGGGTTCAAACAGAGGAAGTGTCAAAGTAGTTTGAAGCCATTCATGCCTTCTGAAAATGTAATCATAGTTCATGAGGTGCACGGCATGCGGGTGGATACTCAGGCCTCCCCTGGGGGCTGGCCAGTTCAAAACTCCATTGTGATTCTGACAGTGCTATTTTTCCAGTCCCTAAATACGTCTCATTTTCCAAGTACCCCCAGGTTCTTACAGTAACCTTCTCAGGGAACCTTCTGTGAACTATGGGAACAGCACACAGACCTCATCTGCACCTGGAGAAAACGCAATTCCTCACCTATGCAGGGGTAGGAAGGAATAAGCCCTGCCCTATGACTTTTATAAGTGGTATTTATGCACCTTCTCTTTTAGGAAACATTTTGATATTTAGTTCTCTGAGCTAATAAAAGTGGTGTTCCCCAGGGGTCTGTACTGGGTTCAGTCCCATTTAATATATTCATAAATGATCTGGAAAAACGGATAAACAGTGAAGTGGCAAAATTTGCAGATGATACAAAACTACTCAAGATAGTTAAGTCCCAGGCAGACTGCAAAGAGCTACAAAAGGATCTCTCAAGACTGGGTGACGGGGCAACAACATGGCAGATGAAATTCGGTGTTGATAAATACATAATCCCAAATATACATATATAATGATGCGGTCTAAATTAGTTGTAACCACTCACAAAAGAGATCTTGGAGTCATTGTGGCTAGTTCTCTGAAAACATCCACTCAATGTGCGGTGACAGTCCAAAAATCCAAAAGTATGTTGGGAATCATTAAGAAAGGGAGAGATAAGATGACAGAAAATATCATATTGCCTCTGTATAAATCCATGGTACACCCACATCTTGAATACTGCATGCGGATGTGGTTGCCCCATCTCAAAAAAAGATATAGTAGAATTGGAAACGGTTCAGAAAAAGGGCAACAAAAATTATTAGGGCTATGGAACAGCTTCCATCTGAGGACAGATTAATAAGACTGGGACTTTTCATCTTGGGAAAGAGACAACTAAGGGGAGAATATGATCGAGATATATAAAATCATGACTGGTGTGGAGAAAGTAAATAAGGAAGTGTTATATACTCCTCACAACACAAGAACTAGGGGTCATCGAATGAAATTAATAGACAGCAGACTTAAAACAAATAAAGTTTTTTTTCACACAACACACAGTCAACCTGTGGAACTCCTTGCCAAAGGATGTTGTGAAGGCCAAGAATATAACAGGGTTAAAAAAAGAACTAGATAAATTCATGGAGAATAGGTCTATCAATGGCTATTAGCCAAGATGGTCAGGCATCGTGTCCCTAGCCTCTGTTTGCCAGAAGCTGGGAATGGGCGACAGGGGATGGCTCACTTGATGATTACCTGTTCTGTTCATTCCCTGTTGGTCACTATCAGAAGACAGGATACTGAGCTGATAGACCTTTGTCCATTGTTATGTTCTAATAGACAAATTAAGAAGGACAATATGTATATTTGCCACTTACTGACATATTTTTTAAAATTGATAAACTGTCCTTCCAAGCAACTTTTGCCCTCAGAGTTATTGGGAAAGGTGAATTGAGGCAGTCATGGCTCTGAGAACAAGAGAGGTCCTGCTTACTTTGTTTTGGGAATGCTAACTCAGAAAAGCTACCAGCAGACCATTTCCCCATGTCCCTGTGGCCACACACAAATTGTCTGTTCCATGTGTCTGATGGTTCACTTGATAAATTTGCTCTTGAAATATTCAAAAGAGACTGATATTATCTGCCACCACATTCTTGATAAACTACCAGCTAGGCCTTGTGCACACCAGAAAGTTATACAAACTAACTAGACTGGTTTAGTTAAAATAGTACAATCTCACTAACAGTGGACACGGTTACATTGATATCATGGTTCTTCACATTGGCATAGTAAGCAAAGTAACCATGACAAGACAGCCATTTAGCACCACACTTGACAGGATTAGAACCCAGGCCTTTTGACCTTGTACTTTATGCATTGGACCATGCCAAATGCTCCAATTAGAAGAAATATTGGTTATTATAGAGGGATGTATGTTAGGTTGCTTTATACTTTCCATTTAACAGGATTCTGGCAGCTTTGAGAAGTTCTCAGGTCTCCATTGTGTGCAGCAGGCTTTTGATATTCAGCAAGAGAAATCCTGTTGGCCTACAGAAGTGACTTTTCTTTGTCCCAGAAAATTCCATCCAGGAGATAATGTTGAAAAATTCCATTTCCCTTATCACTCTTGTGTTCCTCAGAAAAATGTTGGCAGCCTGCTCAAATCCCTGCACATTCTGAGGCCAGGCTTATATATCTGCAGCAGTGCCGCCATCATCACACACTGCATAAGGACATGAGGGATCAGCCAAAGAGGAAGGGAGGAGAGAGTAAAAATAGCTGAATTCTCTCCCTTTGGTAAAGCCCTGAAACCATCCCAATGCCCCAGAGGCACATTTCCTCCTTTCTCCAAGGGTCCACAAGGCACTTCCCCAACTCCTAGTTGAGGGAAGAATGAGACACTCTGGAGTCCTCCACTAACTCCTCCACACCCAGAAGTTGACCTGGGGCCAATCCTACATCTGGGGACAACAAATGGAGCAGGAGCTTTCTTATCTCTCGAGACAGAATGGAGATAGAGTGACAGACTGGACTAGGCTTCCCCCAACCACTTTCTGTGTCTAGCAACTCACCTCCCTATAGTAAATCTGGTGTTTTCTAATTTGCAAGCGCTTGACTTTGTAACCTAAATAGCATTATTTTTAATGTCATTTTTTGTGTTTAATATATAGAAAAGTGCTACCTACTAAGACTAAACATGGGATGTTGTTTGCAGGGTGCGTTACCATAATACAGGAAATAGTAAAGAATCAGAAAAGATACAGAAGATGGCTGCTAGTAAGAGAGAGTCCATGGGCTATATTGCTATGGTGACACATTAAAATCTCTAGTATTAATTTGAAAAGAAGCAATTAAGAAGGGATATAGTGGAGGCACAGATAATTCTGTGAGGGATAGAGGAAGTGGATGCCATAAAGCTGTTGGAAAGGTGGCAAATTCAAAAACAAGAAAGCATGAATTATATTAAAAGAGGACTAGACATTTTATTACAGGTAATTAATATGCAGAGTGGTTTAAAGCTGAATCCACTGGAGTTATTCTGGATGTATCATAATTGAAGCACAATCAGAATCTGATCCACAGAGATTTAGACGTCTTTTTTTCCTTCTCTGATGGACCTGCCTCAGCAGGGATGGCTTTGTATGCTATCAGGGGTATTAATTATTAAATAGCAAAATCTGGCATACGTTATGCAAACAAATCATTCCTGCTTGAAGTGTCATAAGTGACAAATAACCCCAATCAGCAATTCAGATCTGTAGCAGAGTAGAAAAGCATTTAATGTGAATATAAAACTACATTGTTTTTGTAGAAAACTGACAAGTTTTAACCAATATCCATGGCTAAATTATACAAATTAATGCTGCACTAGGAAAAGGCAAATTATAAACTAGTCTTCTGACAGGATGATTCCTGTTCCTTTACCAGAGTAGCTACACAATGAATAATACCATTCATCTGAATGAGAAAGAAAACCTGCAGTGAAAATACGTGGCTAAATATGGCAACTTGTTAGACTAGATAAAATAATTTTGCTGTCAAGGCTAAGAAACTTAATAAAATAGCATGGCATTCAGATACATAACTGAACAAAAAACACTTAGCAATTTGTTTCAATTTATCTGAAATTCTAAAAAGATTCCCCACTATACCACCCCCCAAAACAGAAATGGTCACAAGTTTACCTGAGGTTTTATATAAGAGGAGTGGTGGCATTAAGCTGCAGAAAAAAATCAAAACAAAAAAAGCTACTGTCTCTGGGATAGTTGGGAAGGTTGAAAGTTTTTCTTTCAAAGATGAGTACTAAAGATAATAAGGTAATGTTAGTAATTATGAAAAAAGCTACAGGGGCATCTGCATTCACATGACTGTATTCACATTTCTTGTCTGGTAAAACCTTTTAGCCTGAGTAATTTTGACTGGTGCTTTAAATCAAAGATTTATATTGTATAGCTTTCTGATCATGAGGATGGTATTTGTGGGCATATGTATGGACATACAGGCCCCAATCCTGTGAAGATTTAAATACTGAGTAATCCTATTGACTTCAGGGAAACTACTTAGTGAGTATAATTAAACACATGGTTAAGTCTTTGCAAGGCTAGGGCCATAATGTTATAAATGAGAATAAGAGGGAGAGAAAATATATGTTGGCTTGGAGTGATAGAAAAGTTTTGTCCTAAATTTTGAGAAGTGTTCACTACGTTTCGGGTGCCTCGCTTGCAGACTTGAAGGTCTGATATTCAAAGATGCTCAGCACAAACAATGGAATAACTGTCTGACTCATGAGTGGCAAAGCCAGGAGTGAGCTCTGCAGCTCTTGCAAAAGTTAAACACTAGAGCCTCAGTGCCACACTATTAGGAATTTTGATTGCATCACTTGTGTTACAGAACATGGCCTTAAAATATATGAAGGAGTTTCAAAAAATTTTCTCGGAAACTAAATTTTCATCTCTCCACCATGTGCTTTAGTTGCCATGAATCTAACTGTACAGGTCTTGAAGGAAATAACTAAAAATGTTACAAATCTAAAAAAAAAAAATCTAAAATACCTTTTATAAGATATATAATAACATGTAATGTCATGATATTAAAGTCCAGTATTAACCAAATTGTTATCAGGCAGAGTATATTAGTCCCAGGAGTTCTCCCCACAATTCACCAGAATCTAGACATCAGCTTGTGTCTTGTTTAAGACAATAAAGCTGCAATGTCAGGTGTGGTACAAGTCTGCTCTAAGCCACATCCTACCAAGTTTGAGATATCCTCTAACAGGTGCATTTTGGGAAGGTCCACCTTTCTCCCAACCCCGGTCAAAATAACCCAGAGAGGGAAACATTTCTTTCTGGATTCAAGGTGGAAATCTACAGATATCTGGGCATGCTAGTAAGGATGAAACCTGAAATGTTAGAGACCTTAATGTCTGCTGAACAACCTGTTTCTTTGAATAACAACCTAGTTGTCAATCAGGGGGTGGTTGAGGGGAAAAAATATTTTCTGGTTGATAGTAGAGGCAGTATACATCCACTGCCTGATTGGCAGCTGGGGTGTTGTTCAAAGAAACAGATTATTCTGCATACATTAGGGCAGAGGTTCTCAAACTTTGGTCCATGGGCCATTCAGGTGGTCCATGAATAGTTTCTTCTAAGATGTGCACCTGGATGGCCACACACGAGACAATGAAGGGTCACCCACCTAATTAGTGGAGCTGCACAGGCATGGCTTCACTAATTAGGTGCCTGGACCCTGGAAAAGATGCACATGTAAGGTGAGGTGGTGGCCTTGGGGGGAATAGAGCACAGGTGGGAGGGGGCAGTGGGTTTCGAAGAGAGGGTGGGATGAATTTGGGACTTGCAGGGCTGCGGCAGCCAGAGAAAGAGGAGACTTTCACCAGCTCCAGGGCTGCTGGGGAGAGATGGCCCTTCTTCCCAGCCCCAACTCGGGGACTGCCGCGGCAGGGGAAAGAGGGCACATCCAACGCATTAGGTAAGACTACTGATATGAAAATGTGAGTTGTGTGCTTTTATTTGTAGAACAAAACACTTTAATTACACTGGTCTACAATTTTTGAGAAGTCGTCTGCTTCAGAGATAAAATGTGATATTTATTATGTATTTTGATGTGCTGAATTCAAATACGACAATTAAAACAACTGATTGGCTACTGTTTCTAAGATATTTAAGTTTTTACATTTTATGTCTATGTATATTGTGTAGATGATAGAGTTTTAATCATAAATTGTAAACCTAGGTCTTTTCATGTGTTTATGGTTGCTTTACATGATAATATTTCACCTGTCCTGTTTATGTAACACTTTAAAAATCAACAAAAGGGTTATATAAATAAAATTTATTATGAAACAAAAGGCAAAAAACTATTATGTACATAGTTTAGTCCTATTCAGTGTCTACTCAGCGCTTCTTGGCTTGTCTCTTGTATTCATTAAATGGAGCATCTCTTGTCACTGTCCAGCAATAGTCTGCAAGCATTGATGGGCTCCATTTGCCCTGATAGCCTGCCAGGAGATTCCACTGCTGTAGTCTGGAGCCCAACAGCTCTGCCTTACTCTTGGGTAGTTCCAAATCCCTGACAAGGTCATTCAGTTCACCTTGTGTTAAGAGGTGTGGTTTAGAGTAGGAGGAGGATGGGAGAAAATGTGGGTCCTGTGACATTGATGGTTCAGGACCAGAAGTTTCATCCTCTTCCTCTTCCTCGTCTGACTCAAGCGAGAATGATTCTGGTGCATCAGGAACCGGCAGTCCTTCTCCGTGGGGTACTGGGCGTATAGCTGATGGAATGTTTGGATAATGCACAGCCCACTTTTTCTTCTTTGACACACATTTCCCAACTGGAGGCACCATGGAGAAGTAACGATTGCTGGTATGATCTGTTGGCTCTCTCCAAATCATTGGCACTGCAAAAGGCATAGATTTCCTTTTCCAGTTCAACCACTGGCGAAGATTTGTTGCACAAGTGTTGCAGCATATGTGTGGGGCCCGCCCACCTCTTGTCCTGATCTCCAACTTTGCAGCCAAAAGAAAGGTGATAGGCTTTCTTAACCATAGTGGTTATACTGCGCTTTTGTGATGCAAAAGTCACTTCACCACAAACATAGCAGAAGTTATCTGCACTGTTCACACAAGTACAAGGCATCTCTGCTCACTTTGGCTAAACAGAAATGTATCCCTTTGCAAAATCAAACACTGACAAATAAGAGAGCATGACACTGTATGATTTCTAGAGCTGATATAGGGCAATTTGTTCAGCAGAGTGATGTAAGCTTCGTTATGATTGCATCATCCATGATTTCTAGGAATAACATGATGCAATTCATATCATATATGATGCAATACAAGCGTCAGATTGCATCATTCATTGTTTTGCCTAAAAAGCAAGTACTGTCCAAACCCAGTCAGAGATTTATTCATAAATCCAGTCAAAGATGTATTTTAGTCATTATGGTTTAAATTGAGACCTCTTCCCTTTATAACTCACTTATACTCCGCCATTCCCAAGTCAAGGGTCGTATATACTGACCCAATAGCATATCTTGAAAACTAGAGCCAATCAACAATTTTAAGCATCATTTTTGTTCTCAGTGACCCAGAATTAGTAAAGTTGGACTACATTTATTTCAGAAGCATTTTGGCTGTAGAGCAGTGTTATTATTTAGGTTATATATATATATATATATATATATATATATATATATATATATATATATATAGTGTTTTTATCCAAAGCACTTTAAATCATAGAATATCAGGGTTGGAAGGAACCTCAGGAGGTCATCTAGTCCAACCCCCTGCTCAAAGCAGGACCAATCCCCAGACAGATTTTTGCCTCAGATCTCTAAATAGCCCTCTCAAGGACTGAACTCACAATCCTGGGTTTAGCAGGGCAATACGCAAACCACTGAGCTATCTCTCCCCCCGTAAAAACAACATTTTGAAAGATCATTAAGTGGTCCACCGAGAGCTTCAGCAATTTTCAAGTGATCCACGAAAATAAAAAAGTCTCTATCATTTCAGGTTTGATACTTGAGGGTGTAGATCGTGCATAGAGCATTATCAAAAACTTTAACTGAGAGATTTGCATGCAGAATGGTGGCACAGAACCATAGTTTCAAAGATCTGTTATTCTCATGAAAGCATTAGTTCAAAAAGGATGCTAGCAAGGGTAGAGCTTATTGAAACTGCCTTACCATCAACCAGCTGTTTGTTTATTTCCATTAGCTATACACATTAGAATACAGAAAGAAGCTACTGGACATGTATATGGCAGGGAAAGGGGAGGTTAAGAACGTATGTGTACATTATATTTTACATTCTGTGTTACAAAAAGGGTTTGTGTTCTTGTATTTCTGATTCACTAGTAATTGTGATGATTTACTGCATGTCCATATCTACAAACACCATTTTTTCTGAGTGTCAGTTTGGTTGTAAGAGTGTACTGTGCTTCCACTGTTTTCATTTCACCTCCATCTTGGACTGAAATTGGCAGAAGGTGAACAATACAGAGCAATCAAGGGTCATTAAACTAAACTATCTCCTATTCAAATGCAAGCACTCTTGTACAAGGAGTTAGCTAGCATCCAAAGAAACCTGTCCTTTCAAGTGAGCTAGGAACCAAACAATGGATCACTTGACAGGCAGCTGAAGTGACCCAGGGTGGCAAGGGAGACTGCAACTTTATAAAAGGGAGGCTCTCTCCCTGGCCATCTTGAGAGAGGGGAAGAAACCAGAACCCGATGGCTAAGTAGGAGGAGAGGGATGCAGGAAGACATGGGACTCCTGAAAGGACTGATGTTAAATCAAAGAGTTCTCAGAGTAGTAGTTAAACTAAGGGAGAGATTTGTGTGCAGATTTTATTGTTTTTCTATAGATCTATATATGTATTTTTTGTGCGTGTCTTTAGAAATCCCTTTCCAAAGTCTTACTTGCTTACACTGTGATGTAGCCCATGAATCAGGAAACTTTGTGAAACTCAGAGCATGTAAGGGGAGGCTTGGGAAAGCCAGCACTAGGTTCAGGGCTTAGACAGTTGGACTGTGAGATCCCCACTTCTAAAAGGGGCATCAGATATGGGGTCTGCACCTGGAGTGTGTGCCTTGAAGCCCAGAGTCAGAGACAGTGCCTAAACTCTGGGCAGCCCCAGCAAACCAAGAGCATGTGGGACCCAAGGATTGGCCCAGTACAGGAACTTGGTGAGTGACAATCAGGGAGAGTTCATCAGGGCTGTACCAGTGATGTCACTGGGGCACACCTGGAAAGAGGAAAGAAAAAACAGTGGTGTCCACATGCCATTCTAACCAAAACACATTATCAGCTAATGCTTGCCTGACAGTGAGTAGATTAGGACACTGATGTAATTTCAACTGGAACTGAAATTCCACTGAATTTTAAATAAATTTTGCACGTCAGGAGAGACATCAAGATACCACAATGATGCATATGGTATAATAACCCTGAAAATAAGTGAGAGCATCTCTTGATCTTTGGCAAAAAAATTTCACTTGCACAGAAACTATGCATCAAAGAAACCATAAAGCACATGTGCAGTATAAAAATTGGTATTCACTGGGATTTTTCAGTATTGCCACCACTGACCGAATAGTAAATATTGTCACCACACAAAAACAATCTTCAGACAAAAACTCCAATACACATCAGATAAGACATTGGTCTTTACAAAGTTCTGCACTTTATTTTGAGATACAGCTTATTAAACAACTACAATTTCCCCCCTTTTTCTGATATACCACTTGGGTGGTGTGCTTGATTTCGTGCGAGAAGATCTGCTACAATTATGCTGAGGTAACAATTAAATCTCTGTGAGTTGGCTGACCTTGGCAGTCACCTCTATTTTTACCTCCCCTTGAGAGTTTTAAATTCATTCAATTTCTGCTTCTTTTTATGGTGATTCATGAATCAGAGCCCGTTAGAAATAGAAAAATCTAGACAGCCAAAAATGTCTTGATAGGTCAGCTAATATAATGATTTTAAACCTGCATTATTTACTGGCAAAGCAATAATCTCAGCATGTTACAAAACATCCTGTCATTCTAGCCCAAACATTTAAAAAGTAGCCATTCAGTTTCAGTCTCTCAAATTTTTTGTGCCCAACTTGAGCCTGATTTTCAGAGGTGCTTTTGGGGGCCCATCCAGAATGTCCTCCACTCCCTGCACTGGCTTCCTGTAGAATTTTGAATCAAGTTCAAGGTCACAGCACTTAGCTTCAAGAGACAGGGCCTAAGACATTTAAAAAACCCACCTAAAGCTCCAGGACAGAGATCTGATCAATAACTTCACTCCTCTGGCACATTGGAATGCACTACAATAAGGTTAAAGCTCATTTGTGCAGGAGACAACATTTTGGGGGGGCTGATCTAAGACTGTGTGGAATGAAATCCCCCAGGAACTAAGAATCATCACAAATCTCACAACCTTCTTCTCCAAATGCAAGGCACATTTCTTTGACTCATTTAATCTGACAAATACATAGCAATATGTATGTTTAAAAAAACCCTAATAAAGCAAGACACTCCACAGTACATGCTTCTTCCCAGGAAAAAATAAAAGAAAATACGTGATAGATGTTAGTCATTGCTTAATGCTCAGATACTACAGTGATGAGTGTGGTATAAGAACCTGCACAGATTAGAACAGGGGTGTTGAGAATCCACAACTCCAATTGAATATAATATGTACAAATGTAATTAAAACAATTTATCCTACCCCATCCTCACCCAGTTCTGAAATTACATCCCATTTGTGGCTTACAACAATTCTGTTACTACATTTATCAGTTACTGGTCAGCATGTATAATCATGGGAATGATATTAGACTTCAGGTCAAGCTTCCAGAGAGATATATGCTGCAGGTGCAAGATAGGAACAGAGTGCTGGCCAAGGTGCTGAAATATACTGGATGAGAATATTCTGTGTGTGAAAGCATGGATTTGCTCTAATAGGCTAGAGTTTAGGGATTTTTTTGGTGCTCCTGAAAACAGTGGTCTGAAGCTATTGTCTCGATCCTGATAGCATATCATCATTACACAAACTTCCTTATTCTGTCATTGCCTGCTGTTGTTCAAACTTATAAATTTCACTCCACGTGCCTCATACATCTGAAATCAGAATGTGAAGGTGACCACCTGATCTAAATGTGTTGGAGTGAGGACAATATTGCTAAATTATAAATCCTTTCTGAATGAGGGAGGTTTTTGTTTCTTTTTGCATATGGGCAAGTGGTGAGCTGAGACATCCATCTCTATGCTTAACTATGTTTAGCTGTTTAATCTCTTCCTCCTATCATCTCCCATCCCCTTTGTCTCATCCAACTGCCACCACCATGTCTTACACTTGCACTGTAAGGTCTCTGTTTTCGAAGCCCTCAGTGCACCACACCTTCCCAAACACTTGATAGAAAAGATAGGGTTCACAGCACATACTGAAGAACAAAGTGTTCTTTATTTTAATGACCCAGCCTTAGCTTTTCATTGTTGTTGGTTTGCTTTATTGCCTGAATGTAGAATTTGTGGTTAGCATGATGTTACATCAGTACATTCAGAATGGTCACCATGGGGGCAAGTTACATGAAGAAAGTGGAGAGGGAGGATTATGGCAGGTTTTTCTGCAAGATGGAAGGAAGGGGCATCACTAGCTGTGAGGCCAATTTGGAAATGAGAAGGGAGGACGATAGGAGAGGCTAAGGTTAAACAGGCTGTCTCTCAGAACACTGCCCTTCTAGCTGGTCCAGGTGGTGATGGCTGTCATTTTTTAATTCTACTGCATTAAACTGAAATAGCACACAAAAGAAACACACATCCTAGGCCCTATGCACCTTCTCTGTGTCTTAAAAATACATTACACAGTCATTCAGAAGCAAAATAGTAGCACAATCCACCTCTCATATAATCAGCCTCCAGGGAACAACACAGTACAAACCAATTTAAACCTTCCCCTTCTAAAAAACTGCCAAAAGAAACCCACATCCCAACCCTCTCCATGCAGTTAACTCCAAATGCCTGCTCAGAATGAGAGAGTCGCAGCATGTGCTAAAGTTCAACAAATCCAGGCTGTTCCTGATCAGTGGGCCAGTGATGGTGGGGAGTAAATCACAGAGCTGAGGGCCTCTTTCTGAGAACACCCTGCCCACACCTCTCTCTCCTCTTCCAGGGGAGTCCTCTCTCCAGCACCTGATCTCTGCTGATCACAACTGCAGCACCTCAGACGTTATAGCTTAAAAACACTTTGGCCTTGTCATAACCTATTCCCAGATTTGGACCTTAGCGTCCAAAATATGGGGGTTAGCATGAAAACCTCCAATCTTAGTTACCAGCTTGGACCTGGTAAAGCTGCCACCACCCAAAAAATTAGAGTGTTTTGGGGCACTCTGGTCCCCCCAAAAACCTTCCCTGGGGACCCCAAGACCCAAATCCCTTGAGTCTCACAACAAAGGGAAATAAACCTTTTCCCTTCCCCCCTCCAGGTGTTCCTGGAGAGATACACAGAAGCAAGCTCCGTGAATCTAAACAGAGAGATTCCACCCTCTCTATTTCCAGTCCTGGAAACAGAAGTACTTCCCTCTTCACCCAGAGGGTATGCAAAGTCAGGCTAGTAAATCTAACACACACAGATTTCCCCCGACTTCTTCCTCCCACCAATTCCCTGGTGAGCACAGACTCAATTCCCTGGAGTTCCTCACTAAAGAAAAACTCCAACAGGTCTTAAAAAGAAAGCTTTATGTAAGAAGAAAAAAAATACATAAAAATGGTCTCTCTGTATTAAGGTGACAAATACAGGGTCAATTGCTTAAAAGAAATACGAATAAACAGCCTTATTCAAAAAGAATACAATTCAAAGCACTCCAGCAACTATACCATGTAAATACAAAAGAAAAAAACAATAACCCTTATTGTTTTATGATCTCTGTACTCACAACTTGGAAACAGAAGATTAGAAAGCAGGAAACAGAAATCCTCCCATAGCCGAGAGAGAGACAGGCAGAAGACCAGAACAAAGAACTCAGACACAAACTTCCCTCCACCCAGATTTGAAAAAGTCTTGTTTCCTGATTGGTCCTCTGGTCAGGTGTTTCAGGTTACTTCTTTCCAGGTGAAAGAGACATTAACCCTTAGCTATCTGTTTATGACAGGCCTTGGCTACACTTGCAGGTCTGCAGTGCTGAGAGTTACAGTTGTCTTCGTACAGCTGTGTAGGGAAAGCGCTGGAGTGTGGCCACACTGAGAACTACCAGCACTGCAGTGTGGCCACATTTGCAGCCATTTGCAGTGCTGTTGAGAGTGGTGCATTATGGGCAGCTATCCCACAGAGCACTTCGTCCCATTTTGGTGCCGTGGATTGTGGGAAGGGGACGGAAGGATGTGGGTCATTCTGCTTCCTGTCCCAACGCCCCATGGTGCATCGCTTTACATCCCAGCAGTCCCTGTTTTTCCGTCCACGTTTGGCGCCATTGCGAGTCTCCCAACGGTTTCAGTGCAGCGTGATTTCTGTGGGAAATGGAGCCCGAACTTCTGAGGACTTTGCTGAGTGTCGCCAGCACATCACGTTTGGCAGTTGAGCTATTCCTTAAGCTCCAAAGTGATGAGGAGTCCGATGATGATTGCGAGTCGCCTGATGCGTACGACATGACATTGCTTGTGGCTTTCAAGGAAATGCTCAGCACCGTGGAACGCTGCTTTTGGGCTTGGGAAACAAGCAGTGAGTGATGGGATCACATTGTTGTGGAAGTCTGGGATGATGAGCAGTGGCTGCAGAACTTTCGGATGAGAAAAGCCACTTTCATGGGACTGTGTGCTGAGCTCGCCCCTACCCTGCAGCTCAAGGACATGAGATTGAGAGCTGCTCTGCCGGTGGAGAAACGGGTGGCTATTGCAGTCTGGAAGCTGGCAACTCCAGACAGCTACCGATCAGTCGAGAACGAGTTTGGAGTGGGAAAGTCGACTATTGGAGTCGTTTTGATGCAAATTTGCAGGGCCATTAATAGCATCCTGCTAAGAAGAACTGTGACTCAGGGGAACGTGCAGGACATTGTGGATGGCTTTGCACAAATGAGTTTCCCTAACTGTGGAGGGGCAACAGATGGGACGCATATTCCTATTCTGGCACCACCCCACCTAGCATCCGAGTACGTTAATCGGAACGGGTATTTCTCTATGGTTCTCCAGGCACTTGTGGATCACCGTGGGCGTTTCACTGACATTAACACAGGCTGGCCTGGAAAGGTGCATGATGCACTCATCTTTTGGAACACTGGCCTGTTCAGGAAGCTGCAGGCAGGTACTTTTTTCCCAGACCAGAAGATCACAGTAGGGGACATTGAAATGCCTATTGTGATCCTTGGAGACCCCACTTACCCCATTAATGCCTTGGCTCATGAAACCATATACAGGGAAGCTTGACAGGAGCAAGGACCGGTTCAACTACAGGCTGAGCCAGTGCCAAATGACTGTGGAGTGTGCTTTTGGCTGTTTAAAAGGGCGCTGGCGATCTCTGTATGGGAAGCTAGACTTGGGGGAAAGCAGCATCCCTGCGGTTATATCCGCGTGCTGTACCCTCCATAATATTTGTGAAGGGAAAGGTGAAACATTCAGTCAGGCATGGACCTCTGAGGTTCAATGCCTGGAGGCTGAATTTGCACAGCCAGAGAGCAGGGCTACTAGAGAGGCCCAGCACAGGGCTTCAAGGATCAGGGATGCCCTGAGGAAGGAATTTGAGGCTGAAAACCAACAGTAATGTTTGGTGCCTTGCACGTGACTGAAGTGCAGTGGTTACAATGTTAGTAGGAATCTGTTTTTCCTAAGCTGATTTGCAGTGCCTGTTTCTTTCCTGGGCTAAGGTATCTTTGACTTTCTGCAATAATAAAGACTGTTTTCAAAGCCAAGAATTCATTTATTGAAAAGAAAATAACTTTATTGACAGACACACAACATTTTGGGAACCTAAAAGGGCAGGGGGATGTGGTGGGGAATGGTACAGTCACAGGTTTGAATATGTCCTGTCTGGAGTGCTGTGCAATGACTGCTGCACTTCAAGATGCCTATACTGCATGGTGATGGGGGTTGAGTGCAGAGGGTAAGGGTCGTAGTGCTCAGGGCTGGTTGGTGAACGTACAGGTGTTGAAGGCAGCTGGTGGAGGTAAGAACCTGGATGCTGGGGAAGGGGGTTTGGAGCTGACATTGGGGCACAAGGCAAAGAGCTTTGGGATGGGGGGGGCAGTGTGGTAGTGCTCTGCCTGAATGGCTACGAGCGCCTGGATAGAGTTCGCTTGGCGCGCCAGGATGCTTATCAGCTGCTTTGTGCTTTTCGTCCTGGCTGCTGCGTTTCTCTGGCAGATTCTGCTTTCCCTTTCCCTCCAATCCTGCAGTTTTTTATTCTCTCTGGCAGAGTGATCCATAACTGTTTGCAGCAGGTCGTCTTTGCTTTTTCGCAGCTTCTTCTGCAGGTTTTGCAGTCTTTGAGCTGCTGTTAACACGGGCAGCTGAGAACTCAAGGTCACTTGTGGAAGGAAAAAAAGGCAACGGTTAACAGAGGCAGCATTGTTTATATCTCAGACAGTTATTCCCAGACAGTGAAGGAGTTTACAGTCTTCACTTTAGCATAATTTTCCCATACCAAAGAGAGCATACATAACGCACAGGAGCCCTGAAATGGTGAGTAAGGGGGACTGATTGCTTCATGACTGTCCTGGGGTTTCTGTGCATTGGGGAAAGCAAACAGCAGCGGGGGGCACCTAGAGTGAACAATCTCCCAACATTTTCCACAGGAGTTAATCCTGGAAGATATCTCGCTGCTGCGGGTCACCTGGGAAGAGCGGGAGGGTCTTCTCCAGCAATGCGGATTCCGCCCTGGCCCCTGTGCAGCAATGGTCCCCCCACCCTTCACGGCACAGTGGCGGGATGCGTTAGCCTGACTGGGACAAGGACCACAGTGGCTCTCCCTATAAACTTGCGCAAGCGCATTGCCCACGCTCTGGCTGAAACTTTTGAAGAGATTACTGGGGCCAATTACCACGACGTGATAGACCACATCAATGGGCTATTCCACATCTTGGTATGCATGCATTCAGCCCTAACTCTCCCTCCTCTCCCGAAACATTTCCATCCTGAAACTAAAAGCCGCTTACCGGGAACCTGCTCCTCTGCTTGTCCTTCACCAAGTACCGGCTGCTGCGACTGGCTGCCTTCCTCCTAGCTTGAGAAGAGCTCCTGGCTGCATGCGTCCTGGGACTCCAGGGTTTCTCCCCCCACCTCACTCTCAGTTTCCTCCTCCCCCTCTTCTTCTCCGCTTCCACCTCCCCCCACCCGCTCTGAAGTGTCCATCGTGGTCATTGGACTGGCGATGGGGACACCCTCAAGTATCGCGTCCAGCTCTTTGTAAAAACGGCAGGTCATGGGAGCAGCACCAGAGCGGTGGTTTCCCTCACAGGCTTTGCAATAGGCACTCCGCAGTTCCTTCACTTTAATCCTGCACTGCACCGCGTCCCGGTCATGGCTCCTTTCTAGCATGGCCCTTGATATCTGCCTATAGGTATTATAATTCCTACGGCTGGAGCACAGCTGTGACTGCACAGCTTCCTCCCCCCAAACACTGATGAGGTCCAGCAACTCACCATTGCTCCATGCTGGGGCTTGTTTGGCGCGTGGAGGCATGGTCACCTGGAAAGATTCACTGATTGCACTCCACACCTGGCTGAGCAAACAGGAAGGGGATTTTTAAAATTCCAGGGGCATTTAAAGGGTTGGTCACCTAAGGCCAGGGCAGTAGAGTTTGAACTGATGAGCAGAGTGGCTGAGCAGGCATTCTGGGATACCTCCGAATACCTCTGGAGGCCAGTAACAGTGCTTTTGGTGGCCACACTGGCGGAGCAGCGCTGCATCACCAGCGCTGCAGTCGTTATTCCCAGGCAGAGGAGGAGTACAGCCAGTGCTGTATCCAGGGAGATACAGTGCTGTATGTGCCTTGCAAGTGTGGACGGTGATTAAGTTGCAGCGCTGTAAAGCCACCACCAGCGCTGCAACTCTCAAGTGTACCCAAGGCCTTTGGCTTCCAAGTAGAATTTAACAGGCAGCCATTAGAGAGCTCTGGCAATGTCTGTGTATGTAACAGTACATTTGCCAAAAATGGAATTTAAGGTGGCACAAAAACTATTTGTGAATTTGACACAAATTCACTGATTTAATTACAGCCAAAAGCATTTATTGCAGGAAATGAAGAGCCATTCACAAAATGGACAGAGGAGGAGGAGGTGTCACCCTTCTAAGCTTTAGCTCAGGGTTTATGGGACTCTTGTGGGAGACCCAGATTCAATTGCTCCCTCTGCCTGTTGCGCAGAAGAGATCTCCCACATTGCATGAGAGTGCCTTAAGCCACTGGATAATGAGATATTCTGAGTTGGGTCTCTCAGTCTCTTCTGTTAAAACTGTGCTGCTTTTTATAAATTATCTAGTCGTTAGAGCAGGGAGACGAACTTAGGTCACCCACCTCCCAGGAGAGAGACCTAACCCCCAGGCCATAGAGTTAGTCTCACTCCTTTTGGCTGGCTCCAATGACTATTTATGCACTGTGGAATAGCTTCAACAGAACAGCTTGAGAATGACTCACTTTAAAATATCTCATAGCCTGGTGGGTCACCCATCACTTTCCTCCAGTATGGGAGACTCGAGATCAAATTCCCTCACCACATCAAACAGAGGGGGAAATTGTACTCAGCTCTCCCACTGGTCTGAAGTTTATAAAGGAGACTCCTCTTCCTCCAGTTGTTTTGTGAATCTACTCCTTTGCAAGTTCCCAGAAACAAAATGTTTCTGGTAGAACGAAATGTTTCGTTTGACCCACAACAGACTTTTTCAGTTTCCTGAAATTTTTCAGAACTTTCAAATTCAGTTTGAGCTGAACACCCTTTTTTCCTTCTTTTTTGGAGTGGCCTGCAACTCAAAAAAATCCATCATTCTCCATGCTTTAGGCAGCACCCAGTGGGTCACTTCACTTAAACAGTGAGTTGCTGCATTCTTCACTTAATTGAATTGAAAGTGCAGTCCCAAATAGAGACCAGTGCAGCAATCCAATCTACAGGTGAAAAAGGCCTGGGTTAGAGTAGCAAGGTAATCAAAAGAATGGATGCAGCTTTCTTGTCAGACACAGATATGGAAAAGAGCCATCTTTTTAACTGCTGTTAATGTATCTTCTAGAAAGGAATGGGAATCTTCCCAACTCTCAAATTGCGATCTTTGTGGTAAACAGCGTCAGAACAACTTCAGTCAAGAAGGCCAATACAATCTCAGCTAAATCCTCCAGTTGTCACCCCAACTCACTATAATCACATATGTTTTTTCTGGTACAGACCCAAATCGCTCACTGCCATGCACAGTGTCACCCAGCCACTTGGAAAGATACTCAGCTGAACTCTCAAGGCCCCTGGACAACACAGTTGTAATGTTAAGTGTTGTCTCCATAGTCAATATGCTACAACCCCTCTCTTTTCAATAACTGTCAGTTTCACTTGCACTGACATAAGAACCCTGTGGTACCTCACTCAAGAGAACAAGTGTAAAAGAAGAACAATTGTCCAACATTACCCTTTAGGATTTTTCTGCAAGAAAGGAAGACAACCATGCTGAAAGCAGCCCTCTCCACTCCCACTGTGGAATGACAATGTGCAAATACCACATAATAAGAATTGTATCAAAGGCAATTGCCGGAAGTAATAACATCTTCAAGGACACCTGGTCAGTACACATTACCAGGAGAAGATCCTTAATTAATGTCACACGCGTGGTCTCTATGCCATGCCTAGGTTGGAACCCACTTGACAAGTTGAAGATAAATGTATCTCCATGCTGTGAAAGTTGTTTTACCAAGAATGGGAGTTTAGATACTGCCCGATAGTTGGCTAGATTGTGTATATTGCTTTGTGAACAGAAGCTAAATGCATTGGCTTTGAAGTAATCAGCATTCTGTCTCCCTGAAAGGGTGTGCTAACAATCTCAGCCAGTACTTCCCAAGTGGACATCACCAGCCAAGAATGACAAGGATGCAAAGCATAGGTTTCTACGAGAATGTGTGTGCACACGTTGGAGAGTGCTGAGAGTTCCAGTTATACCTGATATAGGAACAGACATTAGTGTCCTGAATTAGCAATAGAAAGTACTTTCCCGATACCTGTGTCCCCATACTGTACAAACGACTGCATGAAATGCATCATGCTGGCAAGATATGTGAAACTCCTCAGTGTGTGAGGAACCATGGATGCTTTGCTTCTCAGCACTTAAATGGCTGGTAGCTTTTTCTGGCCAGCCACATCCTGCCCGTTCCAGATCCTCCTGTCTAAAGTTTTAAGATATACAGAATAGTATAGGATTTTCCAAAGCATACAGCCTTGACTCAGCTGTTTCCACTAATATCAGAGAGAGTTTTTCCATTGACTGTAGTGGGAGCAGAGTGAGGCCATAGCTGAGCGCTTTTGAAAATTACTTTAGGCTCTCAGCAGGCACTCCAATAGGTTTTTCCATTTGGGAATAAAAAACAGATAAAAAGCAAAGAAAGGGCACAATCTAATGCCTGCTGAGGTCAAGGGGAGTTTCTGGAACTGGAATTTTGCAGAAATGTATTTATCTACATTGATGCAAAGAGTTGTCTTTTATTTAAAATTGTGCAAATCTTCTGATTACTGAAGTTTCAACACTCAGGAAAATATCAGAATCAGACAGGAAAATGCTGTTTTGCAGGGAAATCATTTTTTCCTCCAAGCAGACTTTTTCTTTTGTCCTTAAGCTACTGATTTTTTGCTGGCTAATATGTTTTGTTATGTCTATTTTTTTGCTCTTGTCTTTTTGAGTTTGTAGGTTGCTACAAAGTAAGTACAGCAAGTCTGTGCTGTACCTATTTATAAATAGGACACAAAAGGTTTTTCCAAGCTTTTCTCTTGGATGCCTTATGTATGTGCCACTGCCACTTATTACTCAAAATGTTTCTGATATTTCTATCTTAGTTTTAATGACAAATTAAAATATTGGTCCACAGTCACAATAGTTACATTCAATGCAGCGGAGAAAATTTTAGTACAATGGTAGCTCTGTGAACGTTGTATGTGTTTACAAACACTTCTGTATATTATATCAGATGGATTCCAAGGGATTATTTAATGGAACTCTTTCTCCTGTCCACTTAGAAACATGACTGTTAGTTTTCAGACAACAATTATCATTGCAATAAAGACATTTTCCAAACAGTAACAGAGACATTCTTGCTGCACTGCTTATTTAAGGTGAATCAGGAGTTCACATCTTTGTATTATAAAGAATTTAAAGAAGCAACATGATGGACATGTTGCAGGAAGTTATCAGTGATTGATTACTTTTAGAACAGAGACTGATGGAGGAAACACACAGCAAGGGCTCTCAGTGAAGAAGAGAGAAGCAAATGGGTTTTTGTACTTTGAGTCTCTTAAAACCAAGTATCAGAGGGTAGCCGTGTTAGTCTGGATCTGTAAAAGCAGCAAAGAATCCTGTGGCACCTTATAGACTAACAGACATTTTGAGCATGAGCTTTCGTGGGTGAATACACACTTCGTCACATGCATCTGAGGAAGTGGATATTCACCCACGAAAGCTCATGCTCCACAACGTCTGTTAGTCTATAAGGTGCCACAGGATTCTTAAAACCAAATTAGTTTAAATTAAATGAAGGCTGATCAAGGCAGGACTTTGCCTACCCATTTTAAGTAAAAAAACACAATGTGGTTCCACTGCTGTGCACTGGCTTTGAGTATGCTAGGACGTGTCAGTTTTACTTGCAGTGGGTGTTACTGGAGACACTACTAGTGCATAAAATAACTTGAACCTGCAAAGTGCTGAATAACTTCAGTTCCACTAAATCCAATTTCACATGCAAAGAAAGTAGGTGCCTGTCACATCTGATAGTGAGTATAGTTACAAATGATTTTCCAATAATGCCCACTTCACAATGTTAGCAACAGCACAGTATTTCCAATTCTAATTACATTAATGGCTATTTAAAAAGAAAAGACAACATTTATTAATGGTCCCCACACAACAGGATGGGAGGCAATGGGATCGTCAGTATAGCCCACACTCAGTTTTGATTGCTCACCAAAAACCAACAGAGGATTCCCTGCAGCAAGCCTTCTCTAGAAACTCATTACTAGGCTTCAAGAATCAAGAGAACAAAGGAAAGCAGCCTCAAACATCCCACCCAGTGTGTCTAGCCGGGACACTCAAATGAACGTAGCATGAACAAAACCAAACTAATTTCACTCTGAACTTCAGCACAGAAAATAACTGCAGTATCTTATACATCACTGTGTGGTGAAGTTAGTTTTGAAAAGCAAAAAATTACCATTTGGTTGTAGAAGCATGTTTTTCTGCAAAAAATGCATATTTGTGATGGGGCATATTTATAGAGATCACAGTTTTGCCCTAGGGAGATATTTTTGCCACAGATACTGAAAAGCTGTACTTGCTGTCTGAAATGATGAGATTTCACTTTGGATCAAACTTGCACTGTGCTCATGCACACATCAGTTTTTGCATACAAAGATTTGCAAATACAATCTGGTAGCTTCACTCAGCTGAGGACATGACATACTTTCTGGTCCTGTAATGAGTGCCATGAGTTCCCTGCATCTGTGCAGAGCCTCATTCACCTCAACAGAGCTGACTGAGGTTGCAGGAATCTGCCTGGGTTGAGATCACCGGCGTATGCTGTTCTAGCTAGTACAGAGAAAAAAACAGCCTGTTTTCTAAATATTTCTGATAGTGCCTGTGGAGTGAGATTGCCTGACCCTGCATCTATTTTCTACTTCTGCAAGAGAAGGTGATTGAAGAGAATCTTCCTTCACTAATACTGTTACATATAATTCTAGAACTTGGACACATCCTACATTTTCCCTACTTTAAACAAACATTTCAGGGCAATAGGATAGACTGATTAGTCCATCTATATTGCTCGTGGTGCCTTACCTGCAGTTCTCGGTCTACCTAGGTTTTGTACACAGCCCCCATTACTACCATATTGGAGCACCTTACAGTCTTTAATGTATTTGTACTCCAACATGGAAGTGCTATTATTCCCATTGTGCGGCTAGAGAAACCAAAACAGGCCATATTCACACAAGAAATCTGTGGCAGAGTGGGGAATTGAACCTGACTCTTGTGAGGTCTATCCTAGCACCTCAACCACTAAACCAGCTTCCTGCACCCCCTCATTACTTAAGGTCTCAGTTGTGCAATTGACTCCCGTGTGGCACCCTATTGATTTCATTGGCTGTCTAAATGAAGCCAACACATACCACAACAAGAAGCATTTTTATCCATATATATCTTCCCTCCTGCTTTTTGTGCGCCACGGCCCCAAGCCGATCATATACCATGCTACTCAAACAAGATTTTGTCTCTTCTGACAGTGGTCAACATGTCCAGTATTAGATAGAAGAACACTAGATGCATGCACAAAACTTTCCAGAAAAAATGCCTGATGCTGAATGTCATTGTGCACAGGTGGTGCTCATTCCAAGTATGTTGGTCTTACAATAGACCCTAAGTTATGTCTGAGCCCTGAGTAGAGAACAACTTTTATGTTCAAAATTGAAGTGATATTCAGAACCTTCTACTTCATGAACTGCCCCACACTTTGAGCTGCCCTCCCTTAAGGGATACTTAGACAGCCAGAAATGCAATTACCTTTAAAGTCACAGTTAAAACAGCATTGTTTGCTCTTTTATCATAGAGCTGTTAAATTTAGCCAAGTAGATTTTTAGGTCATATATAGTTCTTGACTTCATCTCTGTCTTTTCTTGTTGTATCTTATGCCTCAGGGATCTGGTCTAATCTGTTCACCCCCTCATATATACTTCACTCATCCAAACATTTTAAAAAATTTTCTCCAATAAATTACTCTAAATATGCATGAAAATTGGAATATGACAATGTTCTTTCATTACAACAATAACAAGGGGAAAAATATAGGTACTTACCAGCTGCAAAAGAGAAAAAAGCAGTTGGTTCCAAAAGAGTAACTTTAGGGCTGCAGCTGATTGAGTCTGCCAAATTTAAAGGGCCAGTCCCTATCCCCATCACAATCCCAGAAACATGTTGGAAGAAAAGCTCCTATAAAAGGGTAACCTAGTGGGGAGGGTGATAGTAGAGATTGAAGAACATAAGTAGGAAAAATGGGGTTAAGGTATTTCAAGGATTACGTAGGGTCACTTTTCTTTCATAGTGAAGTAGCTGTTATCAATTTTCTATGGTTTATGATTCCGTATGTTGCAGAATATTTATCTCCTCAGCTTTCTGCAATATGCTAATAAGTCCTTAAAAGCTGTTTTTCTAGTAGATGGCATTGTGCCAGATAATTCTATGATATAGCAAAGTAACTGACTAATAGGATCTCTGAAAAGTAGCTATCCACATACAAATGGTCCTCAGGCCTAATCTGGGGAAAATAGGGACCAGGCTATTTTCTTGTTAGTTTCTAAAATTTGGGTGTGTTTGTGGGAGGGAACAGGTGCTGCTGGGGTGTAATGAGTTGGAAGTTTAAAACAGTGGAGCTCTTAATGTTTATGCAGTCTTATCCTATAAATAATATATGGAGATACACCTTTCTCATAGAACTGGAAGGGACCCTGAAAGGTCATTGAGTCCAGCCCCCTGCCTTCATTAGCAGGACCAAGTACTGAGCTTGTCCAGATCCCTAATTGGCCCTCTCAAGAATTGAAGTCACAACCTTGGATTTAGGAGGCCAATGCTCAGACTACTGAGCTATCTTGCCCCCCTGCTGGGTTGTCTCAAAGGACTACATTGGTTGAACATCATTCTCTGCTTGAAAAGCATGAGAGACTCTTCTATTAATATGTTCTGCTTAGGAGTGTACCTTACACCTACCCAGATTTTACAGAGGGGATCAATGAATGAGTACAGCTTTAACAGCCTGATGCACTCTGGATGATCTCTGGGAATACAGCTGATGTTATCTTTGTAATGCGGAAATCATAACTGTAGTAGATATTCCTCCTTACCCAGAACAGATGGAAAGGAGTGGAGAGGGGTAACAAGTATAACATAGGTCAACCAGGACAGAGAAAATTGAGGTTTATTTACTGATTGCTGTTAGACAATGCAGGATCACCCAATAGTCTTATTGCTGATCAGTCTATAGGGACTCCCTGTGCTCTGGAACTTGTTCCCAGGTTATACTCCATGCAGCATTAGGTACAGAGTACCTCAGCTTAGTCTGAGAAACCATGTATGACAACAAATCAACTAGAAAAACAGTATTGGATTAAATTTTGTTAATACTGTCAGATATTGAGTATTGCAATAAAGATTGGGGAATTGTAGAGGCAGTTCAATAAGACCATTCTTTATACCATGGAGCTACACCAGGTTTTCTTGCTGGGGAAGGCTCTGATTCAGATTCTCTGAGCTGTGAATTTTAGCACAGATTAGCAGAAAGAAGTGTAAAATCACATGTAGGTAGATTGTTCCCTTTTGACTACACCTCTAAGGAGGCTTTGTTTATTCCACCATGTGCACTGAATGACTTGCACTTATGACATTCATTTCTGAGCTCTTCATTTGAGAATTACATCATCAAAATCACGGCTGGAGGGTTAAGAAGTGTCACTCTGCTAACATCTTAGCTCATTTGGGAACTATTTGAGAACAGGGGCAGAAGGCTTGCAGAATCTAACTGCATTTGCTATTGCTAGGATGTCAAAATTGTGAGGAGTAGATACACTCATAGACTCATAGACTCATAGGTCAGAAGGGACCAATATGGTCATCTAGTCTGACCTCCTGCACAAGGCAGGCCACAGAACCCCACCCATCCAATTTTATAACAACCCCTAACCCAGGACCGAGTTATTGAAATCCTCAAAATTGGTTTGAAGACCTCAAGCTGCAGAGAATCCACCAGCAAGCGACCGGTGCCCCACGCTGCAGGGGAAGGCAAAAAACCTCCAGGGCCCCTGCCATTCCGCCCTGGAGGAAAATTCCTTCCCGACCCAAAATATGGCGATCAGCTAAACCCTGAGCATGTGGGCAAGACTCACCAGCCAGCACCCAAGAAGGAATTCTCTGCAGTAACTCAGTTCCCATCCCATCCAACATCTCCCCGCAGACCATTGAGCAGACCTATCTGGTGGTAATCCAAGATCAATTGCCCAAATTAACGATCCTATCATAACATCCCCTCCATATACTTATCAAGCTTTGTCTTAATAGCCAGAAAAGTCTTTTGCCCCTACTACTTCCCTCGGAAGGCTGTTCCAGAACTTCACTCCCCTAATGGTTAGAAACCTTCGTCTAATTTCAAGTCTAAACTTCCTAATATCCAATTTATACCCATTCGTCCTCGTGCCTACATTAGTACTAAACTTAAATAATTCCTCTCCCTCCCTAACATTAACCCCCCTGATATATTTATATAGAGCAAGCATATCCCCCCGCAGCCTTCTTTTGGCCAGGCTAAACAAGCCAAGCTCTTTGAGTCTCCTTTCATAAGGCAGTTTTTCCATTCCTCGGATCATCCTTGTAGCCCGTCTTTGAACCTGTTCCAGTTTGAATTCATCCTTCTTGAACATGGGACACCAGAACTGCACACAGTATTCCAGATGGGGTCTCACCAACGCCTTATATAACGGTACTAACACCTCCTTATCCTTGCAGGAAATACCCCGCCTGATGCATCCCAAAATCGCATTTGCTTTTTTAACAGCCGTATCACATTGGCGACTCATAGTCATCCTGCTATCAACCAGTACCCCAAGGTCCTTCTCCTCCTCCGTCGCTTCCAACTGATGCGCCCCCAACGTATATCCAAAATTCTTATTATTAATTCCTAAGTGCATGACCTTGCACTTTTCACTATTGTATTTCATCCTATTTCTATTACTCCAGTTTACAAGGTGGTTCAGATCTTCCTGAATAGTATCCCTGTCCTTCTCCGTGTTAGCAATACCCCCCTGCTTTGTGTCATCCGCAAACTTTATTAGCACATTCCCGCTCTTTGTGCCAAGGTCAGTAATAAAAAGGTTAAATAAGATCGGTCCCAAAACCGATCCTTGAGGGACTCCACTAATGACCTCCTTCCAGCCTGACAGTTCACCTTTCAATATGACCCGCTGGAGTCTCCCCTTTAACCAGTTCCTTATCCACCTTACAACTTTCATATTCATCCCCATCTTTTCCAATTTAACTAACAGTTCCCCATGCGGAACCGTGTCGAACGCCTTACTGAAATCTAGGTAAATAATATCTACTGCATTTCCTTTATCTAAGTAATCCGTCACCTTCTCAAAGAAGGAGATCAGATTGGTTTGACATGATCTACCTTTAGTAAATCCGTGTTGCAATTCGTTCCAATTACCATTGACCTCTATGTCCTTAACTACTTTCTCCCTTAAAATTTTTTCCAAGACCTTCCATACTACAGACGTCAAGCTAACAGGCCTATAATTACCCAGATCACTTTTATTCCCTTTCTTAAAAATAGGAACTACATTAGCAATCCTCCAGTCATACGGCACAACCCCCGAGTTTATCGATTGCTTAAAAATTCTCGCTAACGGGCTCGCAATTTCACGCGCCGGTTCCTTTAATATCCGCAAATGGAGATTGTCCGGGCCCTCCGACTTCGTCTCATTTAGCTGTTCAAGTACGGCCTCTACCTCAGTTGTGGTAATATCCACTTCCATATCCACATTCCCGTTTATCATCCCTCCATCATCGCTAGATTCCTCACTAGTCTTATTAAAAACTGAGGCAAAGTACTTGTTTAGATGTTGGGCCATGACTAGGTTATCCTTAACCTCCATTCCATCCTCAGTGTATAGCGGCCCCACTTCTTCTTTCTTTGTTTTCTTCTTATTTATGTGGCTGTAGAACCTTTTACTATTGGTTTTGATTCCCTTTGCAAGGTCCAGTTCAATGCGGCTTTTAGCCTTCCTCACTTTATCCCTACATGTTCTGACCTCACCAAGGTAGCTTTCCTTACTGATCCTGCCTTTCTTCCACTCCCTGTAAGCTTTCTGCTTTTGTCTAATCCCCTCTCTGAGTTGCTTGCTCATCCAGTTTGGCCTACAACTCCTGCCCATGTTTTTTTTCCCCTTTCTTGGGATGCAGGCTTCTGACAGTCTCCGCAGCTGCGACTTAAAGTAATTCCAGGCCTCCTCCGCATTTAAATCCACTAATTCCTCCGTCAATCCACTTCCCTAACTAATTTCCTTAACTCTTTAAAATTAGCCCTCGAGAAGTCGAAAACCCTAATCCCAGATCTACATTTGTTTATCCTTCCATCTAGTTTGAACTGAATCAGCTCATGATCACTCGAACCAAGGTTGTCCCCTACCACCATTTCTTCTACGAGGTCCTCACTGCTCACCAACACCAAATCTAAAATGGCATCCCCTCTCGTAGGTACTTCAACTACTTGATGAAGAAATCCATCCGCTATCACATCCAGTAAAATCTGACCCCTATTATTCTTGCAAGCACTCGTCCTCCAGTCTATATCCGGGAAGTTGAAGTCCCCCATAATCACACATTTCCCCTTTGTGTTTACTTCATTAAAGACATTAAAGAGGTCTCTATCCATATCCCACTCAGATCCCGGTGGTCTATAGCACACCCCAAGCACTATCTCAGGGGAAGCTCTAGTTGCTTTTTTACCCAGTGTGATTTTTGCCCAGACAGACTCTGTCTTATCCATTCCATCGCTTCTTATTTCGCTACAGTTAACTCCCTTAAAGTCATAGTTAAATTGGCTTTGGGGAAATTATTCATTAATATAAATCATACATTTATTATTTTTATTATTGGTGTTCAGTGCGACTACTCATGTGCTTAAAGTTAAGCACATGCCTAAAATTTTGAAGGAGAGGGGCTTAAACAGGCAAAAAAAATGTAGGTGGGGGAAAGGCAACAACATTGGAAAGGAAGCAAAGGAAACCAAACCAAACCATTTATATGACTCTGATTCTACCAGAAAAGCAAAGTGAGCAGAGGGATGATAGACAGATATCTCATCACTCTCGTATTTTTATTTTATTTCAATGGGGAAAAAATCTTTAACTCTGTTTTCTCATGGTGGAATTTCTTCATGGGAGGAAGGATTTGAGTGATGAGATGATACTTGTGTCTGATATATCTGGTCATGAAGAATGCTCCAGACATAACAGGCAATGTCAGAAAAGCCCAGAGATCACTGTGGGAGAAGTGGATGAATGGGGAATTGAGTGTGGTCTTACTGGTGGAGCTAAGTGTTGTTGGTGCAATGCAAGAAAAACAAGGATAATTAAATGAAGGGGGTTGAGTTATATAGAACCTTGAAAATGAAGAGTGTTATGTTCATGGCATACACATAGAGAAGTTAAATTAAAATATAAATACTCTTGCTTGTACAGTTGCAACATAACACTACTTTTTAGTTTAGAATTCAGAATAACATACAAGAGCCCCAAACTAGACAGAGACAAAGCAGGCTGCTCCCTAAACCAGCCAGGCATAACTTACTCTAAGCTATGTGTCTGCAGACTGCCTACTACTGGGTCCAGACCACTTGCTTCCCTACAAAGCCCACAAGCCTGTTCACAGGACCAACCCCCCTCCACCGAGAAATTAAAGTGATCTAATTTTAACACAGTTTAAAATACACCACTAAGGGGAGGGAGAAATTTAAATATGATACAATGGAGCAGAGAGAGCCAACTGAGGGAGTCCCAGAATGGTAAGGAAGATTGCTTTGGTAATTGTATTTGTATGGTCTGAGAGAGTTCAGTGCTGTAGTCAAGGAGACCAGAAATTGTAATAATCAAAATAGATGATCAGAGCATGGAAAGAGTTTTTAGAGAACAGAAAGGAAAGTCTGATCTTAGAAAAGCTATGGCAGAGGAAATGATAGTATTTGGACCCTCTTTGACAGCTAGAGCGTGATGTGATTTTGTAGCTATTTACACATTATGTGTACTGAGGTATATTTTACACAGCAGCTGGATCCTTTGGAGTCTTCAGCAACAGAAAGCTGTCCATTTTACCACCTGGTGTATTGTCCTGTTTTTTGATTTGGGTAGCAGAGACCAATGTTTATGTCCCTCTTTTTTTGTCTCTGAATTACCTTTCAATATCAAACCCTCAGCACATGTCCCTTACTTACTCCTTCTTGAGTCATTTTTAGATGTTATATTTGTCCTTTGTTTATATGGATCATATTCTAGCTACAACACAATTTAATAAGTGCAATTTACTTTGTAGTTTGTTTTCAATATTATGATGATGCCCCCCTCCCATTTACAATATAAAACTTTACCTCTTGTGTCTCTAAGCATAGTTTAAATCTATCTATTTTAATATGGTGCAGTTTTTCTTGCTGTTTGGCTATTTTATTACAACGTCATTTATTTTTCAGAAAACATTTGTGCTTCCACACTGCCTGCAAAACTACCAGTAATGGATGTAAAAGTCACAGTGATAGTTCTTAGAACAGAAGAGAGAGTAATGACAATAATGTCTTGTTCTGTGTAGTGAGGCTAGCATTAGGCCTATGTACCACTTGCTAAAAATCTCCCCAGATATAAAGAGGAAAACCAATATATTTCCCTTTAACAACAATACATGAATATCTGAACTAAGACAGGAGTAACCAACAATCCCTCAAACATAGCCTCAGACGTATCAGCTAAAATGTATTCATGGAATTCAAAAATAGACACATCAGGATTGTCCTCTTCATGAAGGGGAAGAGGTGAGAGGCAGCCCCTAGAACACATGTTCAGCCAGAATCTTACGTCCTGATCCTGCAGCAACTGTGTGGGCTTTAGCCTACCTTTGCACAGCCCCTCATCATGGTTCCAGTTGGGCATAGGGATCTGACCATGCAATTCTCTTAGCAGGATCAAGACCTTGAAATTGCCTACTATGAAATGATGACAAGTTATGCCACTCTGTTTCTATTTGTTTCCCACTGTATTGACGCAGATGTCATTTGGGCATTAAAATTCTTGAAGAGTTCTATTCCTTTCTTACCAACAAATATACCTATCAGCAAAGTGAAAATAATTTTTCTAAATGAGACTCAAATGTAAACCAATGCAATGATTTTTCCTGAGTCTGCCGACACCCTGAAACATTAGCTCTAGTAAAAATGGGAACTGTTCCCCTTCATTTCAATGTGATGTTAACTCAGAAACCTCTAAGGATCACAATTTAGATGTAAAAACCCCCCTAAATATTTCAATGCTGGTCATTTTAGTGGGATCATCCAGATAAAGAGATGACCATCATGGTAAGTATAATTGCCCATATTTGAGAGTGCAATGTGGCAGTTAGTTGCTGACAAATGTTGCTATGGTGGGAAACAAGGAATTCATATTTCACCCCCCCAAAAAAATTTCAAGTCAGCATCACTTCTGTTCCCTGACCAAAAGGGGTGAGGGAGAAGGTGTGCTGTATCATCTTCCCAATTGCCAGAAATATCATCTGCCTCTCAAGCTTTTCCAGTTGTCTTTTACCCAGTCCTCTCAATTTCCAGTTTTTCCTTCCCAGCTTCTGAGTTTTCATTAAAAAAATCTACAGAACACTGAAAATTGAGAGCAACATCAAATGAATCTAATATTAAAATAATGCAGGCAGTTACCCTAGATGTACATGGGGGTGTGTTTGCGTTTAGGGAACAGGGCTTCCCAGCTATGTAATTCCAGCCATATAATTTAAAACTAGTGTATCACTTAGAACTCGTAGATCCTCTGCAGGAAAGCTATCAAAGTGCTTATGACTTTCATCTTTATAATGCCTCACAATCATTAATGGATTTTAGCCTCACAACACTCCTGTGAGGGGGAGAATGGGTATCCCATTTTATGGTCATGAAACTGAGACCCAAGTGTAGATAAAGCAAGTTATGCAGGTATAGGAAGCAGCTGTCTGAACCACAGAGCAAACCCAGATCTTTTCAGTTCCAGTCAAATGCCACAGCCATTAGACCTTCCTTCCTGCCCAATAGATGACAGATCACATAATTTGCTCTTTTCACTGAAAATTATGTTCGTATACTACATGGTCCACTTTCTAAAATTTCATCATCCTAATTAATTTAGGGAAAAATGTTCCATTTTTGTTCTAGGTCAAATGGATTCAGCTCGGGCTAACCCCGGATATTCCCCTTGATACTGTTCTTTTCTAAATTATTTCACATAAAAAGTAGTTAACATGCATCTGTACAATCCATTAGGTTCATTTTAAATGAACCTAAATATAGGGATCATATTACTGGGATTTCCAAAAGAGACTTTGTGTGATATTCAGGTATATGTCCTTAGTCCCTGAGGCCTCTGGACCTCGGAATAACTTCTTTAAAATATGTTACAGATGTTAGAAAGAATTCTGATATGATGTCCAGCCAGCACGGCTTCTGGGAAGTGGTGAAAGAAATCTGGGATTCCATACTGAATGTTACAAGTTTTAAAATGTGCATAACATAATCTGGGTGGCCAGGTCAATGTGCCTACACTGTATCTTGACGTGAATTCATTCAATTTCCTTTGGAAATGACACTCATACTTGGACTTCACCACACATCTCTGGCCAGGGAGCTCAATAATGAAAATTAAATATGTGTTTTTGAATCTTTTGTTACTATTTAGCATGGGTATCTGTGGGTTGGGGAATGCACTTAGAAGAGGAAAAAGGCTTCCATAGATTATTTTTGATTCCTGGCAAATTATGTGAATCTTTCACTGAATGGGAACACTGTGCCAGACCCTATTGGCACTGACCTTCCTAAAGTCGATGCGAAAGAGTAGGGTCCCATCCAGTTTTGGGACTAACACTGGACCAGGGCGGTTTGTCCCGATAAGGCTGTGAAGGTCCTGGAAGAGACCTTCAATGGGCTTCTGGTCTGCTTCCACCACTCCTCTGTGAGGATGTCCTCGAGTAGGGGGCTTTTCAGAGTCAGCGGCCATGGGGACCCAGAGACCCAGGTCTGGCTCGGAGGGGTAGAAGTGATCAGCAGCCCCTCCTGCTCCTGCCAGAGCTTCAGGAGGTTCATATGGTACAGCTGCTGCTTCCTCCATCAGTTGAGTTGTCGGAACTCCTAGGTGAGAGGCCCCACCTGGCAGATCACCTTGCATGGGCCCTGCCTTCAGGCTAGGAGTTTGGACTCCTACAAGGAAAATAAGAGGAGGACCTGGTCACTGGGTTCGAAGGTCCATGTCCAGGCTCCCTGGTTGTGCGTTCTCACCTGCGCTTTGTCGGTGGCCCACATGTTCTCCCTTGCCATGTCTCTGGAGCGAGCCAAACACCTTTGCAGCTGGAGCATGTATTTCAGGAGACCTGCAATGGTGTCTATTCCCAGGTTTCCTACATTAGGTCAAGCAGCCCCTGAGGCTGGCAACTGTACAGCAGTTCGAAATGCAAGCACTTTGCAGAGGATTGCAGCATATCCCTGATGGCATGCAGCCTCAGCAGGATTATTTGGTCCCACTGACAAGTCCTTGTGTGGAAACTTGTGGAGCATGTCCTTCAAAATTCAGCTGAATCGCTCAACCAGCCTGTCGGTTTGCGGGTGATAGACTGACATCTACAGCTTCTTAATTCCCAGGAGACCGCAGACCTGGTGGAGTAGCTGGGATGTAAAATTTGTCCCCTGATAGGTAAGGATCTCTTGAGGCAGGTCCAAATTGGTGAAGATCACTTAAAGTTCCACTACGATGGTTCAGACAGTGGCATTCCTTAGTGGGATGGCCTAGGGAAAATGGGTGGCACAATACATAATCACCAGGATATAGCAGAACCTACAGACACTCTTGGCAAGAGGCCTCACCAGATCCATCACAACCCTCTTAAAGGGGGTCCTGACCAATAGCAGAGGGACCAGCGGGGCCTTCTGCACCCTCTGCAGTGCCAGAAGCTGACAAAATGTTCAGTAGTCCTTGACCTCTCAATACTCCCCTAGCCAGAAGAATTGGGCCAAGATCCAAGCCAGGCTCTTTTCCTGCCCCAGATGACCAGCTACATTGGCCAGTTTCAGAACAGCCTGCCCATGACACTGGAGCACAACCAGTTGGGATCGGGGCTCTTGGTTTCAAGGGTCTCAGTCAACCCAGTGCAATCTCTGGTCAGTTTAAACCATGGCTGCTGGATTGCTCAGTGAAGTTCTGTCGCCTCTCCCATTGACATAGGCCAGCTGTTCATAGACCCAGCTGAGAGTGGGGTCCTCTCTCTGGTCCCAACTGAAATCAGTAGCTATGTCTAGGGGTGCTTCTTAAATAGGCAATGTGTGCAGAGCGTCTCTTTCTGGGGCATCTGGGCCCCAGGGTTGGACTGGTGGGTTGCAAGGCTTGGCTCTCCCAGATCTCTCATCCTGGTCTTCAAGGGGGTCTCCCTCAAGGGCTGTCTGCGTACATGGACCTCGGAGGCTCACGGCCTGTAGGATTCTGGTAAAACCCAGCAAGACCTGTCAAAAAATGATTGGGTAGGGAAACTTTGGGGTTAGTCCCACTGTCATTACCCTGGTCACTCCATCCACCTTTATGGGGATTTGAGCACTGGGGTATGACTTCAAGTCACTGTGGATACACAGGAGTTGGATCTTGTCTAGCCAAAAGTCTGTTGGAGGAGAGAGTTTCAGGTGCACAAGGGTCTGACTGCAGCCCGAGTCTACCAGAGCAGGGACCTGTTTCCCACTTAGGCCCACCAGGACAGTCACCTTGTTGACAGGCCATTGGTGGTCATGGGACTCCCTTGTGTAGTCCTGGCCAAAGATGCAGTCCATGGCCTGGCATTGTTGCTCGAGGTGGACAAAGCGGCTGCAGGTTAAATACGACCCAACCTCCAATGGGCCGGGCTGGGTTTGGGGGTTCTGCAGTTGATCCACTGGGCTCAGATTCACAGCCAGTGGGGGCTCCCCATGATGCTGGGGCAATCTGTGGAATATGTCTGCTACTGCAGCCCTTGTCACAGCTTAGATCAGGTCACACATCGGCCTTGGGGCTCGGGGTCTTCTTTGAGCATAGGAGGTTCCTGGCTGGCATCGCAGCCTCTGTCACCAGCCTCTGTGGCCAGAAAGTCTTCCATCAAGCCCACTACCAACCTCAGGGTGGTGGGTCAGTGTTGAAGAACCCAGGCCCTCCATCAGGGTGGACAAATTGCTTGACAACGACCTGCTCAGCCATGTCGGTCACAGAGTATAGCTTGGGCTGGAGCCACCACCAGCAGTATCCTTAAGTGGCAGTGTAGGCAAGCCCTTAGAATAACACTTGAAGGTTGGCTTCCCCAGGAACATTCTAACAGACAGACAAATAAGGATTTTACTTAGTGCAAGTAAACACCAACAAATCTCATTTATAAATACAGATAAAACAAAGATAAAAGAAACCCAAGCCAATATTTTAAAACCCAGCTGCCTAAAGTTAGACATCTAAATCCATAAATAGACATCTAAATAGCTGGCCTGATTTTCAAAGGTGCCAAGCACCAAAAGGTCTCATTGACTTGAAAAATTTGACAGCAACCTCCTCATGTCCGAGTTGCTCCATTTCTAAAATGGGGGTAATAACAACAGATCTTGGTAAGATTCATTAATATATGTTAATATAGTACTTTGAAACTTTACAATAATATGTATACCTACTAAAAATGGCAAGCATTTTTATAGAAGATTTTTAAAAAGTTAAATTTTGAAATTTTGGGCAAAATATTGTAGATTTTCAATGAACATGAGAAAATCAAAATCAATTTATTATTATTTTGTTACTGTTCTTTCTCTCCTCCCCACTTTTTAGCTTTTGCCACTAAAAGGCTGAAAAAAATGAAAGAAACTGGAAAGAATGGGTGGGGGGACCAACAACCCCTCAAACCTATAAATGTTTAGAATGAAAAACTTTGACTGTCTCTACTAGTAAGTTATGTCACATCAAATTGCACACAGTATGGAGGCACTGAGCACCTCACAGGATTAGGCATTACTGGGTGCGGTCATCAAGTCATATGTCGTAATATAAATGGCAAAACTAAATGCTATACTACATACAAAGTCTGCCATCACTAATGGATTTATCCACTTATATAAGGTTGCTGTAGCACTCATCAGTGGGGGCAAGATGCTATGGAAAACTAGTGTAACATTAGGGGAAATGAGTGTAAAAATATTAATTTATGATCATAACTAAATCACATACAATTTTTTTTAGAGCTTTAAACATTTAAAAAACTCAAGATAGCAGTGTTTGAATTATATCCGACCTTGTTTAAATGATTAAAACTTCACTACTCTAGTGTCCCCAAGAAATATAAGTTCCTTGCACATTATTATACAAGGAGGTACTTAAGGATGCATTTATCTTTCTATGTAATAAAGATTTAATTAATGCACTCTGTGTTCTTACAGGTTATACTTGGACTGGAGGGAGTAGAGCTTCCTAAAAGAACTGAAGAAAAGTGAAGACCAGAATCATCTATTTACACCTGCCTTGATCAATGGCCAGACCTAATTTGTCTGTTCACCACTTACCAGCAGGGTGAATTTCACCCTCATCTAGAGGGAATTATAAAGTCCTGGCACCACTTAAATCCCTCTTATGACCTCAAATTTGATTATGAAGTCCAAACAATCAGTGAAATTTCCTTATACCTAAATAAGGGATACAATTAAGTCTTCCCACATCCAAATTAAATTTGATATTCAAATGGCTAAATCTTTCCTACTCAAAGAATACAGTCCATTTACAGTTTGGATGTGGATTTTAAAGGGATCTTCTACTTCAGATATTCTGGATACTGTGCACAGTTTGGATTTGCTGATTCTTAATCACATTATTTTTTCGGTAAAAAATCATTGAGGCCTTGGCTCTGTCTCAAATGAAACCTTTTGGTTTCCTTTGTAATGAGAGACTAAGTGAAGGATTGTCGAAATATCTATGGTTTATCCATTACAAAGGTGAGAACATTGCAGGAATACACAACCATGCCTTTTCGGTGAAAAACTTTTTGTTTCTTTCTTGCGAGAGGAAATAAGAGGTTCAACCTCCAAAGTGCAGAGCATGTAAGCTCCTGATCTAACAAATCACTTAAGCACATACTTCATTTAAGCACTAGAAATATTTGACTTCTTTGGAGTTCTGCATTCCTATTTGTTTAACTGTCAGAAAGAAAACTGGTCTTAGATGTTAAATTTTGAAAAGCTCTTTTCCTCCTTTCATTTCTCTTCTCATGTGCTTTGCAGGTCCTTTGTGACAAATGGTTTTATATAAAATACCAAGTTCCATTACATTTATACTGGCTGGTTCTTATCTTATTACAGAGAGCAGATTCTTTAAGATTTGACTGAGTTGCTTTAATGGGAAAGGCTGAAGTCGCTGGTAGAATTTCCATTGATTTCAACAGAACCGAAATCTAGACCATACTGTGCAAGTTCTGAGACTGATTTTTCCCTCACTGATACCAATTTTGCCTTAGGGTAAATCCATTTACTTTGATGGAGGTTTACATCTGTATAAGTGAAGGTTCCTCTTTTAGGTCCTGATTGTGCAAACATTTACACATATGAGTAACCACAGACTCTCATGATTTTTTTAAAGAAACAAAAAAGGGTTATGTAATTATAGGTGGCTAAGAGGCAAGCAAGGGCCCACTTCTGTGCTTGTGTGTGAGAGTATCCTTATCTAACTGAGCAATCCCATTCGCTTAAATACATTCTTCTAAAATGTACATCAAGCAATGTTCATTAATGAACAAATTCATACCAAAGTGTATTCATAGATATTTTTAAGAGCTCCATTCATCTGATATATTATTTGCTATGAACAGTTCACTCCATTCTACCCAAGACAGCATGAACAAACTCAGTGGATGAAATCTTGGCCTTACTGAAGTCAATGAGAGTTTTGCCATTGACTTCAGTGGGACCAGGACTTCACCCTTGGTCTTCCAAAAAGTGACAATGGATCTTTATGGGGATGAGAGCAGGGAGAATCTCCATTTTAAAGATACTATGCTTAACAAACAGGCAGATCTTCGTTAGTCACTCTGTGTGCATTACACACTTAAAAAAATCCAACCTCAATTTGGTCATGCAAAGTTGCACAACTGAAATACATACCTGTCAGGCACAGTGACTTGTCTCCAGCATCTAGCCCATAGCGTTATAACTATGCAGGAAAAGATCTTTACCTTAACCTCACCACTAGCCTCCATTCTATTTCAAGCTGCATGCAATTTTCCTCAGACACTTTATTCTTGAGCCAAGCATGCTTTTTAAAAATTGCTTTATTCCTTTTTGAGAAAGAGCATTGCTACCACTCTAATATATGAATGTATTTGTACAGAGATTGAGCACATATACAGTGTATGTGAGGGGAATCAAGAATACTTGGTTCTGAGCCTCTATTCTCTGCTGAACATTCTCCTATTTGTAGCAGGATCAATGTCATTATGAATTTCAAATGTAATGCATCACGTCTTTGGGGAAAGCAGATTTTACTTCAGAGTTATGGACAATGAAATAATTGCAATCTGAAATTCTGTTTGAAATATTTTCCAGAATCAAAACAGAAGTATTATGATGAAATATTACTAAACAAATTGATTATTAATATAGGGTTGTATTCAGATGATATGAAATGCATTCAGATAACAACCCTTCCCTTTACCCACAACAAAAAAATGACTAAGGGCTTGTCTACATGGCAAGTTACTGCATATCAAGCCAGAGTGCTGTGCAGCAAAATCCCACGTGGACACTGCTACAGTGCTGTGAATGTACCAGAGGACTTTACACCAAGCTGCACTCGAGGACTCTTTCTGCACTGTAGCAGTGTTCATATGGGCTGTTACTCTGCAGCAAGCTGGTGCACTATAGATTCACTCACTGGCTTACAACACAGTAAATTGCTGTGTAGACAGGCCCTCAGTGATGTAAAGTATTGAAAATGAATCAGATTTAATAAATAACTATGAAGATATTAAAATACATAGTCAAGGACAGAGTCAATCCCAAAGAACATCCCAGGAAAGTGATTGTTATGTTCCCTGGGTTGGTCTAACCAACAAGTGGGAATGTGCCTGAAGTCTCTGATAATTTCAGATTTAATAGTGGAAGACAACTTGTTCTATGGAGGTGAATTAATGTGATGACAGAAGATAGGGGAAACTTGATTGATTTATTGAGTTGATTGGCTTTGTGTACACTACATGGTTTTGTCGACTAAATCATGGAGGAGTACACACTACAATGCTACTTCTGCCAACAAAACTCTCCTTCTTTGCTGGGAAAATAAAACCACCTTGATGAGAGGCACAGAACTTTTTGCAGCAAAGTCAGATCGACACAGTGTCAGTGTAGACATTACGCTTGGTTATGTCACTGTAAATGGACACCAGGAGGTGTCCCACAATCCCATCCTGACAGTTCTGGTCAGCAGTTTGAACTTTGCTGGCTTGCATTCAGGTATACATGCTTCTGCCCTTCTCCCTTTAAAGGCCCAGGAAGTTTTGAAATTCCACTTCCTGTTTGCTTAGGGTGGAGAATTCACATTGTTTCATCTGACCATGGCAGCTCCACGCAGCAAACACTATCCCATTTGGAGCACACCAGAGCTGTTGGATCTGCTGAATATAGAGGGTGAAAAGGCTGTGTAGTCCCAGCTCCAGCTGCAGGAACTTCAGTACCTAAGGGCAGATTTATCATGGCTCGAGTAATAAGGGCTATGAATGGGACACGCATCAATGCCATGTGAAGTTAAAGGAGCTGAGGCAGGTGTACAAGAAGCTAAGGGAAGCAAACCAGTGCTCTGGTGCTAGGTTGAAGACCTGCCGCTTCTATAAAGAACTGGATGCCATCCTTGGTGGCACTCCCCAACTCCACCACCAAGAGCCCCATGGATACTTCGATGGTGCTGGAGGTGGTGGACAGTGGACCTAACTCTTAGGATGAAGTTGTGGATGAGGCGGTCGAGTTGGAGGATGATGTGGAGCACACAGCAAGGTCATCTGGTGGCATGGTGAGTTAGGACCTCTTTTCCACTCCAGAGGGGTCTAGCCAGTTCCTGCAGTCCATCTCTGGTGTGCATGATGCAGGAGAGGAGCACCCTAGTAAGTGATCTTTTTGAGCTAATGTTGCTCAACTATATGAGGCAGAGCTGTCCTTGGTTCTGTATATTCTACAAGTGGGTGAAAGGATAGAAATGTGCAAGACTAGTTGTGTTTGAGTGTGCTCCACATTCCCCTGTGCAGCTAAGCAGTGCGGCGTAATAGTGTGTTAATGCACATTGAGATTTCACAGGAATGCTCCAGAGAGATCTCTAGGAAACTTTCTTGGAGATATTCACCAATCCCCTGGTGTGAAGGTTCCTTGGCAAAACTGCTTTGTTCCTTCCACCATTGAAGGAAACGTTCCCCCACCACTTGGCAATCACTTATGCAGAGACCAAAGTGGCACACAGGTGAGCAGTATAGGGACTACAGTTGCCAACTTTCAGGTGGTAAATAAGCACCTCGACCTTAACAATAAGCCAAAAATCAAGCTAACCTCATTTCAAAACAAGGCCAAAACAAGCCAGTTCCTAAGAACCCCAACACTCTGTGACTAGATCCCCCCCAGCATGCAGTCTGGGACTGTGGTGGGCCCACTGTGCTCCCTTGACTCTCTATCCCTCTTCTCCCTGCTTGCCCCTTACCTCTGCTCACTTCCCCTTGCCCTTCCTTGCTGGAAGACAATAAAAAAAAAGAAACAATAAGCTACAAGCCAAAAACTAACCAACAAGCAACTCCTAGACCCCACCTAGACCCTTTCCCCATCTTGGATGCCCAACCCCCACCCGGGCCGAACTCACTATATTTAGGTTGTTCGCCAACATGAGTGCTTACCAAGAGAAGTAAGAAAGTGATTGGAATGTTAAAAGAGATGTATTTTACTATAATGATTCAATGCTGTGTGTGAACTATGCTTCTGTGTATTGTTTCTCGTGCTTCTGAAGATGTGGCCTTTAGAGGAACCCTCTACACACTGGTTCCACCAGATAAAGAAGTGACCAAGGTCCAGTAAGCAGGACATGTTCCAAAAGGTGCTCCAATCCTCAGAGGCTGAAAAAAGAGAACACAAGTAGTGGAGAGAGACCCTGAAGAAAAAAAAATTAAAATAGAAAGGCAGGAAAGAAAGGAGAGTGAGGAGCACATTTTAAAGTAGCAGGAGCAGATGATAAAAGTGATGGAGGAGCAAAGAGAAATGTTGAAGTCCCTAATGACACTCCAGGCAGAACACATACGTGCTCGCCCCACCCTCCAGCTGATACAGAACTGCTTTCCATGCCCTCCCCAAACTCCTCCCACACATTCCTTGCAACTTCCCAGAGTATTTCATTACCCCATTCACTCCACTTCTCGGACAGCTTCCAAAATGACAGCTGAACTTACACACAGCTATGAGAGCCTACATTGCCCTGCATTGTTATCTCCCTTCCCACCAAGCCTTTTGTCTGTATTATTGATTGATATATAATAAAAACAAATGCGCTGAAAGAATTTGTCGCCTACATATGATGGTTGCTGCTGGTAGCAATGCATAGTGGCAATTTGATTATTTGCCGACTACAAATCATCACAATTCTCATGCAAGGTGGCAAGTTAACAAAGCATGGTAGAGTGATGTATAGAAAGACACATTACTGGTGCTCATTGTCAAAATGTTGCCTCAAAGCATCCTTGATTTGAATAGCCCCTCATTATGTCCCTCTAATAACCCTGCTTTCTGGCTGCCGAAATTCAGCAGCCAGGTGATCTGCCTTTGAGCTACACTCTGGGGGGGGGAAACTTTTCACCCTTAGCCTCACAAATATTATGGACTGTGTAGCAGGCTGCTATGACCATGGGAATGTTTTCCTTATTTACGTCTAACCTGCCATAAAGGCAGTGCCAGCGTGCTTTTAAGCTATCAAAGGCACATTCCACTGTCATTCTGCACCTGTTCAGTCTATTGTTGAAGTGCTCCTTGCTGATGTCCAGGTTTCCTGTGTAAGGCTTCATGAACCATAGGAGTAAGGCGTATGCTGGGTCTCCAAGGATCACTATGGGCATTTCAACATGTCTCACTAGAATCTTCTGGTCTGGAAAAAAAGTCCCAGCTTGAAGCTTTCTGTACAGGCCAGTATTCCTGAAGATGCGTTTGTTATGCACCTTCCCAGCCCACCCTGTGTTGATGTCAGTGAAACACCCATGATGATCCACAAGCACCTGCAATGTGTGATGGATGGAGTACCCCTTTCTATTGATGTACTCCATCGCAAGATGGTCCGGAACAAAACTGGAATATGCATGCCATCTATCGCCCCTCCAGAGTTAGGGAATCCCATTGCTGCAAAGCCGCCCATTATTTCACATGTATTGCTAAGAGTCACAGTCCTTCATAGCTGGATAAGAATAACTGCCCTGAACACTTGTCTTAACACAGCCCCAACACTCGACTTCCCAACTCCAAACTGATTCACAGCCAAGCAGTAGCAGTCTGCAGTGGCCACCTTCCACACAGTGATCACCACGTGCTTCTCCACCAAGAAGGAAGCTCTCATTTTGGTGTCATTGTGCTACAATGCTGGAGCGAGTGCCTCACACAGTTCCAGGACAGTGGCTTTTTGCATCCAAAGGGTTTGCATCCACTTCTCTTCATCCCAGACAAGCATAACGATACAATCCCACCACCCAGTGCTTGTTTTCTGAGCACAAAAGTGATGGTCCAAAATTTTTAGCTGCTCCATAAATGCCAAAAGTAATCTGGTGTTGTTTCTTTCCATGGCACACAGCAGGTCAGGCAACTCTGGTTCCTGTTCAGATTGGGAGCTCATGACATACTGCATGACCATCCACAATGAATTCAGAAAAGTGACTAAAACAGTAGAGAGCAGTGTGCAATCCATCCTTTCAGACAGAGGTGGCGGGTACACAGTAAATGGGGGCCAATGAAGAATGCTGTGAAATGCAGTTAGAAGCTGATAGAATGCTGGGACGGACAGAACTGCATCATGGAACGTTGAACCTGCACCCATGATACACTGAAATTCACTCCACCTTCCTACAACCCCTAGCTTCAAAAGGTAGCAAGTAACATAGTGAGATAGCTACCCACAGTACATTACTCTCACAGCCAAGCAGAAGGAGCATAGTGAGAACAAGTGATGTAATTATTCAGTTGATTGTCAGCTTATCTTTTGTCCACAAAACTAAGGTGTAGACAAGGCTTTAGGGAAGTGGAGGAGATAAAAGGAAAAAAATGAGGACAAGAAAAGGGAGAAGGAAAAATGGAACCAAACTGTGTGGTGGTGAAGGAGATGACGTGTGTGGAGAGGAAGAGGAAGGAGGTAAGAAAGGAGGGGTGGGAGTATGAGTGAGGAGGAGGAAAGTTGGAATGGGAGAAAGGGAAGGAATGAGAGACAATACTCTGACTGAATGAGGTTGGTGGGGAAGTGAATGCAAAGTAGGTATCAGGAACAAGCCCTACTAGGACCAGCTGCTGGCCTGCTCCCTGACTAACTTGGCTGCTAGGCAACCAGTGAGGCCAACTTAACCGCCTTGGAACTGACAGAGCCACAACCCCTGAATGACTCCAGGGTTAGCTGCCCTGTGGTAAGCCTTGCCCTCAGAGCAGATAAGTGGCTGCTCAATGTGTGCCATGCCTACAGCTGTGCTTACCCTTATTCTAGATCTTGCTCCTGCTTTGTTCCAACATGTTCCAGTCTCTGTTCCCCGTTCCTGCTCCCCTCTGGATTCAGATTCCTGGTTTTGATCCCTGCTCTGACTCTGGGTTATAAATCTGGTTGACCCTCTGGTTCTGGCATTTGGCTTCTTTCTCTCTGGTACTGGTCATAAGAATGGTCATACTGGGTCAGACCAATCGTCCATCTAGCCCAGGATCTTGTCTTCTGACAGTGGCCAATGCCAGATGCTTCAGAGGGAATTAACAGAACAGGGCAATTATCAAATGATCCATTCCCTGGCATTCAGTCACACCATCTGGCAGTCAGAGGCTTAGGGAGACCCAAAGCATTGGTACTGCATTCCTGACCATCTTGGCTGATATCCATTGATGGACGTATCCACCATGAACTTATCTAATTCTTTGTTGGACCCAGTTATACTTTTTGTGTTCACATCATCCCTTGGCAACGAGTTCCACAGGTTGACGGTGTTATGTGAAGAAGAACGTCTCTTTTGTTTGTTTTAACCTGCTGCTGTTAATTTTATTGGGGGACCTCGGTTCCTGTGTTATGTGAAGGGGGTAAATAACACTTCCTTATTCACTTTCTCCACATCATTCATGATTTTATAGATCTCTATCATATCCCCAAAAGTCATCTCTTTTCAAAGCTGAACAGTCCCAGTCTTCTTAATCTATCCTCATATGGAAGCTGTCCCATGCCCCTAATCAGTTTTGTTGCCCTTCTCTGTACCTTTTCCATTGAGACATGGTAATGAGAACTGCATGTAGTATTCCAGGTGTGGATCTATCATAGATTTATATAGTGGCATTGTGCTATTTACTGTCTTACTATCTATCCTTTCCTAATGGTTCTTAACATTCTGTTAGCTTTTTTGACTGACACTGCACACTGAGTAGATGTTTTCAGAAAACTATCCACAATGACTCCAGGATCTCTTTCTTGAGTAGTAAGAGCTCGTTTAAACCCCACGTTTTGTATGTATAGCTGGGATTATGTTTTCCAACATGCATTACTTTGCATTTATCAACGTTGAATTTCCTCTATTTTGTGGCCCAGTCACCCAGTTTTGTTAAATTCCTTTGCAACTCATCAGAGTGCTTTGGACTTAACTGTCTCGAGTAATTTTATAACATTGGCAAACTTTGCTACCTTAATGTTTATGCTTTTTTCCAAATCATTTATGAATATGTTGAACAGCACTGGTTCCAGTACAAATCCTTGGGGCACACTGCTATTTACCTCTTTTCATTCTGAACTGATCATTTATTCCTACACTTTGTTACTGATCCATAAGAGGACTTTCCCTTTTATCCCATGACTGCTTACTTTCCCTTAAGATATATTGGAATTGGAAAAGGTGCAGAAGAGGGTAACACAAATGATTAGGGATATGGAACAGTTTCCATATGAGGGGAGATTAATATGACTTTCCAGTTTGGTAAAGAGATGACTAAAAGGGATCTGATAGAAGTCTATAAAATCATGACTGGTGTGAAGAAGGTAAATAAGGAAGTGTTATTTACTCCACAAATCACAAGAAGAGGGGTCACGAAATGAAATTAATAAGCAGCCAGTTTAAAACAAACAAAAGGAAGTATTTCTTCAATCAATGCACAGTCAACCTGTGGAACTCTTTGCCAGAAGATGTTGTGAAGGCCATGACTATAACAGAGTTAAAAAAACGAACTAGATACATTCATGGAATATAGGTTCATAAATGGCTAATAAGCCAGGATGAGCAGGGATGGTGTCCCTAGCCTCCGTTTTCCAGAAGCTGGGAATGAGCGATACAATGGATCACTTGATGATTCCCTGTTCTGTTCATTCCCTCTGGGGTACTTGGCATTGGCCACTGTCAGAAGACAGGATACTGGGCTAGATGGACCTTTGGTCTGACCCAGTATGGCTGTTCTTATGTTTAAGATCCTTAGGTGATGGACCTTGTCAAGGGCTTTCTGAATTATCCACTGGATTATCTTTTTTCCACTCCTCAGAGAATTGTAATAGATTTACAAAAGCCATGTTTATTCTTCCCCAACAAACAGTGTTTATCTATGTATCTGATACATCTGATTCCAGGCTCTGTATTATGACTCTGGTTTACCCTCCAGCTCTGGCATTTGTCTTCTGTCCCTTTGGCAATGACCTTCGGCTTGTTCCTGGACTTTGCCCAACCTGGACCTAGCTCCAACTGGTAGGCTGAACTCTTGTTTCCACCCAGGGCCGGCTCCAGGGTTTTTGCCGCCCCAGGCAGCAAAAAGAAAAAAAACCCATGATCGCAATCTGGAATTCTACCATCGCCGCTTCAGTCTTCGGCTGCAATTCGGCGGCTGGTCCTTCGATCAGAGAGAGAGTGAGGGACTCGCTGCTGAATTACCGCCGAAGACCTGGACATGCAGCCCCTCACCGTTGGCCATCCCAAGCAGCTGCTTGCTGGGCTGGTGCCTGGAGCCGGCCCTGTTTCCACCACCAGGTCTGACTGTCCAGGGCCTGTTGGTGACAATGGGGCCCTGATTCAGGTCCTAAAGACTTCAGAGTTAAAACTGAGCTTCTTAAATGCTTCACTGCAAATTAAATGCTTTTTTGAATCAGGACCCATATGAAGAAAGTCAATTGGGAATGAATGAATGTGGAATTGAGACAAGGGGAAGTGAATGAGTGAAAGAAAGAGCAAGAGGGTGTTAGAGAGGAGAAAGGTTGGAATTTATTTTCCTGAAATAGATTTGTCAGCATATGAAGTTGCAGCCACTCTCCCAAGAAGGATGATGCTGTGGTTACACTTACATACAGCTTTCCTCTAGCTCAGTGGTTCTCAATCATGGGTCCGGGGCACACTGAAAGGCTGTGAGCAGGTTTTAGGGAGTCCACCAAGCATGGCCAGCATTAACTTGCTGGGCCCCAGGGCAGAAAGCTGAAGCCCCACTGCCTGGGGATGAAGCTGAAGCCTGAGCAACTTAGCTTCACAGGGCGCCCTGTGGTGTAGGGCCCTGGGCAATTGCCCTGCTTGCTACCCCATAACACTGGCTCTGGCTTTTATATGCAAAAACAGTTTTTTGTGGCACAGATGGGCCATGGAATTTTTATAGCATTTTGTTTGGGCCTCAGAAAGAAAAAGGTTGAGAACCCCTGCTCTAGCTGACATCTTGTATGTGAGGGGAAACATTTTAAAAACTGCTGTGATGTCACACTTTGCTGCTTTAGTGGAAAGAAAAGAGAGAAAAAGATTGCTGTGGTTCCAACTTCTGGTGAATTGTGAGAGATTGGTATTAGCTTTGAATTGTCAAATGCATCCTGTGGATTAATATGCAGCATTTGTGTTATTGAGAGTGTCATGACTTTGGAATGGTGTATAAAGCTACAGTGGTAAATTGTCAAAGATTTATCATAGCAAGGAAAGCCAGATGCAACAAATGAAATGCTTTCCAAAATATATACAGCTTCCCATTACTTTAGTGCTGTGTATGGTGGCTGTGGGCATGGCCAGTACTAGCCCCACTTTTGGTGCTCACTTCAGTTTAAAACTGGAAAGATCAGCAGTGGTCCCAAGCTGTACATTTTGAAAGTTCTAAGTTACATATTGTACTCCGTGGTTAAACATACATTGATACATAGTCACTAAGCTTCAGATGAATTGCAGTTGTGCATTAAGCACAGAAATAAAGATAGCAAAGAATCCTGTGGCACCTTATAGACTAACAGACGTTTTGGAGCATGAGCTTTCGTGGGTGAATACCCACTTCCTCAGATGCATGTAATGGAAATATAGACTAACAGACGTTTTGGAGCATGAGCTTTCGTGGGTGAATACCCACTTCCTCAGATGCATGTAATGGAAATATCCAGGGGCAGGTAATATTTCCATTACATGCATCTGAGGAAGTGGGTATTCACCCACGAAAGCTCATGCTCCAAAACGTCTGTTAGTCTATAAGGTGCCACAGGATTCTTTGCTGCTTTTACAGATCCAGACTAACACGGCTACCCTCTGATACTAGAAATAATGATGACATTTATACATTTTCCTAATTCATATTGACATGTGACCTAATTTACAAGGACTGCTGCTTAGTCCAGGTGGATACTAATTTGCAACTGTTCTTAAAACATTATTCTGGGTTACCCTCTGGAGTAATTTTTAATTTGTTACACTTCTTTTTCTGAGTCTGAGCTTCTCATTTAAAAAAAAATCCTTTGCAATAGTTAACTAGGTAATTAATTTAAGACCGCTAGGAATGTCGCCACATTCATGATATTACTCAGTATTGGTTACCTACTTACTATCTGATGCAATAGAGCAATAATTTGTGGTGCTGGAAAATACAATTCTACAGAGCTATTTCCTTTCATCTCCCTTCCATGTTTTGGAAGATTGATAAACAATAGCATAATAATTTCTGATCAGTTTTTCCATAATAATCTTTATAAGATCCCAGCATATGCTATTTTTGCAAGTGTAGTGAGATCTTCACGGGAGCACAGTATTTAAGAATCGTTTCCAACAGTGGTGTGCTGAACATTGATATGAAAGGGTATTGTAAAACTGGCCAGCTCCCACCTGCTTTCAGAGTGCACTATTAAGGTACAATAGGCCTGATCCAAAGCCCATTAATGCATAGGTGCTGCAACTAAGGGTCCTGGGGGAGCTGCTGCACTCCTTGGCTTGATGTGGTTTCCATCATATAGGGCAGTGGCTCTCAAACTTTTTTACTGGTGACCCCTTTCACATAGCAAGCCTCTGAGTGTGACCCCCCTTATAAATTAAAAACACTTTTAAATATATATTTAACACTGTTATAAATGCTGGAGGCAAAGCAGGATTTGGGGTGGAGGTTGACAGATCGTGACCCCCATGTAATAGCCTCACAACCCCCTGAGGGATCCTGACCCCTGTTTTGAGAACTCCTGATATACAGGGTTTACAGCTTGATTGAGTGGCTCTCAGCACCACCACTACAAAAATTGTTCCAGCACCCCTGCATTAATGTCAGTGGAAAGAGTCCCATTGATTTTATAAGGTTTTGGGTCAGTTCCATACTGAGTGGACATAGAGTTCAAAGAAGTACTCACCATTTCTTTTCCTTTAAATTTGTATTTTTATTTTTCTTGCTACTGCAACATTATTTGCCTCAGGGATTCGAATTTAACATTGTATATCTCAAAAATGTTAAGGAAGGAAGACTGGAGCTGAAGTGAGACGATATAATGTACAATTTCAATTCCTATAGTACTTTTCCCTGAAGGTAGACTTCCCATCAGTATTTTAGTGCATTGAGTAGCAGAAGAAAGTGATGTCCTATCCAAACAGCTGGCTGTCACAAACTAAGCTCTGTAAGAAATGTAGCCTTTACTATGAAAGCACTATGCTTATAAGTATATATAGCATCAGATGGTGTAAACTGATGTCAGTATTTACAATTTACACTAGTTGAGAATTTGGCCCATAGTATATAACAGATTTACAAATACACACACACAGAGCATAACAACAGTACAGAAGCTACTGATGGGGAGGAGGAGCTCCACCAGCAGCCTTGCTGCTTCTTCCCTCTCCTATCTGTAGGGAGACACAGATGCTTTTATTGGGTGCCCCTGCTTGCTCCCCCTTGTGTAAACCCCTGTCTGTATCCAAAATGTTACAGGTTTTGAGGCCTGGTCCTGACAACCCCAATGTACCTCTGGCGTTTTATCTTCTGTTGTTCAGTTAATTGGTTCTCCCATCATCTCCTCTGTAGGTAAAGCCTTCTCCCCCCAATCCCTCTGACTGGCTCAACTAGTGGGGTTGAAACATGTTGAGACATAAAACTGTCCTTGGTGACGTTCACATGGCTTTACACAATGACTGAGCCTGTCAGTAATTTTCATCACATCTCCACCTTTCTTGGGTTGTTTTATGCTTGTTTTTTAGCCACTTGTAGTTGTGCTTCCTATGCATGTGCATAAACACAGATGATTCTAATAATACCCCTCTACTTCCACTCTACTGGTGCTCTCCCTTTCTTTGTACTTTAAGAAAAATAAAATGCTGTACTATAAAATCATGTAGATCACACAAACAGGCATTCTCGAAGACCATTCCCTGTCTGCCGAGTTCACTGATTGCCAGGACTGACTTTTCATCCATTTAGTCTTTTAACTTTTTGGTTAAACAAATAACATGCCCCAAATTTTCAAAATCAGCCTCTGATTTTGGGTGTCACAATTTTGGGCTGCCCAGCGTCAGACACCCAATCTCAGAGGCCAATGTTGAGCTAAATGTATAGTGATGAAATACTGAGCATTAAGGGGAAGCAAGAACAAGACTAGGATTACGTCTTTGTGTTTACCTACAGGAAACTTCTCAGTGCTCAGTGCTTAGATCTGATAGAAGTACCATCATGGCTTCAACACCTCTTTTTCAAGTATGCATCATAGAGATTGTGCAAGGTTACGCACTTTATACGGTCAAACATTACATTGCTTCTGCATTTAACTCAGTATTGCCAGAGGACTGAATAACACTCTATGTGTGGTGGAGGGTGGTGAGGGGCTAAATTAAGGGAAAAAAAAAGCTTTTTGGCACTGCTTTTTGGTGGTCATTGCAGATGACTAGAGAAAGGCAAATAAATATTATTTTGATGTAAAGAGAGGCTATGTTCCAGTGACTTCCCCTCACAAAGACTGAATAATGAGACTATTTTAAAAGGTTGTTAGATGAATGATTCAAGAACTGTTTCTGAGTTTGTATAGGGGAATACTGAAATTGTCAACTTGTTTTAGATGATGAGTAGAAAAATGTTAACATATATCCTTAGTACTTCCAAAAAAAAAAGGCCCACAAGATCTTACATTTAAAGGATAAAAAATAAACAGAAATTGACTTGAGTGGGTGTCAAGGTATTATTCCCACTTTCAACTTTAGTGTCCAGAAAGTGGGGACCTGCATGTACCCTTCTAAGCTTAATTCCTAGCTTAGATCTGATAGCGCTGCCACCAACCAAAAATATAGTGTTTTGGTACACTTCTGGTCCCCCAAAAACCTTCCCTGGGGAACCCAAGATCCAGATCCCTGGATCTTAAAACAGAGAGAAATAAACCATTCCCCCTCCTTCCCCCTCCCTGGGTTACGCTGAGATATACACTGATCCAAACTCCTTGGATCCTAAAACAGAGAGGAATTAACCTTTTCCCCTACCTCCTTTTCCCCCACCAATCCCTGGTAAGTTCAGACCCAATTCCCTTGGGTCTTACACAAGAAAAAAAATCAATCAGAATCTGAAAAAAGAAAGCTTTTAATTAAAGAAAGAAAAAATAAAAATTATCTCTGTAAAATCAAGATGGAAAATGTTTACAGGGTCTTCAGCTTATATAGGCTAGAGGGACTCCATCCCCCCTAGCCTAAGTTACAAGTTACAGCAAACAGAGGTAAAATATCCTTCCAGTAAAATATACATTTGCAAATAAAGAAAACAACCATAAAGACTAATTTGCCTTCTATCTAGTACTTACTATTTTGAACATGAGAGACTGTTTTAGAAAGATTGGAGAAAGATCTGGTTGCACGTCTGGCCCTTCTTAGCTCCAAGAGAGAACAAAGAACAAAAAAAAAACAGCACAAACAAAGACTTCCCTCCACCAAGATTTGAAAGTATTTTGTCCCTCCATTAGTCCTCTGGTCAGGTGTCATCCAGGTTTACTGAGCTTCTTAACCCTTTACAGGTAAAAGAGACATTAACCCTTAACTATCTGTTTATGACAGTGGGTCACCCAGTTGAGTACCAACATTCCTAATAATTGTGTCAAGGATAGAAGTCATGACATGAAGACAAGAAATACATAGAAATAAGAGTTAATGGATAACTCTGCAGACATGCTCAGCATGCTATTACTATTCACATTTAGGTCAGTTGTTCAAATGTGATTCAGGATAGCAGTGCCCGATCTCATAATTAGATGGCTTTTTTTGTTTGTTTAATAGTAAAGCTTTACTGAGGAACAAACCAGATCTTTTAGTCATTTTGTATTAAGGATACAAGCAATCAACAGTACAAGCAGTCAATGGTACATCTTCTCTCTGCTCCAGAGACATGCTTATAATAGGAGCCTTTGCACTGACCACAGGCCATAATGAGAAAAGGGGACCTCCTTCCTCCTGCTCATGGATCTGACTACAAGCACTTAGTGCAGTGTGGGGCTCTATCCTTATTGCCCATTTGAAGGGAAATCTGGCTTAACTTCCAGGTATTGATGTTTTTCTTACATGGAAAACCTTGTCCTTCTCTCCCAGTACTTTGGTTTTCATTTGGATTTCTGACTGGTATTTTTGAAAATGGGTGCCTAGAGTTAGGCGCCTAAATTCACATTTTGGCACCTAAATAAATGGACTGATTTTCAAAATGCTGAGACTCCAGTAGCTTTAAATTCCTTTGCATCATCCACATATATATATCACCCTTCAAGTGAGCAACCATCCTTGTAGTTCAGACTTGGGTCTCCCCTAGGTGAGCTCATAGCTACTCCGATGCAGGTTGGGAATAACTATTAGAGGGCCATGCTGTGAATGGCAATTTACTAAAAAATGGTCACCAGTTGCTGAACTGCCCAGTGAATGTTAGGAGGAGAAAAAGGAAAGTACAGAGACACAGACGCCAAGGGAGGACACAATTCAAGAAAAGGAGCATGTCAGAGAGGAGGAACCGGTCAAGGAGGATGAAGACAGAGTACTGGTTCAGAGCTTTGACTGGGAAGAGGCCACTGGAGAGTTGGAAAGAGCAGTGGAGTGAAAGGACAGCAGCCAGATTGGAGGTCTAGGATGGAATTGGAGGAGAAGAACTCCTCCAGCCAGCAACTGTGGCAGCATGTTCAATTAGCTTACAGGTAAAAGGGAGATGGGGTAGTAGCTAGAGAGGCCAGTGGGGTCAAGAGTGTTAGTTGGTTTGTTTTTTAGTTGTGTGTATTTTTTAATGGGAGAGACTAAAGCATGCTTATATTGTGAGAGGAAAGAGCCAGAGGAGAACAAGAGTTTAAGGAGAAGAGTAAGGGAGGTGATGAGATTGGGTGCAAAGGAGATCAGGTGATGGAATGGCAGGCAGCTAGCATACATTGCTCCAGGGAGCAGATTTAATTTTCTGGCAAAATAAGGTTTCACTCCTTTGACTTTCTCTGAGCAGCACAAAACCAATTCCACTCTGGTAAACTGAGTTGGATTCTCTTCTTGCTCATTCAGCATCAAAAGAACCATCAACTATCCCACTTCAGGTTGCCTGGTGATGCTGTGCAAGCCAGAAACAGAACACATAATTTCAAGATTGAGTTTGTAGTTTGACTTTGCAGGGCTGGCAATTAGGAATGCCATTTTAATACTTGAAGAAGGACCTGATTCTGATTCATCCCTAAATGCATAGCTGAGGTCACACCATAGCCTGCATATGAGCTGAATAGAATTCAGTCTCTAGAGTTGAAAGACTGCTTTGTTCCTACTTCAGTAGGGCCCGAAAGGTAAGATGACCCGATAGCAAGTGTGAAAAATTGGGACAGGAAGTGTGGGGTAATAGTGCCTGTATAAGGAAAAGCCCCTAAAATCGGGACTGTCCTTATAAAATTGAGACATCTGGTCACCCTATCCAAAGGGAGAAGGGCAAGGAGGAAAAGGAATATCGCCCTGATCCTTCTTACACATTGGCCCATGGAGCTCAAATAACTCACAAGGAGAAGCAGGCTGTAACCCTTGAAGTGTAGGAATGTGCATCCCTCCCTGAGGTAGAATGTCTGCTTGTTCTCTCCCTGTATGTACCCCTCACAATGGGCAGAGCTTAACAGTGCTTAGCCCAAAGTGAGCAAATTAGATATGGAGCTCACTGTGCTATGGAATAATTCCAAAAGGATGAAACAGGGCCATTTTCATATAGTCATTTTGCGGGCTATAAATGCACTTTCAATCATACATCTCGCTTTTGAGACTCAAGTAGTTTACCTTATGATGAGTGTATCAAAAATGTACTGTTTGAAAACCACTTCATTGGCCTAATCCTGAAAATAATACCTAACACCAAGAATGTGCTAGGCACTTCATACATAAATATACAGACAAGTTCGCACTCAAGAGCACCTACCATCTGAATAGATAATTAAGAAATGGGGTATTGGGAAAGGGACTAAACAAAATGCAAATTGATATAGCAGTTACAGTCAGCATGTGTCCTGTAGTTCTACTTGTTTGTTAGAAGATATGACGCCATCTATTGTTCTTGTGGTTGTGTGATATAGACAGGGATTTATAGGCCTTTTGGAAGGGAATTATAAAGAGAGATATTCAGAAGGTGTGCACATGGAGGCTTCATATGGGTCAGCAGCAAGCGGATTATAGGGAGGGCCAGTTGAAAATTTTCCAGCAAAATTTATTTTTTCTACATTTAAAACTGAGTCTTTGACTCAACAAAAATCTTGATGGAATGTGTCTGTTTTCCTCAAATGGAATTTTAATTGGAAAACCAAAAACAAACAAAAAACACAGTTTGAGGGGCCAATGAAAAGTTGAAATTTTTGGCAGGAAATAACAATTAAAAGTATTTCCCATTTTTCTCAGTTTCTGATGGTGGTTGTGGAGGAAGCCCCATATTTCAACTAGCTCTAGAAACAGGAATAGAGGGCTGCATGGAAGAAGATACAAAGATAAAACTGGGATAAGTGTGTCACACTGTTTGAAGTGGCTCACAATTGTGAGTTCCTATCTCAGAGCAGACTGTCAGAAAACAAGGGAAGACACCCCAAACTGATGGTATGTTCTATAATAAGCCAGTTTAAAATGTGAATGCCTGGTTCACTATACCAGCATTACCATGGAGTCACAGACAGTCCCCTTAGGGCATATCCAGACAAGATGGACTTAGTAATAATGGCCAAATAGACCAAAAATCACACATCAGGTTGCTCCCAGTCCCAAAGGACTAATCACTTACCCCAGATCAATTGATACTCCAGATCTTACACCAAAGACAACATTGGCAGCCAATTCTATAGTAAACTAACCACAGGTTTATTAGCTAAGAAAAAGAAATATGAGTTATTGAGAGGCTAAATCAGGTAAAATATATGCACAGGTGAATCACAGTTTATATGTCCAAATGATGGGAGAGATGTAATAAACTGCCAGTCTCCCAAAAGACTTTTCAGGGTACCCAGAATAACTTCTGGGGATCTCCGCTTTGCATCTGGTACTTCCCTGTAAGAGTCCAAGACAGTTCAGAGATAATGGATCTTTTTTTTTTGAATCCATATTTAAAGTACTTTCACACAGAAAACAAGCTGACAGTGTCTTTACCCAGGTGGGCTTTTCCTTTGATGACAGAGAGTGAGGAATACACTTAGACTTTTGATCTCTGACCATATACATAATGGCCACTTGCTTTGAAATTAGCATTTTCTATTAAAGTCCTTAAGTCCTTCATTAGCATTTCATAAGATCTCTTTGATGGGTAATTTAGTTACAAGAGTATTAACCCTGTAAATGTTTGCTATTACATTATGTCAGGAACAGGTAAGTGAAAACAATGCATGTAACATCCCATTCATTTTCATGACGTCTAAACAGCTGAATACGGACTTATATTTAACAATTGCTTTGATCTACACAAGTGAATTGACTTGCATACACTCTAGCATGACCTGGTCAGCCAGCCTCACAAAGGGCACAAAGGAAGTGATTAACCATGCACTTGGGTGGACAGAAATGGTGCTGGGATGATGAAAGGAGAGGAGGGTAGCATGGTAGCTGGGAGCTAACTATTCAGGGTCTTGAAGGGGTAGACAAGGAGGCTATGTTTGAAGACAGAAGTAAAGGGAAGTCCATGAAGGGATTTGAGAAGGCTCTGGACATAAGTGTAAAGGGCCAAGTTGCTATTTCTTTAAAAGAACTTTTTGGATGGATTGAAAGAGAGCTTGGCAAGAAATTAGAGAGGAGAAGGTTGAAAGGATTGAGATGATAGATGATCAGCTCTTGGATAAGGCTGTTGGCAGTGTGAAAGAAGAGAACACAAAGATAGCTTTAAAAGTATTGATTCACGTCTTCATGGGATGCAATATACCCGAGACTACTAAATAATGTGTTGTCCAGTTAGAGACACCTCCAGATAAGTAGGCAACCAAGAGACAGTGGATGTAGTTATGCACACATTGAGAAAGCCATGAGACATCTAGACCAGTACAGCTTTACCAATGGATCAACTAGCCCATAAAGAATCTCATGACTAAGAGATAAAGCTAAATAATAAAGCAAGTTGAAGAATTGGCTGATATGTTATATGGCATGATCAATACCAGGAAAAATAATCTTAAGTGTAAGAAATGTGGCAGTGGACATATGGTAAAAGATGGTCATGTCAGATGGCGCTGTTAGGCCCAGAGGCAACGACACATAACAGCAGGAAAGGCATCATTTATAGAACAGTAAATGGGACAATAGTGTCCCTGGATAGATGAATACCTGTAGAAATAATGTCTACAAAAATACCAGAAATTGCAATTATCTTCCCAATCACGGGTTAACTGATGTGAAATGGGGGGTGGGAGGGAAGGAAATCACTCACAGCATCTCAAAGAAGATTGATCATAAGCCTTAGGTTAACTGCCATCATTCTCCAACTCAGGCTCTAGTCAAAAGCAGAAATAAGATCACCTCCAAGATTCAGTGAGTCAGCCTAGAGCGATCCCCAGATACTTATGCAAAATGTACAAAAGCTGAGATTGCTGACTCTATTCTGTTTCGGTAAGATTATTCCAGACTCTTTTCTAGACAGACTGTGCAGTTGCGTACTACTGCAGCCTAAGTACATTAACCTGACCTTACAGTATATTTGTGACCATAGATTAAAAATTGAAGGCAACAAGATTTTTTTTTTTAATTTGAAAGGGCACCAGGGGAAGGAGACATTTCATGTAAATTACAGGAGACAGTGCAAAGGAAAGAACTTCTCTGGCACTGAGCACTCGAGTGTCCTTTTGAATGTGTTTGAAACTGAAAAGCCTGGTAGAAGGTTCAGGTATTCAAGTGCAGCCTTTTCAGTTGGCTTGATGACTTTCACAAGCAGTTTTCTCTGCGGTCCAACCAGAAGATACTGAACATGAATTGAAGAATGCTTGCCTTTCATTGTGTCAAGTATCAGGGGTAGCCGTGTCCGTCTGTATCCATAAAAACAACAAGGATTCCGGTGGCACCTTAAAGACTAACAGATTTATTTGGGCATAAGCTTTTGTGGGTAAAAAACCTCACTTGCATCTGAAGAAGTGAGGTTTTTTACCAAAGAAAATTAATACACAAATAAATCTGTTAGTCTTTAAGGTGCCACCGGACTCCTTGTTGTTTTTGCCTTTCATTGTTTATGCTAAAACCACTATCATTAGTTGTGAGTAAAATATTTCAAATCAAACAATCATTTGGGTTTCTTAAGACATTTTCTTCTTTCTTCCACCGCACAGAGTTCCAAAGCTAGCAGAATAATTTGTTTATAATTGTCATTGGCAATCATTTTTAAAAGCAAAATAGAATTAATGATATATTGTATTCATTATTTGACTACTCACAAATACTAACAAATAGTATTCTGCAACTACACCTAAGAAGTTTGGCATCCTTATACATCAAATCAAATTCAATTATTTTCAGATGTGCAGTTACCATGACGAATCTTTGACCCTCTCCTTCCTTCTGTAAGAACAAAAGCAGCATGTTAACTTATTAAACCCCTCACCAAACATAATTTCATTCCAGGGAAAGAGAAACCACAATTGATGGACATTAGTCATCTTGTATAATATGGCTAATATCCTAACTGTAGAAGGCACTCGACTATTATCTATCTCAGAGATATGTCACCGCTCAAACAGAAGTTATGGGCTTGATCCAGGCTCACCCCCTCCACCAAGCTCTGACCCAGGGCCCTAGGAGGGTCTGCAGTGTTTGACCTACGGGGGGACCCTCTGAGCTACCCTCCCTGCGTCACTTCCTACCACTGCTTCCCTCACTTCTAGTCCCAGATAAGGAAAAAGAAAAAGGAAAAGAAAACCAAACCATCAGCCACGCCCAGGCTCAGCATATACTCCTGGTACCTCAGGGAGGTGTCTCTATCCCCTTTTTGCAGAAGACTGCAGCGTAGGTTCCTTCTGAGCTGGGTTGCTTCTTTTACAACCTTGGTCTGCAGTTGGAGCATGCTCTGCAGGTTGGAGAGGCGTGGCTAGCTGATCCCAGTATTGTCCTTTAACCCCTTCTGTCCCAGTGTGGGGTTTGTATGCCCCATCACAGACCCTTCCCTTAGAACCTGGATTGTGGTGTCCTGGGGTCAGTTCATGTCCCCTCATTCCATGAAAAGAAGCCTGCATTTTTGTGTTCCATGTCTGCATGATGCACCACCTGGAACTTATATGGCTGAAGGGAGAAACACCACTGCAAAATACATGACTTATGGTCCTTCATTGAGTTCAGCCAGCAGAGTGGTGCATGGTCAGTTACCAGGAGGAAGGGCTTTCCCCGCAAGTGGTATCATAGCTCACTTCACAGCCAGAGCTTCCTTCTTGATGACTGAGTAGGCTACTTCCTGCTAAAACAACTTCCTGCTAAGATAGAGAACAGGGTGTTTTTCTCTTCCAAATTCTTTAGTTAACAGTGCTCTGAGTCCAATATTGGAGGTGTCTGTTTGAAGAACAAAAGGCTTCGAGAAGTCTGGATTCCTAGGATAGCTGATCTTGTAGTGCCCTGAACACCTTATCAAATTTTTTGGTCAACCGGATCTTCTTAGCTGCAGTGTCTTTTACCAGGTCCATCAAAGGGACAGCGAGGGTGGAGAAGTTTGGGATAAACCCACTAATCCCCAAAACCACTGAACTTGCTGCTTTGCGGAAGAGAGAGGGTAGCTAGATAGGGCTTGGACCTCATCCCAAAGGTCATAGCCAGCCTCCTCCTGCATGCCCCATATAGGGGACTTCTTGGGCAGCCAGTCAACACTTGGCCAGGTTGGCCATCAAACCTGCTTCCCTGAGAGCCCATATTACTGCTGCCACGTGCTTCATGTGTTGTGTCCAGCTCTCACAGTAGATTACTATATCATCAGTGTGGGCAGCCATGTATTCCTCATGTGGCCATAACACTCGGTCTATCAGCCACTGGAATGTGGAGGCAGCCCCATGAAATACAAAGGGCATTGTTCTAAACTGGTACAGCCCCCACTGTGTGAAGAAGGTGTTTTTTTTTCTTTAGATTTGGTTGTCCAGGGGATTTGATAGTATCCTTCATCATGTTGAGGAGAGAGATGTAGTTAGCAGCTCCCCAGTCTTTCCAGCAGTTCATTGACCTGAGTCATAGGGTACGCGTCTAATTTTGACATGGCATTTATCCTCTGGAAGTTGATACAGAACCGTGTCATGGCATCCAGTTTGGCCACAAGCATGATGGGGCTCCTCCACTTGCTGTGTGACTCTTCAGTGATTCCTAATTCTACCCTGGCCTGGAGTTCCTGATGAACCATCTCCCACATGTTCCTCAGGAATGGCCGTATGCTCTTGAATACCTTCCTCCCATGTCTGGTGTCTATGCAGTGGATCATCAGATGGGTCCGCTGGGGTATTGCTGAAAACAAGTTTGTGAACAATTTGACCTGCTGGAGTATTTATCACTCTTGTGTGGGCTGCACATCCTTTCCTACAGATACTGTCATGTAGCCTTGTGACATTGAGGTCTGAGGTCCAAGCTCTGGGTCAGGGGGAATGGGGTGACAAGGAGGCCCTTTTGTCCTTTCCAGGCCTTCAGTTGGTTGACAGGATACACCTGGATAGACTTCCTTTTCCTGGGTTACCAGATCTCATAATCAACCTCTCCTACTTGTTTCACCACTTCGAAGCGGCCTTGCCAGTGAGCCAACAACTTGGACCCTGAGGTTGTTAGCAGGAGTAACACTCAGCTTGAAGTTAGGCAGGTACTTAAGTGCCTTACTGAATTGGGGTTGAAGTCAATGGCAAAATTCCTACAGGGACAAGGAATGGAACCAATAAACTTTATATGACACATTTTATACTAAGAGAAGGAAAGATTTCTAAGGCCAAAGGAAAGAATATTTACATTTTATCAAGAGATGGGGTGATGGATTTTTACTTTCCTGTAATAATTTATGAATATGGTATTTTGACTATTATTGTGATGTTTATGATACGAATGCATTGACTCAGCTGATAGCAGGGTTGTGATGAAATGCATCCCAGGAGGAGTGTTTATGGATCTAGACACACATTTCTCAGCAAAGCTTAAAGACTTAAAGATTGGTGTCACCAACCAGCTGAGTTTGGCAAGTTGGGGGAGGAGACAGATGCAAGCTTATAGACGGAGAACAAAGATCTGCTGATTATAAGACACACACTGACTTGAGGGGGGAGAAGGTTCTGAGTTAAGGAAACCCCAGAGGCTGTTGTGCAGGGTTTAGGAAAGGCTTAGACCTACCAGGGTTCTCTGGTAGACGGATAGATATACTCCAGTAAGATATACATATAAGGGGGCCTTTCATTGTTTTAATTCTTTTCTCCAAAATGCCTTGTTCCTATGGACAAAAACATTTTTGTTTTGTTTTAAGGAGCCTGTGCTGGTCACTGAAATGCACTGGTCACAAGCTCATGGAGGGAGAGAGTAGTTGTACACACAGTACTGCAGCCTAGGGACCAGGTCTGAGTGTGGAAGAACTGTATGATTCCACCCTGAGAGGTGAAGCCCAAGAGCTAATTGGAGAGACTGGGAACAGTGGTGCACTTAGGCACCTGCACTGTGACAGAGGTCCTCATGGGGCACATTCTGAGCTTACATACACCTGTGAAACCCCACTGATCCTGAGGTCTTATCATAGCTACACAAGTTATAGGAGTAAAGTGTCAGTGAGGAATTTTCAAACAAGGGAGTCTAAATCCATATTTAAACATCAATAAAAGCGTTCTGATTTTCTACAAGGCTGAATGCACACAGCTCCCAGTGACTTCAATGCAATGTATGGGTTCAGGACCTGGGGATACTGAGTCACTTATATTTGGATTTAGGACCCTAATTTTAGGCACCTAGATTTGACATTTTTTGGCCAGCATCTATAGCATCAAGGCAAACAGGTATCAACCAAGCAGCATAACACACAGAGTAAATCCAAGAGGCAAACATGCTAGGACAAATCTAATCTATACTGAATGCAGACTTCAGGTTCAACTTAAGGTCACAGAAAGATAAGATGTGAAAACGTGTAGCACAGGCACATACTGCTGCCCTTACCCTTTCGGTCAATATTCTGATGTTTTGGGGATAATGCCTTGCAGATATGTCTTGATGCAGATTCTTGGATTTTGTTTTGAAGAAAGTGCCCTTGAGGGCTCTGCACAATAGGAGGCTAAAAACAGGAAGTTAGCTGGTGAGATTAAATCATTCCATGTAGTGCTTTTTGGAAGTTACAATTTAAAGGGATGAATCTTTACTTGCACAAGTCAGAAGCTCAATCTGTGTATACAGTTCCTATTTTTTATCCCATTGAGAGAACATGTACTTTGCTGCAAAGCCATTTATCATCTAATAAGAATCTGTTGAGGATAATTTTTAAACTATTTAAAACTCTTTGATTTCCTTTTTCTTAGACTAGTCAATGTACTGTACTGCGAATAGCTGGTGAAGCCACAAGGATAATTTCTCCTGGTAATTCTGGACATGGTGTATTTTAACATATCAGAATGAATATATCTGTATGCTAGAGCTCAGCTAATACTGCAGCAAAGTATTTGCCAGCACTCTTTCAGGTGAATTTGTGCATTGTATATGAATGGGACTTGCAAATCCTTTAACCGAAATTTCTGCTTACGTTCATACGAGTGATTTTGTTTGTGAGAATGTTAGCATCACAAGTGCTTGTGCAAATGGGTTTGTGAAAATTTGGAGGCCAAAGAGTTTATGAGTCCATCTTCATATCTCCTTGATTTCCCCATCCCAATAGTTCATTGTCAAATCAGGGCATAGAAATAACTACGATGTGGCTTTGCTAAGAGGTCACATGACAAATAACAACTAATCATAGGTATATTTGAAACAACCCCTCTGAAATGTATTCAGGTGGTGGGATGGCTCTCCAATCTGCTAAGGCCAGTCGGTATCACATAAAACCTTATGCCAATGGGATAAGTTATTACTGCCTCTATGCAACCCTAATCTGTGATAGGACTGAGTGATTCTTCTGAATCAAGGAACTGCAACTGGTTCCCTCCTGCAGTTGATCCTAAATCCTGGTGTACATACAGTTTTTCTATTAGTTTAACTATTTTGGTGAGGGGTATGATGGTTGTACCAAAACAGTTAAAGGGGCACAAGCCCCTTTGTGTGAACACAGCTATATCAGTAGAAAGGTGCCTCGTACCAACATAACTTGTTCACCTTCCCCAGTATAAGCACCTTTATATCAGTATAGTTTCATCTATACTAGAGAACAACTGCTTTTACTATAACCCTAACCCTATACTTGTAGAGTTAAAACTGAACTTTTTCTTAATGTTGGCAGGCCTCAGTACAGCTTGGATTTAGTGGAAAATAAGGGCTACTAAGAATTTTTTCGCAATTGTTCAACAACATAAAAAAATGACAGAAAAAGGCAAAATGCATTAAATAAACTGGCCCTGCTTTACTGTGTACAGAATTCCTTGCTCCTAGAGCTGTTGACAGTAAATGCTTCTTGCTTTAGGATGGTGAAGTCATGTGAACCTTGAGGAAGCTGCGAGGTGCATTTTCAGCCGGTATGTAGAGAATTAACGCATAGCTCTCTACAGTGATGAGTTGCCAAAATATTAACAACAGGTTCCCTCCTCCTCACCTCTTGAGGGGATCGTGCCCCCCCCGGGGGGTTGTGCCCCATCCAACCCCACATGTTCCTTGACACCCCCTTCCCAGGGACCCCTGACCCATCCCTCCCCCTTCCCCCTCCCCTGACTGCCCCCTGCTGCCCCATCCAATCCCTCCTCTCATTCTTGATGGCCCCCTAGGACCCATGCCCCATCCAGCCACCCCTTCTCTCTGTCCCTGACTGCCCCCCACCACCTCATCCAACCCCTGCTCCTTCCTGACTGCCCCGCGGGACCCATGCCCCCATTCAATCCCCCTGTTCCCTGCCCTCTGACTGCCCTGACCCCTATCCATCTCCCCACAACCCACTGAACACCCCCTCCCTGCTCCCTGCCCCCTTACCACACTGCCTAGGGCCCAGACCGGGTCCGCTCTGCCGGGACCATGACTGGCACCCTGGGGCCCGACTCCCCGAGCCAGGCCGGAGCCGCAGGGACCGGCGCCATGGGGCCCGACTTCCCGAGCCGGGCTGGGCCAGAGCCTCAGAAACCAGAGCCGCAGGGCCTGACTCCCCAAGCCGGGCCGGGCCGGAGCCACAGGGACCAGCGCAGCTGGGCCCGAACTCCCCGAGCCAGACTTGGTCGGTGCCATGGGGCCCAAACTCCTTGAGCCGGGCTGGGCCGGGCTGGGCTGGAGCTGCTTGGCCGGTGCCACGGGGCCCGATGCCCCGAGCCAGGCAGGGCCGGAGCCGCTTGTCCGGCACCGGGACCGGCGCCTGACTCCCTGAGCCAGGCCGGGCTGGGCCAGCACCGCTTGGCTGGGACCAGCCTGAGCCGGGGATGCTCGGCTTGGGCCTGGGGATCCAGACTGGGCTGCGCGCACCGGGCCTCCCTGGAGCCCCCCACCTGGCTTACCTGGCTACTCCTTGTTTCAGGCTTCCCGCGAACATTTGATTCGCAGGAAGCAAGGGAGGGGGAGGAGAAGGAGGGCGGAGCATTCAGGGGAGAGGGAGAGGTGAGCTGGGGCTGGGGTCCGGGTGGACAGCTGCCCGAGCCTTTGTTAAATTTAAAAGCGTCTTTAGAACTGGTTGTCCCGGAACAACCGGTTCTAAAAAGGCTTCTAAATTTAACAACCGGTTCCTGCGAACCGGTGTGAACCGGCTGGCGCTCACCACTGGCTCTCTATCATTAACAGTTGTATATCTTATTTTGTGCACATTCCACCAAAATTGTATACCAAAGTGGCTGTGACACTATAACAAAAGCTATAATTTATGAAATTTCACAACTGTTCATGTATCTGAGTATTTGCATGATGAATTTTTGGTCATTTTTCTCTTCAGTAATTGAATACATTTGATGAGTAAAAATAAATATTTCCTGCAAAGGCAGGTACTCAGCTGTATCCTGAAACCTACATTCTCATTATTTTGCAGCATAATCAGTGTTTAATAGTATTAATCCCCATCATGTTAATTATTAACAATGAATATGAGGCTTGTGAAAGCATCCGCTGCCTTGTGCTTCATTGCAAGCCTAACCAGCAACTTAACTCCTAACTGCTGATAGTGATCAATTCTCCAGGTATTTAGAAGCATGATATAAATAAAGCTCAAAGTTTGAGCTACTAACTGTGGAAACAAATGGACTTTCTGCTGTAAATTATTATTATTGTTCAGTTGACAGATCTTGTTGGCCCATGTGATGCCTGGTTGAAACAATCATAATCAGTAATTGACGAAGTGGGTATTCACCCATGAAAGCTTATGCTCCAAACACTATAAGGTGCCACAGGACTCTTTGTTGCTTTTTACAGATCCAGACTAACATGGCTACCGCTCTGATAATTAGTAAGTTATTAATAATAGCAACCTATCATAACTTTTGTATGAATGCTCAGTTTTCTTCTTTATTTGTATCGTGTATTGTCATGGACTTCTGCTGGGCACTATACAAACATAGAACAAATAGAAGGTCCTTGCCCAAAGAGCTAACAATCTTACTGAAGTTGCTAGTATACACAGGTAAAATCCATAGCTACCATTTTCAAATATACATTCATATTAACCTTGGGCTCTAAAACAGGGTTCACCTATCTTGAGGTAGAAGGGAATGGTTAGGAAGAAAAGAGCTATTTAATCTAAATGGATAATGTTGGCACAAGAACAAATGGGTATAAACAAGCCATGAATAAATTTGAGCTACAAATTAAAGGTTTCTAACCCTCAGAGGAGTGAGATTCTGGAATTGCCTCACAGTAGGAGTTGTTGAGGGAAGCAACTTAACTGGTTTTAAGACACAGCTTCTCAAATTGGCTGTTTTTTTTCCTCCTCCCTCTGGAGCATCAGAGATGGCCTCAGTTCAAGTTGGCACATAAGACGGGATGGGCCGGTGTTCTCAGATTGTACCGAATGTTCTTTTTATCAAGTGTTTGGCTGGCTGGTTCTTGCTCAGATGCTCACAGTCTGACCAATGGCCATATGTGGAAGGAAAGAATTTTCCACCAGGTCAGGTTGGCGATGACTTTGGGTTTTTTGCATTCCCTTACAGTGTGGGGTGTAGGTCACTTGCTAGGATTTTCTGGGTATATCTCACTTGATTAATTCCCTGCCATTGCAGGGGCCTTGGGCTTTGGACCTCAGTCTCTCCTGTTCTCTGCCTGTAGCACACAATTGTTTAGTCTCTTGAGGAATGCAATACTTTGGTCTAATTCTGGTAGATGGGTGTAGTGTGCAGGTCCTTGGTTTCGTTGGTACCCTGTGGTATACAGGAGGTCAGGCTAGATGATTTGATGGTCCTTTCTGGCCTTGAACTCTCTAACTCCCTAAGAAAAAATTAAGAACCAGATCCCTAAGTGTGGGAGGGAGGCATAGGTGGGTTCACGAATCCTTTCAGTCTCCCCCACCCCATCCACTCTAACTAGCACAGAGTAGCACAGAGTAGATAATGGTTCCCAAAGAACTGCTCCACTTGCTGAGCTCAACCTCTGGGCTTCTCAAATCTTCTCCCTGCCACTAGAACACCTCATTTTTCAGGGAATCAGGAACAGGCATGTCAACCTAGGTTCCCTTACACTAGACAAAATCCTTCATTACTATCTTAAGTCTACTTTAAGTCCCCCCTTGTGCTACTTGAGTGTCAAAGAAACTATAATCTTGAGGGTCTGGCTATGTGTGTATCAAAGAGTAGTAGACTCAAAGTTCTTAGTGCTTTGATTGGGAGTTGTGAGCTGGGCTGCATGGTGAGGAAGAATTAGGCCTGTTATCTTCAAATCGTAATGGCATCTTTTCTGGTATACACTAATACAGAATAATTGACATTGCATTATGTTATGCTGCTTATAAAATTTAATACATAGAAATGTCTGATTGTTATTGCCTTAGCCTTTAAAATAAGGCAAGGGACCTGATCTTTTATGTATGTGAATTAAGAACAAATAGAACACACCCTCAGTTGATCGAGGGTCAAAAAGTATATAGCGTTTTTCCTTTGTTGCATCCTCAATTCTGTCTTTCCAGCTGATGCCTGTCTACAAGCCTAGTCACATGACGAGAGTGACTATGTTAGGCACTCTCAAACTAATCATGATTAATGTGACCTGCCTGGAAAGCTGCTGAAATACTTCTTGTAGTATGTATTTTGTGGGGCAGTACACTTCAAAGACTTTAAAACACTACCCCTTGCAGTTGCAGGGAACCTGACATAAAATGTTTTCAATATTTTATTTCATTTGCCAGTCTAACTCATTTAACCAGTGATTTATATGCAACTGTCCCTAGCTATGCTAATACAATGCTGATGTGTATTTTTCAGGATATATTGGATCCTGTACACAAGACTCAGAAAGAGCCTTTATGTTTTTCTGCTTTGCTGCCTTCCCTCTCTTGCCCTCTTCCCTCTTACCACTATCTTTCTCTATAATCGTTTTTGCCATTCCTTACTGTAGCCCTGTGGTTAATATAGGACTTGATCCTGCAATCTGCTGAACACTCCTGTGTGGTGCAAAGGACATTGAGAGAGGTGCACTACATCTTCAATACAATGGGAGCAGGAGATTCTTAGCATCTCTCAGGAGATATTTGGCACCTTTAGGGCTCATCCTTTGAATGTTTAGAGGGTCCATCAAGCCCCAACAAGATCTAAAATACATGACAGGCTTTATACAGTGCTCTATGGAGCCAGTGGACTTTTGCAGACATGACAGAAATGTAATTAATTAATCAAATACGCAATAATTAAGCATTTACTGTTGTAGGGACAAATCTGGTCCTATCCTCCACAGCTGCAGTTATGAAACTAAAAGATTGGGGACGGCTGTGGTGGGACCCTCGCAAATGATCAATATAGGCTACTTCAGCCATTGGCAGGGGCGGCTGTAGGCACCAGCAAAGCAAGCAGCTTCTTGGGGCAGCCCATTTGCAGGCATAGTAGCTAGCAGGGATCAAGCCGGGGAGCTGACAATCAAGAGGGGGCCCTGGGAGCTGTAGTTCTTTGATTAGCTCCCTGCCTATAGAACCAGCACTGGAGCAGAGAAAGAACCACATTTCCCAGCATTCCCTTGGCCACTACCAACAGGAAAGTGGGGAGGGAGTATGCTAGCTGAAACCTCATGTTGCAGCTTGAGCTCACTGCTAGAGCTGGATGGCACTGTGAATGGGGAACAAGTGTGCCCAAGGAGTAGAAGGCTTTGGCCCAGATATCCCCTTCAGAAGACATCCTCAGACTGGCTTAGGGATGCTGGTGTGACCTCACCTTGCAGCCTCCAAAGAAGGAATTGGGTGGACTAAATGAACAGTGCCTCTCTCCATCTGAAGCCTAGCAAGGGAGGTATGTGGATCCCACTAGAATTTAAAATGAAAAGTAAGGGAGGGGAGGCTCTGAACCTGGGCCACTTTAGATACAGTACCAGGCACGTAGGAGGATTTCCGCTTCTAAGCCATGGAAGCAGAAATTGACTTTTCCTTTCCAGATTTAGCTAATATTCAGAAAGGGAATCTAGCACCTGCCTTCCAGATTTGAAGACCTCAAAATTCAGGAGTGCTCAAGCTCAGTTTGGGCAGCTGTTACTTCAATTTCTCCCAAATCAAATATACTGATCCACTGTCATTTGCTGTAGAAAAAGTAGATAAAATTGAGCAAGAAATGCTTCCCAGTGGTTTTTAGGACTGGAATTCCTATTTTTGTTGTTGTTGTTTTTGTTTAAAAGGAAGACAGTGATATTGCATTGGCAAATTCCTCATAGAAACAAAGAGTGGAACAAAAGAATAATAAAGGCACCTTGACTTTTCCTCATTTATGGAGGACGGTCTTATGAATCCAGAGATCCTCCAATACACAAGCTGAAAATTGTTCCACTTTACTGCAGTTCTGTAACCATGTGGGAACCAATTCTGTTTGTGTTTTGTGCACATCCAAAATTCCTGCTGAATGACCCGCTCTAGGAGCAAGTCACCAGTGACCCAGGGCTGGGGCAGAAGGAGGGTGCAGGTGGTTGGGGGGAAGAGCCCAGGGCTGGGGTGCCAGGGGGTGGGGGGGCACTGGTGGGGGAGAAGGGGGTGCCCAGAGCTGTTGCAGCATGGGATGTGTGTGAGCCCAGGCCTGGGGTGTCAGGGGGTGCAGGTGGGTGGGGGAGAGCCCAGGGCTGGGGCCGCAGGGGGGTGCAGGAAGGGAGAGGCCCGGAGCTGGGGCAGCAGGGGTGCAGGTGGGGGGGGGAGAGCCCAGGGCTGGGGTAGCAGGGGGTGTGGGGGGGGAAGCCCAGGGCTAGGGTGGGGGCACCCAAATTTTATTTTGCTTGGGGTGGCAAAAAACCTAGAGCTGGCCCTGGCCATTGGGCCACTATAGGCTCCAGGAAGCAGCTCGGCAGCTGTTCCAGGGATCAAAGGTGAGATGTGCACATCTCCTCAGCACCTTGACCAACTATTATGGGATAGTAGGATGTGGATTTTAAACTTAATGCACATAATGGGAAACATGCATATGTGAATCCAGCACTTTACAATCTCTGCTAGATACTGAATTTCAGTATGATCGCTGAAGGGCACTGACAGGCCTGATATCACAGATTAGTTTGTTCCCAGGCAAAAGCCTTGATTAAGCTGGACATAGTGATGTAAATTCTCAGCGGTAGTGTGAGGATGTCTAGTTAAAAATCAACTAGTATACAACAGTTGTTAGAAAGTTGTGAAGTGCTAAGGTTACTGTTTATAAAAGCCAATTTGGAAACATGGAAATGCAGAGTTAAGGAACCCCAGCTCCTGTATCCTGCCAACCTGCATAAAACATTGATTTGTGTCTATGGTGCATAAGGAGGTGTGATCTGGATTTCCTTAGGTATTACTATCAGTCACTGTCATATTATTCCAAATTCTTACCCATGGAAATGAAGTAGGTTGTATTCAGATATTCAATCTCCTATATTTTCTCTGTGTGATGTTGTCTAATTTAAAATATAACCATGCAAATCATTATTGCTACCACTGTTATATAATTGTAAGAAATCTTATACAAAGTATAATACATGGCCAGAAAGGGTTAAAAAGCTAGCAGGTAGAATGACCCAAAGCCAACCTTTAAAGTCATGCGAACGGTAATTAGGGTCATTCATGGTAGATAGGCTAGAACTTTGAAATGTAAACCTATATTGTTAAAAGTTAGAAGTGATACTAATTGTGTGTATTTTAGATCCTGTCTGTCACTATAACTATTAATTCAGAGATCAAAAGGGAATATTAACATTTAGATAAATCTTGGGTGAAATAATGTCATTGTCTATATGTCTCTTTAAAGCAGGGTTTCTCAAACAGGGGTCGCCACTTGGGTAGGGAAAGCCCCTGGCAGGCCGGGCCGGTGTGTTTACCTGCCCCATGTGCAGGTCCGGCCAATCGTGGTTCTCACTGGCTGCAGATCACTGCTCTGGGCCAATGGGGGCTGCTGGAAGTGGCACTGCTTCCAGCAGCTCCCATTGGCCCGGAGCAGCGATCCACGGCCAGTGGGAGCTGCGATTGGCCAGACCTGCAGACGGGGCAGTAAACACACTGGCCTGGCCTGCCAGGGGCTTTTCCTACCCAAGCAGCGATCCCTGTTTGAGAAACCCCCTGCTTTAAAGTTTGTGATAGACTGCCTAATGGATAAATTGTCCTATGTTAATTTGTAACTAATTACTGGTGGTGCTTAGGAAACATAAGATTACAGCAAAAGCCTATTGTTTACCCAGGACTGTATGGTCAAGTGGATGCTAGAAAACTGTATAAAAGACTCTTGGGTCCCAATCCTTTTTATCTCAGATCTGCTTAAACTTCATCAGGGAAGTTTGAGTCACAAGATTGAAATCCCGATTAAGCTGGAACACCCTGAATTTGATATTGGATGTTGGACTATAACCTATGGATTAAATTCTGAACTCTTTGCAACTACAAAGCTCACCATCTCCGTTATGAATTTGAACCTCAAGAATTGAATTCCTGTCTGTATGTATACTGATCTTTTAACCATACTCACTCTCTCTCCTCTTTTTGAATACATTTTAGTTTAACTAATAAGAATTTGCTGTAAGCGTCTTTTGGATAAGATCGGAAATATTCATTAATGTGGGAGGTAATGTGTCTGATCCTTTGGGCTTGGTAGAACCTTTTCTTTTATATGGTGAATAAGTTTTTCATTAATCCTCATCATATCTGACTTGGATGCTTAGATGGAGGCCTGAGGCTGGGTTACTTTAAGGGAACTGGGTTATTGACTTCTGAGTAACTAGTGATGTCTAACACAAGCTGTTTTGTGCTGGCTTGGTAAATCTAAGTATTGGAATATCCACCAGCTTTGGGGATTGTCTGCCCCATTCTTTGCAGTTCACCCTAACTGAGTGACCTCAGCTAGCTCCCCTGGGATCCCGGTCACACTGTGTAAAATACATATGGTCTTTATCTTGTTACCTGAAATATGTAAAAGAGATTATTACAGATTTGCAGCTAGTATTTGTCGTGTTGATACGGTGAAGGTACTTGCAGGGTGAACAATTACAATCAAGTGTCCATCAGACAGTAAATAAAGAGGTGGGTTGGGGCAGCGGTTAGTAAATGATCCTGTCTGTGAAGTCCCTGGAAAAATACCTGGTGTCCATAAAAATGGCTGATTATCCTGTTTTAACTAGTTAAATTAAATGGGTTACTATTTTTACAGATTATTTTTATTATTTTGCAGAAAGTCAGACATAGGACTAGCGAGAATAGCTTCATTATGCTGAGGAACAGAGCTGGATACAGTCTTTCATATGCAAGACTCAGTTATTGGATTTCTAATCTACTTCCCTGCTTTCAGTGCACACAAAGGGTTTCTGAAAACTGTGGATGCACAGTTATCTTCCTTTATTGTTTTGAAGGACTTGGGTCTGTGTAACTGTCTACAGTTCTTCACTTGCTTTTAATGAGTTTCCCACTGAAGACTCAATTCTGCAAGATGCTGGAAGCTTCCACAGAAGTGCTGAGCACATTTAGGTCTCATAAAAACAAACAGAATTTGAGGGTACTTGATAGCACATGGTACCATGCAGGATCAGACCTTTAAAGGCCTATGGGATTTCAAATGTAAATGGGATACTTTTGTGAAACTTAATATGCACTCTGCCTGCCTTATTTTAAAGGGGTTGGATCACTACAGATAATGCCCAGCATTATGATACATCAACATATAAAAGTAGCATCATCTACATTTTTTGCCTTGATCTAGCATAGCAAAATATTCAGGCCCATAGTCTGCTCTGCTCACTCTTACTGAGCAGAATCTGAATTGACTTCAGTGGGAATAAGACATTACTCAATCTGAGTACATTTGGCAAAGTAATGCATTGAAATAATATTTTATGAAGGGTTAAAGAAATACAAAATGGCTTAAGATATTTTGTTACCAAGAAAAGAATGAAATGTTGTGAAGGTCAAGTTTCTGGGTGCTTTACTAGCATTGAGTAGATACCTTCTTTACAACTACTCCAATTGATTTCAATGGGAATACCCACATTTGTACTCAGTCACTCATAGGAGTAAGGGGTTGAAAATCTGTCCCTAAATGAATAACCTAAGTAGCATGTAAAGAAATGTTATGCAGAACTAAAATTGGCTGCAACTGTATTCATATAATGACTTTTATTTTTGTTAGTGAAGCACTGTCTGGAACAATAGCAAAAAATAAACGTCCATAAAACTAAGTGACCTCTTGTCAGCCAATGTATGAGTTGGCAACCCTTGGGATAAGGTCAAATTTTATCTTCTCACTGTATTTTTGAGAATTCCTTTGGAATATTCGATGGTGGATACCAAAGGGTGTTATTTGCAGAATGAGAAGTTGGGATGGATTTGAAGACATGGCTTTGTTACGTGTAGGAAGCAAGATGCTGTTTTGGGGACAACTTCAACTTTTCTAATCTTTTTTTATGGTTTTGGGGTCTGATTTTCATTACTCATTATTTCTATTTTTCCAATATTTCATTTTTTTTCTAATCCTATAGAATAAACTAAATGCTTTCTTGAAATGGGATTCTCCATCTGCTCTTGCATCTAGGATTTGTTGAAAAATTTCTGTCAAAACTGTTTTTCAGAAGAAATGTGAGTTTTCAACTAAACATTTTTGTGTGAAAAGTGTGTAAATTTTCCTTGGAAAGCAACATTTTTATATTAAAAACAAAAACAAAATCAAAAATTGTTTTTGACATTAAGCCAATTTTTTTGGACAAAACCAGTCTCATGTGAGTTGTAGTTCAGTTACCTCATGCCTCCATTCTCAAGTATGGATTGCGTTCTCCAGGTGGACTTCATCAACCATGATGCACCACAGCTAGGAACTCCCATGATGCACTACTTTGGCTCAGCAAAAGGGAAGCCCATAGTGCAGCCAGGAGAATGGGGGCATGAAGCACCTTAATTACAATTCCCATGAAACACTGCAAGATATTTCCAAATAATTTTTTTTTAGTTTTCAGACAAGTTCTTGGTTTTTGACTTTGTCTCTGAAAAGTCAACATTTTCCATGGGGTATGGAGGACATGGTGAAACACTTTCCAAACAGTTTTGCTCACTGCTATTGGATTTACTCATTACATGTCTACCAGAAACTTTATATTATACTACTGTTGTATAAGATATGCATTCATTTCCATTTTGAGAGAATTTCTTTCACTTCATTTTTTCTGAATTCATTTCCAGATGCAAGAGAACAGAATCTTGCCATAGCTTCAGAACCCATGAAAAAAAAATCCTAAATACTGTGGAAACTAAAGAAGTGTTTTCCCTAGAAATGATAATCATGGGAAAACATCCTGAAGAACTCCAGTAAAGTGACATTCATAAGATGATACAAGTAGATATTAATTACTAGGGCTGATGATATTGCCTTAGACAGATACTGCAGGAATAAATTAATTAGACTCTTCATTCGGCAATAACAGCTGCAGTTTAAGGCAAGGGCTGAAATAAGAGATTAGTATAGTTCAAAATTAGTGGGACAGAATTACACATCTAGGTCTTGATTCTCATGTACGCTAAGACCCCTTTAACACTGCCAAACCTCTGTAAAGGGATACTAGTGTAAGAGAATCAGGATCATGATTTTTTTCTGCATGTGTGTTAAAATGTGGAAGTGAACAATATATTTCTTGAGGAATTGTTCAGATGTTTATTGTGCAGCCATTACACACTCCCATTAACTTCACAGGTTTTTTACACAAATTTTAATGTAGACATAAGGGCCTGATTCTCAGAGGTGCTGAGCGTAGCCACTACTAGTCAGAATTGTGGTTGTTCAGTAACACTGAACAATCAGTCCTTTAAGATGCAATAAGGAAAATCAGGAGTGAACAGGAATACAATAAGAACGGGGGTGAACAGGAATACAATAAAGAAGCATCAAGAGCATGGTCAAGTTTTTGCAAATTTAAGCTTTTGTCCTATGAAAAAACCTGCATGGGCCCATGCAAACCCCCCTTAAGTCATTGGGGCTCTGCATAGATGGAGGCAGTCAATAGCAGAAGTAGGCCCTTTGAGACATATTAATTGCAAGTATTATGATACAGTGAAATGAAATGTCAGCTGTGGTTGAATTATACATACTAGTAAGAGCTATTAGCTGATACTGTAATACTATAACAGTAACAGAAAATCTTTCTAACTTCTGTTTTGTAGTGCTGCTCTTGGTGTTTTATGACTGTGTGCAGAAGTGATCAAGTTAAGGTAGGATTCTCTACCTTCTCCATAAAACACCCAGCTTTATCATACTTTCAAAAGACCTTTTAAACCTCTATGGCAATGCTTCAGAGCAACAGTGCAGAAGAGTCTGTCATATGTTTTTCTGCATAGTAGTATTTGAAAAGGTTTGATGAATTCATATTATCTAACCCTGAATTTCTATCACACAGTTTTTCAGAACTATAGATACATTGAACCACATATCTCACAAGGATACTGAGGCCTAAAATAAATGTTTTGTAAACAAAAGAATCATAAAATTGTAACATTTACTGTCTGCTCAATCTTATTTCTAACAGTAATCATATTCACTTTCATTTTCATGTAGGTCAATAAAGTCAGATCTCACTGCATAATTATTTAGGTAACTTAATGCCTTGCTTTTCTGTTAATAAAGAATTGAGCAAACACAATACAGCAACATTTGATCACTTCATATGGTTACTATATACCTTGAAAACGACAGTCAAGGTTTAAAAAGCTACTAGCTTTACTTTAATAAAAAAAATTCATATTTCTTCCCTTTAAAGTTATATTCTACATATGAAACAAAATAATCAGATCCTTAAGTTTCTCTAGAGATAAAATTGCTCTTTTGCCAAGTAGTGAATAGATAGAGGGTAGGATTGCTTTAAATAATTCGTGAGCCCCCTAGTACTGCTCACTGTATTTTATGTTTTAGAAACAGCCAGAAGCAGCAGTACATATGTAGCTAGGTTTTGCATGTTTGTGTATATTTAGTTAATATGGTTATTTGGGACTCAGCTATGCCTGTGTGGTTTCTTAATATTTATTTGGTGGATAAAGAGCAAAAGACACAACATGTCACAAGACCAAGAAGGAGGGGGAGTAGACAATATCCCTGTTTTCTATGAACTAATGTCTGTGTCCTTGCACGATAGAGTTTGGGGAAGAAGAGCATGCTCATATCTTGTCCACTGCCCTTGGACACCAAACTCCTGTCCCAGAACACCTGGTCAGCCACCCAAGAGTCCGGTATCTTCATGCCTACACAAAATGATCCACATCTGTATGGTTTTAGGTTTGGATTTAGGACAGAGACAGCACTAGCTGGTGCAAATGAAATGTTCATACAGGTAGTCAATGATCTTTTGGTGATGAATGGAGATAAAACTCTCTTGAGTCTCTTCGATATGAGCTGCCCTCACCACTGATCACATGGCATTGTTGACACATCTGTCTCTTCAAGGAGTGATGGAATTTCTGGAGTGGCTCTGCTACCTTGCTTTCAGAGACACCAGCTTTCTGTCTTGCCATGCCTTTAGTTCAACATGACTATGAAGCCATTAATAGACTCTCTTAGAAATAAGATATACAAAGTAATTGTTAAATTCAAAGTCTGTTCTGTACAGAGCTCAAAGCAATACACTGCCTTGCCCCATGGTTCTGTAAGGAGAGACAAAAATATGCATGGTGATGGGCTGCTTCTCTGGGGGAACAGAAGATTATCACTGAGTATTCCAAGTATTTCTTAAGACATGTATGATAACACAATTAGTTAAGGTGGGACATATGGTAAGTTTGGCACCAGAAGTGTGGTTTGAGGTAGGATGACCAGCTGTCTTGGTTTTATAGGGACAGTCCCAATATTTGGGGCTTTTTCTTATATAGGCACCCATTGTCCCCACCTCCTGTCCTGATTCTTCACACTTGCAATACAATCACCCTAGTCCAGTGGTTTTCAAACTTTTTTCCTGGGGCCCCAGTTGAAGAAAATTGTTGATGCCCGTAACTCAACGGAACTGAGGATTAGGGGGTTGGGGTGTGGGAGAGGGTTAGGGTTAGGGTCAGGACTGGGGCAGAGGGTTGGGGTGCAGGGCTGAGGGCTGCAAGGTGGGGCCAGGAATGAGGGGTCCAGAGTGTGGGAGGGGGCTCTGGGCTGGGGTAGGGGTGCAGGAGCGGGTCAGGGCTCTGGGCTGGGGTGCAGGCTCTGGGGCAGGGCTGGGGATGAGGAGTTTGGGGTATAGGAAGGGGTTCTGGGTTGGGGGGGGCTCAGGGCTGGGGCATGGGATTGGGATGTGGGGTTGGGGATAGTTCCCAGTCAGCAGCGCAGTGGGGATGCTAAGGCAGGCTTCCCGCCTGTCCTGGCACTGTGGACCGTGCTGCGCCCTGGAAGCAGCAAGCATCAGGTCTGGCTCCTAGGCAGAGGCACGCAAGCAGCTCCGTATGGCTCTCGCCCTTAGATACCACCCTTCCCATCTCTCATTGGCTGGGAGCTGGCCAATGGGAGCGCAGAGCTGGTGCTCAGGGTGGGGGAAGTGCACAGAGCCTGGTGGCCCCTGTGTTCAGAAGCCAGACCATCTGCTGGCCACTTGCTGGGCTCAGCACGGTATCAGAACAGGTAGGCACTAGTCTGCTTTAGCTGGGCAGCCCTGCTGATGGGACTTTTACCATCCCTGTGCTGACCAGAGTGACCCAGTGCCTGACATGCCGTGATCAGTAGTGGGTCGAGACCTGAACTTTGAAAATGCTGCCCTAGTCTGAGATCGGATGTGGATAAAGAGAGTGGTCATCTTGAGCACTGTGTGTTAAAAGGGTTCCAGGCTTAGGGTCCATATTTTGTTCCTAAACAAATACATTGAGCAAAATCACCATCCTGCACCTATAAGATTCAGACCATTCCTCAAGACTTGCTTCCTCAGTGAGGTGCAGGACAGAAGAGGCAAAGGAAAATAATAAAAAACATAAAATATTTTTTTTTAAATAGCAGAACCATAAAGAATTGTGTAATCCCAAGTCAACATGTAATCTTATTGCTGCAACCTTCATCCTCCCTGTTCTATATTCCTAGTCATCAATCCCACTGTTGAATGCTCTGACACATTACATCATGTCTTAAATTAGATTGTAAGGTTCTTGGGCCAGGGGCTTTATCCTTTATATTTCATGCATGTATAATAAGCCTGATGGGCAAGTGTTCAGAATAAGAGCAATAAAGAGAGACACAGGCAATCTAGAGGCCAAATTATGTTTCATCTTAATCAGTGTGGGGGTAAAATAGAAATCAGTTAAGTGGGGAATAATCACAAGTAAATCTGTTTTAGTAGGAACTACTTTAGGCTTACACTATAAACTACTGTCATCTATTACTGCTATCGACTGTATTTTAACTATTATCTTAATTAAACTCACTTTATAAGAACAACTTGCACTTATGAAATAACAGAATTTTGAATTAGAAACCACAAAACACTAGACTGTGAATCCCACTGCTATGCTTTCCTTTTTCAGTTTTTAGCTGCTGAAAGCCCCAGGTTTGGAAGGCTTATAGCAATTGAGTTGTGAGCAATCGTCTTGTGCAATCTCTGTTTACTGTTTTGAGTTCCAGCTTAAATAAAGCCATGATGCTATGTGTTGGTTTCTTGATTGAACAATTATCCCTTCGCTCTTTTCTGGTTTACAGGCCCTTTGCTCTCTGACAGTTTCCCTGTTCTTGTCACTTCACCTTGTAGAGCTTAAGATGCTGTCTAGATGTTTTGTTTTACAGGCCTTACTATTTTCTATCTTTTGTTACTGCTCATATCTCCTTAATTCTTTGTCTGTTTCTCTTGAATTACAATTTTTCCCTTATTACAGTTTATTTCATTCTTGTTTGACTTTTCTCAGTTTTCTAACTATGTTTTTCTAATAAAGTTCTTAGATTAGAGACTCTAGTTATTTTTCCTCATTTCAGAGTAGCAGCCATGTTAGTCTGTATCTGCAAAAAGAACAGGAGTACTTGTGGCACCTTAGACACTGACAAATTTATTGTAGCATAAGCTTTCATGGGCTACACAAAAGCTTATGCTACAATACATTTGTTAGTCTCTAAGGTGCCATAAGTACTCCTGTTCTTTTTACTCTTGTGTTACTGCACTGTTCTTCCTTTATCTTTTCTTCTTTCCAGGTACTGATCCTTTTGTTGCCATCTCTGTTTTCCTGCTATCTCTTCCCTGTCCCCCACGAACTGGGCTTTCTCCCTTTTAGCACCCTCCAATGCAACATGAATGCTGGGGTCCCTATCCACTGCCCTGCACGCCCCCCCATTTATTGTGTCCAATCTTTTCTAGTGCCAGTAATTGCCTTGCTCACTACTGACCTCTTTCCCAGTGCTGGGGAGCCGCCCTCCAGATTACACCACCAGCTGTTTCCACCACTGCCTGTTTGGCTTGCTCACAGCAGCGCTTATGGGGGGGAAGGTGCTGCCTGTGCTCACTTGCTGTTTTTGTCTTTATTCTGCCTCCCCCGCCCCCCCCAATAAAAAGTCATCCCAGGCTTAAGCTCAGCCTGCTTCAACTGCCCCAGAAACCTTAGATTCCTCGCCCCCATAACAGGTGTTTCATGCGCCCCCTTTTTTAAAAAAATACCCCAACATTCTGATCACCATGAGGCTGCTTCCAAGCAGCCAACTTGTGTAGCTCCCACTGCTCTTTTGACCCAACAGCCTCTACGAAAGGTGAGGCATTTGGTTGTTGAACACTAGAACTGGTTGAATAGTTTTAGAAAAAAAATTGTGACTAAAAGCAGTGAGATTAATTCTGTGTAAATTATGGGGTCCTATTTTTAGAAGGTACCTGAAGCGATGAGAAAATACATAAGCATCTGCTCTGAGAGTTACATTCAAGAGAGTCCTACAAATTTGCAAAGCAGCAGATAAATTGCAAATGCAGGTTTTCAGTGAAGAGGATAGTCAAAAAGCAGTGAAGGAGATTATTTCATAGCAGGACATGCTGAAAACAGCATAAAAAGGGACCCAAGCTGCATAACACTTGGCTAGCCTATGCAATTGTGAGAGAATTGCAGAAGTCAATGTGTAGGCAGAGTCTGTCAAGCATTCAGATGGAACTTGTCATAAATGTGGCCATTTTGCTAACCCTTTGTGTTTGCTCTGAACGCTGGTGCACCTATGTGCTGAGCTCACAACAGAGGTTGCTGCACCGACCACTTACCTTAGCAGAAGGCCTGAGCCCTGGCATGAGATGGTTCTCCCATAAAAGACATCGGAGCCCTTACGCTGCCAGACTTGTCCACCCACATTTATCTATATCTTGTAAACTGCTTCACTGTGTCACTGCAGAGCTACGCGAGTAAAGAGAGGGGCACAGGAGCAGTCCACTGCAATCACAGGGGCTTGGCGGAAGAAAGACAGAGCTGCTACTCCTAAATGTTGTACTGCTCCAGTCCTGAGGGCAATGTAACTGGCAGAACACCAGGAAAGGAGGGAGAAGCCTCTTCGCAGTGGCCAAGCTACCTTCAAGCAGCAGGGGAGCATCATCCACCAATTATTAGTATTACCTTAGTGTAACCCACACACCTTCTGGGTGGGGTGCTCTGTCCCATCTAGTGGCACCAAGACCACTTCAAGAGAGAGAGTTAAATGAGTCTGCTCCACAGCCTTAGCTAACGGGCAGGTGGCTTTTAGCTCGTGCAGTAGAGGCTCATGTACTAAGTTCCAGAGGTCCCCAGTTCAGTCCTGCCTGCCGGCCACCAGGGTCTCTGTCATCATTACATTTAGCACCTAGAAGGCCCAGTCATGGACCAGGACCCTCCTGTGCCAGGTGCTGTGCAAACACAGAACAAAAAGATGGTCAGAGTTTATACCTGTGTCATGGCAGCAGAACTACACATGGAAGCAGAGTGGTAGTCTGGCAGTAACAGGGCTTCAGGGCACTAGGAGTGCTCCTGTGCTGGAGCGGCGGTGAATGTTGGCCAGCTGTGGGCTCTCTCACACTGTGGTTGATCCCGCATGTCCTGTAGAGGCACACAGCAAAATGTGAAATCCAGCATGGGCTAACCGTCCTGAGAATGTGCTAGGCTGCAATAGGAAGGAGCAAAGGGAACCAGCTGTTTCCTTTGTCTTCCTTCTAGAAAGCAGGGGGTGGCCCTGTGGTTAGAATACTCTGCTGGGCTGCAGGACATCAGGTTCAGTTCCTGGCTCTGTCGCAGACTTCCTTTGAGACCTTGAGCTAAATCACTTAAGTCTCAGTTCTTAGCTTCACAGGGGGACAAATAATACTTCCCTTGCCTGATTGTGAGAAAAATTCATTATTGCTTGCAAGACATGGGGGAACTACAGTGATAAGGGGGTGACATATAAATATCTAGACAGATAGAAATTACAGCCCAGGTGAGAAGTCAGGCTGACTTAGAGTAGAAATACCAACCAGAATGAAATCATTAATTGTTATCCTTTGACTCAGGGAAGCCCCATACCCTCACTGTCAGCATTTATTTCCATTCCTCAAGCTTTGCAAATGGATTAACTACAGCAAGTTTGTTCTTCAGTAGCTTGACCAAGGGCATCCTTGGCTGCATCAGAGTCATTTAGCACAGTTTATCGTCCATGTTCTCACGGATTTTTCCATTGACACTATAAATGCTATACCACCCCACCCCAATATCACACAGTTAATGCAATCTCTTATCACAGGACTGGGGTGGGTAATATTATTTACAAAAATGAATACCAAATCTATTTGGCACAGCTCCAGGTGATTGTCCTGGCTCTAATAATCATCTGAACTTTTGAGACCTGGTTGTGCTATTAAATAGGCAGCTATATTGAATAAGTTTTTACATTGTGACAGCACCATGGAGACTGTAAGGACAACATGTAGCTGTTTTATCATTCTTTTCCAATCCATAACAGCACTCAGGGATGCAATATTTGTAAAAAAGGACACTGCTATCCATTGTTTTTTTTTAAAGGCAATGCTGACCACTGAATTGGCAAAATCTACTTGTGCCATTTAAGTAAGAATATGGCTAGATAATGCTAGATACTTGCAATGCCTCATTACTTGCCAATAAAATACTGAGTTATTCTTGATGGAAACCATGACCATATGTACAAACTGTACTCCTGACTGCATTTTTTTTATAATGGTATCTTGGTCCTGCACTATCCTAAGCACTCTGGCCCAGATTTAGCAAAGCATTTAAGCATATGGTAAATTTTATGCATGTGAATAGTCCCAGAGCACTCAGTACCTTTCAGGATCGAACCTCAAGAGTACACTTCTCTTTCTGGGCTCAATTCTGGGGCAAGTAGGTGCAACCCCACTGAATCTTATTTTGTGCCAATTGTGAATTTGTCCCTCTCTTTCCATATGGGAGGTAATGGTGCATTCCAAGGTATAAAGATATCCATGGGTTTTGCATGGTGCTTAAATAGTGTGCAGTGATTGGGTAATGGATATATATATATATATATATATATATATAACAACAAATCAAATATTTTACCTATGTTTATGTGCACACTTCAAAAAAAGTACTTAGAAAGTTAAAAGGTTTATAAATCATTGCCAAGAAGATATCAGAGACAAAATGATAACCATTAGAGAAAAGTTATATAGTAATATAGTCATCAGACCTCTCTGTTTAACAGGATATTACTGTACTACAGAGTGAGCTTCTTCACACCAGCCAGGATAATGGTTTCTGGTTATCTTATTAAATTGAGTGAAACTTCTGATATCTGTACACCTAAATATCCACCCACCCACCCACCCAAACTATATTCAAATAAACACATTTATTGATCTAAACAATACCATTAACATGTAAACTGTGATATGTATCCAAATACTGCAATCATTAGCTCATGTTCATAAATACCTTTACTTCATTGCAAGACAAAAGGGCCACCATAGAATTACCAAAGGAATTTACCATAGGGCATCATAGCCATGTATGATCTGTAAATATCTGAAGTTTATTTCTCCATTGTTCTTGATCACAGCCCTTGATGCACTCAGCTATTCATTCTGCCATCAGAGCACATCTGTCTTTCCTCCCTGCAACACCACTTGTTCACAGCTTTCACAATGTCCTTCACCTCCTTTTGCTCTCTTATCTGTTTGTTTTGCCTCTACATGCATTATTGTGCAGCTTTTAGCTTATGCTTTGTCTTCTTGGTGAGTGTCAATTTTTCTGTTCTCTAAATTACAACTGTCCATAAAGCACTGTCTAAAACACTTTTGGCGGAAATCCTGGCCCCATTAAAGCCATTGGCAAAACTCCCATTTGCTTCAATGGAGCCAGGATTTCACCCTTTATGGGTAAAGGGTTCCTGCTCCTTATGGCACTGTTCAGTCTTCTACAAGTTGCCCCTCCATCCTACATTCCAACCTTCTACCCCTTCTTCCTGATATGCAATAAAACAGCCAACACATATAACAAGATTACCATGTAAGGATTGTGACTATTTTGGTGTTAGGATGAAGTGAAGGGATGTAACACTATGTCCTTTGAGGAAAGAATATAAATATTTCCTAATGTGTAATAATAAACAGCACTGATTTTGGAGTGCCCAAGCACAGCTTCCTTTACCAATACCCTCTCCTGAGCCATTTCACAAACGCCACTCTCACAAAGTAACCAAACTTGTAAGAATCAATACAGCAATCAGGCCCAGATACACAAATGTATTTAGATTCCTAACTCATATTAATTTCAGTTAACTTCCCATTGAGCTAGGCCTCAAACTCCTAATTCAGGGGAGAATGGAACATAGTGTGTCTTAGAGCATTCAAAACATCACACTCAGTTGTTGCGTGTACACTGGGTAGTTTTTGCTCTTCTATCATCTCAGTTCAAGCTTGCCAAAGTAAAGCATTTTACAATCCTGTCTGCTTGCTTTTTTAACAAAGTCCATTATCAACAAAATCTACTCCAGATTCTAGTAAGAGTGCATATGGTTTGTTTCCTAACTTATCAGAGAGTTTTATAATATTAGACATTGGGTCAAATATAGAGAAGAAACTCAAAAATAAAAATTCCCCATATTTCATGATTTGGACATTTGTCTTCATTCATCATTTCCTTTTTCCTGCACCATCATTAAGGTTGGATAGATTCTGAGGAGATTCCCTCCACATCTATGTTGAGCCACCACTGGAACTTCTTGGGGGTTGCCTGGATGGTCTGATATACATATGATACCACTGTCTCCATGGAAGTCCCTAGCCTCTCACCAGTTATTCTTTCATAAAGAACAATTTTAGGTAGTCAGTATGGAGTCATTCTAGCAACATGGCCAAACCATTGTAATTGGCTCCTTTTGATGATTATAGTCACCCACTGCACTTTCAGTCTTCCATGGATGTAATCATTTCTTAGTCTTTCTAGCCTTGTCACTCTTAAGATATGGCACAGGCAACTCATTTTGAAAGTTAGAAGCTTTTGCTCTAGATGTGTTGTCATTACACAGGTTTCACAACCCCAAAGGAATAAGAGTACAAGGAGCAATGTATATCATCTGGATTTAGTTGTTGGGGACACCGATTTAAAGTTCTAAAAGTTTTTATTCAGGCATACAAATGTTCTGCTGGCTGCAGCTACCCTCTTGATGATGTCACGTTCATAGCAGTTATCATGTTTTAATGAAACCCAAGTTGTCTACTTGTTCAATGTCTACAATCTTAATGACTTGTTTAGCCTGTTTCTTGATTTTCAGTGTTACCATTAGTTGGGTCTTTTGATCATTCAATTTTAATCCCCATTCTTGGACTGTTGTGCACAGGTTAACTGCTGTTTCTTGGTTGTATTCCTCCATAGGCATTATTATGATTATTGTCTGCGAAGTCAAGGTGATTGATCATTTGCCCTAATATCATGCAGCCTTCTTCACTGGTACTAAAGGAGTTGGACGAGATGTTTTCTAAGTACAGAGCAAAAGGTATTAGACTGAGTATGCACCCCTGTTTGACTCCAGTTTTCACTTCAAACCACCCTGTCAGCTCTCCATTGACTCTTACTGCATGTAAAGCTGTGCTGTACAGACTCTGCAGTATTTGGATTAGCTTGCTGCTAAAACCATACCACCTGAATATTTCCCACACAGGCAATCTGTTAATGTATTCAGGTGCTTTCTTAAAGTCAATGACTGTGCAAAATGGATTTGTTGAACTCATTGTCTCTCTGAGATTTCACAAAAAACAAATATCTGATTGGTAGTGGAACATCCAGATCTGATGCCAGCTTATGACTGAAAGGATCTCCTCTGCTCTTCTTTTCGATCAGCCAGGAATCAGAATACCTTATTAGGAATGCTTATAGGATTTATTCCTCTGTAGTTGCAATTTGTTAGGTCACCTTGCTTAAAAAGTGGGACAATGATTGAGCACTGCTAGTCTTCAGGGACTTCACCCTTCATCCAAATAAGGTTAAATAGTTTGTAAAGGAGCATGACCAAGCCTCTTCTACCATGTTTTAACATTTCAGGTGGTATACCATGTGGACCATGGACCTTGCTGTTTTTCAGGGACCTGATCGTGGCTTCAATTTTCACTTCCAATAAGTGTTCTTCGTCATGGCTTCTTTGCAGTTGACGGCCTCAGGGACTACTGATGTTCAATAACTGAGGAAAATATTCTTTCCCTCTTTTGATTTTATCTACTAGCAGACATGTTACAGGTGCTAGCTTCGTTGATAGCAGTCTAATTTTCTGAAAAAGCCCTCTTGCATTGATGTTTTTGAAAGTGTTTTTTCAATGTCTTCACCTGCTCTCTCTAGCCATTCCTTTTAGTTCCTTGTTGAGCTGTCTGTATTTGTTTTTCTGCCCAGGGAGCAATCTTCAGCTTCCAGGTGTTCTTTATACACTTCTTTTATTTTTCTTTTTGATACGTTTTCAATCTCTGGTGTCACCCAGTGTTTCCTTTTTGGATACAACCTCATCCCTACAATCTTCTTACTCATGGCATGAATGACGTATTTTGCCTCTGCCCAGAGCTGTTCCACTGTTTTGTCCTCTAAGTCTGAGAGAGGGGCAAAGCAGCCACCAGTTGTATTCTGAAAGTTCATTATAAAGTCTATTTTTCAAAGCTTCAACATTGTAAATTCTCTTGTTATTTGCAAATGTTGAAGTATTCAATGTGATTCTGACTGTGGTGATCACTGCACAGTGATCTGAGTCTGTGTCTAGGCTTCTGTAGACCTACAGCATAGAACGCTTGGACACTGGATATTGTCCTCCCTGAAAACCAGAAAATATGTTCAGTAATTAATAGGGCTGTAGATTACTTGCAATTAACTCATGTGATTAACTAAAAAAATTAATTGCAATTAAAACAATTAATTGTGATTAATTGTACTGTTAAACAACAGAATACCAATTGATATTTATTAAATATATTTGGATGTTTTTCTGCATTTTCAAATATATTGATTTCTGTTACAACAAAGAATACAAAGTGTGCAGTGCTCACTTTATATTATTATTTTTGAGTACAAATATTTGCACTGTAAAAATGATAAAAGAAATAGTAATTTTCAATTCACCTCAAACAAGTACTGTAGTGCAATCTCTTTACATTTTCATGATAACTTACAAACGAAGATTTTTTTGTTAAATAACTGCACTCAAAACCAAAACAATGTAAAACTTTAGAACCTACAAGTCCATTCAATCCTACTTCTTGTTCAGCCAAGTGTGCTTACATTTGCAGGAGATAATGCTGCCTGCTTCTTATTTACAATGTGATCTGAAAGTGAGAACAGAGGCTTTTGTATCCACTGTTGCAAGTAATTTACAAGCCAGATATTCAAAACATTCATATGCTGCTCCATGCTTCAGCCACCATTCCAGAGGACATGCTTCCATGCTGATGATGCTCATTAAAAAAATAATGCATTAAATAAATTTGTGACTGAACTCCTTGGAGGAGAATTGTATGTCTCCTGTTCTGTTTTATCCACATTCTGTCATATATTTCATGTTATAACAGTCTCAGATGATGACCCAGCACATGTTCATTTTAAGAACACTTTCACTGCAGTTTTGACAAAATGCAAAGGTACCAATGTGAAATTTCTAAAAATAGCTACAGCACTCGTCTCAAGGTTTAAGAATCTGAAGTGCCATCCAAAATTTGAGAGGGATGACGTGTGGAGCATGCTTTCAGAAGTCTTAAAAGAGCAACACTCTTATGCGGAACCACAAAAAGAGAAAACCAACCTTCTGCTGGTGGCATCTGACTCAGATGATGAAAATGAACACAAGTCAGTCTGCTCTGCTTTGGGACATTATTGAGCAGAATCCATCATCAGCATGGAGACACGTCCTCTGGAATGGTGGTTGAAGCATGAAGGGACATATGAATCTTTAGCACATGTGGCATGTAAATATCTTGCAACACTGGCTACAACAGTACCATGCAAATGCCTGTTCTCACTTTCAGGGGACAAGAAGTGTAAACAAGAAGTGAGCAGCATTATCTCCTGCAAATTGTCACCAAACTTGTATGTCTGAGCAATTGGCTGAAATAGGACTGAGTGGTCTTGTAGGCTCTAAAGTTTTACATTGTTTTATTTTTGAATGCAGTTATTTTTTGTACATAATTCTACATTTGTAAGTTCATCATGAGATTGCACTACAGTACTTCCAATAGGGGAATTGAAAAATCCTGTTTCTTTTGGTTTTTTTACAGTGCAAATATTTGTAATAAAAACAAATATAAAGTGAGCACTGTGTATTCTGTGTTGTAAATGAAATCAATATATTTGAAAATGTAGAAAACATCCATAAATATTTTAATAAATGGTACATTATTCTATTATTAACAGTGTGATTAATCATATGATTAATTTTTTTAATCACTCGACAGCCTTAGTAATTAAGATTATACCTAACTGCTACTGTGGGCCAATTTAGCAATTTCTCACAGTCACATGGTAATTTGGCTAAGCTTTAGGTTCCTCAATGGTTTTCTTTATGATTCTCTGTGGTAGATCTCCACACTTCCTTTGTGCTACAGCACAGGTCAGCATTAGTTGTTCTACAGTCAGAGATCGTGTCATAATAGCCAGTATAGCATTTTATGGCTTGATCGGTACATGGAGCTCATTGGCCATGTCTCTATTTTTTAAGCAATGGGATTTCTAATCAGATTATATGACACAAGAGACTGATATCCAGAACTGGGGAGTTGTTTACTTGGGATTTGTAACTTCTCCCATCTGGACAATTTAACCATGTTTTCTCTACTCATGCTTTGAATTTTCATGCCAGACTTGTCCCAGAGATATGAGTACATATAATAAGAGGGCATAAGGGCTTCTGTGACAGACCCAGGCTAGTGGGGTGCAGGAGTCTGGTAGATGGCAAATATACTGGTCACTGGGCGAGTAGTTTTCTGTTCCCTGAGTGACCAGAGCAGGGTCTGCACTAGAGTAGTCAGGAACTTGCTAGAACCAATTAAGGCAGACAGGCTGATTAGAACACCTGCAGCCAATCAAGGCAGGCTAATCAGGGCACCTGGGTTTTAAAAGGAGCTCTCTTCAGTCAGACAGGGAAGAGCTAGAGGAGAGGAAGTGCATGTGAAGAGCTGGGAGCAAGAGGCCCAAGGAGCTGAGAGTGCGAGGGTGTGCTGCTGGAGGACTATGGAGTACAAGTGTTATCAGACACCAGGAGGAAGGTCCTGTGGTGAGGATAAAGAAGGTGTTTGGAGGAGGCCATGGGGAAGTAGCCCAGGGAGTTGTAACTGTCATGCAGCTGTTACAAGAGGTACTATAGACAGCGGCAATCCACAGGGCCCTGGGCTGGAACCCGGAGTAGAGGGCGGACCCGGGTTCCCCCCAAACCTCCCAACTCGTGATCAGACACAGGAGGAGTTGATCCAGACTGTGGGGAAGATCACTGAGGTGAGCAAATCTGCCAATAAGCGCAGGACCCACCAAGGTAGAGGAGGAACTTTGTCATAACTGGTGTCAGGGGTGGGATCTGGTGTGCACAGCGCGGCAGAAGAAGGAGGGTGATTTAAAAAAAAAAAGGGTAGAGGATTTATTATTTTTTTTCACCACAATGGATGACTTAGTATGGGCACTGATACAAGCTACAGCAGCCCAGCAGGAGGCTACCCGTGTCCAGGCAGCTGCCCAACAGGAGGCAGTGCGGCTGCAGCGAGAGACTAATCGCCTGCTGATGGACCAGGCTTCTCAAGACCGAGCTATGTTGCGAGAACTGGTGAACCAGGTAAAGACCCTTACAGAGCTGAACCGCGGCCATGAGAGGACGCTGATCATACAGGCCAGTCATTGGCTGCAGAAAATGACCCAGGAGGATGATGTAGAGGCATACCTTCTGGCCTTTGAGAGGACAGCCCTACGGGAGGCCTGGCCTCGAGATCAGTGGTCTGGCATTCTTGCCCCATTCCTGTGTGGGGAGGCCCAGAAGGCCTACTATGATCTGCCTGAAGAGGCTGCAGCAGACTACCCTCAGCTGAAAGTAGAGATCCTGGCCAGATCTGGGGTAACGACTGAAGTGCGGGCCCAGCGGTATCACGAGTGGAGGTACCAGGAAAATAAAACCCTGCGGTCCCAATTGTATGACCTCATCCATCTCGCATGAAAGTGGTTGCGAACAGAGTCCTGGAATCCAGAAGAGATACTAGAGGTTCTGGTCATCGACCGATACATGAGGGGACTACCGCCAGACCTTCGTGCCTGGGTAAGCCAGAACGAACCCACCACCTATGATGAGGCTGTTGCACTGGTTGAAAGGTGAAGGACAGCGAGGGAGTTGACCCGACCAGTTAAGGAAAAGGCACGCCGGGTTAAACTAGCAGCACTAAGCCCTAGAGCTTGAGTGATGAGGCCACCAGGAGAGCCCAGGTGGAAAAAGAGAGGGGCTGAAGGCTCACCAGGAGCCACAAAGAGTCAGAGCACTGAGAGAGAAGAGGATCAAGATGTTAGACTGCCCAAACCAAGAGACTGGGGAATGCCTAAGGCCCCATACAGATGTTATGCCTGCGGGGAGTGGGGACATATAGCTGCACAGTGTCCCAGTGCTGAGGAGCCTATTCAGTGTAACCTGGGGAACTGGGCAGACCCATGCTCCCTAATCCACCTTGTGGGGGTCTCACTAACCCCACATATGTACACCAGACCAGTAAAGCTAAATGGGGTAGAGACCACAGCACTGGTTAATTCAGGGAGTGCTATCACGCTTGTCTCGGGGAAACTTGTGAAGTGTAGTCAGCTGCTGCGGGCTAAGCGTACGGGGATAACATGTGTCCGTGGGACAGTTGGTTATTACCCACCATCCCAGTAAAAATTGAGATTCAGGGGAACGCTACTGAGGTAGCAGCAGGTGTAGTCCCTAAATTCCCATACCTGGTGCTCATAGGGAGGGACTTCCCACGGTTTGGAGACTTACTCTCAGTAGGATTGGAGAAAGAGGGGAATCCTGAAGTTAGTGAGGCATCCACAGTAGACTGTCAACCCCCAGTCTTCTCTGAAATATCCCCAGATTTATTTTCCATTCCCAGACATGGTAGAAAGTCGAAAAGGGAAAGGAGGGCAGCTAAGGCCTTGGGAACCTGAATACTGGCCCAAAGCCAGAGGGTCACTCTCCTAGGTAGGTGGACCTGAGCAGCTGAAAAGGAGGCCACCCAGGAGGGAGAAGCTCCTGAGTCTGACCCCCACCCTAACGCTTCTGAACCAGTAGAGTCAACAGAGACAGGGCCCCTAGATCTTGGGCAGATTAGCCCCGGAAGAGGAAATTTTGGACGGGATCAGGCTGAAGACCCAAGGTACGACAACATTAGAAAGGAGGTGACTGAAATAGATGGGGTCCCCGTGGAAGGGAGAAAACAGGGACCAGGACTCTACTTCATAATGAAAAAGAATCTCTTATACTGAGTTGCATCAGTACAGGGGCAGAAGGTACAGCAGATCTTAGTACCTCAATACACCAGAACGCTGTATTAAGTCTAGCGCATAGTCATCTTTTGGGGGGGCACTTGGGGGTAGAGAAGACCCTGGCACGAGTCCTATTACGGTTCTTCTGGCCCAGAGTACATGAAGAAGTGCGAAGGTACTGTGCATCCTGCCCGGAGTGTCAGCTGCACAGTCCCTGTCCCCACCTGAGGGCACCTTTAGTACCCCTTCCCATCATAGAGGTGCCCCTTGAGCGAATAGCCATGGATCTAGTGGTACCCCTGGAGAAGATGGCTCGGGGCCACCAATATATACTTGTTGTTTTGGACTATGCTAGTAGCTATCCAGAAGCTGTCCCCCTGCGGAACACAGCCTCTAAAACGATAGCCAAATAGCTGGTGAGGATCTTTGCCCGAGTGGGGCTACCAAAGGAGATATTAACAGACCAACGAACCCCATTTATGTCAAAACTAATGAAGGACCTCTGTACGCTGCTCCATATACATACTCTGAGAACTTCAGTTTACCATCCGCAGACTGATGGGTTGATAGAGAGGTTTAATCGAACCCTCAAGGCTATGATAAGGAAGGTGGTAAGTTGGGACAGGAAGGACTGGGACACCCTACTGCCCTACCTTATGTTCGCTATCCGAGAGGTACCTCAGGCCTCATCTGGGTTTTCCCCCTTCGAGTTATTATGTGAGCATCACCCCCGTGGCATACTAGACCGCCAAAGATATCTGGGAAGAGGAACCCAATGAGGGGAGAAATATAATAGAACATGTAATACAGATGTGAGACCGGATAGCCCGTGTCACCTCCATTGTACGGGAACATTTGGAAAAGGCCCAGGAGGTCCAGAGAACCTATTACAATCGCCAGGCAAAAGTCCGACAGTTCCAATCAGGGGATCGGGTGATAGTGTTTACCCACGGCAGAAAGCAAGCTTCTGGCTCAATGGCAGGGGCCCTATGAGGTGGTTGAAGCCGTGGGGGAAGTAACCTACAAAGTGCGGCAGCCAGGACACTGAAAACAAGAACAGATTTATCACATCAACCTTCTGAAACCCTGGCATGCACAAGAGGCATGCATAAGTGTCCAAAAAGACCTAACCCAGGAAAACAAGCCTTCCAAACAGGTGAGAGTGTCTCCTGATTTAACATCAGACCAGAAGAATGAGGTATCTGAGATGATCTTCCAGAACCAAGATGTGTTCTCGACAAAACCAGGTCGAACAACCGAGACATATCACCACATCGTCACGAACCCTGGGGCCAGAATAACAATGAGGCCCTAGGTGCCAGCGGCCAAAAGGGAGGAAATAAAAGCAGAAGTAAAAAAAATGCTGGAGTTGGGGATCATCGAAGAATCCCACAGTTAGTGGTCCAGTCCAATCGTGCTGGTACCCAAACCTGATGGCACCACAAGGTTTTGCAACGACTTCCGGTGACTAAATGAAGTATCTCAGTTTGATGCGTACCCCATACCTCGCATAGATGAGCTAGTGGACCGTCTGGGTAATGCCCGGTACTTGACTACTCTAGACTTGACAAAGGGGTACTGGCAGATTCCCCTTGTGGAAGATGCAAAGGAAAAGACTGCGTTCTCTGCACCAGAAGGTCTTTTTCAATATACTGTCCTCCCTTTTGGACTACATGGGGTCCCAGCTACTTTCCAGCGCCTCATGGATAAGCTATTACGGCCGCATAACAGTTATGCTGCTGCCTACTTGGACGATGTGGTCATTCATACCCCAGACTGGAAAAGTCACCTAGAGAAGGTGGAGACAGTCCTTGATACTTTCAGGTGAGCTGGCCTTACAGCAAACCCTGCCAAGTGTGCTGTAGGGTTTATGGAGGCCAAATATCTTGGCTACATTGTGGGAACAGGTCTGGTAAAACCCCAAGTGAACAAGTTGGAGGCCATCCAAAATTGGCCACGACCACGTCGCAAGAAACAAGTCCGGGCATTCCTAGGTGTAGTGGGGTATTACCGACGATTTATCCCCCACTTTGCCACAAGGGCAAGCCCTCTGACTGACCTAGTAAAAGCCCGTGGACCTGATCTGGTGAGGTGGTCTGACGCAGCAGAGGAAGCATTCACAGACCTAAGGACTGCCCTCTGCAGTAACCCTGTCCTAATAGCCCCTGATTTCACCAAGGAATTTATCCTGCAGACGGATGCATCGGAAGTAGGGCTGGGGGCCGTTCTATCACAGATGGTCAGGGAGAAGGAACACCCAATTCTCTACCTCAGTAGGAAACTCCTTCCGAGGGAACAAAAATATGCAGTGGTGGAGAGGGAGTGCCTTGCCGTAAAATGGGCCATGGAAGTATTGCGCTACTACTTGCTCGGGCGCAGATTTGTCCTCGTGAACGACCATGTCCCTCTCCAATGGATGCAGCGGAACAAGGAGAAGAACACAAGGGTGACCAGGTGGTTCTTATCTCTCCAATCTTTCCAATTCTGTGTGCAACACAGAGCAGGGAGCTGTCATGGCAATGCTGATGGCTGGTCACGTGTGCACTGTCTGGCTTCCCAAGCTGCCCAACCCCTTGGTGGTGAGCAGGGGGGAGGGATATGTGACAGACCCAGGCAAGTGGGGTGCAGGAGTCTGGTAGAGGGCAAATATACTGGTCACTGGGTGAGTAGTTTTCTGTTCCCTGAGTGACCAGAGCAGGGTCTGCACTAGAGTAGTCAGGAACTTGCTAGAACCAATTAAGGCAGACAGGCTGATTAGAACACCTGCAGCCAATCAAGGCAGGCTAATCAGGGCACCTGGGTTTTAAAAGGAGCTCTCTCCAGTCAGATAGGGAAGAGCTAGAGGAGAGGAAGTGCGTATGAGGAGCTGGGAGCAAGAGGCCCAAGGAGCTGAGAGTGAGAGGCTGTGCTGCTGGAGGACTATGGAGTACAAGTGTTATCAGACACCAGGAGGAAGGTCCTGTGGTGAGGATAAAGAAGGTGTTTGGAGGAGGCCATGGGGAAGTAGCCCAGGGAGTTGTAACTGTCATGCAGCTGTTACAAGAGGTACTATAGACAGCGGCAATCCACAGGGCCCTGGGCTGGAACCGGAGTAGAGGGCGGGCCCAGGTTCCCCCTAAACCTCCCAACTCGTGATCAGACACAGGAGGAGTTGATCCAGACTGTGGGGAAGATCACTAAGGTGAGCAAATCTGCCAATAAGCGCAGGACCCACCAAGGTAGAGGAGGAACTTTGTCACACTTCCTATTGCCAAAATGAACCTTTAGCTATTCACATTCACACATTCAAAAATGGCGAGAAGAGACGGTGATTTACGAGAGGGGAGTGGATTATAAAAAGATCTACACATGACAGAGGCTACTCACATTGCATCATACATCACTTATAGGTCTTCAGATACCATTGTGATGGATGTGATATAGGAATGTGAGTTAGCTAGCTAGAATAGAATAGAAAAACTTTACCAGTCCAGTTGCCTCAGAATACAAAATGTATAACCAAGAGAGTTTTGAAACAAGAATTTGAATTTGCAAGAAGACCTTTCTTCCCAGAGCAAATCTCATTCAGAGCTTAAATATTTCAAGGTTAAGGTAACCCTCAACAACAAGTGTTTACTGATCCATGATGCATAAGTTACTAAAACACTAAATCACATTTGGGACAACTCATTTACTTTTTTTAAACCATGAAATCAAGTGAGTTAATCACATTAATGATGCCTGACTATTCCATTTCATTTCCATCACTGTCTGTCAAGCTGATGAACTGTCTTGTATTTCTGTGATGCCAACCTAGGCTTTTGCAGTCCATTTGTGACTTATGAACATATTTCCCCTTATTTCCCATAAATCTTTTCAAATTTTATTCTCCTGCTCACCCTAAGCACCTAAATCAAGGGTCGGCAACCTTTCAGAAGTGGTGTGCTGAGTCTTCATTTATTCGCTCTAATTTAAGGTTTCGCATGCCAGTAATACATTTTAATGTTTTTAGAAGGTCTGTTTCTATAAGTGTATAATATATAATTAACTACTGTTGTATGTAAAGTAAATAATGTTTTTACACCGTTTAAGAAGCTTCATTTAAAATTAAATTAAAATGCAGAGCCCCCCAAACCGTTGGTCAGGACCTGGGCAGTGTGAGTGCCACTAAAAATCAGCTCACTTGCCACCTTCAGCACACATGCCAGAAGTTGCCTACCCCTGACCTAAATCTACATGCAGGGTTGAATAGTGCAATGAATTTTGGGGATTCAAAAGATCAACTGTGCAAAAATATTATGAATTGGCAGAACAGGTCCTACCTTAATTTTAGAGGATCAGGCTTTTAGTGATGTCAGGTTTAATAAGTGTCAGAAACTTTTTTCCAAGTTGTGTTACAAACACTGAACATATTGTGTTATATCTGTGCCAAAAATATTGTTAAGCCTGCTCAATATAGACCTTGTAGTAACATTGTGTGACAGGGTCAGCTGCCTCCTAAACACCCTCTCACGGTCAGAGTTGATTCTGCAGCTTCCTGCCTCAGTTTCCCCTTTTGGTTTCTCAATAAACTCACAAAAATGTTTCCATAATTCCAATAACATCCCTTTTTAGGGTCCAGTTTAGTAACATACATTTCAAAAAATAAACACAAAAATCCTTCCACCCCAGCCTTAAGATCAGCACAGCCCCTTCTCCCTGAGGTATTGCCTCCTAGTATTCTCTGAGCCCCTGGAGAAGAGAACGTGACCTGGCTTGGCCTGGCCTGTCTCATTTGCCTTCTCCCTAAAAAGGAAACAAAACCTTCAGCTAGGGCTTTCCATCGAACCATGACATCCTTCAGCAGAGACCACTGCAGGAGAGTCTTCATCCTGCAGCTTCACTCTGCAGTCCTAACTTTGAACATCCATAGGCCTCTGTTTTTATGCCCCCAGAGGCCTCGTGTAGTCACATAACCATCTATCATGTGACTTAATTCACTCTCTTTGCCTGGGGAAGCAAATCATCTGAGTCACAGGTGGGCTGAGACCGATATCCCTTTAAAATGGCCAGCTAACTTTTGACACACAGTTTTTGATATGCTTAAGTATCTCTGCAAATTCTCTTCAGATTTCTCTTTAGTTCAGATTCACACTTCATTTGGTTCTGAACTGAACTGTGGTAGCTGACCTGACCTGGTGAGTAATCCCAAAATACTTCTTAGCAGTAGGAGCTCACACTTTGCTAGGATGTCCCTACATGAGTAGCCTTCAAAAGGTGATGTAGGACATGGAGGAGGAGAATTTATCTGATTTATTATGGTAGTGACTAGGGGCCAGCCAAGAACAGGGCCCCATTGTGTTGGTACTGTACGAAGACTGAATAGGAGACAATTCCTGCCCCAGAAAGCATATAGTCTAAATAGACAAGGCACTAGGGGAAAGAGATAGTGAGATGGGCTGCAAACATCATGCTACTGTTGCAATATTTCTTTAATATTGGGGTTTTGTTAGAAGGGGGTTATTTCAATAAATGAAGGGAGAGGGGACAAGAAATGGAAGGGAATAAAGAGGACAGGGCAAGGGGAAGAAGGAGTGAAAGGAGGCAGAGGAGGGGGGACCATTAATCAAAGGTGGAGTGATGCTGAGGTGAAGAGACTCTGAGGGGTGGGAAGAAGTTGGAGTGAATGGCCAATCAGCACAGGGGAACATCTGAAGTGAAAATTGTGGCTAGCAGTTTGATGACATCATCAGCTTCCAAGAGTTCCTTCTGGGACAGTTCCTGTGCCACCTTCTGTTCTTGAAGAGATTCTCTGGCTCCTGGTGCTGTCTCCACCATGGAATTTCTTCCCCAAGCCCCCACGGCTGTGTTTGCATGGGTTCTACTGCCTCCAAAGGGCTGGCGGGTTCTTCCATGGAGAGTTCTGGGTCCACAAAGCACTTGTGGGGATCGGTGGTCATGGCTGGGCTGGGCTCCATCTTCCTTTCCTTCCTTACAAGGTTGCAAACCTGCTTGAGCTGCTTCTGTTGGCTCCAGTTTCTTTGGGCCCTGGACTTGACTTTTCTTTGGATGATGTAATCTCTTCATTCTATCTATCAGAAATGGCAATGTTCTTGGAAGAGCTGGGAATAATAACCACACCTCTGTCGTGCCATGGGCAGCTCCAGTGAAGATCCACCCCAGGTTGGGGAAGTATTTTCAGTCACAGAGGGAATAAGGTATCTGACTACAGTAGGAGTGAGTAAATCATTTGACAACACTTCATGGTATATAGGCTAGGCAAGGAAAGAAAGCAAAAGACAAAGCTGTTGGGATTGTTGAATTATTATGAATTATTGTGATTGATATGAATGAATGTCGTGAACATGAGTTTGGTAGGGTGTGATAGATCTGAATTTGCTAAAGGATTCTGGGAGCAGGGTCCTCTTGGCATCAGACAGTTGGTATTGAAATTTACTGAGAGTGATTAGAGGCTCTATCTGCCTGTGTGTTTCAACATGGAACTTTGGAATAGATCAGCCGATGGCCAACTCACCAAGTAAAGAAAATGGAAAAACATGGGACCAGTGAGCTTAACACAGGCTGACCTGGGTCAAAATGACCCTTTTGGATAGCATCATGCTAAGAGCTGAAGTGAATGATTTTTGAGGGGGTAAATGTCTACTGATCTTCGGTCTCTGCCTGTTTTGCAGTCCCTTTTAAAATATTAATTAGAAAAACTAGTAATGGAACACCCACAGGGAAAATTGCTGGGACATGTGACTCCTTCGAGAACAAGTGGTATAACTGTTAAGCAGAGTTAGTTAATACCCCAATTAACATCTGAAGAGGTCCATGGCGCTGTAAGACAAAAGGTCTCAGGGTAGCCAAAACCCTGCTACAAGGGACTTTTGTAGGACTTTTGAACCATAGGGCCTCAGGATAACCAAGACCCTGCTTCCGGGGACATTTGAGAGACCAAGTACTTGAGAAGAAAAGAGGAGAGAAGAAAAAAAGTCCCCATCTAGGACTGGTAGCTATACCCACTTTGTTTGCCAATCAGAATACTGTGTAAGGCAAACATAATTACTGAGGGTTTATGCTTGGGGAATTGAGGCTTATTAGGGAGACATATTATAGAATCACATAAGCAGTAAGAGGTTATTTCTCAAATAAACTGCTGTGCATTGAGCAAATTGAATCCAAATTTTCACTGGTACCGGTAACAATATGCCCAGCTGTGGGCTAGTACAGATCAGTTTCAACAAAAGCGAGATGTTGGTTACTTTTCAGGAGCTTATTTGTAAGAAGGATCTAGTTTAATCACATTTACTGCTTGCTTATAGCAGTGGAAATGCAGTATGGAGTTAGTACTAATTTAGGACCTGGTCCCGTGCCCACTGAAGTCATTTGAAAGACTCCCATTAATTTTAATGGATGTTGGATCGGGACCTCAACCAGTAGCAATTTGAGTGCATTTGTTCCCAGGCATAGACATTAAGTTCTAATGTGGGAAGAACAACGGACATAACACAAACCTCCAGAAACATTCAGCTGAGCCTTTACGTTTCATCCCTTATTCCACAAGGAGTTGATCATCTGATGAAACTCTGCCTTTCTTAATGAATAAAAAATATCAATAATATGGAAACATTGTGTGACCTATGTTTCCCAGTTGATTCAAGCAGGCACATTTAAACCAGCTTTGCTCTTGCAAAACTCATACCATCTACAGAAAATATGCTTCACAAAGTATTTGTTGAAATACCAGTTCAGTCCTAGTGTGTTGTCCATTCCGGAATTATCTTATTTGTTAAAACTTCTGAAAGATGTTGATAAACATGATAGGCCTGCTATAGTATTGTATTCTTATCTTAGGAAGGCATCAGCATTAAGCCTAGATAAATTATACTCTTCTTGGGAAACTGAGCTGTGAACTACTTTAACTGTATTCCAGTGGAAAAAAATATTGGCCATAAAATCAAATAATCCTGAGCTGACCTATGGTCCTGATTTATTCAACAGAAGATCTTTCTTAGGACATGCTGGATTCAGATTAATCATTACCTTTCTTTGTCTATTGTTAAAAAGTTGTATTTTACATACGTCTGATAGTGACCCAATGAGTCATTCTCATTTTCTGAAGTCTATCTCTTGCCTTTTGTTTTTCTCTCACCCTCTTTTTTCTGTGCTAAAGATTGCACACAATTGTCCCTTTGCTGAGCAGTAGCAGAATTCAGGGCCTTATGAGTCGGTTCCTGTTTGGAGCCGAAATCAGGGATAGGGAATCAGGGATTTTCTCAGTGTAACTTGTTTGTTTATAAAGGTACACAGGCTCTGTTTCCTTTAAAAAAGGTGGTTACTGTACGGCACATTTGCCCAGTCCCCAGGCAGGTCCCACTCCAAGGTCTCACACATCTCACTGCTTCATGAACATGCTCAGAGTTCCCCTCTCACTAGCCTGTGAGAGAGGACAAGGTTTGTCCCATTCATGGAATAAGGCATGGAACCTGGACCGTAACCCAAAGGTCCACCAGGATTCACAGCAGGCTAAGGTCACCCTCACAGAGGCCCTGTGCCTCTTAGCTGGTTCTGTGCCCAGCCACTCTTATTCCCACTCCCTGGTAGTGAGCTTCAAGGGATCCACAGATGGATGTTCAGAGATCCCTGGGAAAATCCCACTATGATAGGGTTACAAAGGCACTCCCTAGCCAGATCCTAAATTGTTTATGCAGCAGCAAGTTAAACCTGACCTCCTAGAGGGAGCAGGAAAACTAATCAAGTAGTGCCTATGAGACAGCAGGGGGGAAACAGCTAGGTGAGAGATGAAGCCCTGGCTACAGGTCTGTAGGAGTGTGGAGACTTGATTGTAGTCGCTGCCTTTATTTTGTTAGTGCTATTTAGTGCTTTAGTTTGTTCCGTTTGAACTCTTTACATGTTCCCATAAAGATGTTCCTGGAGAAAAGGGACCACAACTGACTGATGTCTGTCTGACTGTTTTACTTTTTGGCCTGGGAAATCAGTGCAGTAGCCCATGCATGGTGCAGAAAGTAGGCAAGCTGATTTGGCATGAGTCTGAGAACCGGCTCTGCCAGGATGCAAAAGGAATCCCTTTTGAAATGATCTGGAGAGCAGCAGCAGCTCCAGTTCCAACAATTTATGGAGCAACAAAAGCAGATCTTCCTCTGCCTAGTGAACAGGAGTCTGAGAAACAAAGGTGGGTGAGGCATCTCTTGTGACCTAAGATAGGACTAGAAGATGATTCAGAGACATTGAAAAAGCCGAAGTACTCAATGGTTCTTTTGCCTCGGTCTTCACAAACAAGGTCAGCTCCCAGACATCCTCACTGGGCAGCACAGTATGGGGAGGAAGTGAGCAGCTCTCAGTGGTGAAAGAACAGGTTAAGGACTATTTGGAAAAGCTGGACATGCACAAGTCCATGGGTCCGTATCTAATGCATCCAAAGGTGCTAAGGGAGTTGGCTGATGTGATACAGAGCCATTGACCATTATCTCTGAAAACTCAAGGCTATCCGCCGAGGTCCCAGACAACTGGAAAAGGAAAATATAGTGCCGATCTTTAAAAAAGGGAAGAAGGAGAATCCAGGGAACGCCAGACTGGTCAGCCTCATCTCAGTCCCTGGAAAAATTATGGAGCAGGTCCTCAAGGAATCCATTTTGAAGCACTTAGAGGAGAGGAAGGTGATCAGGAACAGTCAACATGGATTCACCAAGGGCAAGTCATACTTGACCAACCTGATTGCCTTCTATGATGAGATACAGGGAAAGCAGATGGACGTGATATATCTTGACTTTAGCGAAGCTTTTGATATGGTATCCCACACTATTCTTGCCAACCAGTTAAAAAGTATGGATTGGATGAATGGACTATAAGGTGGATAGAAAGCTGCCTAGTTCGTCTGGCTCAATGGGTAGTGATCAACATCTCAATGTCTACTTGGCAGCGGGGTCGGTCCTGGGGCTGAGTTTGTTCAACATCTTCAATAATGAACTGGATGATAGGATGGATTGCACCTTCAGCAAGTTTGTGGATGACACTAAGCTGCGGGGAGAGAGAGAGATGCTGGAGGGAAGGGCAGGGCCAGCTCAAGGTTTTTTGCGGCCCCAAGCAAAAAAAATTTGGCTGCCCCCACCCCAACCCTGGGCTCCCCAACCCCTGCCGCACCTCCCTGCTGCCCCAGCCTTGGGCTCTTCTCCCTCTCCCCCCACCTGCACTCTCTGCCTCCCCAGCTCTGGAGAAATGAAGTAACAGCTGCCCAAATTGAGCTTGAGCACTCCTGAATTTTGAAGTGTTCAAATCTGGAAGGCAGGTGCAAGATTCCCTTTCTGAATATTAGCTAAATCTGGAAAGGAAAAGTCAATTTCTGCTTCCATGGCTTAGAAGCGGAAATCCTCCTACGTGCCTGGTACTGTATCTAAAGTGGCCCAGGTTCAGAGCCTCTCCTCCCTTACTTTTCATTTTAAATTTTAGTGGGATCCACATACCTCCCTTGCTAGGCTTCAGATAGAGAGGGGCACTGTCCATTTAGTCCACCCAATTCCTTCTTTGGAGGCTGCAAGGTGAGGTCACACCACTATCCCTAAGCCAGTCTGAGGATGTCTTCTGAAGGGGATATCTGGGCCAAAGCCTTCTACTCCTTGGGCACACTTGTTCCCCATTCACAGTGCCACTCCACTCTAGCAGTGAGCTCTCTGTTCACAGCAAGTTGCAGCATGAGGTTTCAGATACCATACTCCCTCTCCTCCCTTTCCTGTTGATAGAGGCCAAGGGAGTGCTGGGAAATGTAGTTCTTTTCCTGCTCCAGGACTGGCTCTATAGAGGGGGAGCTAACCAAGGAACTACAGCTCCCAGGGCCCCCTGTTGGTTCTCAGCTCCCAGGCTGGATCCCTGCCAGCTGCCGCCTCTGCAAATGGGCTGCCCCAAGCAGCTGCTTGCTTTGCTGGTGCCTAGAGCCACCCTGGGGAAGGGATAGGGTGCAGAATGACCTAGACAAATTAGAGGATTGGGCCAAAAGAAATCTGATGAGGTTCAACAAGAACAAGTGCAGAGTCCTGCACTTAGGATGGAAGAATCCTATGCACTGATGCAGGCTAGGGACTGACTGGCTAAGCAACAGTTTTGCAGAAAAGGACCTGGGGATTACAGTGGACAAAAAGTTGGATATGAGTCAACAATGTGCCCTTTTTGCCAAGAAGGCTAACGGCATATTGGGCTGCATTAGTAGAAGCATTGCCAGCAGATCGAGGGAATTGATTATTCTCCTCTATTTGGCACCAGTGAGGCCACATCTGGAGTAATGCATCTAGTTTTGGGCCCCCCACTACAGAAAGGATGTTTACAAATTGGGGAGAGTCCAGCGGAGGGCAACAAAAATGATTAGAGGACTGGGGCACATGACTTATGAGAAGAGGCTGAGGTAACTGGGCTTATTTAGTCTATAGAAGAGAAGAGTGAGGGGGGATTTGATAGCATCCTTCAAGTCCTTGAAGGGGGGTTCCAAAGGGGATGGAGCTAAGCTAAGTGGTGGCAGATGACAGAACAAGCCATGGTCTGAAGTTGCAGTGGGGGATGTCTAGGTTGGATATTAGGAAAAACTATTTCAGTAGGAGGGTGGTGAAGCGCTGGAATGAGTTACCTAGGGAGGTGGTGGAATCTTCATCCTTAGAGGTTTTTAAGGCCTGGCTTGACAAAGCCCTGGCTGGGATAATTTAGTTGGTGTTGGTCCTGCTTTGAGCAGAGAGTTGGACTGGATGACCTCCTGAGGTCTCTTCCAGCCCTAGTCGTCTATGATTCATATCTGGATACATTTAAATAGGTCACCTTGGTGTGCCAGTGGCCCTGGGAGTAAAGAGCACTCTGGCTGCCTCGCTGTCTGATCAGGAGGCTCAAGCAGCATATAGGGCATGTGAGACGGGGCTAGAGTAGGCCAGAGAGACTGTAAAGGCTGGCATCCAATCAGGAAAGGGCTTACTGAGAGCCAATGAGAGCTGAGATTGGAGACAGGCCCAATACCAGGGCTCAGCCTGTACCTTTAAGACAGTTTGACAAGAAGCTGTGAGGATACTTAACATGGCAGAAATTGACATGGCCAAACCAGACAATCTCTATGCAAAAGAATAAATGGACACAAATCTGACATCAGGAATCATAACATTCAAAAATCAATAGGAGAACACGTCAGCCTCTCTGGCCATTCAGTAACAGATTTATAGGTGGCAATTTTGCAACAGAAAAGCTTCAAAAACAGACTCCAACGAGAAACTGCTGAACTTGAATTGATATGCAAACTAGATACTCTCAATTTAGGCTTAAATAGAGACTGGGAATGGCTGCGCCATTACACACATTGAATCTATTTCCCCCATGTTAAGTATCCTCACAGCTTCTTGTCAAACTGTCTTAAATGGGCTATCTTGACTTTTTTTAATCCTGCTAACAATAGTTCATCTTAACTAATTGGCCTCTTAGAGTTGGCTGGGCAACTCCCACCTTTTCATGTTCTCTATATGTATATATATCTCCTCACTATATGTTCCATTCTCTGTGTCCGATGAAGTGGGCTATAGCCAACAAAAGCTTATGCTCAAATAAATGTGTTAGTCTATAAGGTGCCACAAGGATGCCTGTTCTTTTTGCGGATACAGACTAACACGGCTGCTACTCTGAAACCAGTTTGAGAAAAAAAACTTACTAAAGCGTCTCTAAAAGTGAGATTATCTGCATTCAGTTTAATTAGACATAGATTTGTGCATTTTAATTTATTTTGCTTGGTAACTTACTTTGTTCTGTGTGTTACTACTTGAAACCACTTAAATCCTACTTTCTGTATTTAATAATATCACTTTTTACTTAGAGTATTATTAATACCTGGGGAAGCAAACAACTGTGCATATCTCTCTCTATCAGTGTTATAGAGGGCAAACAATTTATGAGTTTACCCTGCATAAGCTTTATACAGGGTAAAACAGATTTATTTGTGTTTAAACCCCATTAAAAGTTGGGCTTTTAAGTGCTAAAAATAAGCACGCTTCTGTTAGCTGCTTTCAGGTAAACATGCTGCTTTGGGGCAAGTAATTCAGACCCTGGGTCTGTGCTAAAGCTGACGAAAGTGTCTGGCTCAGCAAAACAGGGTGCTGAAGTCTTGAACTGGCAAAAAAAAAAAAAAAGGGGGCAAAGGTAATCTGGCACATCAGTTGGCAGCTCCCATGGGGGGTTTCTGTAATCCAACCTGTCACACATACCTTTTAGGGAAAAAAATCTAATCTTGATTTTAAAGCTATCAGTATAGTGGAGAATCCATCACTAAATGTATTCACAAATAATTATTCAAAGAAAAATTGCCAAAATTCTCAGCTGATATTATTCACAGTGGATTATTGGTCACCTCTAGTATGCAGTTTTCTGACAACTTTGAAGTTCTTAGTTCATAGATTTCTTGCACTTCCTATGGTAAATAATCATTTTTTTCTAACGACAATTCAATTTCCTTAGTGCTCATATCTGTCATCTGTTAAACTAATGTATCACTCCATATAAAGAGAGAGTATAAAACTGGGTTGCAATAATCCTAAACCTGACTTTGAAAGGATTCATTGTGTGTGGTTTTTCAGTCATGTAACCTCTCAGTGAAAAGGGGATAATGATACTTACCTATGTCACAGAGGCTTTTGTGAGTATTAGTTTATGTTTGCAAAGCACTTTGAAGATAAGTAAGTAGTAAGTATTATTACTAAGAATAAATCAGCCAGGGATTTCTTGATTGAGGAGATGTCCTAGTATTTCATCCATCTGTTCAGAAATGCTGAGATTGCCTTTTAAAATTTATTGTAGGATCCTGCACATTGTTAGAGAAGTTCTCATTGTCTGATCTCGTTCACGCAGCAGGTGGTTGAGCATATTGAGTGTTGTCCAAGCAAATAGCTTGTCTGACAGTGTTTCGGCCCACTCCTATGGATGAACAAGTGGATTGTTTTCCCTGCTGCTGCTTGATATTTTTAGGTAAGTTTCTGAGTCAAGAAGAATCTGTTCAGAGAATGTAAAAATGCTGGAACAGTTAAGTATTTAGGAGATCCTAACAGCCTTGAGAAGGAAATGAAAAAAAGCCAGTGTTCTATGGCACTGCATTTGCTTAGTTTCATAGATTGTAGGGCTGGAAGGGAACTTGAGAGGTCATCGAGTCCAGTCCCCTGCCCTCATGGCAGGACCAAATACTGTCTAGACCATCATGGATAGACATTTATCTAACCTACTCTTAAATGTCTCCAGAGACGGAGATTCCACAAGCTCCCTAGGTAGTTTATTCCAGTGTTTAACCACCTCGACAGTTAGGAACTTTTTCCTAATGTCCAACCTAAACCTCCCTTGCTGCAGTTTAAGCCCATTGCTTCTTGTTCTGTCCTTAGAGGCTAAGATGAACAAGTTTTCTCCCGCCTTCTTATGATATCCTTTTAGATACCTGAAAACTGCTATCATGTCCCCTCTCAGTCTTCTCTTTTCCAAACTAAATAAACACAATTCTTTCAGCCTTCCTTCATAGGTCATGTTCTCTAGACCTTTAATCATTCTTGTTGCTCTTCTCTGGACCCTCTCCAATTTGTCCACATCTTTCTTGAAATGCAGTGCCCAGAACTGGATGCAATATTCCAGTTGAGGCCTAATCAGCGCGAAGTAGAGCGGAAGAATGACTTCTCATGTCTTGCTCACAACACACCTGTTAATGCATCCCAGAATCATGTCTGCAACAGCATCACACTGACTCGTATTTAGCTTGCGGTCCACTATAACCCCTAGATCGCTTTCTGCCATATTCCTTCCTAGACAGTCTCTTCCCGTTCTGTATGTGTGAAATTGATTGTTCCTTCCTAAGTGGAGCACTTCGCATTTGTCTTTTTTAAACTTCATCCTGTTTACCTCAGACCATTTCTCCAATTTCTCCAGATCATTTTGAATTTTGACCCTGTCTTCCAAAGCAGTTGCAATCCCTCCCAGTTTGGTATCATCTGCAAACTTAATAAGCGTACTTTCTATGCCAATATATGTTGTTGATGAAGATATTGAACAGAGCCGGTCCCAAAACAGACCCCTGTGGAACCCCACAGCATGACATCTTCCCAGCATTATTATATAGCTATGGTTCAATCTGGAATTTGCAGATATGTTAAGGAAGGGGAATGTGACAGGATTCCCAGGGTACAACCTAGAACTTGGATATCACTCTGTCCCCTTAACTTTCCAGCCTGGGCGATATCACACAATGCTTTGCTAGTGACAAGTAGCAGATCCCTCTGGGCACTGTAATCGCTCAGTACAACAGCATGTGGAGCCCCACACCCATCTAAATTGCATGAATGCTCCCTGAGCCACTCACGAATCACACAGAGAAAGGCACCAGCAAATCTCTCAAGCCCCCAACCTTGGAATATACCATCTTGCCCTGTCAGAAGCCTGATCAGTATAAGTTTATTATCCACCCCTGCCTTGATGTGGAGAGGACACAAGCAGTTTTTCTCACTCCCCTTTAAGCTTCGTACCAATCTCATCAGTTCAAGTCTTTCTCTCTAAGGTTCTTGTTGCTTCTAGCATGAGTGGGGGAGGAGAAAGCCAAAGGCATAATGCCACTGTTCCCTCTTTTATATCCTGAGTCCATGTGCCTGGTGGACACTAGCCCAGAAATGTCCTGGTTGGTTTTGCTGAGTCACAAGTTTGAACAATCCCATTGTGTGGTGTCTCTCTTACAGCCCTGTAAATCCCTTGTTTACAATTCCCCTGCTGATTAATGGCCATGTAGCACCCTCCTGGGAGTGGATCACCTCCTTTGTTGTCACTGGAGAACTGGTAGTAGATAACTCTCAAAAGTTACAACATATTTAAATTATAATCATACAGCAACATCTCATAACTTAATACACACTGATGAAAAACATATTTTGACAGAACAATCAGTTTCAGCAGATTATGACCTTTCATATGATATCTTATATGGCATGCTTTGTATGACATATATCATAATTATATGACAGTGATTATTATGGGGATTCCAGGGTCCTGCTTTGAGGTACCGAATGCACAGGGAATAATTCAAAATACCAACACTATATTCAAACAGGAAGGACATACACAGAAAAACATTATTTCAAAATGAGGCATTGACTCGGATACAAGTTTGCACTGTGATATGACAGTGTATTTAATAAAAATGCATCACATCTCAGAACACGAAAGTGAAGGTCCCTCAGAAATGAAGACGTTAATAAGTCTTGTCAGTTTCTTTAGCTCTATATATTTCCCAGGAAGACATTTCTTCCTGGGTCAGATCTTCAGTTCATGTAAATCAGCAGAGCTCCATCAACTTGGGATAAGGAGGACTAAGTTTACAACAGTAGGATTTTGTAGTTATTCAGCAAAGGCCAACACAGTGTATAGTGAAACAATTTCTTTTCCAGTATAAATAAAACTGTCATTTAATAACAATGTATTTGATTACTCCTTTCATTTAGATTTGAACATGCTCAGCACCTCACAGTTGTTGATTAGCTCCTTGTGGAATCAAATCCCATATTTTAAATGAAGCTACTTCACCTTGTGACAAGAATGGTTCTGCAGGATACTTGGAAATGTTCTATCATCCTCCAATGGACCATAGACTAAAGTTTAAGAATCACTGATTTACAAAATTATAAATACTAAACAGAAGGCTGGATATTCTGCTAGTATAAATAAGCCAAGCTCCTTTAGTGTTAGCCTGCAGTAGTCCTTGCTAAATAAAGACAATAATATTTCTTGTCTTGTCTCTCTTCACTCAGTCCCTTCCTACTGTGTTAGTGACTCTCTTTTATTATATCATGTCTGAAATTAACTTGTACACCCTTCAGAGTCTTATATTTACTATGATGGGCATTGTCTACTCCTGAGAGCTATAAAACAGTACAGCAATAATAAGAGCACTACACCTCCAAGGAACTGAAGGTATCTTGCAGGATCAAGCCATACAAATCTATTACATGCTCAGGAACTAACAGCGAGGTGGGATTTAATTCTGATTCACATGTGGTAGTTTACTATTACACACAAGAAGGAAGACATGACCCCTAGATCACAACTAAATTTGTACACACATACTGCAATGCATATGAATTATACATGAGCCACATCCTTTTTACCTTATGTATGATAAGTTCCATTACCTTCACTAGGAACTACTCCCCTCAGCAAGATGAATGTAACATGGCTATTTGTATAATATTTTAATCCTTTGGGGAAATGAGGGTCAGGGATTGGTGATCAGATTTCTCCAATCAATCTCACAGCAAGTTGCTCACAATTGTAGGTAAAATCAATGTATACTAAAATGTGAATAGAAGAGTGCTGCAAAAATTACTGAACTTAAAGGTAAAATTGCATGTGAAAAGAGCTGTATTTGTGTCTGAGGCCTGGTCTACATTACTGCAGTAAATCGATCTAAGCTACGCTACTTCAGTTAACATAACTGAAGTCGATGTAGCTATATCCACATAGTACAATGTCTACCCTGTGCTGTGTTGAAGGAAGATGCTCTCCTGCCAACTTACCTTCTTAGGGAGGTGGAGCACAGAAATCCATGGGAGAGTGCTCTCCTATTGATTTAGCACGCGTTCACCAGACCTCCTAAATTGATGCTTTGATTGCAGCAGTGCTGATTTTGCTCCATAGTGAAGCTGTGCACTGAGAATCACACTGTATTTAATCCAAAGTAAAATAGTGAATTTCCACCTGCTGATACAGCTCTGTATAATATTTTCATGTGAAAATTCTAGCCACAGGGGAAAATCTAGATTTTTTTCCTTATTTGCCCAGGCTGGAAATTCACCTTGGAAACAGCTTGTCAAAAATGAGTTTTCTGCATGCAAAAACCACCATGTACAACCATTAATCTCAGGGTTTTGCCTTTTTTTTTTCATTCTCATTTCTTTTTGGTTTTTAGAAGAGATGGGTTTTATTATTTTTTTTGGCTCTGTACTAGATTATAAAAGTTTTGTGGCAGGGACTGTCTCTTACTATGTTTGTACAGTGCCTGGCACCAAGGTTAAATTAAGGCAAGCTGGGGGACTAGACATAACACATATAGGGCATCCTGGTGTCATGACCTGGCCCTTGTGATGGGACCCTTGGGGAGGCAGCAGGTTTTAGAGTTAAGACTGAATAGAGCATTTTGCACTTCTTGGTGCTATTGCTTCAAGCTGGCTGTAGAGCCAGGCAGGCATCAGTTATGCTTGAGTCACATTTTGAAACTTTTCTTTGCATCCAGGAGGTCTAGAAATATATATATATATATATATATATATATATATATATATATATATATATATATATATATATATATATATATATATATATATATATATATATATATATATATATATTTCTAGACCTCCTGGATATATATATATATTTAAAGGAAAGCTTAGATTCTGATCTCATCATGCAACTCTGGGAGCTGGGACCCGAGGTATGGGCCTTTACTGCCAATGCTGTAGTCTATCTCTTTCTAGCATAATGGGGCCCTGATCTGGGTTGGGGCTTTTAGGTGCTACTGCAATGTAAATAATGAATAAGAATAGTTCATGGTGAGAGAGCTGATAAGTGCTTGGCAATCTTTGTGCCATTTATCTCCAAACCTCTTTCATGATATAACAATGTGGTTACTCCTCTGCAAGAGTTTAAAAGAGAAGAGATTGTATAGCCCCACATCAGCCTCAAGAACGTGAAGAGCCGCAGGAGGGTCATAATTGTATTGCTGTTTCCAAAAGGACAAGTTATGTCAACAAATATCTAATCTCTGTTTTTATCCCTATGTTCCTAGAATAGGATAAACGCATTCCCCAAGATCAGTTTAGAATTAATACACTCCAGCCCTGCTGAAGCAAGATAAGTTTCAATTATTTTTTCTAATCTATTAGGTTTTGTATTTGCAAAAAGGGTATTGTGTTTGCATATTTCAGAAATACAATACAAATGCAATGTGAATGCAATGACCCATTAAACTAGAAGACTAGTAAAGCAAGTATGTGTTTGTTTGCATGAGGAAATTATACGGAGTCAGATCTCCAGAGCAGAAGGAAACGTGGGAGAGGTGAGCATGGCCTTGAAACACTGTAAGGTGCATATTGTTCTAGAGTGAAAACTCTAACACAGCGTTAGTTAGATGACATTTTGTGTTGGTGTATAAAAAGTCACTAGGGGATCTCCTTAGCTGTGAAGCAAAATTCACAGCACTCAGGATAAGCAAGTTCCAGACTCCTACGCCTGCTGACATTTGAATAAATAAAATGCTGTTTAACTGTGGATCTCTCATATCTGCCTGCCTCATCTGAATAAAAAGTATTAACTAATATGAAAACATATCATACTGATATGTTGGCAAGGCTTTAGAATGCAAGGAGTTGCAGGACATCTTTGGGAGTAATGGCTAGATTCACCATGACATTTATGCCCCTACTTACTGGATTTTGTTTTTCCCATGTATGGCTTGAGAACACACGCTACTAAATGCCATGTTACTACATCTAACTTTGACCATCTGGGACAACTTCCTGGAATGTCACTAAACTGGGTGATTGGGCAACAAAATGGCAGAGGAAATTCAATGTTGATAAATACAAAGCAATGCACATTCTTTTTGTTTGTTTTAAACCTGATACCTATTATTTTCATTTGGTGACCCCTAATTCTTGTGTTATAAGAAGGAATAAATAATACTTCCTTATTTACTTTCTCCACACTTCACAGTGAACAGTTTGTCACTCTGACAGACAATTATCAGACTAAGATCTTCCTCTGTCTATTCAGGGGTAGATAGATAGATTGAAATAATAAGGATGAGAAGTACTCATTGGAGGGATCCATAGTGAGGAGATGATTCAGTGTATTTATACATGCAATTTGGTGCATTTTCCTGCACTGCTGAGTTAGCATCTAAACTCTCTGTTCAACTTTATTATAGGATGAAACTAAACAAAGGAATATTTAGGCTGAATATCAGATAAAATTGAAGTGTAGGAAATGCTAAAGCAGTTGTGGGAAGTGGAGGAAGATTCATTTATTGAAAAGTAGACTGCATGAAACATTGGGGAATATAAAATAGGAAGCAATTGTGTATTGGCACTAGCTAACCTACTTGGAATTCTCCATCTTTAAGTTCACTGTTATATGTGCTGGTCCAAAAACTTGCATTTATGTGTATTTGAGAAATGAACAATACAGAGTGATGTTGTCGATTTGTCTGAATACAGGAAATGGAGCTACAAACTCTGGAAGTCTTATCCTGGCTTTGATTACTCTGTGGCCTTCTGCAAGCCATTATCATTAATACCTCAATATCCCCATCGGTAAACTAGGGATTGAAATACTTATCTGCATCACATGGATGAATTACTTTATTTGTGTAAAATATTTTAATGAGAAGTGCTGTTTATTCTTATAGTTTGTGGATGAATCTGATCCCTGACCATGAGACAGCAAAATATTTTGAAAAAAATCACTTTCACTTTACCATCTCAGTGTTGTTACATCCATGTTTTAGAGGGGGAAAGAGTGTTAACAGTCCTTTCTGAAAAGGAAAATGTTTCCTTTGATTGTAAAAATTCTCCTTTGAATGTTGAAATGGCTGACACAAAGCACGTTCAGTTCATAGTGATTTCACAGACTATATTTTACCATACTTTATAGTAACTGGGATGTGCATTTTAGCCTTGAGGTAAGCATTTAAAAAGGGGCAAATTATTCATTATATAATTATTCAGAATCACTACACAAACTTTTCACCAAAGTAGTGTACTGCTAGTCACTGGGGTTCAATTTTTGGCAAAACTCTGTCTGTTTTGTGCTGTTAAATCATTGCAAAGCAGACTAAAAGTTTCCTTAAAGGGATAGCCAAAGGGAACTCGTTGGATAATGCAAAGCCAGTGGTAGCCAGCTCAATGCTACCTAGCCTGCCTTTTTGGCATTGGGCAGATACAGGGGATATGCCAAGAGTTTGAGAGAGTAGAGCAGAGCATATGGCCAGATTCTTGGCTGGCCCATCAGCCGCCTGTACCCTGGGTAACTCTTAGAAGCCTTGAGCATCCCAATTTGACAAGCCATCTTCATATCCTCACCAAGTGATCTAATATGATTTAAAAAATCCCAAACTCTGCCTCCACATCAGATTCCTCCTGCCTCTACTTTTCCCAATGGGACCTGCCTTCCATAAGTCTGACTTTTTTAGATTATAGATCCTTGGGGCAGGACGTGTCACATTTTGTGTCCTGCAGCAGCACCAGGCACATTGATGAGAATTAATATATAAATAATCATAATAACCTGCTCTTTACATAACTTAATACGTTAATATAATATAGTTTATACAATGAGCCTAGATTGTTGCTCCTAACCACTTGTCACTCATACTTCTGTCACAATACGCACACAATATGTGCCCTTATAGGTTCTCTACAAATCTTATATACTAGCTGGGCTGTGTAAAGGTCACAGAGATAAATAGCATCCCTTTCTGAAGAGAAACTCACCCCAACTGAAGTTTTGTAAATCAAAACGGGAAAGTATCTGATAAAAATGTTGTTTTGTTTTGTGATGCACAATTTTTTTTATCATCATTATCTTTGGTTCAGTCATTTATATTAACTCCAAACCAAAACTCAGGATTCAGTTACCCCCAGAACTAGTGACATTCAGATCTGTCTCTGAACTTTGTGGCTAAAGCCCATTCTCAATTATATTTCTTATTACTAAAAGAAGTGAACTGTTTCACAGAAGCTATGTATCCTCTGATGTCTTTCATTTGGGGCTGAGGGAGAAGACAAGATTGGTCACTGTTCATTTCTGGAAGATGATCCCCACCTAAACTCTCCTCACATGCTAGAAGGAGCCAGAGTGAACAGTCACATCTGATACTGCAGAGAAACATTTATTAACTCTGTCAGATTCATCCTGACTTCAGAGAAGGGGAGAAATAATTTAATGTTGTAAACCAAGACTTTCTTCCTAACAAAGCCTGGGATGCCTTGTATTATAGGAGCACTCTGAACACTGATCTGATGAAAGTCATTCCAACCCAAGAGTGCATTTTCATGGTCCTTCTTAGAAGGAATAGTCTAGTTCTTAATGAAAAATATTGAGGCAAGGAGTGCTGACTACAAGTGTGTGAACTGTTTGTCCTGGAGCTGACTATTAAGTACCTGGCAAGGATGGACAAGGTTAGTGAATTTCATGGGTGGAAGGGCTTGTCTTATTTCATATGCAAAAGTAGTTTGTCTGCTCGCCTTAATTATTAAGTGTGGGGCTGTGGCAGAGCTCTGACCTTGCTCCCATGGGTCCTGCGTTTCTAGGTGGTTTATGCTAGCCTCAGTGGCTCACTATGACCCTCCACAAAGCCCTTCTCTCTCTAGGGCCAGGGTTATAGTCTACTGAGCTCTTTTCATCATAGGCCTGCAAGGAGGTTGGTGAGAGAACTCCCAGAGTCTCTGTTGTTCCTGGGAGCTTATTTCAGAACAGTTTAGCCTCCTGTCCTGACAGGGGCCTGACTTCCCTTCCCAGGAGATGTTCCTGTAGTGGTGGGTTGGGGGAACCCGGGCCCGCTCTCTACTCCGGGTTCCGGCCCAGGGACCCTAATGGTAGCAGCTGTTGGCAGAGTTCACTGCCAGAGTTGCTACATTTCCCTGGGCCACTTCCCCACAGCTCTCCTGCTTCTCCTTTCTTCACCCTTACCTTGGGGCTCCCTTAACGATGGTTTGAGAGTGTCTTCATTAACCAACCCTTCAGCCACACTTCAGCTCTCCCCTGCCTGACTGGACTGAGCCCTTTTTATAGTATCAGCAGGACCTTAATTAGAGTCAGGTGGTCACATTAACTTAATAGCCTCACCTGACTCTTTGCAGGTTAATTAGAGTCAGGTGGTCACATTAGCCTGGAGCAGCCCCTGCTCTGGTCAGTCAGGGAACAGAAAACGGTTAATATAGTGGCCAATATATCTGCCTTCTGCTGTACACAACTGGCCTGGGTCTATCACAGGGGCCTTAACGTTTCAGCTGCAATAGTTAATGACAATAAACAATCTGGAAGGGATATAAAACCTCAGGCTTCAAACCAGTCTGTTAGGAATTAAGGTGAGACCTTCATGGGGCAGATTATTTGACACTGCCCTACTGTGAGGTATTTTGCAGTTTCCTTGGAAGCACCTGCTACTAGTCACTGTCAGACAGGATACTAGATTAGATGAACCAGGTGGCTTTGTGCGGTGCACACTGCCCACACCCACAGGTGCCAGCCCCGCAGCTCCCATTGGCCACTGTTTCCAGTAAATGGGAGCTACGGACTGGCGCTGGGGGCGGGGGCAGCACGTGGAGCTTCCCTGATTGCCCTGTGCCTAGGGGCTGCAGGGACATGCTGGCCACTTCTGGGAGCTGCATGGAACCAACCGTACTTTTAATAGTCTGGCAACCCTAGCTTCCCCCTGCAGTGGAGCAAGCTGGCATTCATGACTCCAGCCCCGGGGGAGGGGAGGGGAGGGGAGGGGGAGGGGAGGAGTTTCTGGCCTATGGTACAGAGACTTGCAGCATGTCAGATGAAATTAAGCAGAGGGCCAGATCAGGTCCACAGGTTGTAGGTTCTTCACCCCTGGTTTACAGGGACACTGTATTCCCCTAATTACACCAACATAAGCCCTACGCATCTTGTGGAGGTGGAGTTTTACATCGATATACTAGGGCACTTACATCGGCAGGCGCTAAACTGTAGGGTGTACACTGACATAATTAGGTTGACTTCAGCTGCTTTATGTCAATCTAACACTGTAGTGTAGACCAGGCCTTAGTTTGACAACAACATATGTGAGATGAGAATCAGGCCTAGTGGTTTTAATCCCTCTGATGTTTTGACACATCTCATATTAAAGGACCACATATTAGTTCCTTATTTTCGTGCTGCACATTTATTTTTGATGCTGAGCCCAGTGCTTGCTGAACAAATGTTGATGGAGATTAAAACTACTATATCATATAATGAGAGTTATTAGAGGAAGAAACAGAAGAGAAAAGACTATGAAAAAAATCCTAAACTATTAATTGTTCTTTTTCCTGAAGTATAACTGAATCACTTATATCTCATAACAGATATAATTAAAGTCTGCAAACCACAATAGTCTGGATTGGTAGGTGTCTACAATTGCTAAGAACCAAATTAAAAAATAGTTTAATTTCTCCTATATGATATCCAAATCTATTATCAGGTTAAGGTTGTGTGTGTGTTGTGGTAAAAGGCACTGGGAAAACATTTTGTAAAAATACAGTTTTTAGATATTTGATCAAATGTTGACAGTTAAAAATAGGAAGAAACAAATGAGAAAAGAACAACAGACAAAAAACAAATATTTGAATATACAATATGGGCTTGATTTTACAGCTTAGCCTTATTTGGACCTCTTTTTTCCTTCACCAATTTTGTAAGCACAAATAATTGTGCAGACAATTTGTCATTTAGAGTTATAGGGATGGATTCACCACTGAGTTACTCCAGTTGTGTGGCATTACACTAGCATAAGACAGCAATGCAGTGAGGATGTTGGGTATAATCACGTACTTTAAATATAAGTGGCATAAGTTACATCAGCAATAATTATGGGTGTGCAACTGTGTCCACAATCTGTGCCTGTGGACAGGAAGGCCAGTGGACAGGAAGGCCAGTGTTTAAATATCTGGCCATATATTGCATATGCATTTATACACATCCACATAGCTGTGCGATCATCTGAATGTTCAAATGCAAGAAGTAAAATGACAGGCATTGGAATTTTGGTCAAGTGGCTGCAACTTTAATATACCCTTTAATCAAACAAGATAGCTCCTAAAGGCAACATTTCCCAGTCCCATTATCAGACTGGAAGACAACCACCACCACATCTTATCACTGGTCTTTTCCCCAATTCAGTGCTACAATCCCAATCATCCTGACATAGCCAGACCACTTAAACCCACAGCTGTAACTGGGGCACAATATTCCAAGGACTGAAGTAGCATGACGAATATTGTATGACCTCAACCCAATTCCAGTGGGGTCATGAGACCTAATTTCCATCTCTAATAATTCTAGCCCTGCCAAGTGGAATCTGTGTGCTGCTGCCAGGATTAGCTATCCAAAGGTGTGATCCTGTAAAATAAATCATAAATTAAATGAACTTGTGCTGATGCAGCAACTAAATTGTATATTAACAATGTGAGCTTCTAAATTCATTTTTACCTATATAAACCAATGACTACAAAACACCAACCTGCCACATGATGCATAACCCCACACCAAGATTATTAACAAACCCATGCAACCAATCAACAGAGAGGAAAGGGACTGTGCCAGGGTGTGCCTGTGCTGTCGCACCCTCTGCTGACCTAGAGTGGCGTTCACTGCCTCAACGTCTCTTTTCTCAAAGCAGAACTCTGCACAGTACAAAAGGATATCAGATAAAATTCCCCTGCTGGGGGGGTCTACTTTATTAAATCAAAATAACCTTGAAATAAAGTCTCTCTCCCATTGGGCTTGGGGTTATACAGTCCTCTTCCTTGGCGCCTGTAGTCTCTAGGAGCCCCCATCCCTTAGGAGAGCTTTTCTCTGTGACAATCTTCCTGCAAGAGATCCCTGATGGCCTTTTATCAGTATCAGGTGATCATCATTCAATTACCTGAATATGTAGGTTTATCCCCTTAAATTAGCTCCTCATGGGCCTGGACTCCCGTTATAGGGACAGGGGGGATGAGATGTTTGCAATGACAGCGGTGCAGCAGGAAGAAGCCTGCTTCTCCTTTGTACTGGCCACTTGCCAATGAGGACATTCTTAGAATTGTTGGGACTGACCACTAGCAACCCCCACAAAGGAGGCCTGTCACTGGCTAGAACCATGATGCCACCCCTGGTATGTCATCCACCTTTCTAGTTTCTACCCCGTAATCAGACACCAGCTCAAATGGTCAGGTCAGTGGCCACTTATGCATCTCTGGCCACTTCAGCTGCTTCCTATTCACCATCTTCAGTGGGACCATTTCAAATCTTGGAGCAGCTTCAAACAGTGACCACTTGAGGACATAGGTGTTCAGAAACTGTGCTGTCCGGTAGCAATAACACAACATATTGGGCACATAGACCACAGTTATTACATAAACAAGACTGTACTGACAGCTTATTCTAAATATATTTCTCCATAATAGTCCATTAAATACTGGATTCAGCTACCTAAAGAAACCATGTGGCAGAAATATTGGTATATTTGAATGAGGTGAAATAGTTTAATTGAAATGGTTACAGTTTCCTTAGTACCGTTGTTAGAAAGGAAGCCAAGTGTTTTATTGTTCTTTCCATTGTTTTTGAGGCCAATTTAGGAACCTATATTTGGATGGTTATTTCTGTCTGATACGTACCTAGCCTACACATAAAATCAGAAAAGGAGGAAGATAAATGCTTGTCTCTTGCATTATGTTTACAAGAAAATCCTTCCATTGATTTATATCTGCACCTGGCAAAAGTATAGTTTTAAATCTGTCTTTGATAACATAGATCAAGCATGTTGCCAATGCATTTTCTGGAGAGCTTAAGAGTTATGCCTTCTGCCAATGTTACCAAATCAAATCAATGTATCCTTTGCTGTCAACAATCAGTTTGCATTTGTTCAATCAAGCAGCACAGATGTTCAATGTTAGGGCAGCACCAGGCTTAAAAGATACAAAATCAGACCTGATTTCTTATGTAAGTATTTCAAATGGGGAGAGGATGGTAACCAAGTAAGCTACAAAATTCCAATAAAAGAACATCTGCTTTGTCTGTATTGTGTTAATATCATAATAGCCTTTGGGCCAGATAATTTAGGATCATGTGACACTACCTAATTGAAGGTATAAATAGGGCAGTTAGAGGTATGATGGGACCACTCATGAAGTAAGATACAATTCAGTACGTGTAAGATTGGTAGAATCAGGTCCAAAGTGAATGGCAGCAGGTTCAGATGAGAGTAATTGCATCTCCGACTAACTACCTGGTCTGTACCTGCAATCAAGTAAAGAAAGGTGCAACTACTCAATTACAGGTGATACTTGCATTCACCAAAGGTGCCCACCATTGTGAACATCTGCAGTTGCATTGGATAGTCGCGTGCAGTGATGTCTCCTAAGGTAGTTTAGGCTGCACATTCTTTTTGGAGGCATGTAGACTATCTATACTACATGCTCCCCCAGCACAGGTATAAATACCATTGTAGAGGGTGAGGCACTGCTTAGTAGAGTAGAGAAGAGACATGCCCACTCTCCCAAGCAATGCCTCCCCCACCTACATCGCTCTTTTTACCAGTGTAGTGTCCTGTGCCTCCTTGCTGCTGGAATCTTTCCCCACCACAGGGAGCTGCTGGAGCCTTTACCCCGCACCAGAGTCTTTCGCTGACATGTGCAGCTCTACACCGCAGCATGGATGCAGCCTGCTCGTACTGTGGCATATAGCTACATGTCCTACATGCCACGGCAAGTGGTTTGCAGTGTAGACAAACAGTTGAGTTGCATATTTTGAATTTCATAATTTTAATTGCCAAGGGCTAGACTGTGACTCTTCAGCTTTGCCCTGGGAAAGATTGTATAGCTGCACTGCTCCAGGAAGCATTTTGAGTCAGAGATACTATTCGTAGGTAGAGTTCATCACCTACTCCTTGGTTGTGCTGTGGGGAAGTAATTTACACTAGCCATTTTCAAATGACAGCTCATTTCCCGCCCATATGGTCAGCTAGCTTTTTGTGCAGCAAATAGAAGGGGAGGAGCCATAGCTCTATGTTCTCCACTCTCCACTCAGTAGCTCCCACCAACACTTGTAGTGAAAAAAACAAGTAGTCCTAATGCAGCAAAACCTCTAGTCTCCTACTATGGCCCTGTAGAGTCATGTCAATCACAATCTAACCCTTAGGCAGGCAAAGGTTACTTTGTTGCATTGCATTCCGCAGTTCAAGTTGCATTGAAAATTAATCCACAAAATTAATCACCAAACTACATATTTTTTCATATTTTCACGTTACTGACTTAAACAGAGTTTGAGAGTAGAGAGTTAATCACTAAGCACACAAATCAGTAGTGAACAGCTTACCGTCTTCACTGTAAATCCCATGGCTAGTATTTGCTTTTGAAAATATGTTTTATATAACCTATCAATTCACCACTGGTGCTGTAAGTCCCTTTGAACTGAATCTCTTACAAATAGCATGCACTTGCTTGTTGAATAGTTTACACAAAGTATTATGCCATTTTAAAGGCAGTGTACACATTTAAGATGTGAGGCAACCTATTGCTTCATATCTGAATGCTATAAAAAAATCAATGTGAGTAACTACAGTAAATGATTTAGACTAGGACTGTCAAGCGATTAGAAAAATAATCATGATTAATTGTGCGATTACTTGCACTGTTAAACATAATGGAATACCATTTATCTAAATATTTTTTGACGTTTTCCACATTTTCAAATATATTTTTTTCAATTTTAACACAAAATACTAAGTGTACAGTGCTCACCTTATATTTATTTTTATTATAAATATTTGCACTGTAAAAGTAAAATAAATAGTATTTTTCAATTCACTTAATACAAGTACTGTAGTGCAATCTCTTTATCATGAAAGTTGAACTTAGAAATGTAGAATTATGTACAAAAAATAACTGCATTAAAAAAAAAACCAATATTTTGCAATGCCAGCTACAAAAGTGCCATGCAAATGCCTGTTCTCACTTTTAGGTGACATTGTAAATAAGAAGTGGGCAGCATTATCTCCTGTAAATATAAACAAACTTGTTTGTCTTAGTGATTGGCTGAACAAGAAGTAGGACTGAGTTGACTTATAGACACTGAAGTTTTACATTGTTTTGTTTTTGAGTGCAGTTATGTAACAAAAAAAATACATTTGTAAGTTGCACTTTCACAATAAAGAGATTGCACTACAGTACTTGTATGAGGTGCATTTAAAAATACTATTTCATTTATCATTTTTACAGTGCAAATATTTGTAATAAAAATAATATAAGATGAGCACTGTACACTTTGTATTCTATGTTGTAGTAGAAATAAATATATTTGAAAATGTAGAAAAACATCCAAAATATTTAATAAATTTCAATTGGTATTTTATTGTTTAACAATGTGATTAAAACTGCAATTAATCACGATTAATTTTTTGGGGTTAATTGCTTGAGTTAACTGTGATTAATCAACAGCCCTAATTTAGACACATTAAGAAAGAAAACTAGTAAAAAAAACAAAATCCAGACACTGAAAACTGCAAAAACTACCTTGCTAAATGCAACAAAATGTATTTGAACATAATTTGCTATCATTTGTTTATAAAACACTTTTAAATGGCTAATATTCCTTTTCATAGACCGAAAGGTTGAAAACCACTATGGATTTCTCAAAATAGATTTTTATGTGAGTTATGATCAAACAGGGAAATATTGCTGTTGCATTACTGGCAGAATCCAAGTCAGAGTTTTGTATGATTAAAAACCTGATCATATACTCAGTCTCTAAAGTATTATATCTGTAGTTATATGACTTATTTTCCCATAAATCTTCTACATTTTTAGTTGCCTCCTGACAGTCTAAACCTCCTGGTTTTAGTCTCAGTAACAGCTTACTTTGTCTCATTTCAACTTGTGTGATGAACAAGTATCAAGGAACTCTGCAATCCCCCCAAAACATTTGTCTTCTCCCTATACACTTCAGAGTGGTAGCCATGTCATTGTTTTCTCTGTACATTGTATTTATACTTGACATTTATGTGTTTTTAAAGTTTTTTAGTTTGTTGATTGCATTTAACTAACAGAAATTAACCACAATCTGGAGGGCAAAGATTACACAATATTGTTAGAACCCAAATCTACTCACAAGGAGGTCAATGACAAAATTCCCATTGACTTCACTGAAGCTGGATTTGGCTCTATCCTATCGATCCTGTGTAGTAGGTGTTGCCATGAATAGCTCCACTGAGTTCAGAAGGACATTTATAATAGCACTGTGCTCTGAAGTAACTGTTCGAAGTTTCAGGCTTTTCAGCTCCAGTGCCACATATGGGTCTGGGCAGATGAACATCACCATGCAAAGCCCCTTTGAAGTCAGTGGTGCTACTGACAGGTACAAAGGTCTGTCAGCCCATCTAATGCCAATTATTTGTAAAGGCTCCAGAGGTGATGCTGACAATTCCAGGATAGTAAGTCTAACTTCAGTACCGGAGTAAGTGGTTGAAACTGTAATAAATAACAGAATTATCAGACACAGATGAATAAGATTTGTTAGGAAAAAGTCAACATGGTTTTTAAAAAGTGAAATCATGCCTCACCAATCTATTAGAATTCTTTGGGGAGGACAGTGTCAATAAACATGTAGGCAAGGGTAATCCAGTCAATATGATGTACTTGGACTTTCAGAAAACCTTTGACATAGTCGCTCACCAAATATTCTTAAGCAAAGTAAGCAGTCATGGATAAGAGAGAAGGTCCTCTCATGGATCAGTATCTTGTTAAAAGACAGGAAACAGAGAGTAAGAATAATTTGTCAGTTTTCACAGGGGAGAGAGGAAAATAGCAGGGTTCCCCAGGAGCTGTTCAACATATTGATAAATGATTGGGAAGGAAATGAGTAAACAATGAAATATCAACATTTGCAGATGATATAAAATTACTCAGAATAGAGAATACCAAAGTAGACTATTAGAAGTTATAAAGGGATCTCACAAAACTAGGTGATCATGCAAGAAATTGGCAGATGAAATTCAATTTATTTCAATACAGTGTTGATAACGCAAAGTAATGCACATTCAAAAATGCAAGCCCAATTATACAATCAAAATGATGGTGTCTGTGATAGTCATCACACTGGGGTTGGTTGGTAGGGTAGCATTCCTTAGTGGTCAGGGCTTAAGCCCATGACTTGCAGGGTATTGTTGGTAGAGAAACCTTGGGCCCTCCCACTCCATCAGGCTCTGACCCAGGCCCTTTGAGTGCTATCAGTGATCTGACTGCCAGGGTATGCTTAAGGCTGCTCTCTCTGGGCCACTTCCTATCACCCTCCCCCACCACTGCAATTGTCCCAAGGTCACCATCTGGGTTAAGGTGGAATGAATGGTGTCTGCTCACAGCAAGACACCTTCTGGCAGCTCTTTCCTCTTTTGGAAGGCAGGATATGGGGCTAGAAGAACCATTGGTCAGACCCAGTATGGCCATTCTTGTGTTCTTATCTGACTGCAGGTTTAGGGCCTAAGACCCTGATTCAATAAAAGAATCAAAGATGTGTTTAACTTTCAGCTTCTGCTCTAAGCCTTGGTGAAGACATTTTTGTTCTGAAACATAAACATTGAAAAATACCTGTAAATTTGACATTTTCCCATGGGGGGAAAAAATCTCATTTTTGACAAAGACATTTTCCAAGGTGAAAAATTTTGATCAACTCTACCAGTATTATTCTTTAATATTTGTATTACTACAGCACCTAATATTGTTTCCACAACATAAGCCATGTAATTTTAAGCATGAAATGGTGCCTACTTACTTTTTTGTCTCTAGTAGATCTGGAAGAGTTTCCACAAGTACTCATACATTTTTAAACCAAAACACTTTGACCGCTATTTGCACCCCTTTGGCTTTCCACAAACATTCCACTAAGCAAGTTTGGAAGGAATATTCACTGAAACAATTAAACATGGTGGCTATTGCAGAATATTTGTGGAAATCAAATTTCCAATTCATAATGGTGTATATTCTCACTAGAAACCCTTAGTATAAGAACACCAGTCAACAAGTCAGGGAACAGATTAGACAATGTGATGTAAGTGTCCAATTTTACATCAGACGTTTGCAATAAACTTCTCATGAATGAGCTACAGAACAAGATTTATTTGAAAAACATATTCAGGGTCACCGTATTTCTTTTCAGGGGAGTAAGGCACCCACAGACTCCCCTGCAATCTCTAACCATGCTATAGCAATCTCTGCAGGCGGATAGGAGGTAGGCAGGCAAACTGAACTGACAACAATCTGCTCTGAGCATAGAGTTGATGTAAATACTTTCTCCCAACCCCCGGAGCAAGGGCCTCTGAGTCATGATCTTGTTCCTCATCAGCTCTTGGTGCAGGGCAATTAGATGCTACCTCTTGCTTAGGGCTCATAGCAAAGCTACAGTAAACACTGAAGGAATAACTTCAAACAACAAATATATCTGAGAAAACCTCAATCTGTTCAAATGATACCAAGGTACGAACAAAAAAAAAGCAAAAACTCTATCAGAGTATTCGCTATAAATTATTGGCCTAGTTCCAGTTGTTTGCAGGGGGACAATAGATTAGTGTTCACCATGCATTCCCCATAAGTACCCAGATAAGCTGGTCTGTGGTCTGGAGAAATGGACGATCTAACTAGCAGATTGAATTCAAGGATTACCATGAATCTCAGTCAATTGGTCAAACAGGTTCTGGACAATGACTTTCTAGACCAGAGATAGGCAACCCATGGCATGAGTGCCGATGGCGGCATGCAAGCTGATTTTCAGTGATTTTCAGACTGCCTGAAGGTTCTTAAACATTTTAAAAGCCTTATTTACTTTACATACAGCAATGTTATAGACTTATAGAAAGAGACCTTCTAAAAATGTTAAAATGTATTACGGGCACGCAAAACCTTAAATTAGAGTGAATAAATGAAGACTCAGCACAGCACTTCTGAAAGGATGCCGACCCCTGTTCTAGACACAGGTCCAGCATTTAAGATCCTCTGGATGAATGTTGAAGGGTTGTCTGCCTCCAAGAGGGAATATATTGATGTTCTTGTAAAGGAAGTTCAAACTGACATTATTTGTCTACAAGAAACTCACACCACACTGAATGAAGCACATTGGGTTAAGATAATTGGTTTCAATCTGTTAAGTCGCGATCTTCATGTGAAACATCACTGAGCCACATGCATTTGTAGTGATATATCAGATGTTGTCCATACCGAATCTTCACCTTTTTGTGACACTATTGAAATTGGTGGGTTTCAAATTGCAAATGTATATAAGCCACTGGGTGAAACATGGGGTTGACAAGTTCTCCCAAGGCTTAAGCATCTGGCAGTGTATATTGGCGACTTTGATAGTCATCATAGCAAGGGGGATATGTGACTGCAGACTCAAACAGTGAACAACTGTTGGAGTGGGCAATAAAGAATGATCTCACACTGGTCCATGACCCTACTCCATGTGGTACCTTCCATTCAACACATTGAAATAGGCACTATTGCCTTGACCTGAGCTTGTTCACATCGTTTGCCAATCATCCGCAGCCAGTCATGTGTATGGTACTTAATGATTTTCCACATAGCCAACATTGTCCATCATTGATTCAGATGGGAATGAGTCTTCTGCTTATAAGGAGTGAACCAAAGTTTAGATGGAATTTCTGGAAGGCAGATTGAGGCTCCTTTATTGAATACTTAGAAGAGAGTATCGTAACCATTCCATTAAAGATCATCTCCATGGAAGATACAAACTATCATTTCTATTGTGCCATTTTTAAAGCTGCAAGTGCAACAATTCCTTGCAGCTTCCAACCCATGTATATTCCTTGTTTGAATGAGGATTGTGCTGAATTGCTGTGGCTGTATGAGGAATAAGATAATCGGAGATTGCAGACCATTTTATAGAATCACTGGAGGCAGCTTGCCAGGCTTGATGGAAAGAAGCAACAGTGGTGTTTGACTTTACACAGTCAAGCCAGAAGAGCTGGAGCTTAATTCGTTGACTAGGTCCATCTCAACATCTATGTGCACAAAGCAGGCCAGCAGTTAGTCCAAATTAGATTGCCAGTTATCTGTTAAAGGTTGCCAAAGCTCCTGTTAACAGAGTTGTCAAATGATAGGTACATGATAAGTGGAGGTGTTTCCTAAGGAGTAATTCAACCGATAGTAATATGAAGCTATTAACTAGTCTGGAACTGGATAATGTACTGAATGATTTAAAAATGAGTACAGCTCCCACATATGATAGAATTGTACCTGAAATCATGAAACATCTGCGGTCCTCACACTCAGGAATGGTTTGTTTGGTTTTTCAACAGAATTCTGTGGGAATCCAGACTGCCTAGAATCTGGCACCAAGAGAATGTCATTGCCTTGCTGAAACCTGGGAAAGATCCACACTTGCCTTTGAGCTACAGACCAATTTCACTTCTAAGCATATATTCTTAGGTGCCTGAGCATCTGATTTTGCAAAGAATTTCACCATCTGTGGAAGGCATGCTGTCACTAGAGCAAGCTGTTTTTTGCCACCATCACAGTGCATGTGATCAAGTGCCGGCACTTACAACTTTCATTGAAAATGGATTCCAACATTAGCTGAAGACTGGTTCAGTTTTTCTTGACTTGACCACAGCATACGATACAGTTTGGCACACAGGCCTTTTGGTGAAATTGTCTATAACTATTCCAAGTAAATTTGTATGTGCAACAGCTCTGTTTTTGAGAAATCACCATTTTTGTGTGCATATGCTTGATAGAACAAGTGCTTGGAGGCGCTAGAAGAATGGCCTCCCTTAAGGGATCAGTATTATCTCCAAAGTTATTCAACTTATATTAGAATGACCTACCATATACCAGGTTTTGCAAGTTTGTTTATGCCTATGACATATGCCTTGGCACTCAGCCACACTCCCTGACATACTTGAGAACATTTTTGAATTCAGATATCCTGGTAATGACCGATTATTGTTGTTGGCAGCACCTGATACCAACTGGAAGTAAGACTGTGTCAAGTGTCTTCCATTTACATCATGCACAAGTAGGCAAAGAGCTGAATATAGTTCTGTGGTCAGTGAAGAAAGCATGATTCATACCCAGTCTATTTAGGTGGCGCATTGGATAAACTCTCACATATCGTGATCATTTTGCAAAGACAGTGACTAAGGTCAAAACATGCAACAACCTGTTTGGAAAACTGTCTGGAACGACATGCGACGCCAATGCTCAAATGTTATGCAGTTCAGTCTTGGCACTCTGTTATTCAGCAGCAGAGTACTACACTTCAGTATGGGCTCACTTATCTCACATAAGGATGCTCAATGTACAACTCAATTCCACCATGTATATTATATCAAGCACACTTAAATCTACTCCTCCTACCATGGTTACCAGTTCCCTGCAGTATTGTTCCACTCAGTGTTCGCAGAAAGTGTAGCAAAGCTTGTGACAAAATTGTGTGATATGCCACATCTATTGTTATTTAAAGACTTGCTTGATCCACAACATGCTATCTGCCCCCATGGCACCCATTGTGGATAAGTTTACCGGGATTTATGGTAGAGGATGCATGGTGAGCTTCATGGTCTGCAGAGTAGGTGACAAATAATTATCTTGTCTCAGACACCACTCAATGTCAATCCAAGTTTGATTTACCATGAAGGGAATGGAGCATTCTCAACCGATTTCATACTGGACATGGAATTTGTGCTGCAACAGAATTTTGATGGTGTTATAGACACAGTTCACTATGTCAATGTGGGCAGCCATAAACCATGATATACATTGTTGAAGGCTGCAAAATAACTCAACTTCCTTGAGGTCTTTGTGCCCTGGACATCGTTGATAAGAACGCTATGGCTTGACCAGATTGCATATGACAAATAAATAGTTCTTAGCATGTATACTTACTAAACAAATCCTTTGTGCATTGAAATATGATATTAACTCAATTCAAATCCTTATTTGGAAGAAGAAAGGTTATGAGCAACATGAAGGCTTAATCCAGCATTTCTTATTCAGGCAAAACTCCCATTACCATCTTGAAAACTTTGCCCAGGCAAGGGCTGAAAAATTAGGACCAAATTATGACAGAACTGATTTTTAATTAAGATTAGCCTTCTGTATAGTTTCCCAGATTTGGGGGACATTCCTAAATGTTAACAAAGGAGTGCATGCATCTTTAAATTAGAATTTGCTGAAAGTCTCTAACTGTCTACTCTAATTCTCTAGCACCTACGCCTGGAAAGCACTTAAGCAAATACCTTCAGTGGCTGGAGATGGGACAGTAGATGAAGAGGGCTTTGAGTAACTATAGAAAATTCTATCTCAGGTGTCTGACTGGTGCGTCTCCTCCACATGTTCAGGATTTAACTAATCACCATATTTGGGGTTGAGAAGGAATAATACCCCACATCAGATTGGCAGAGACCATGGGGGTGTTTGGCCTTCCTCTGCAGCATGGCATGCAGGTTAGAACTAGAGTAAATGGTTGATTCTGTGTAACTTGAAGTCTTTAAAACAATATTTGAGGACTTCAGAAATTCCACCACAGGTTATGGGTCAATTACAGAAGTGGGAGGATGAGGTTCTGTTGCCTGTCATGTGCAGCATTTTAGACTAGATGATTAAGGTGTCCCCTTGACCTTAAATTCTGCATGTGCAATTTTAAGTATGAGTAGCCTCATGAAGCCAATGGTACTACTGACATACTTAAAACTGTGAATCTGCATAAGTGTTCTTCAAGGTAGGGAGCCTAATTGTTGCATACAAAGGGGAATCATCTACTGATTTTTATGTGTCTGTGTTTAATGTGATTGTACTTTCTGATTTCATAATATTCTTTAACCAGCCTTTTAAAAACAGCACATTAACGTCTGTATGTGATCAGACTGTTGCCAAATGAGAAGTGATTAAAAATATTCCTTCTTTCCAGCTGGAAAAGGGAAATCAGAATTTGTTAAGAATTTAATTTTGTTTGCAAACAGTTCTTAAATTCACGCATGCTTAAAAAGTTATGTATTAGCAAAATTGGAGTGGCTTTTTTAAATCAAATATCTAGTAGGAATTGATGGAGAGAAAGATTGGTCAGACCCATCTCTGCTGCACGCTGAACTTTAGCCCATTTTGAGAGCTGAATTTCAGTCAAAACTCTTTGTGGTTATAAAATGTTCATAGAAGTATCTATGTTTGGGGCTACTTCTTTCTCTGACACCACTTCGACATTCTGTTCAGGACCTGAATGAGATGCACCAAAATACTGTGAAAACAGATGTTCTCACAGGACACCTGGATAAGCCAGAACCAGAAGTGCCAGAAATATTGCAAGAAAGTCTCTTCTACAAGATGCTCCGGTGAATTTTGCACATTTGGAAGATTCAAGGATGGTAACTAAGGTTCAGATAAGGTTCAATCAGTCCCAGACTTTTAAGTGCTCTGCATGCAGAATTTCCATTGACTTCAGTGGGAGAGAGAGTGTTTGCAGTATCTGGGCCACTGAACATTTGGATCCTTATCTCAACTGTCCCCTAATGCCAAACTTTAGGAGCTCTGTCCTTCTCTATTGGTGAGAACACATCGTTTTTACTGTACGGTTCCACCTCAGTTGAGATCAGCCGAGTGATCTGAGCTGAAACCACTATTTGTCTATATAAGAAAGAGCTACTAGCAGAGTGTTCAATATGAGGGGTCTCCCAGCTTTAGAATTTGCCTCCTTACCACTTGGTCCAGAATAACAAATCTGGGGACCATCAGGGCATATAGCAACGCTTAAATTTTTTTCCAAGGCTTTTAAAAAATGAGAGATGGAATTGCTAGAGTGGAAAGAGATGGGGTAAATTTTTGAGTTTCTGGTTTGCGGGGGGTAGGTAATATTGTATAGTGCTGCTGTATTGGCTAGGTCTGTTTAAAAATACAACACAATAGATTCCCAATGTTAAGGGCATTGATGGCCTTTGGTGTTTTGTACAAATCCAAAGAAATAACGCAAATGAAAAGCCCATTATTTTCCATTCGCAATGTACTCTCATTACTACTCTATTCAAAGTCTATTGCCATCCCCCTTTTCAAAAATAACATGCTAATATAACTCACAGAATTTGCATCTCAAAAATAACATTGCAAATAGAGGAAGCTATATGTACTAGAGCAGGGGTAAGCAACCTATGGCAAGTGTGCCGAAGGCAACACACAAGCTGATTTTCAGTGGCACTCACAGTGCCTGGGCCCTGGCCACCAGTCCGGGGGGCTCTGCATTTTAATTTAATTTTAAATGAAACTTAAACATTTTAAAAACCTTATTTACTTTACATACAATAGTTTAGTTATATATTATAGACTTATAGAAAGAGATCTTCTAAAAACATTAATATGTATTACTGGCACACGAAACCTCAAATTAGAGTGAATAAATGAAGACTCAGCACACTGCTTCTGAAAGGTTGCCAGCTCCTGTACTAGAGGAACTACAAATGTAGAGATTCCAAATCCTTGAAAGGTTCAAATTATGTATTTTCTTTTCGCTAAGTAGAGATTCAGTAACCCATTTTCTAGCACACTATGAATGAGAAACACTTGAAAATATGGCTATTATTTTAGCCTTCATATCTCTGTAATAGATTGCTGCTAAAGGTAATAGAAGTCAGAACTGAAGTGAGGCTATTATGTTTCATGTCTGATGATACCAAATCCCTAGAAATGTCACTTATAGGCCATTTTTAAGATATCAATAACAAATCATCGGAACAGTCTTAATAGTGAGAATCAGCAGGCAGAAGAGGGAGGTCTTGGAAATCTACACTATTTGTGGTTTCTAAAACCTTGGTTGCTAAGCACTAACTGGAAGCAAGAGAAAAATATTTTGTAATGTTCAGTACAGGAAAGAGAGGCGTAAGAACCTGTATATTATGGAGAAGGCAGTCATCCTTTACACAGCAGGAATTATTGGAGATGGTCTAAAGATATTAAGGTAATTAGAGCTCTAGAAAAATAGCAGATTGTTGGATTATACGACCTACTCCTTTATGGATGTATTTTAGCCCTAACAATTCTGTGAATGTATGGATGGTAAAAGAATTGAAATTGTGTGTCTAGTGAATTTCTGGTTAAATAATTTCTACACTGAACATCTCAGCACTCATTTACTACCTGTGTAAGCTTCAATGTAAGCTAATGTACAATAGCACTTGTACTGTCCTGGGGACATCCCCACGACTTTTGAACAACCAAAGAAGAGATTGCCATCCAAGGTGTTAAATTAAACCCACTGAGTGATGGGACAGGACTTTGGGAGTTTAGTTAATTCTGCATGGATATTGGTGTATTGCAGATTTGATCAATAAAGCTCATAATTAGAAACCTCACTTTCAAGGTCAGTGCTTTGATTTAAGGAGCTCTCAGTAACCTGAGTCACAGCACTCAAGAAATTAAATCTGTATTTCAGTGCTCAGGATGTTTGCATGGAGTACATAGTAAATGTTGCAGAAGTCCTATTTCACTAGGAGGGTGGTGAAGCACTGGGGTGGGTTACCTAGGGAGGTGGTGGAATCTCCATCCTTAGAGGTTTTTAAGGCCAAGCTTGACGAAGCCCTGGCTGGGATGATTTAGTTGGTGTTGGTCCTGCTTTGAGCAGGGGTTTTAAAGAAAATATAGAAGGTGGGCTAGGAAAAAGCACTGCATACTACCTCTGCTCTCACACCATGTTAGTGTAACCCACTCACCTTATGGGTATGGTGTTGTGTCCCATCTAGTGGCAGCGAGATCTCTTAGAGAGAGAGAGAGTTAAATGAGTCTGCTCCACTGCCTTAGCTAAGAGCCAGGCAGCTTTTAGCTCCTGCGGTAGAGGCTCATGTACTAAGCTCCAGAGGCCCCAGGTTCGATCCCATTGATGACTGGGGTCTGTCAGCGTTACCTTAGCACTCTCAAACAGGGTGAAATTCTTCCACACTCACATTGAGGATTACATTATTACTTGAACAGTCACTGGGAAACTACTGGAAACAGCAGGATTACACACCATGTGAGGTACAATTCAATGTGAGTAAAGCCTTCAAACTCTGACCCCAGTAAGCACTCAGGATCAGATCCTCTGGACCAACAGACCTATATCCGCAGAAGTGAAAGGGCAAACACCATCTTTATAGTTCCCCAGTCCTGCATTCAGTGGGTGCCAGCCCAGTCCCTGTTGCAGGGGAAGAACACATGAACTGCCATACAATGTCAGACCATTGGTTCACCTAATCCATAGCCCGTCCTCAGCAGTGGCTAGTACCAGATGCTCCAGAAGAATGTGCAAGACACTCTGTCATAGGTAGCTGCAAGGAAACATGCCCCCAGGGAAAGCTTCCTCCTAATTTCCAGTAATCAGAGGTTGGTTTATGCCTTGATGTCTGAGGATTTATATTACTTCCTTGAATAGTGCATGCAGTTCTGGTCGTCCCATATGAAAAAAGATATATTAGAGTTGGGAAAGGTACAGAGAAGGGCAACAAAAATGATTGAAGGTCTGGAACACCTTCCATGTGAGGAGAGATTAAAAAGACTGGGACTGGTCAGCTTGGAAAAGAGACAGCTGAGAGGAGACATAATAGAGGTCTATAAAATCATGAATGGTGTGGAGAAAGTGAATACGGAAGTGGTATTTACTCCTTCACATAACACAAGAACTCAGAGTCACCTAATGAAATTAATAAGCAAACAAAAGGAAGTACCTCTTCACACAATGCAGTCAAGTTGTGGGACTCGTTGCCAGGGGATGTTCAGAAGGCCAGACGTATATCTGGGTGCAGAAAAGAGTTAGGCTATGTGTACACTGAGCACCTTACAGCACGCAGCAGTGCCGCTACAGCAGTGCCACTGTAAGGTGCACAGTGTAGCCGCTCTTTATCGACAGGAGAGAGCTCTCCTGCTGACAAAATAAAACCACTTCAAATGAGGAATAGTAGCTTCATCATCAGGAGGGCGTCTCCCTCCCTTCCTCCCTCCCACTGACAAAGCACTGTCCACATTGGCGCTTTTTGTCGGTAAAACTTTTGTCAGTCGGGGGGGCTGGGTGTGTGTGTGCGTTTTTTCACACCCTTGACTGACAGAAGTGTTACTGAAGAAAGTGCAGTGTAGACATAGCCTTAGATAAGCCCCAGGAGGATAGATACACCAATGGCTATTAGCCAAGATGTTCAGGAACACAACCACATGCTTGGGGTGCAGGAGAGAGTGCGGGGTATAGGAGGGGGGTGCGATGTGCAGGAAGGGGCTCAGGGAAAGAGATTGAGGCAGAGGAGGGGTGCAGAGTGTATGAGGGGGCTCAGGGCAGGGGTTGGGGTGCAGGAGGGGTGTGGCGTGCAGCAGGGAGCTCAGTGCAGGGGTTGAGGTGCACAAGGGGGATCAGGGCAGGGAGTTGGGGTACACAGGGGTGCAGGATGCAGCAGGGGGCTCAGGGTAGGGAGTTGGAGTGTGGAGTATATGAGAGGGATCAGGGCAGGAAGTTGGGGTGCAGGAGGGGTGCAAGGTGCAGGCAGGGGGCTTAGGAAAGGGAGTTGGGGGCAGGGCCAATGGGAAAAAAAAGGCGCAATCGCCGGCACTTTGGCGGCAGCTCCACTGCCACCGCTTCATTCTTTGGCAGTGGGTCCTTCCCTCTGAGAGGGACTGAGGAACCCACCGCCGAATTGCTGCCGAAGACCCCTTTCCATTGGCCACCCTAAGCACCTGCTTGCTGCACTGTTGCCTGGAGCCAGCTCTGGTTGTGGGGGCGGGGAGCAGGAGGGGTTCAAGCTCCGGCCTGGTGTCGCTTACGTAAAGTGGCTCTGGGGTGGCAGCGGCATGCAGCAGGGCCAGGGCAGGCTCCCTGCCTGCCTGCCTGCCTGCCCTGTCCCCGGCCCCAGGCCGCTCATGGAAGTGCTACAGCCCCTTGCAGGGGGGAGGGCTCTGCGTGCACTGCCCTTGCTGTGCCTCCAGGTATCTCCTCCAAAGCTCCCATTGGCCGTGGTTCCCCATTGCTGGCCAATGGGAGCGGTGGACGGTGGTGCCTGGAGGAAATGGCAATGTACAAAGCCCTCTGCCCCCACTGCCTGGGGATCTCTTCTGAGAGCAGCGCCGGGCCCTCGGCGCCATGGGGGGCAATCCCGCGGTCTGGATCCAAAGCCCTGAGGGGTCGGATCCGGCCCACAGGCTGTAGTTTGCCCACCCCTGGTGTTAAGTGCTACACAAACACGTAGCAAAAGGACAGTCCTGTCCCAAGGAGCTTACCATCTAAGTATAAGACAAGACACAACAAATTGATACAGACAGATGGCAGAATACAAGGAAACAGCTAGAAAATACTGGTCAGCAGTCCCAATCTTTTCAGTCTCTCTTTATTCCATGATCCTAATAATTTCTATCACCCTTCAGGCTGCTTTGTTGCATGCTTACTACTAACAGCTCACAGGCAGCCATATGACAGCCAGAAGAAGGGGTCCTAGCTATCCCCTGCATTCCCCTGTTATGTCCACTACACTGAGGGCAGGTCCAGACTAGAGCTTTAAATCGATTTAAACAGCTTTAAATCGATTTAAAGCTGTAACCGTCCACACTACAGAGTACAGTAAATCGATTTTAAGGGTCCCTAAAATCGATTTCTGTACTCCACCTAAACGAGTGGAGTAACCCTAAAATCGATTTTATAAAATCAATTTTATGCTAGTGTGGACGGAAACAGAAGTTAATGGCCTCTGGGAGGTATCCCATAGTGCACCAGCGGCCGCTCTGCACAGGGAAAGGAACTCTACCGCTGGCCAGGTAAACAGGAAAAGCCCCGGGAACTTTGAAATTTCAGTTCCTGTTTGCCCAGCGTGGAGCTCTCAGCAGCAGAGATAACAATGCAATCTCCTGAGAATAGGAAAAGAGCTCCAGCATGGAACACACAGGAGTTACTGGATCTGATAGCTGTATGGGGAGAAGAGTCAGTGCTTTCAGAACTGCGGTCCAGCAGACGAAATGAGAAAACCTTTGAAAAGATTTCTAATGCCATGAGGCAGAGAGGACACAGTAGAGACTCGTTGCAGTGCAGGGTGAAAGTGAAGGAGCTCAGACAGGCGTATCAGAAGACCAAAGCAGCAAAGGGCAGGTCAGGATCTGGCCCCAAAACATGCCGCTTCTACGAGGAGCTGAACGCAATATTGGGGAACTGTGCAACGACAACCCCCCCCTTGTCTGTGGATTCAGAGGTGGGGGTAGTGATCTCTGCCACTGCCGAAGATTTAGAGGACGGCGAAGATCACGATGAGGACCAAGAGGACCAAGAGGAGGACGAAACAGCAGAGAGCACAGAGCATTCAATTCCCCCTAACAGCCAGGATCTTTTCCTAACCCTTACAGAAGTACCCTGCCAGCCCTCTCAAGCCAGTAGCACAGAAAATGATGCTGTGGAATCGTCCTCTGGTGAGTGCACTTTTTTTTATTAAAGCGTAGGCTGAATGAATGCAAGCCTTTTTTAGTGAGTGATTTGCCATGAGTGCTTGCATGCAGTAGCTGGAATTAGAGTTACTGGAACAGTCTGTTAACATGTCTGGGGATGGAGCGAAAATCCTCCAGGGACATCTCTATGAAGCATTCCTGGAGGTACCCCAAAAGCCTCTGCAGAAGGTTTCTGGGCAGGGCGGCCTTATTCCGTCCGCCATGAAACGAAACTTTACCACGCCATGCCTGCAGCACGTAATCAGGAATCATTGCATGACATATCCTAGGCCACGTCCAGACTAGGTATTAAAATCGATTTTAGATACGCAACTTCAGCTACGAGAATAACGTAGCTGAAGTCGAATTTCTAAAATCGAGGTACTCACCAGTCTGGACGGCGCTGCATCGATGTCCGCGGCTCTCCGTGTCGATTCCGGAACTCCGTTCGGATTGATGGAGTTCCGGAATCGATGAAAGCGCGCTCGGGGATCGATACATCGCGTCCAGACTAGACGCGATATATCGATCCCCGAGCTATCGATTTTAACCCGCCGATGCTGCGGGTTAGTCTGGACGAGGGCCTAGCAGCAAATGGACCTGGGGACTGCTGGCATTCAAGAAGCATAATTTCTTTTTCTCTGTTATCCTCAGGAGAGTGATATCGTTCATGGTCACCTGTTAGAAAGTAATGTACTTTTAGTAAGGGAACAGAGATGACCATTCATTCCTTTCTTCTGTGCTGACCCAGTAAATGAAAAACCTTTCCTAAAACAATGACCCATGTGGTGGTTGTTAGAAAGCTATTCATTCCTACGGGGCGGTGTCCCCTAGCACTTAGCCAGCATGAATCATCGCTATTAATTGCCATGGCAGAGGGGGGATGGGGTTAGGTAGATGGCATTAAAGCTAACTCCAAAGTGCAGCACAGATGATTGTGGGAGGGAACTTGTATTTCCTTGTGCTGCACCTTTTCCATGGCTTAAGAAAAGAAACCAGTGTTGTTCCTTAAAGCACTTTGCCCCAATACCGTTCATGCTACCTGATAATAGCAGGGGGTGCAGGGTACTACAAGCCACTGCACGGTTCACTACCAAATAACTTACCATTGTCTCCAGACATGGTCTGTGTGCTCCCCTGACCTGCGTCTGAGCTGAAATCTCAGTCCTCAGCCACAAGCAATAAGTATTAAAAGAATCCTAAGGCGACCTTGTGGTAAAGTTACATGTTCAAGGTACGGTGAATAGCGCAGTTCACTGAGAAAGACTGTATCCATTGTTCTGTGAAATGTGTCTCTTATGATTCTTCTATCACTCTTTCCACCCCCCACCCCCCCACACACAGCTGCACATTTCTCCAGCCTCCCTCTCCCTTCTCCTGTCCGACGGGGAGGTCACATAAGAAGGCTAAGAAAAAAGAGGACGCGTGAGGAGATGTTCACAGAAATTATGGCAGTAACCCGTACTGAGAGAGCTCAGCAGGGGGACTGGAAACAATTGGTCGCAAAGTACAGGGAGGCTGCCAGTCAACGCGAAGACAGGAGGGATGCTAAAAATGATTTCAGGTGGCAGGAAGATCAGCGCTGGCGGGCATCAATGCTGGATCTTCTTCGTGATCAGACTGACATCCTCCGCGATATGCTGGAAGAGCTGCGGGGTCTCAGGTTGCCTCTGCAGCCCATGTATAACCTCCCTCAGTACTCACCTGTCCCACACCTTCCAGAACCAGGCGTGTAAGAACGCGTGGGGGAAGGCTATCTGCACCAGCCAACTACACCTCTGTGGACAGTCCAACCAGAAGGCTGTCATTACATTGAAAAGCCCTTAATGTTATGTTTCTTCCCTCCTGTACTCCTCCCAAACCTCTCCCTTGGCACCTTTTACTTTCTTTACTCTCAGGACATGCTATTCAAAGGCAGTGTTAGGGTGGATTGTTAAAGAAATAAAGCATGCAGCTTTGGAAAGCTTCAGGGAAGCTAGTTTGCAGCATCAGGAGTTAACACATGGGGAGGTGGGTAATGCAGGGGAAATAAACAAAGCAGTCACACCGTACCATGGTCCATGATAAATCTTGTTATGTCTTCTCTGATGCGCCTTCTTCTTACCAACCTCCCTCCCCCTTCCTCCAAACCTCCCTCACTCCCTTCCCCGGAGAACCCCGAGTTATGAAATTTCATGCACAGGATTGTAACAGGAAGCATGATGATTGATTGCTGAAAGGGTCTGATTTTTAATAAAGAACTCAATTTCTTTAACAAATAACAGTAACTTTATTTTCAATAAGCAAGCAGTTAAGGAAGGGTGCAGGGAAGCTCGTTTGCAGCAGCCGGAGTCAAGACATGGGGAGGTAGGTAATAACAGGGAAATAAACATACCAATCACACCGTTCCCTGGTCCATGAAGCCACTTCTGGGCTCCCTTAACTGACTTTGTCTTTCCTTCCTACATCCCTCCCTAACCCTAGCCATTTACTATTCTCCTCCCAAAAAAACCCTATTAATGTCATTCTGTTCGCAGGCTTCTAAATGCAAGAGGGAGGGTGCGCTGCTTACAGTGACTGTCTTTTAATAAAGAATTCAATGTTTTCCACAGACACAGACGGCTATTTTAATTACCATAAGCAAGCAGTTGTGGAAGGGTGCAGGGAAGGCAGCTTGCAGCAGCAGGACTGAATACATGGGGAGGGTGGTAATCAATGGAAAAGAAACTCAGCATTCAAACTGTACCCTGGCCCATGAGGAAGCTACTTTTCAGGGCTTCTCTGATGTGCACAGCATCCTGGTGTGATCTTCTAATTGCCCTGGTGTCTGGCTGCGCATAATCAGCGGCCAGGTGGTTTGCCTCAGCCTCCCACCCCGCTATAAAGGTCTCCCCCTTACTCTCACAGAGATTGTGGAGCACACAACAAGCAGCAATGACAAAGGGGATATTGGTTTGGCTAAGATCTGAGCGAGTAAGAAGCGTTCGCCATCTTCCCTTCAATCTGCCAAATGCACATTCTACCACCATTCTGCACTTGCTCAGCCTGTAATTAAACAACTCCTGAGCACTGTCAAGGCTGCCTGTGTATGGTTTCATTAGCCAGGGCATCAAGGGGTAGGCTGGGTCCCCAAGGATAACTATAGGCATTTCAACATCTCCAACTGTTATTCTTTGGTCAGGGAAGTAGGTCCCTTGCTGCAGCCATTTAAACAGTGTAGTGCTTCTGAAGACACGTGCATCATGAACCCTTCCTGGCCATCCCACGTGGATGCTGGTGAAACGTCCCTTGTGATCCACGAGGGCTTGCAGCACCATCGAAAAGTACCCCTTGCGGTTTATGTACTGGGCGCCCTGGTGCTCCGGTGCCAAGATAGGGATATGGGTTCCATCTATGGCCCCCCCACAGTTAGGGAATCCCATTGCAGCAAAGCCATCCACAATGGCCTGCACGTTTCCCAGAGTCACAACCTTTCGAAGCAGCAGCTTAATGATTGCTTTGGATACTTCCAGCACAGCAGCCCCCACAGTAGATTTTCCCACTCCAAATTGATTACCGACTGACCGATAGCTGTCTGGCATTGCAAGCTTCCAGATGGCTATTGCCACTCGCTTTTCCACTGTGAGGGCTGGTCTCATCCTGGTATTATGCCGTTTCAGGACAGGAGAAAGCGAGTCACAAAGTTCAAAGAAAGTGCTCTTACGCATGCGAAAGTTCTGCAGCCACTGCGATTCGTCCCACACCTGCAGGACTATGCGGTCCCACCAGTCAGTGCTTGTTTCCCGTGCCCAAAAGCGGCGCGGAACGGGTAGAACCTCCCCCATAACCATCAGGAGCTCCAAAGTGCAGGGGCCCAGGGTGTCGGAAAACTCGTTCTCGCGCAAGTCCTCATCATTGTCGTCCCCGCAGTCAAGCATTCTCTCTTGCATTTCTGACTCATGGTTCAGCATGGATAGCATGAGAATGCGTGAACTATTTACAGCATTCGCGATCAAGGATAAGAGCAGACCTGGATCCATGCTTGCTGCAAAATGGCGTTTTCTCACTACAGCCAGTAAAAACCGCGCGAAGTGACTGTGTGCCGCTGACAGAAAGGGAGGGGGTGAGGCTGTACCCAGAACCACCCACGACGGGGATTTTGGCCCCATCATGCACTGGGGTAGTAACCCATAATTCCAAAGGCCAGGGACCCGTGCAGGAACTGTGGGATAGGTACCCAGAGTGCAACGCTCAGGGAAAAGATGGATGCCAGGGAACATGGACGCTCAACATCGATGTAAGTAGCCCTAGTGTGGACATGCAAAATCGATTTTATAAAGCCTGCTTTATAAAATCTTAATAACATCGATTATTAAGACTGGACGTGGGCTGAGGGTTGGGAGTGGCACTAAGTGGAATTAACAGGCAAAGTTTCTAGATATAGCATTATACTGTTTTATCCTCTTCCCTTTCTCTCTTAACACACGGATATACTAGCCAAACGAATGTGGGTAAGCAACAATTGTGTCATAACTGTGTTCTCATTGTCAAAGGAAAACGTTTGAATACATTAAAGGAGAGAATTAACTACTTATAACAAAGCACATTGTCGTAAACATTCAAAATATAATGTTGAGGTATAAAGATATATATTCTGCACAATATTATCTGATATGTAACTGACTGAAAAAAGTAGTTTCTTTGTTCCACTAATTATTTTTCCTGATAAAATTTAAAGAGTAAAAATGACAAATCACAAAATGAGTCTATTCATAAAACCATAAACACCTGGGAAGCCTCTCTGCTAATTATCTTTCAGCAAATCAATAAATATACACACAATGCCGCTACCTAAAAAGGCTTCTAATCGTATGTTAGAAACTCAACGAAAAGCACAGAAACATAGCAATTACAGAGCCCAACAAACATCTATCTTTTTCCATCTCCCATCACCAACTGTGGCAACATACTTCAGAGGAAGTGCAAGAAGCCTGGTAGTTGGCAATTAAGGACTATATACAGCTTCAACTGAACTCCACGCAGTTGATAGCCAATGACCTGAAGAATAAGAGCTTATTTCTTTTAAACATATTTCATCCTAGCTCATGTAACTTAGGCTGTTGTTTGGTGCTAAGCTCTTGAACTTGATTGTGCAGAAGAGGAAGGCTGGTCCAGTAATGTAGGATCTGGGTTCAAGTTCCTGATCTCCTACAGACTTCCTTCACTGCCTGGAAAATGGGGTTAATATTGCTTCCTTACCCCACAGTGGCACTGTGAGCATTAGAGATTGTGAGGCCCTGAGATACCATGGTAATGGGCACCATGTAGTCCCACTAGTGAGTTCTGCTAATGAGACAGAAAAATGATCATATTTGACCTCCTACTTGCATTAATCTGTCTTTCCACTTGAGCGAAGAGGGTTAGATGCTGCTTCTGATTCAGGGAGGTCTGCTTAAGACTGACATAAAACTCCTTCTCTTGATGGTGCAAGCCGCACTGCCTCTTGCAGTATTCCCAGCCTGGGAAGCTAGACTCTGAGCTGAAGTTCTAGTAATCTGTAATTTCTGGATGGTGAAACAGTTAGAACATAGAGTGGATTAATAAGGCAATATCTAGGGGGAATAGCTCAGACATTAACAGCTGATGTCTGCTACTGCAGCAGCACTTTGATTAGAACCTTTGAAAAGCCTCTGGGGGCCTGGTTACACAACAGCTGTTTAGAGCCTAACACACATGTTCAGAGCAACCATGATTCCTCTTCATTAAAGTGACTCTTTGAGGTGCTGACCTATTTTGCCAGGGCTAGACTTTCAGAGCTAAGCAGCAGCCCATCCAAACAATACGATGAAAAATAGCATTGCCCTCCAAAAGCCTCAAGGGGAACACATTTTGAGACTCAAAACCCACAGGCTTCTTGCCTACAAACCCAGATTTTTATGACTAGTTAAGTAGTTGAAATAGCTCTCGTCATTGTGCCTTTTTCTCTTGAGAAGCATGTGTTAGTATCCTTGTTACATGTAATTAAAAGGGTCTTTTCTACAAAGCTCCTCTCCATCTGCTACATCTTGACCTGGTGTCCTAGCAAGGTTTGGAGCAGAGAAGTTCTGTAGTAGCTGATGGCAGGGAAGGAATTGTGAGCCTAAGGATATAGGGTACCAGTAGAACTCTTCTGCATCACAAGCTACAGTTGTCCCTGTTGATTCTTTGGAACATAGCAGTGGACCCATTAACCCTACCTGGCTCCTACAACATCCAGGGGTGCACAGGAACCCCTGGAAGATCTGGGTCTCATGGTACACAGGGGTTCTGAACCCACTCTGCATATTCCCCCAATTCCATCCCCATAATATAGTAAGTTCCATTGCCCTTGGAGTCTTGCCCACATGTGAGCAGAGCTCTCACTAGCATGAATAGGGACTATATACACCCACTGAGACTATGGTGGGATTTATGTGTGCATTTCACCCCTCACACATCAAATGGAGACTAGATCTCTTCTGTACTGAAAGTGAGCAGGATCACAGTAAAACAGCATCATTAAAAGGTTATTAAACACACAGAAATAATAAATAGAAATATTATTGATCTCAATATAATGAAATCTCAGAAATTTCATTCAGATGTAACTGACATGCACAGTGCATCCGATCCACTGATTCAGACAGATGTCAACAACAAAAAAATAAATCCAGCTTCATGTGTCTGATGGTATAGATTTCCACCACAGCTTCAACAACCACCACCTATCCATTGGACTCTGGAGCTCTCCCATATAGCATCAACTTCCGTAGTCAACTTCAACAGTGGAACCCTACAGACAGCCATATACAAGAAATCCATGGATCACTGTCTTACCTTTAAAAGCAGCAAAGAGTCCTGTGGCACCTTATAGACTAACAGAAGTTTTGGAGCATGAGCTTTTGTGGGTGAATACCCACTTCGTCGGATGCATGTAGTGGAAATTTCCAAGGGTAGGTATATATATGCAAGCAAGAAGCAGGCTAGAGATAACAAGATTAGTTCAATCAGGGAGGATGAGGCCCTCTTCTAGTAGCCTAGGTGTGAAAACCAAGGCAGGAGAAACTGGTTTTATAGCTGGAAAGCCATTCACAGTCTTTGTTTAATCCTGAGCTGACGGTGTCAAATTTGCAGATGAACTGAAGCTCAGCTGTTTCTCTTTGAAGTCTGGTCCTGAAGTTTTTTTTGCTGCAGGATGGCCATCTTAAGATCTGCTGTTGTGTGGCCAGGGAGGTTGAAGTGTTCTCCTACAGGTTTTTGTATATTGCCATTCCTAATATCTGATTTGTGTCCATTTATCCTTTTCCGTAGAGACTGTCTAGTTTGGCCAATGTACATAGCAGAGGGGCATTGCTGGCATATAATGGCGTATATTACATTGGTGGATGTGCAGGTGAATGAACTGGTGAAGGTGTGGCTGATCTGGTTCGGTCCTGTGATGGTGTCGCTGGTGTCTACACAGCAACACCATCACAGGACCTAACCAGATCAGCCATCATATGCCATCATATGCCAGCAAAGAGAAACTGCTGAGCTTCAGTTCATATGCAAATTTGACACCGTCAGCTCAGGATTAAATAAAGACTGTGAATGGCTTGCCAGCTACAAAACCAGTTTCTCCTGCCTTGGTTTTCACTCCTCAGCTGCTAGAAGAGGGCCTCATGCTCCCTGATTGAACTAACCTTGTTATCTCTAGCCTGCTTCTTGCTTGCATATGTATACCTGCCCATGGAAATTTCTACTACATGCATCCGACAAAGTGGGTATTCACCCACAAAAGCTGAGGCTCCAAAATGTCTTGTTAGTCTAGAAGGTGCCACAGGACTCTTTGCTGCTTTTACAGATCCAGACTAACATGGCTACCCCTCTAATACTTGACATCTTACCTTTATAGATCCAGTAACTACCCCAAACACACCAAGAAATCTGTTATCTACAGTCAGGCACATCGATACCACAGAATATGCTCCAAGGAAAAAGTCCAGGATATGCACCTTAGTAGACTTAAAACCGCCTTCACCAAACAAGGACACTCCATCAGAGAAGTAGATTGCATCATGGACTGGATCACCCAAATACCAGAGAGAACTTACTTTAATACAGAAATAAAACCCTCTCTGACTGCACACACCTAGTTGTCATCTACCATCCCACACTGGAATATAGTATATCATCAAACAATTTAAATCTATACATGATGGGGATCTCATCCTGAAAGCGATCTTTCCTGAACCCCCACTTATAGCATTCAGACAACCCCCCAACATCTCCAAGCTCATCATCAGAAGCAAGCTCCCAACAGCGCAGGATATATCAACTCAAAACAGCACCAGACCCTGCCAGAACAACAGATGCAAAACCTGCAAACATATCTGCAGTGCTACAATGATCCACACCCCCCACAGCACACCTTTCAAGATCTATGGATCCTAACCATGCCTATCACAACATGTGATATACCTCATCCAGTGCACTAAATGTTCCTCTAGAATGAACTGACATAGGAAAATGATAAAAGACAAAAACACCGAACCACCTGTGGGTGAACACTTTTCACAGTGATCACTCTATATCTGACACATCAGTCCTCATGCTCAAAGGAACCCTGCATAACACTTTCAAAAGACAAGCCTGAGTGTTTAAATTCCAAACTCTGCTAGCCACTAGAAACCATGGACCAGACAGACACATTGGATTTATGGCTTATTTCATCAATCTGTAACCCACTAACCTCCCTTTTTTGTCCTGACTTCAGAGGTGTTAACTGGCCACTGTACTTTGAATGGTCCCTTAAAATATGTGCTAACTACGTACGCAAAGCAATCTGTTCCACCTTGCATTTACTGTGATGCTGGGAGTACCTTTTCCAGACCTGCAGCTCTGTGCGGCTGGAAAGCTTGTCTCTCTCACCAATAGAAGTTGGTCCAATAAAAGATATTACCTCACTCAGCTTGTCTGTCTAGCATACAAAAATGGCCTTTGAAGTCTGTACCATGCTTTGAAGATGTAAAGCATGAAAGAAGTGCTAAGTATTATTTCTAAACCATTAGAATATTAGTTTTTTTAATTGTTGCATACTGTTCCCACACACTCACTCTCACACACACATAAACACACAGCAGTTCACTGCATATCCATGTTTTCCCCTTCTAAATAACTCCAGCATTTTTTTTAACATTTAAGGGCCAGACTGAACTTCTGCTCACTGGCCATCCTAGGAACGGCCTAGGGAAAGAACTGTAACACAGTCTCAATTTCATCTCTGTTCCCCCTTTCTTAAGGGGTGGAGTTGGTAGTGAGAAGGAAGTACTGTAATCTGGACCAGCGCTCTATCAAGCACAGTTACTTCCTCTTCATCCAGGTCAGCCCTACTGCTTGATGCATTGTAGGGGATTTAATAAACTCTCCATCTGCTTCCTGAACTTCTCTGCCTCCTGCCTTTCCACTTGATGGGGAGAGAGGGTGGTTGCAAAAAACTGGGTTTTCTTTCCCACGTCTGCAGACCTTGTATCTGGGGAAGATGCAGAGGAGTGTATGTGGGAGTGGTTGGTCCTAATCTTTCTCCTATGTCCAGTGTGGCCACACAAGGCTGGGCCATAATCTGAGCCTGAGAACACAACATTAACAATTACAAAACATGTCAAAGAACTAGTAAAACAGCAAATTATAGGTACATTGAAGCATTTCTTATGTGTGTTCACTGACTAGTCACACAAAGATTGAGCAAGACACTCTCACTGAACACACACAGTCTCTCTGGTTTGCTTTGTATTGCTTTCTGATATGAGTATTTAAATTGTCTTGAATATTAGATCCATATTTTAGTAGATTTTTAATACACAAAGTTACCTATGGAAGCAGGTACAGTTTGCTCCATGTATTTACTACCCATCTGGTCATTTATGGAACAAGTTCTTGTAAAGGCTGACAGATCTTGAACTTGGGCTCAAGAGCGCCAAGCAGCCCTCACACCCTAGCTGCTACTGGGCAGCTTACATTCAACTACTGGAAATAGGACCTAGCAGAACTTTGACCCCTTGCAGAGGCACCCACCCAAGAGAATACTGATTGGGGATGGTGACCAGCCCCAGCAATTGGCCCGACAATACTCTGATCCCTACTTTGGGTCCTAGATCCTGATTCAAGCTTTGGCCTCCGGCTCTGACCACTAGGTATGACCATCCCTGTTTCAACCACTAGTCAGACCGCTCTTGTCCCAGTCTTGACAGCTCTTACTATTTGCCTGTCTGTAATGGTTATTAAACCTTCTTGTCTAATCATAATAATGTAATGGGACCTGTGATGACAGACGGTTTGCGTGGGAAGCAGATGTTGGTGTTTACCTAGATGTAATTTACAATGATGAGTGGTGGTGATTGGAGTTGTTGTTTTTTTCTGTCAGTGCAATATGGCATATATTACAAAGCTGCAAAATGTCTCCCATGGAGTCATTATGGCCTGTCAGGTCAATATCATGCAATTTAAAAACTTCCTTGAATACCTGTTTATATAGCCTGTATTTACATGTGTTTAAAATATTTCTTTACATGATGTACTGCTTTAGGCTTCCCCCAAACCCTTTGTCTTTCCAGAATGATTTGTTCTAAAAGCAAAGGCAATAATTCTGTGCAGCTTTAGGAAATTATTTGTTTAAATATTAATTTGGCATTTATGAAAAGTGTCAGCCAATTTAAATCCTGGGGCGATGGGTGGAGCTTTCCAACACATGGAAAGGCTCAGCTCCTGTGTCAGTCTGACAGTTTTGAAGACTAAATGTGGCAGGCTTTGTTAAGGTTCAGATATTATAGGCAGCAGAATATTTAGAACCAAGCCTCAGAATCCTTCTATAGTCACAGACAAAGGCATAACAAAAGCCAGTGGCTGGAAACTGAAGACAGCAAAGGCCAGAGACCTTTTAATAAACACAGAGGGTTGTTAACCAATGGAACAGGTTACTGAGAGATGCAGTAAATTCTCCATCACTTAGAGTCTTTAAATCTAGATTGAATGTCCTTCTAAAACAGATGATATTATTCAACCTTAAATTGTTGGGTAGGGATCACTGGTAAAATATTATGACCTGTATTATGCAGGAGATCAGAACAGAGGGCCATAATGGTTCCTTCTTGCCTTAAAATCTGTTACATCATTAAATAGAATCAGATAGCCATAGTTCTCATTTTTTAATCTGAATCCATACTTTCTTTCATTTTCCATCTCTCTCAGATCCAGAAGACAACTAAATATAACCTCTGCAATATCAGATATATCTTCACCGCTCATTTAAAGCTGTTGTTCATGTGCTCATCACCTCTAATGACTCCAATGGTTTCCAAATATTGGTTTGTCCAAAATGTGCCATCTTAGCTTCTACTTGGCAACAGGGACATATCATCCCCTTTCTCAAACTTTCACTTGCTTTTTATTCATTGCAGAATCCAGTTCAAAATATCCTTCTTTGTTTTTAAGATCCTCCACACATTTTATTCTTACTATGCCTCTAATGTATTGAAATGCACCAATAAGGTGTAACACTATATGCATTATTGATCATCTCTGTGTGTATGTGCATGTGCTCCCTAAACACACAACATTCTGTCCCCAGTTCAATGTATAATCCAGGTATGTTTCTCCTGGGCCAGCCTTTTCCTTGGTTGTTCCTAAATTCTGGTAAAGAATCTGGAGGCAATGTCTATAGGGCATTATACATCCCTTTCCCTTTTTATCTTGGCCACACAAAGTAAAAACATTCTACTTCCAAGCTACTTCCATTCTACTTCCAATTTTTTTCTATTTTGATGAAACTAATAAAATTTAATACTTGTTGGTTTCACTTGTACTAACACTTTGTGGACTCATAGCAGCTAATGCTAGAAAAGACTTCTTAGATGTTAAGACCATAAGGAACCAGTATAATAATGTAATTTCACTTAGCCCAATCCAGGATCCTACTGTATCTTCAAGAACTTTTTGTCAAGTCTAGTTTTAAATGTTCCAAGTGGTGGAGCATCTACCACAGCCGTTAGGATACTCTTCCACATCTAAAATCTCACTTTAAGGACATATTTTTCTGATAATCAGTTAATAATTTTCCCTTCCTAATTTCAGACCATTGCTGTCCTTGTATAATGCTAAAAAAATTGTCTTTCCCTCCTTGATGTTTAGACCCTTCAATTGTTTATAGACTGTTACCATGTCCCCCTTTAAGTCATTTCATAGCCAAGCTGTGAATAGTTAGCACTTGTAATGAATCCCCATACATCAACCACTCCAGAAGCCTAATCTTTTTTGCAGCTTTTTTCTGATCTCCCTCCAATTTGTGATTATCTTTCTGACAATGAGATGCCCAGAGTCAAATGCAATGGGCCTTGTCTTCAGCACATGTAAATCAATGTTGCTTTGCTGAAGCCAGTGAAGCTATGTTGATTAACATGAGCTGAGGTCATGGCCCAACATTTCTGGTCTGATGACAGCAGAGCTATCTAGAGAGGAAGTACTACCCCTTTGTTCTAGAGTGTAATTCTTCTGCACATGCAGTCCAAATTCATATGAGGCTGTGTTTTTGTTTTTTGGTTTTTTTGTAAACATTGCAAAGCCTGTTAAGTGTAATGTCTGCTACCACTTCTTTCAGAATTACTGCTTTCCAGGTGTCTCCCTCCCACTGACTCTCTGTGTTTTTAAAAGCAGCAAAAATCCTGTCGCACCTTATAGACTAACAGACGTTTTGGAGCATGAGCTTTCGTGGCTGAATACCCACTTCTTCAGATGCATGTGGTGGAAATTTCCAGGGGCAGGTATATATATGCTAGCAAGCAAGCTAGAGATAACGAGGTCAGTTCAATCAGGGAGGATGAGGCCCTGTTCTAGCAGTTGAGGTGTGAAAACCAAGAGAGGAGAAACTGGTTCTGTAGTTGGCAAGCCATTCACAGTCTTTGTTCAATCCTGAGCTGATGGTGTCAAATATGCAGCAGAACTGAAGCTCAGCAGTTTCTCTTTGAAGTCTGGTCCTGAAGTTTTTTTGCTGCAGGATGGCCACCTTAAGGTCTGCAATAGTGTGGCCAGGGAGGTTGAAGTTCTCTCCTACAGGTTTTTGTATATTGCCATTCCTAATATCTGATTTGTGTCCATTTATCCTTTTCCGTAGAGACTGTCCAGTTTGGCCGATGTACATAGCAGAGGGGTATTGCTGGCATATGATGGCGTATATTACATTGGTGGATGTGCAGGTGAATGAACCAGTGATGGTGTGGCTGATCTGGTTAGGTCCTGTGATGGTGTTGCTGGTGTAGATATGTGGGCAGAGTTGGCATCGAGGTTTGTTGCATGGATTGGTTCCTGAGCTAGAGTTATTATGGTGCGGTGTGCAGTTACTGGTGAGAATATGTTTCAGGTTGGCTGGTTGTCTGTGGGCAAGGACTGGCCTGCCACCCAAGGCCTGTGAATGTGTGGGATCATTGTCCAGGATGGGTTGTAGATCCTTGATGATGCGTTGTAGGGGTTTTAGCTGGGGGCTGTATGTGATGGCCAGTGGAGTCTTGTTGGTTTGTTTCTTGGGTTTGTCTTGCAGTAGAAGGCTTCTGGGTACACATCTGGCTCTGTTGATCTGTTTCCTCATTTCCTCGTGCGGGTATTGTAGTTTTGAGAATGCTTGGTGGAGATTTTTTAGGTGTTGGTCTCTGTCTGAGGGGTTAGAGCAGATGCGGTTGTACCTCAGTGCTTGGCTGTAGACAATGGATCGTGTGATGTGCCCGGGATGGAAGCTGGAGGCATGAAGGTAGGCATAGCGGTCAGTAGGTTTTCGATATAGGGTGGTGTTAATGTGACCATCACTTATTTGCACCGTGGTGTCAAGAAAGTGGACCTCCCGTGTAGATTGGTCCAGGCTGAGGTTGATGGTGGGGTGGAAACTGTTGAAATCATGGTGGAATTTTTCCAGAGTCTCCTTCCCATGGGTCCAGATGATGAAGATGTCATCAATGTAGCGTAGGTAGAGAAGGGGTGTGAGTGGACGAGAGCTGAGGAAGCGTTGTTCCAGGTCGGCTATAAAGATATTGGCATATTGTGGGGCCATGCGGGTGCCCATAGCAGTGCCACTGATCTGGAGATATATATTGTCATCAAATTTGAAATAGTTGTATGTAAGTATAAAGGCACAGAGCTCAGCAGCCACTTGTGCTGTGGCATCGTCAGGGATAGTGTTCCTGACAGCTTGTATTCCATCTGTGTGTGGGATGTTTGTGTAGAGAGCCTCTACATCCATGGTGGCTAGGATGGTGTTTTCTGGGAGGTGACCAATGCATTGTAGTTTCCTCAGGAAATCAGTGGTGTCACGGAGATAGCTGGGAGTGCTGGTGGCATAGGGTCTGAGTAGAGAGTCCATATGTCCAGACAGTCCTTCGGTGAGAGTGCCAATGCCCGAGATGATGGGGCGTCCAGAATTTCCGGGTTTGTGGATCTTGGGTAGTAGATAGAATAACCCTGGTCGGGGCTCTAGGGGTATGTTGATTTCTTCTGATGTTAGTGTAGGGAGTGTCCTGAGTAGATGCTGTAGTTTCTTAATGTATTCCTCAGTGGGATCTGAGGGAAGTGGCCTGTAGAATTTGGTATTGGAGAGTTGTCTGGCGGCCTCCTTTTGGTAGTCAGACCTGTTCATGATGACAACGGCACCTCCTTTATCAGCCTCTTTGATGATAATGTCAGGGTGGTTTCTGAGGCTGTGGATGGCATTGCGTTCTGCACGACTTAGGTTGTGAGGCAAGCGATGTTGTTGTTCCACGATTTCTGCCTGTGCACGCTGGCGGAAGCATTCAATGTATAGGTCCAGACTGTCATTTCGACCCTCAGGAGGAGTCCATGTGGAGTTAATTCTCTTTTGCTAGTGGGTGTGTGAGGTGGGGTAGGGGCTCCCCTGAGAGAGACTACTTCAAGTCATTTATAATGTTCTTCCTGGCAGTTCATAGCATATGAGGGGTTCTCTAAGTGAAACAAACAGACAAATGAAATGTCCTATCCTCCCTTATGAGAAAGGAGAATCTGAGTGAAAGCAAAAAAAGGCCTGACTCTCAGGCAGTCTTTCTGAATTCAGCTTTTTGCGCTTGGCCTAACAGTGGGTCTACCTTCAGTCCCTCCTCCTGGGACAGCTTGCTTTGCAGCTGGCCCATGAAACCTCTTGACTGATCTTTCTGTGGTTAGCAGTCTCTGAGGTGAAGCAACCCTCCTCCTGTTCACTACCCCTTCCTGTGGCAGGTTTTCCCTTTTTAAGATCCTCCCCTCCAGGCATCACAAGCCTTGGAGGTGTGTCTGGTTTGTGCTGACAGGCCCAGAAGAGCTTGTTAGTGTCCTCCACACCAGAGTGACGGAGTGCCCCTTCATAATCCTCAAAGAAGTGAAACAGAATAAAATAATATAATCTGTGACCTGGTGTTGCAGAGGAAACCATGTCTGGGGAAACTGCTGGTAGCATGGCTCCAGTGGAATTGCATTACCAAAGGAGATGGCTTGGGCCAAGCTAAGGCAAGGAAGGTTTTGGGTGCTTAACTAGGAATTGGGAGATATGAGCTCAATTCCCTGCTCTGCCACAGACTATCTGTGTAACCCTGGGAAATTCACTTAGGCCCAGATTCACAAAGGGACTTAAGTGTTGCAATACTCAGCATTGCCATGCCAACCTTTTAGGTGCCTAGAAAATCACAGGAACAACTTTGTGACCCACAAACCCTGCATTAAGGCACCTCAGCTCCCTATACAATGCATGGGGAAAGAGAAGCACCTTAGAATGCAATCCACAAAAGCCAGCATGCTAGGCAGGGAGCCACCAGAGCTAGCCAACGGGAGATGCCAGTAAGAGGGGATGTCTAGGCAGGACACCCCTCTCACAGAGTTAAATGCCATCTGCAAAGAGGTGCCTTTGTCTCTGCTAGGGATCCACAACTGGGAATCTCCCACCTGTAGCCAGGCAGCTCAGATGCCTAAGGCATTTCTTGAAGAAGGAATTAGGCACCTGCAACGATCCACACAAAATAACTGATGATGCCACCCAACTTATAAATTTTAGGTCACTAGTTAAAGCATTCACCTGGGATGGGGGAAACCCTGGTCCAATTCCTCCCTCTATAAGGACAGAGAGGAGGTATGAACATGGATTTCTCCCCTTTCAGAAGAGTTCTCTAACCATTGGGATATGGAACATACTGATGTGGGGCTCCCTTAAGCTGGTTCTACTTTGAATAAATAAAGTGTGATTGGAACTGGGGCACTGGATTCTGGGTCTCCCATTTCCCACATGAGTGCTCTAACCACTGGGCTGAAAGTTATACAGTGGACATCATCATCATCACCGCCTCCTCCTCCACCTCCTCCTCCTCTGGCTGGATTTTTAATGGGACCTGACCTGACCTAGTAGGCAGGCTTTGAGCTACTTCAGGTGAGTTAGGTACTCCTTTGCCTACCTTTCCCCAGTTTGTGGATTGCAGGGGGCTTAGGAGAGAGATAAGTGTCCAGATGCCTAAAGGGAGAAAGTAGTACACATGCCCAGAGGTAGTAACATAGGCACCTAGGGAACTTTTACCCTGAAAACTTAGGCACAGAGTGAGTTTAGGCCCCGGCACAGTTAGGCAGCAGCTGAGAGGGAGTTTTGTGATTGCAGTGGAGCCAAAAACTGGGACTTAGGTGCCTAAGTCTGCAGTTTAGGCGCCTAAGTACCTTTGTAGATCTGAGACATAGTTTCTCTATGCCTCAGGTCCCAGTCTCTAAACATGGGAGTAACAGCACTTCAGTACATGCCAGAGTTGTTGTTAGGATAAATATATTAATGACTGAAGTTCTGAGATATTATGGTAATGAGGGACATCTAAGTACGATAGATAATTCAGATGTAATTTTCTGTCATGTCATGCCCTTTTTGTGGCAAGTAAATGCTCACTTTTCTTTTGTCAAAAATAGGGGACTAGTTTATTTTATTATTTTTACAGGACTTTACAGGATTGGTATAACAGGTAGGATATCAATAAAAAAATGATAACAGAACTTGGTTTATATATCACTAAAAAAGCAAAGCTAGCTATCCCACCTACTCCAGAAACCATGCCTTCTCTTTCCCATAATCTTATGATCAGTTGAGGAGTTCTAAAGCCATTTACCTATTTCATGTGCCCAGGAAGGTCTGCAAATCCTGTCCAACACATTGCTCTCTTATTATCAGTAGCATTATTAAATATTTGGATCACAATAAACCTTGAGCAGGGTCTCAATGCAAATACTAAATGACTCTTTTTTTCCAGAGATCTGGATCCATTCAAATACTTCAAAAGACAAAAACATCTATACACATGTATTTGTGTTCCCCTAAACTGTATAACATGTAACTTTAATACCAGTAACACTTTCCCATAGAAGACTGCTGAGTGAAGGACAGGAACAAAGTAAGTTAGAGTGGAAGAATGAATTATGTGAGAATGGCAGGTGTAAAAGTTTAGCTGGTGTAAGTCAGCATAAATCTTTTAACTTCAGTGGCACAATGCCAGTTTACGCCAGTAGGAAACAGACACAGATGTCATTACTTCTCTGAAAAAGATATTAAAGTGCAATGCAATAATAAGAAAGTAGCCAGATGACAAAAAATAGTGATTATCCTCTTTATAGATCTATATTAATCACATCAAAAATATAACATGAATTCATATTGAAAAGCAATTAAAATATCAAAAAAGAAAACATAGATGACTCATAAAAGATGATAATATCAGTAATGGATGGAAAATACAAATTTTTCCTTGCAATAAAAGTATTTTAAGTGAAGACAGTACTAATCTGTCCATCATGAAGCTAATCCCCTAGATCATATTGGAAAGAAGAGCGTGCTAAATATGCTGAATTGGCAATATTTGAAAGGATAACTTACATGTTGCTGTAAAGCTCTCTTGGTTATATTGAATTCTTATGTATATTTTTTCCTAGCATGTAATATAAAAAACACTGTTTTAAATAAATCTGCCTTATTGGAAATATATTGCAGCTCAGATGGCATTTGGTTTCAAACCAAGATAGCGTCTTCCCTGGGGAACATTCTGTTGTACTATATTTACTTGAAAAAGTTCAAAAGCCAGGCAAATTTGTAATTTAAATGCAGAAAGAATTATCTGCTGCCCAGTTTGCACTTTTGTAAACAGTTTACCATATTCTTTTTTCCTCCATTGTTTTCTAATTTATACACTTTATCTGGCCTTTTAGTTGTAAATGAGTATTTTCTGCTTGATTTCCTTCAGAACTGTTTAGTAGGACTTGCATGACTTCAAATTCCACAGGGAAGACTAAACCAAATGCCATCTAAGCCGTAAGCCATATGTCAGAATGACTTTGTACTCACTACCAAGGGAGTCACATAATAGCATGGGAGTCACAGATGATCATATTTGCTCAAATAATCGTAATCATAAAATTGGGATAAAAGGAATTCATTTTTATGCTATAAAAATGCATTTGGAGAGAAAATCGAAAGCCTGCAAGATGTTGTATATATTACCATTGAATTTTGCTTCAAACTGTATAGCCATAGAAATAACCAAATCTCCTCTTTAAACAACTCCTTCACACTTACCAAATGTGAATCTGTATTCAAATGGATTAGACTTGCATCATCTGCATGTACCAGCCACATTTCACTGGGACAGAGACACAATTCATAATGACCTGTGTGGAAGCATGGGAATTGAAAATGGAAAACACCTAGGGAATTACCGTAGGTCATCTGCTCCCTCATTCTCAACAGGCCTGTACCCTACAGTGCACTCTTGAGTGTTGTGTGCAGTCCATCTCGCAATAACACCAGTGATGGGGTTTCCTGCACTACCTTTACGAAACTATTCCACTGTCCTGCTAGACCTCACTATTATGATTTTTTCCTGATATTCATGATAGTCCACTAAGGGCTAAATTGTGGCTTTGCCATGAGCCCTGCATATAGGACAGGGCACTGATGTGATGCCAAGGAGCAGCCCAGAAAGGAGATGGTCACTAACAGGGATGAAAGTAACACAGAAGACTTACCAGGACGGGTGCCTGGCTCAGGGCCCCCATAATGGGCGGGGCCTTGGGTGGAAGGGACAGGGCTTGGGGGGTCAGCCTCCCCCAGCTAGCCCAGGACTCCCCATTTGCCCCATTCTCAACATTTTTGAGAATTAATTGTGAATGGTTTCATAAATCCATCAGCTAGTTCCTTTGACTCCCAGGGATATTTGTCAGCTGCACTGTACTATTCACAAAGATTTCATTCTTCCAGCTATTCTACCTGATTTTATTCAACACATTTATGTTGGAAAGGCTCGATTGCTTCCTAAAAGCAAGATTCTGGTTGGCCTTTATGCCAGTGTGCAGCATGCCTCAGGGATGGAGAGATACTCTCTACAGCCCATGTACTGGCCAAGGCAGAATTCCAGTGTGGGCCTTTGGGAACATAGGGACTGCTCCCTTCCTACTTTGGTGATTTCATGAGATTTCAGCTCCTAACTCACATGCTTTAGGAAATCTCAACTTGAGTTCTTGTGTCTGAGAGCAATGGAGATTTGAATTGCTCTGCCTGCACATACCACAAGTCAGAGAGAGATCGAAGAGTAGCAATGCAAGCTTCCTACCACCACTATAAACACTCTTCTAGCCTTTCTTGCAAGGACCATTTCTAGATGTGAGAAGAGAACTGTTAGTTCATGCCCTGTTCTGTCCTCAGCTTCTGCAGAGATTGTTAAGAAGGATGCCAATACCACATATTCATTTCACAAAAAGCAGCAGTCATTAGATAGAAATGAACCTTGGTCCCATCAGCACTACTTCTGAACATTTTGGTTTCACAATATGCGCAAAACCAGAAGAGTTAAATATTATCCTTTATTCATCAAAATTCCAGTTATGCACTGTGGAAAAATGTAGATGTAATCCACTGGTCACCATTTCTGATATAAAATAAAATTAATTTTAAACTCACATTTCTGAGCTCTAAATTCAGTTGCTGTTTTTCTAAGTGTTTCTTGGGTTTTAACCATTACTTTGCAATACCTTCTTAGTTTCTTTTAAGCAACAGGAAATAAGGAGCCCCTGACGGTAGCCAGGCACGAAGGATAATCAGCTGAAAGACAGAACTAAACAAAAAACACAAACTATTTTTTCCCCCACCAGTCTTCTAATATATCTCAGTGAAAGCTGCAGTGCTGCTTTTCTGCCATAATTTGGTACTGAGTGAAACTATAAACAAACAGCACTTGCAAGTCTAGTCACTTGATTCCAAGATGATAGCCTTCAGGTGGTATTGCTGGCCTCTTCTGAATCCAGAGAAGATCAAGAACACTAAGGAATTTAACTGTTAAAGTGTACTATGGCCTCTACTTCTGAATAAAAAGGCAGGAAAACAGGAAAGTAATGGCTTGTCTACCTGGAAAGTTATTCTGAAATAACTGTATTTCTGATTTCCACACATGAAGTTCTTCTCTTATTCCAGAATAAAAGTGCCTTATTTCTTTTTGCCTTGTCACTCATATTTCTGGAATAATAGCATCCACACATGGAGTTAATTAAGAATAGTTAAGCCAATTTAAACTCACATCCTACCTTATTCCAGATTAACTTCCATGTTAGCAGCATTCAGTTGGACTTTCTTTCTCTATATTTCTTTTTAAACTTTGTATTAGGCTTCAGGGAAGAGATTTCTTTAATAGAACTAGGATACCATTCTAGATTCTCTCCTTTGCCCCTGCGGTGACAGTTTACTATATCACATAATAACAATCACATGGCTATTAACAAGAGCTGATCAAAATTTGGCAGACAGTTTTTGCCGGGCTTTAGTTGAAAATTAAGTTTTTCCCAGAAAAAAAATCTCACTTCTAACAAGTGTCTTTTTCAAAAAACAGTTGAGGAAAAATTCAGCGATTAAAACAGTTTTTTTTTTCAAATTTGGGGGAGATTAGCTAGTTTATCTAATACTTTACTTTTCTCCTATGTAACCATTTTGCCATGCTGAGTTGATAGCAGCAAGGGCTGGGTTCAGTACATAGGGGTCCCCTCCCAACAACGTAATGCAAATCCAGCTCGAGCCCCCACCTAGTGACCTGGGAAAATCTTAAACACACCCCTTGACGCTTCAAAGAGGCAATACTTCTCCTCTTGCAAGCACAGTCTCGATGTAGCAGAAAATGTTTAATGACATGAGATAGATGACATTAGCATTAAATTGGGAAAACAGCACAACTAGAGTTCATAGACCAAACTATAAGGAAAAAGACTCACCCCAGCAAATTGGGCTGTGTCCTTTTCCTTTGGTTCTTGAGTCCAGCAACCCAAAAATTACCCAAAGATCCCAAAGTCCAACACCCCAAAAGTCTCTTGAGTCCAGCACCTAAAAATCACCCACAGTCTCAAAAGTCCCACAACCCAAAAGTCTCTGTCCCGGGTCAGAGCAGCCCCAGAGTTCAAAAGTCTATCTGCAGGGTTTTACCCTCCCCAGCCTGGGTGGAAAGGCAGGGGGGGTGCATGGTATTAAGGGGCACCTTACGTGGTCCAGGGCCGACTGCCCCGCCTCTCTGTGGGCTTCTGCTTCCGCCTTCACCACGAACTGCTCTGCTCCACCAGCTGTCCCCGCAAACTTCTCTGCTCCACTAGCTGTTCCGTGGGCCACTCCAACCATCCCACAAACTGCTCTGCTCTGCCAGACATCCTGTGAGCCACTCCAGCTGTCCCTGCAAACTGCTCCACTCCACAATATAGCTTCAGGCTCCCCCACTAGTTTGTCTTCTGGGACTAGTCAGAAGCCAGTGTAGTATTTGCTTTCTGTTAAATTTTGAACTCCTGCTAAAGAAACCTCTAATCATCACTTAACAAGGCTATTGTATGCCATTACTTCTACTGCAGACTGAATGCCATCACAGGTCCCTCATCTCTTGAAGCCACTCTAGTGCTTGTGTTCTGTTAAATATTGAATTATTAGTAAAGCAACTCCTAAATAGAGCTGTTTCATTATGAAATTAAAAGGTGCTAGGATAAGTGGACTTTTATTAAACTTAGTATTTATCACGAAGAGCACAATTTTGAACCTGGCCTATGTGTACGCTTAGTGCTTATTTCAGTGCCTTCATTGAGATTTGTTTTGACTTGGTACCACAAGACATTTTGATTAAAAAACTAGAATGATATAAAATTAACATGATGCATATTAAATGGATTAAAGACTGGCTAACTGATAGGTCTCAAAATTTAACTGCAAATGGATAATCCTCAGCCATCAGGTATTTCCAGTGGGGTCCCACAGAGATCAGTTCTTGGCTCTATGCTATTTAACATGTTTATTACTTTATTATTTTATTTTATAATTTATTATATTATTTATTATTCATATTTATTGGTAGAAAACATATAAAATCATCACCGATACAGTTTACAGATGACAAAAAGATTAAGGGAGTAGTAATTACTGAAGAGGACAGGGTCACTGGTTCAGAGATATCTGGATCACCTGGTAAACTTGGAGCAAGCAAACAATATGAGTTTTAATATGGTTAAATGTAAATGTATAATCTGGGAAGAAAGCACATAGGCCATACTTACAGGCTGGGAGACTCTATCCTGGGAAGCAGTGACTTTGGAAAAGATTTGGGGGTCATGGTGGATAGTCAGCTGAACATTAGCTCTGAATGAGATGCCATGCCCAAAAGACTTAATGTGATCCTGGGATGCATAACCAGGAGAATCTCAAGTTGGAGTAGAGAGGTTATTTTACCTCCATATTTGGCACTGGTGTGACCACTGTTGGAATACTGAGTCTAGTTCTGATGTCCACAATTCAAGAAGGATGTAGATAAATTAAATTGGAGAGGGTTCAGACAAGAGATGCAAGAATGATTAAAGGATTAGAAAACATGCTTTATAAGATAAATTCAAAGAGTTTAATCTATTTAGCTTAAAAAAGAGAAGGTTAAGGGGTGACGATTACCGTCTGTAAGTATCTCCATGGGGAACAAATATTTAATAATGGGCTCTTCAATCTAGCAAAGAAAGGTCTAACATGACCCAATGGCTGGAAGTTGAAGCTAGAGAAATTGAGACTGGAAATAACGTGTACGTTTTTTTAATTTTTAAAAAATCTACTGTAGGAATTATTTTGAAGAAGTTCTATGTTCCATGATATACAGAAGGCCAGACTGGATGAGCACAATGATCCCTTCTGGCTCTGCAGTCTATTAATATGAATCTATGACTATGTTAAAGTGAGTACTAGGGTCTCCATTCAGGGTTACCTAAGGAGGTGGTGGAATCTCCTTCCTTAGAGGTTTTTAAGGTCAGGCTTGACAAAGCCCTGGCTGGGATGATTTAGCTGGGTATTGGTCCTGCTTTGAGCAGGGGGTTGGACTAGATGACCTCCTAAGGTCCTTTCCAACCTGATATTCTATGATTCTATGAAAAGCATTTAAGCATATGTCTAAATTCTATAATGGGACTTAAAATTAAGTTTATGCTTAAGTGTTTTTCTGAATAGGTATGGCTTCCTAAATTATGCCATATGAACAGATGTAAGAGTTTGTAGAATTAGGCCCTAAATACATTGTGAAGGCAAAATAAATATTTTAGCATCTGTCATAAAATGTATGTTAAAATAACATATCATAGGTAAAATCTGGCCCCACTGAAATCAATGGGGAAGCTCCCACCCCTATTAAATTCAATGGGATTTCACCCATACATTTAATCAGAAACTATATCAGCATTTAAAGAGATTGTGTGTTCTTGTCCTACCAACTGTAATTCTTAAAATGCTAGATTTTTTTTTGGGAGGGGAGAGGTGTGGGTTGTGATGGGAGGTCCTTGAATATGTCCTGTGATTACTCTATTCATATAACAGTCTTGACAAGTGAATATGATTTCCACTGTAATTGCCTGGAGAAAAATCCTGGGGGGATTTCAGTTTAAGGTTTCTCTCATGGAATTATCTTAAAATAAATCTGCCTCATAGCACATATTTCTGCAGTAGAGAATTCCAACATTTTGACCCACAACTTGCCAGGAAAGTCTTCTTTAATATTTGCTTAATTAAAAAAACAGCCAACATTACAGTGTACTTCAAACTCTCTTTAAAACAGGTATTACAGTCTTTGTGCTCTGGAAACACAACGTTTATGGTGAATTTAAGAGAGTAAAGTTTTTGAAATGGTGGCTACATCAATTAGAATAAAAGGAGGATTGGCTTGACTGAGCTTTCTAATTAGATTTTCATTCTGAGCAACAGTAGTGTTCCAATTTTAATGTATACAAAATGTGCTTGTGTGATATTGTCATTCTTCAGATCAAAAGTCAAGGTTGTTTTGCTCTTACTCATTAGCTTACCACTGCTGATTGTGTTACTATTGACCAGCCTGTATAAAATGCCATGCTGAATTACAGCACTATATGCATTGGCATTATTGTTATCTACACCACACTCTACCCGTATAACTTTGCTTTTGCAATTTTTTCCCATTTGTGTGAGCTACAGCACTAGTATGCTACTAGTTTGCAAGTTCTCAATAAAAAGAATGAAATCCCTCAGGAGAAAGCTAATGGCCACGGTAATTGCAATGGATCCTGCAATGTTCTACAGATTCCATAACATCAACCAACTCTGTGCTAAGAGAGCTGTGAAGTCTAGTGCCACTGGGGAACTGTCCAGCAAAGCTGTAACCCCGGAAAAGTTCCATGGGGAGCATTGCTATTTGCCAAACTAAGAAAAATACTATTACTCCGAACAACACATAAGGGTCTCCTTACGTAGTAACTTATTAAAAGATGAAGCAAACAAAAAGTAAAGGGCTTCCTTCTGCTGATTTATATGTTGAGGTAATAGTAATAGTATTTGTGCATTTAGCCCTAGCTATAGAGAAAGAGCAAAGAAACTAATAATGTTTGAGATTCCAAAATGGAAAATGAAAATAGTGATGGAAGCACTGAGCCTGAGGATGTGATCAATTAGTTGATTACTCTAAATTAGTCTACTGAAATATAGCTGCTGGAAGCAATTGTCACTGGCAATAATGAATTCTAATGTAAGTTTGAAATTTTTCATAGCACAAAATCCCCATAGAACAGGATACTCTAAAATGTTTAGGAAAAAATAAGATCCAATCTGTAGTTGGGGCATGTAGTTTTGCCTTATAACAATCTGCATTCATATGGTTTAGCTTTATAAATAGAAGGTCCCTGGAATATAGTATGAACACAATTGTTTGATGTAGTGTAGTTCAAGTGATGTGCCAGTGTTTTAATAAGTCATTAAACTTAAGTACTTGGAGTGAAATCCTGGCTGCATTGAAATCAGTGGTAAAACTCCCATTAATGTCAAACAACAAAAGTAACCATCTCTGCAAAACATGTACTAAACTATAATAATGACTAAGAATAACAAATTCATTTTGAATACATAGAAATCAATATCTGCCTCACAGATAAATAATTGGAAAATAGACCCTATGGATTTGGTCTCATTGGAAAGATGACAATATGGTTATGTCTGTTGATACATATTATAACTTAAGAACTCACTAGTTCTTGGGAGTCTCTTTAAGGATTCCAGGGAAAGTATTTTCAGATAAATCTTTCTTTTAAGTTGATTTATAATTTCTAAAAAAGATGTATTTAATATGAGAAGTCCATATACTTACAAATAATCTGATGAATAACCCAACCCATAGAGCAGCAAACCGAAAAAATCCCAAACTACTACTTAGTGATCGCTATCTGAGGAAAGTCTTATCATTCGTTAAACATATCATCTATTAAAATGTAAAGATAAATCTCTTTTCATTGCCTTACAGATTGCACTCTTTGGGCCAAGTTCTTCATGGTCAAATACACATTGTAACTTTAAGTGCATGCATATAATCACTGTAGTCAATAGGACTGCTTGTTTGGGCAAAGTTACCCATGTGGCTAAGTTTTTTTCAGGATTGGGCTCTCTGAAATATTCTCCCTGAAACGGCTTGCTGTAAATCCTCAGTCTGCTCCTTGAAATCATTCCTCAATCTTTGTTGCTTTCTGTTAGCCTTCCAAAACTGACTTTCATTGACCCTTGTCCTAGTCAATCTCCATAAATATTGATATGCCACATTAATTAAAGAAAGAAAATAAGGGAATAAAAAGAGGACACGAGCACCTCTGAAAGATGCTGAGTACATTCAGTTCTCAGCATGTCACTGGTACCTTGCAGTAGGTATTTAGCAGGGTCATTCCCAGAGTGTGGACATAACAAGTTCATCTATGATTATTTACTGTTTTAACTTCTTTATCCCCTATCACTTGATGGGACATGCAGAGCACATGGTATATTTCTATTCCCAAACTGGATGAGCATAACTCTTTAGAATAAGGTATTCAGTATGATTAGCAGCATTTACAATTTCAAAATGCACACTTCCCATATATTTTCCAATATCCTTCTGCAAATATTTCTGCCAATAAACATATTCTCTAAAATATTTGTTGGGGGAAACAAGAAAAAAAACAAAAAAGAGTGTGGTCCTTGTATACAAGGATTGATTTTTTAAAAGCAGATATTATAGTGAATGAAATATTACCAGATTTTTTTGCATTAGTATCCTAAGGTCTCATTTTTCCTAATTGCATTTTCTGCCAATAGGTGGCACTAACAATTTCTTCATTATCTGAACAACCCTGTTCTCAACAGGACAGTAGATTTATCATGATGTCTCTCTTGTAACCATCATCTTTTTGTTTTATTTTAATGGAGTTTTCTCTAAAAAGGAGCAAATATAGAGATTGTGGATCCAGCTAAATATTGCACATATACACCAGAAGACAAGGAACATTGATGAATTATTAAACCCAGAAAAAAGCATTGCTGTATCTTTAAAGAATCAAACAATATTTCAATATAAGATGATTAACGCAGTTCCAGAATTTGAAGATCTGCAGGATCTGAATGGTATGTTTAAATCATTAAAGAGAAGAAGTGAAATACAATGGAAAGAAACAATAATATCATGATAACATTCAAATTCCTCATACTTAATTTGTTTTATTTCTCAAAAGCTTTAAGCTGTCCTTTTAACAAGAGGTTGATAGGTTCTTTTCCCCACTATCCAGAACACACAGATTCACAGAGAAGACTTTGAGCTGAAGAAGTATGTTGTTTATTCACTGCATCAGTGAGTGATCAGTCCAGGGACACAAGGCACAGCGTCGTGTTAAATGCAAGCACACACCTACATTCAGGTGCTCGCCTTAAATGCATTGTTACAAAGTTAATTATTATATATTGTCTAAACACTTTTCTGCCTAACCCTAAGCTATGTCTACACTACCGCTGTAAGCTGACCCATGCTACACAACTCCAGCTACAGGAATAATGTAGCTGGAGTCGACGTACCTTAGGTCGAGTTATCAAGGGGTCCACACCACGGGGGGTCGATGGGAGAATATCTCCCATCGATTTACCTTACTCTTCTCATCAGGGATAGAGTACAGTTTTTGACTGGACAGCGATCTGCAATTGATTTGGTGGGTCTTTCCTAGACCCGCCAAATTGACTACTCAGAGCATTGACCTCAGAGCATTGATCCCCTCTGTAGTGTAGACCTGCCCTAAGATTAATTTGCTAACTCAGTTGGTTACCTGATTGGATTGCTCACCAAATTGTTCATCGGATTGAACTGCTGACTAGGTGGTTTACCTGGTCAGGTTCCTGAACAAGCTTTTTTACCTGGCTGTTCTCTTTTCTTGACAGACAAGCACAGATCTTTTCACATGTCCCAATACCTAAAATATACATTCTACATATCTCATCCTATATAGATATTAAATTTAAAAAAATCACTATAGGCCAAATAATTCATGCCTCTCAGAAATGCCTGATATGTGCTGTATTGTTAGACATAGACATACAACCTTCCATCTTTATGTCCAACAGCAAATCTTTGCCTTATTCCTTCTCTGTCCTGTATCTCTAGTGGTGTTGCAAACTGCTGTCATTGAAGGCAGGCCATACAGAAAGGAGGAGGTAGTGAATGGAGGAAGTCTGTGCTGGCAAAGAAGAGATGGATAACTGAGTTTCCAAGGCAGTCCTAGGGAGAGACAGGTATGTAGTTTTCCCACCTGCCTTGGCTCAGCTGGCCCTCCACACAGCTAAGGTAGAAGCATAAACACAGTTTCCAAAGGGGGAAGAGGTGGAGTAGTGTTGCTACAGTATGAGGGTATGACTGGATGACAGAACATACTCCCCCAAATGGAATAAAACACAAGAGGTTCCACACAAGTAGGACAATTAAGAGCTATGCTGATCCCCCATATAAGTCTTCTGAGTGTCTGTAGATGCAGAGAGAACTGATCATCAGAGATTATTATTGTTACTCATAATTTGTATTACAGTTGCATCTTTGGGCCCCAATCAAGGATCAGGCCTACACTGCTAGGTACTGTATGGAGATACAGTAAATAGACAGTCCCCATTCCAAGAAGCTCACACTCCAGGCTATGACAGGATGCAGCCAATCATTTTGATCATGCAAGTTTATTTTTCAAACTTCATTCTCTTCCTATGAGGCAGGGTTAGTGAAAAGAGTTCAAGTCCCATTCATGCCTCAGGGAGAGCTCTTCACCTTTGCTCCCATCCCTTTATGCCCTGGATTTGGCTGTTGGAGAATTCCCCCTGCATAGGTACTATGAAGACAGCCTTCTGAGGAACCTTTGCAAGCCTTGGCATAACAGGTGTGCTTTAGCAAGAAGGACATGAACATGTTGGGAAGGGCCACCGCCTATAGAGCTCTGGAGAGTCAGGGCAGTGCTGTGGCCCATAGGGCAGTCCTGAGAGGGTGCTGGACTTAGGCGCCAAGATAATTCTCAATAACTCTGGAGCAGGATTGAGAAGATTCAAAGGTGATTCAAACCACCTTAGCCCCCCTGCACTGCAGGCGAAGCACAGAATTCCACCCTAGATTTTCAAACAAGGGCAAAGGAAGTGGGCTCCCCAGATAACAAGCCAGCATCTTTAGCAAGGTTCTTTGAATATTACCCTGATCCCGAATAACTAATGTACAATGTCGCATGTTAACATTTTTATTGTAACTTTGGCTTAATAAAATTTCAAAAGAGCTTAGCACATGGGGTGCTCATTTGAAAAGCTGACTCTATTGGTGCAAAGAAAGTGAACAAAACTTTCATTTTTTCAGTTCAATTTTCTAGGAAGTCAGATGTGTTACTTGGAATACATCTGGCAGTTGTTAAATGTAGAGTTGATTTCTCCTGCATATGCTTATTTGTGGAATGCACATGAATGAATTGTCTTACAAATATCTATGTAAGAGCTTATTCTGAAAGAATGTTTAAAATAAATAACAAAACGATTGGTCTCAGTCCTATGCTGTTTTCTCAGTGGATATTCCCTTGGACCTCAATGCAACAAAATATGGGCACTTGTTGTTAAGTCCCTCACTATTCAGCAGTGCACAAACTTAACTTTAAGCATGTGCTCAAGTCTCATTTAATTTAATGGATTTAAGCCTAAACCACTAGTGAATATGTTACAGGTCCTCCTCTGTTCCTGATCTGCAGAACATACGAGTCTGTTACAGCTTTAGCTAAAGAGTCTCACTGTTTAGCTCTCACTTACAATTCTGGAGTTCTTGGTGTCAATACCTGGTGTGTCAGCCAAGATGAAAGCTGTCATATAAGCGTGTGTTTAATTGCTTTGCTGAATGGGGGCCTCAAGTCCACGCAGAACCATATTATAGGATAGCAGGCACTACTTATAGCTCTTTAAAAAAATAGAATAATGTAGAACACCCACTATAGCGTCACCACGTCTTGATAAATCTGGATGGTGTTATGAATCACTACATATTTTATAATTTGTACATACATTTATTTTATGGGAAATGTCCCAACCTCTTAAAGTGGTTGTCTTGATCTTAAATTGGAGTAAGATTAATGGAATAAATCTCCCCTTTTCCCAGACATATTTTTATTGCAGGAGTCCTACTCTTGTGTAACTAGTATGATAGTGTTTTCTCTATTTTGTACTGAAGCAACTGCCTATATATTTGCAGTTTAATATTCATCCATTAATTGGCTTGTAACTATGGTATCTTCCTATTCTATTTGGAATTGTCAATATTAATGGTATTGCCTCAGTTTTATCAGTTGAAAATCTTTCTAAATTGCTTTATGTTAAGGTTCCTTCACCACTCTGAACTTTAGGTTACAGTTGTGGGGGACCTGCATGAGAAGCTCTAAGCTCAATTACCAGCTTAGATCTGGTCTGGCTGCCACCATTCACAAACACTCCCTTCCTTGGGTAGCCTTGAGAAACGTCACCAATTTCCTGGTGAACACAGATCCAAACCCCTTGGATCTTAAAACAAGGAGAAATTAACCATCCCCCCTCCTTTCTCCCACCAACTCCTGGTGGATCCAGATCCAACCCCCTTGGATCTAAAAACAAGGAAAAATCAGGTATTAAGAAAAAGGCTTTTAATTAAAGAAAAGAAAGGTAAAAGAAAACCCTCTGGGAGAGATTAGCATACCAGCTACTCTCACCCACAACAGATTCCAAACACAGAGGATGTTCCCCTGGTCAAAAATCTAATACACACAAGAATACCCAATTGATAATTCCCTTAATTTGCACCAAGACAAGTACAAAAGAAAATAAATATAAACCTATTTATTCCTGTCTAAAATTTACTACTCTGATAAGAGGCTCGTTCCTTGATCTTTTTCACTCCCGCTGAAACTGAAAACTAAACAAAGGAAAAAACCCTCCTTCCTTTTGAAATATCTTGTTCCCCCATTGGTTCCTCTGGTCAGGTGTCAGCTAGGCTAAGTGAACTTCTTAACCCTTTACAGGTAAAAGAGACATTAACCTTAACTATCTGTTTATGACACTTTATCATTTGAAAAGCATCGAGCAAGCCAAAGAGATATACATGCTTTTCTAATGGGAATATTTTGCACTGGAAAGTAGTGAAAGCAAGTAATGTCCCTATCTGACAGAGAACAGAAATGGGATGCAATCCTCCAGTGTAACATTGCATGGGAGGAGCACAGAAGATGAGGTCAGTGATTTTGAGGGCAGTGTGTGTTAGGACTATATGAATGGGGTAGTCCAGCCATTGGATGATGTGCAGATCCCCTAAGGCTTTGTAGGGGAGAACTTCCTGCAATCTAACATCTATCCCTCCTAATTAGACCCCAATCCTGCTGCTTCTTGTCATGAAGTTTTCAGTGAAGGGGGATCAATGCCATATAGGACCCTTAAGCAGTCTCGATACGAAGTGGGAGCTCCAGTTCAATCCCATTACCCTACAAATTCAGAGTTAGCACACAGTGTCACCTGGAGGATTTCTGGAAAGCTTATGCAAATAAAGGTTTCTATGGAGCTGCACTTCCCCTGTTCAGAGACCTCCTTCCCTGCAGAGCTTCTGCCTGCTTTTTTCTCCTGTTCACCAACAGATGGTAAAAGTGAGCTTCCTCTCCTCTAGGGCTTCAAGCCACAGGACTTAGAACTCTACTTTAGGTCTTTCTGTTGCCCCCATCACAACAGCATTTGAGCACCTCATCATGTTTAATGTATTTCTCTTTATAACACCACTATGAGGCGGGGAAGTGCTATTATCCCCATTTTACAGATGAAGAACTGAGGGGCTATGTGACTTGTCCAAGGAACATGTGAGTTAAAGCAAGGAGCTGAACCTCAGTCACCAAAATCCCAGACTAGTCCCCAAACCACTGGACCATCCTTCCTTTTGATTTCATATACTAATCTTAAGTAATATAGCACCGTTTATGCTGAAGCATCCTTTATAAAGTGCTTTTGGAGAAGGACAATACCATCTCCTGCAGTTTAAAGGGTTAAAAGATTCAATAAAAAGATCTGTTTCAAGTGGGCAGCGTGAAAAATGCTTCTGTGGTCTATAAACTTTATGTGAATTTTTCATGTCCCAGACACAATGTGCAGCAGATTGCACATAACGAGAGCTCTCAGACTTGGTGTGACAGATCCCTATTATGCTAAGGAAAGAATGTGTGACTGAGGTTATTATCTGCTAAGACATGGGTAAAGGAAGTACAGGTGTAGTAAAAGGATGATGCCCGTCCGGGGGAAAGGATCATCAAAGACAGGTTACATGGATTCAGAACAAGCTAGGGTCTAGCATAAGTATAGATTGTAGTAGTAGTACTTAACATGTCTGAGAAGGCTTTGCCAAGATAAATTAGCTCCAATCCCTATTCAGTGAACTGATATTATTGCAAAGGTCGGAAAAAGACCCTACATTGCTACACTATGCCCTATTACCCATATCCCGAGGGTGGCAAAATTAAGGACTGGGGAACATTATGAGGATGTAATGTGAAAGGTAGACTTACACTGTTTGTAATACAGCTAGGAAAAGGCTGTTGGTCACTGATCACAAACATGACAAAAGCTAAGCAACAAAAATCAAACATGCTTGGCTAGCTGTAGAGTTGAGTACACTGGTAGGGCCCTACTCTTCTGAGGGCCCACAACATGCACCAACACCCACATCTCAGTGCCACTTCTGACAAGATCTGAGTCCAGTGCTAGATATCTTTATATACATAAGGTATATGACTCCCATCATCGTACTATCTGAGCTGCTATTATCCCCATTTTACAGATGGGGAACTGAGGGATCAAATAAGAACATGAGAATGGCCATACTGGCTGAGACCAATGGTCCATCTAGCCCAGTATCCTGTCCTCTAACAGTGGCCAATGCCAGGTGCTTCAGAGAGAATGAACAGAACAAGCAGTCACTGAGTGATCCATTCTCTGTTGTCCATTCCCAGCTAATGGCAATCAGAGACTAGAGACACGCAGAGCATGGGGTTGCATCCCTGACCATCTTGGCTAATAATCACTGATGGACCTATCCCCATAAATGTATCTAATTCTTCTTTGAACCCGTTTATACTTATGGCCTTTACAACATCCCCTGTCAACAAGGAGATACTGCCTTATGCATATTTTAAACCTGCAGTTTATTAATTTCCTTGAGTGACCCTTGATTCTTGTGTTATGTGACAGAGTAAACAACACTTCCTTATTCACTTTCTCCACAGCAGTCATGATTTTATAGACCTCTATTATGTTCTCTCTCCACTGTCTATTTTCCAAGCTGAACAGTCGCAGTCTTTTTAATCTCTCCTCATATGGAAGCTGTTCCATACCAGTAATCATTTTTGTTGCCCTTCTCTGTACCTTTTTCAGTTCTAATATATCTCTTTTTTTTTAGATGAGATGACCAGAACTGCATGCAGTATTCAAGGTGTGGACACACTATGGATTTATATAGTGGCATTATGATATTTTCTGTCTTGTTATTTATCATTTTCCTAATAGTTCCTTTTTTGACTGCCTCGGCACATTAAGCGGATATTTTCAGAGACATATCCACAATCACTCCAAGATCTCTTTCTTGAGTGGTGACAGCTAATTTAAATCCAATCAGTTTGTGTGTATAGCTGGGATTATGTTTTCCAACGTGCGTTACTTTGCATTTATCAACATTTGCCCAAGGTCACAGAGGAAGTCTGTGGTAAAGTGCATAATTGAACTTGGGTCTCCTGAGTTTTGGGCTAGCTTGGATTATTCTTCCTCCACATGGATACACCCACTTAATTCCATAACTGTCCTTCCCCACTGCCCATTTGGAAAACTGTGCATTGCCTCTGCTGCTTGCTTCCCAGTCCAGGGAGATGTATCACCAAATGCCATGGAGGCTTATGAAGAGGCGAGAGGTCGTGGTGAGTGACCCAACAGCTTGAAGTCAGATCACAGGCCATGTGACATGGATTTGTAGGGCAGTGGGTTCATACTCTCAAGTGTCCCTGTTTCAGATGCCACTGCAAACTTCAAGTGGAAGACAGTGGAAACTGAGAAGTTTTGCGAAGTTTCCACATGAAGCCATAAGCTGATATTCTTTCCCAGGAATCTCCAAGAAGCCTTGAATTCTATCCCTTTCTCTTTTTCTATTTTCAGGAGGGATCTGCTGAATTACATCCACTCTTTCCATTCCAATATATTCAGCAGTGGCTGGTTTGTCTGCTTCCCTATCAGGAGTCTTCATATAGGGGGCAGCAAGGAGACTCCATTTTGCTTATCCTTTGAACTTCCATGTCATCATGCTGTTCAAAATGGATGCAATTTTCCTCTCAATGTTCCAGCCTTTGCTTAAAATATTTAAGTCTCAAATGAGGCAAACCCTGTTTTATCACAGAAGAAATGTGTGTGTGTCCTATCTGAGCAGACATCTTGCCCAGCAAGCATTCAGTTTTTAGACAGCCTCAGTTTTCAAAGTAAATTTTCACAGACACACACAGCGAGAGTGTGCACAGCGAGAGTGCACAGATATCTGACACAGTGGGAAGTATAAATAGAAAAAATCACGTATAAAAGACAAGGTTGTGCCAATAAACATGGTATGTCCATCAAGGAGAGAGAGTAAATGCTTGTTAGCTGTGCAGGTGCCAAGCACAATGTGGTCCTTACACACAACTGCAAGGATTATGCAAGACTATTGCTGACCTTAGTTTCTCCAAAGTGGACTGGGATGGGTCCAGAGAGCCATTTCCCTTCTGAACACTCCTTTATAGTGGCATAGCCAGGGCTGGTGCAAACATTTAGGCGACCTAGGCAGTCGCCTGGGGCACCATTTTCTTCAGCAGTGACCGCAGCGGCCGGATCTTCAGCCGCCCTGGTTACTGCCAGCATTGAGGCGGAGGGAGCTGGGTCAGGGGAGCATGGGGAGGGTCGCCTGCAGCAAGTAATGGGGGGGGTGGCACACAGGGAAACTCCCTGCACCAACTCACCCCTGCCCCGCCTCCTCCTCGAGCACGCCGTGGCTGCTTCACTTCTCCCGCCTCCCAGGCTTGCGGTGCCAATCTGCTTAGGCACTGCAAGCCTGGGAGGCTGGAGAAGTGAAGCAGCCACAGCATGCTCGGGGTGTTCATGCTCGTGCGCGGAGCAGGGGTGAGCTGGGGCGGGAGGGGGTGCCTCAGGGCAGATGGCGGGGGATGGGGAGCTGCCGCAGGTGGGGGCACCTCAGGGTGAAGGAGGGGAGCTGCCACTAGGGGAGGCACCTCAGGGCAGTGGGGCGGGGGAGGGGGGAGCAAGGTGGAAGTTTCGCCTAGGGCACAAAACATCCTTGCACCAGCTCTGGGCATAGCAGCCACGTACCCCACCTATACAGCCCAGAGTTCCGCAATGCCTTGTGACTAATCCCACATGGTGGTTTCATTGTATCAATGTGGGTTTTCATAATCCCCAAGGCAGGATGTACCTTTACACGTAAAACTGGGAGTGAAATATATACAGGGTTTTTATTTCCAAGATCCTGTGTATTTAGTTAAAACATGGCCCAGTCAGCTTTAACTTGAGCAATCAGCACTTACACAGCTGATACCTCAAAGTGCCATTGCCATTGGCACACTAAGCAGAGTCATCATAATAGAAGGTTAAGCAGAATAAGTAAGGAATATATCACTTTTATTTAAAATGATCACTGGTAATACAGTTCCACGCCACCACTTCTGCTTCTGTTGCCCTGAAACAGGTTTACAGTGTGGAATATTGCCTGACTACAGATACTGCTGTAGAAATATAATAATGGGTACCTGCTTCTCCAGTGTGGTGATGACACTGATCTATGTATCTCAGTTCTCAGCTGATGCCACCACTACTAAGATGTCAGAATGCCTAGAAAAGATCAGCCCTTGGACGAAGAGCAGCTGGCTCCGGCTGCTCCCAGACTGAAGTGATGTTGTTCAAAAGGGGAAATGCTTAGAAGAACTAGTAAAGATATTGTCTCCACCTTACATTGAAGGCATACAGCCCTCATTCATCAAAGTGGTGTAAGTCCTCAGGGTCCTGTTTGACTTCTCGCTAAGCTTGGATGACCAGATAGCATCAATATTTAAAAGTGTCTTCTTCCATTTCCAGATTGCTAGAAAATTTCGTCCATTTCCTCAGACAAGGACCTGGCCCAGTAATCCATACATTTGTCACCTCCAGGCTGGATTACTGTAATTCACTGTATCTGAAGCTGGATGTGAAGATGATACCCAGACCCTAGCTAGTATAGAAAGCTGCTGCCCGCCTTTCCTGTGGTTTAGGCTACCATGAGTACATCAGGCCCACGCTTAAGTCCCTCCACTGGCTCCCAGTCAGCTTCCAGCTTTGGTCCTAATCTTCACAGCAATTAATGGATCACACTCCCTATATATTAAAAGCCAAATTTCAATCTATGACCACAGAGCCAGCTGTACTCCTCTGGGACAATGTGCACAGCACCAGATCCCATTCTACCAATTACACCCTTACCAAGCAAACTAAAACCTCAAATTCCACCCCCAGGAGAGTTTTTTCCTCAAAAAGAGAGAGGATCTAGAGACTCCATGAAGTCTCCTACGGACTTTGCTATTGCTATTGATTTTATCTGGAAAGCTCTCAGTGATAGAGGTATAAACCCATAAGAGAGATGGATAGATAGATATACCTAAAAACTCAATGCAGAAAAAAATGGTATTTTAATGGTACTGCAACTCCAACTGACAACACTGCACAACAGGGTGATAGTCTATTTTTAGATTAGCCCATCTCTACTCTTAACTAAAAAGGTTTGACACAGCATAGAGGAATGAATCAGAGGAATATCATTCCTCACCCATTTGTTTTCAAAACTTGTTAGAGATGCACGCTTGCAGCACCTACCTGCCACTAATATTGAAGACTGACTAGGAATTTCAAGATAATTCCCAGAAAAGAATGGAGAATGATAAACCACAATCTTATCACCTGTTCTCTATTGTCCTGGACCATCACATGAACAATGGAAGCAACAAAATACTTGGGGTCAGAAGTGGACAAGAAGTATGTCTCTCACCATGCTACCCATGCCCTTGCAAAGGAGCTGGCCAGAATCCCAATGAGGAGTATTGTCCTTTCTCCCTCCTAGAGACATGGGTACTAGATACACACCATGAAAGGTGTGGAGAGAGGTAGGGTGAGGGCCAGACCATTATTGTCCTCCACCATTTAAACACATCTGATAGAGGAACATTGCCCTCCCATGACTTAGCAGGAAGTAATACCTCTCTCCCACCACTGGGAACAGCTTGACAGATGGACTTTCAAAGGAAACAGAGACACAAGGGCCTGTCAATAAACTCATACAGGTCAGATTTCACTATAAAAGCTGATTTTTCTTGGACATCAGCATCTAAGGTAATCTGCCGATACCGACGAGTCAAATCCAGAATGCTTATGAATTTTGCATCCCCCAATAGGTCCAGTAAGTCCTCTGTCTAGAGTGTGGGGTAAGGGTTAGGTTAGGTGATAGCATTTAACTGTCTAAAGTCCACACAAAACTAAACTTCAAGGTTTTATCCCTTTAGGTACCATCACAATAGGAGACACTCAGGAGCTTTTTGATTTAGTAATCAGCCCCATATCCAGCATGCTTTCCATTTCCTCTTGAATCTGTTTCTGTATTTCCCTTTATAATCCTGTCCTCTGATAGGAGCAAGATAGGTGCTATAGTTTCAATAGAATGCACAATCTTGTTAGTTAAACCTGGCTGTTCGAAAAAACCTGCCTGTGGTGTTTCAAAAAGCCAACATCTGCTTTTAGGTTGGGTTCAAACCCTCCCAAATCTCAGTGCTCTCCAGAGAAGACTCTTGTTTATTCTCCCTGGCCAAATCAATTACTTGTTCCCTTGTCAGCACAACAAATCATATTCACTACCACCTCCTTTTCGTGGTAAGCTTTCAATCTATTGACATTGCACTACTCCCCTGTCAGGGGGTTTCCTTTTCATAAAGACCTCATTCACTCTCTCTACTACCTCAAACGGTCCTTCACAACAACCTTGCATTTTGTTCTTCCTCACTGGAAACAGCACTAACACCAAATCACCTGTGTCCAAAGGCTTTTCTTCAGCATGCCTCTCATATCAAGCTTTCTGGGACGCCTGACTCCTTTCAGGGTTCTGATGTGCTAAGTCCATCATAGCCTTTGAATTCTCTTTAAATTGAGTGACATATTCCCCTACAGGCTGTCTTGTCTCTTCTGTACTCCTCTCCCAAGAGCATCAAATTCAAACCAGGAGTCCCTTCACTTGTGTCCTGTAAAGGAGATCAAAAAGGGTGAACTTCATATACTCTTGCAGTACCCTTCTTCACATGAATAACAAATAAGGGAAGCGACAAAGAGTCCTGTGGCAGCTTATAGACTAACAGACATATTGGAGCATAAGCTTTTGTGGGTGAATACTCACTTTGTCAGACGCATATGGTGGAAATTTCCAGAGCCCGGTATAAATATGCAGGCAAGAATCAGTCTAGAGATAATGGAGCATAAGCTTTAGTGGGTGAATACCCACTTCGTCAGTCCCGCACGTGTGTGCTGCCCTAATGGTCAGAAGCGCACATGTCTCTGTCTCCCGCTCCCCTCGCTTGGCATACAGCGGGTGTGTCACTTCCAGGGCCTGCTGAGGTGGGAAGCGCTGGGCATGAGGCAGAGCCGGTAAGTGCCAAGGGGAGGGGCGCCCAATCTGGGCTCGAGCTGCAGCTTGGGGGCAGGGGGACTTTGGTTGAGGGCGGGGTGGCTACTGCACTGGTTGCTCCCAGGGCGGCCTCTGTAGTGATTGGGGGAGGGAGTTGAACTGTCTGTGGGCAGCCAGGAAATTGTGTGTGTGTGTGTGTGTGTGTGTGTGTGTGTGTGTTGCACCTGCCCTGCCCCAACTGCTGCCCTCTTCACTTGTCCAGTGACCTTCCCCCTCCCCGGCCTCTATCACACTGCCCTTCCTCCCCCTGCATGGCCTGTGTTTGTGTGTTGGACAGTCACATCCAATCCCTTCACGCTGCCCTCCTTTTCCCTCCTCGGCTTAGTTCATAGCCCCAGAAAATCCCTTCAAACTGTCCCCTTTTCCCCCTCCCCTTATTTCATGGGGGATGACAAACTGAGCGGGTGGGCAGCGCTCTGTGTGTGTGTGTGTTTTGTGTTTTTGGGGGTTTGGGGTGGTGGTGTTTCGGCGGCACTGGGGGGGTGGGAGGGTCGGCTGTCAGCTGTTTTTTTTGGAGTGATATGGCCCTCGCCACTTTACGAGTTGTGCAGGCCTGTATAAACCATTAGTTTCTGGGTGATAGGAGGTGGCCTTTATGTCCCTCACTCCACATGATGCCCATAACATTTTGAAAACTAGAGACATGAAATTTGCACCATGGTCTGACCAGATTTATTCTGTTAAAAACGGTAAACAGCACAGTAGCCACAGTTACAGCTTCTGTATTAGATAGACCTTTGGCAGAATCCACTACCACAAGTTTGTTTCTTTCTCTCCTGGAAGGTTTGGAGAGGGGTCTTACAATACCTACAGACACTGCAGCTCTGGCTGGAGCCCAGCCCAGTCACTAAGCTTCAGAGCCCATGCTGCAAGATCTAAACAGTTACTTTTAGTGCCGTAGCATTAGCCTCATGAGCCTGAGTCTGTCAACCTAGGCTCTGAGACTCACTGCTTCTCACTGTGTAAACATTTCCTATGACCCTTAAATCATTTTCAGAGTCACTGCTGTCCAGGATACTGTCTCCCACTCTCTAGGTATTCTTTGTTTCTAGGCGTATGCATGACCCTAACAGCATCCCAGTGCAAGAGGACAAGGGGCTCACTGACATCTGGTCATGAGTTTCAGCTGCCCTGACTTGTTCAGTGTCCCTCAATTATAAACTATATCTGATATGCATCATGTAAGGTATAATTGGAAATAATCATTTATCATTAATATTATTGTGTGGTGTATGTATAGAAACCACCCAAGGGGCCACACAACCATGAAGGAAATATGAAACTAAAATGTGTCTACCAAACACATCTGGGGAGTGGATAAACATTTTCTCCTAAAGGGCAAACTGATGCCTCCAGCCAGCTGTCAACAGAGTCGATTAGTAATCGCATGGCAAGTAGCCATTCATTTGCATTGGAGAGGACAGGAACTTGCATTTTAGCAAATCCCAGTGGCGGGGGAAGAAACCAGCATGGAACTTGCTTCAGCACAAGGCTCTGTCTCTTTCCTCATAGCTTGAATAAACTTTATATTGGGGAAAAACCTTCAGAAGAATCTATTTCAGATGTTCACTGGGTTATAAAAGAGAGGGGCAAAGAACACCAAGTTATCTTTTACCTAAGAAGAAAAAGGAACTGAGCACTCTGGACTTTGTGGGAGATTCTGACCATGGAGGTGGTCAGTCATCTTGCTGGAAGGAAGTTTAGTAGAAATCTTACCTTGAACCAATACTGTAGTTTTGTTAAGTATTAGTATCTAGAAAGTGTTTTTCATGTTTATTTGCTTGTAAGCATCTCTACCTCTATTTCTTTTACTTACCATCACTTAAACTATGTACTGTTGTTAATAAACTTGTTTTATTTTAATCTGAACTGACTCAGTGGTGTATTTGGATTGAGATGATTGTTAATGCTGCTGGGTGTCATCTCTTCAGAGGAGCAAACAAACCTCATTATTTCTCTGAGTGGTCCAGGAGGGGGCTAGACATTTTAGAGCAGACAGCTCAGGGGAAATTCGAGACTGGGAGTGTGTTGGGGGCACTTGGCTAGTAATGACCAAGGCTGGTGGAGACCAGAGTGTGGCTGTGGCATAACAATTGGCCTGCTGGAGATACAGTTGCTGGTCCAGGACTGTTTACCACACAGACACTCAGTGCATGCTTGTAGACTGGCTGGGAGCACCCAAACAAGGGAGCTACTGCAGCAGAGCATTAAGGCATCCAGAGTTGCAGGGCAAGTGGAGACACAACCCCCCACTGGTCTGGATTAGGCCCCAGAACAACCCCATTTATGATTTTGCAGATGGCTGTGTTAAAGTGCATTTGGCTGTGCTTTTTTGTATAAATGAGTGGTGGACAGTTGCATTTTACACATGCTGTAGTCTGGAGAGCTGAGACTTGGGGAGTCATTAGAGAAAGCAGTTGCCATAGTAAAACTATAAACTATGAGGTGGTGCTTAAAATATGCCATGCAAGAAATGTTTGCCTCTAGTGATCAGAAGAGGTCAATAATTAGCAAGTTGCTTTTTGAGTGATATTGCAGCACTGCCACTAAATGAGTTTTCCGTGCACTTAGTCAGCCAGTCTTTATCACCAGTGCTTGATTATGAAGATGGTGTCCACAAATCCGATTTGAATCCCATTTGTCGAAATTGCATAATCTAATAGAGTGCCTGAATTTGTTATGCAGTGTGAATATTCCCCCTCACTTGCTCATCATTGCTTAATGCAACAATAACTAATTAAGTCCCTTTGATCAGATTAAAAAGGAGAGTCAACAGTTTAATTCAATTTTTCAAATACTTTAGTACGGGGCATTTCAGCTATGCCTGGCAGGTTTTATTCAATAAAAATGCAAGCTCATCTGGATAAACATGAACAACATGAAATTCCAGAGCGCTGCTTTATAATTCAGTAAGGGCAGTTAGTCAAGTGTTGCTTTTTCTTACCCTGAATTACTGTGAGGTGCATTAACCCATCCCTGCCTTTCAAAATGGCCTTTTGCTTATTTTTGATGACTGTTCGTAACAATCATTTATTGCAAGCAATGTGAGTTTTGCAGAAGTGATGCTGCTTGTTCCTGGGGGGCAGCAGGCAGGGCCGGCACTTCCATTTAGGTGACCTAGGCAATCACCTAGGGCGCCAGAATTATTGGGGGGCGGCATTTTCCCAGCAGGTCCACCGGAGCCATGGGAACAGCGCGCGGGGCGGTGAAATGGCCGTGCGCCTAGGACGCCAAAAACACTGGCGCCGGTCCTGGCAGCAGGAGAGAGTCAGCTGTTGAGTTGTAACAATGTCTTTAGAGAAATTAGGGAGATCAGCCCTGTTGTTGCCAGAGGGAAGTTTTCCTCTTGCCTTGACAACAAGCAGAGGCCTGAGGAGAGTGGGAGAGAGAAGATAAATGTACACAACATTCTAAGCATTTAGCAGATTTTTTAGTAGCTGGATTTTCTTTCCCTCCAATTCATTTCTGTTGGCCCCTGGGGGGAAGAGGCAGAATCCTGATCACAGGGAATGGTCAGAATGATTCTTTTATGAATACTGCAGCTCCACCTTTGGATGGTAAAATGCAGCACATTCCAAAGATACCATTGTCTGGGCACAATTATTCTGGAAGGTGGTCAGTCACTCACAGAAATCTGAAGGGACCAGCATAATCTGAGGGAGGTAAAAGGGAATAATATGATGGAAAATATCTCATCTAATACAATGTGAGGAGCTTCCTTCCACCGGAGTTCCTATGTTTCCAGAACTTAATCCTGCATTGTGTGTGTCCCACTCTCTATATACGTATATGCAACCTTTCCAAAACGCAGCAATCAAAAACAGGATATGCCAGGAGTCACTGATTGATCTGGAAAGGTTACTACAGTGTATGGATATTATGCAAATGAGGTAACCTTTCTGATCTGTTTGCAAACTGGAGGAGACACCACTCAGTAGGACAGTCTAATTGCTTTAGCACTGTTTAATGCAGTTCTGTGGGAAAGAAAAATCAAAGATGGTTTTAATGGAACCTTTGTTCTTTGAAAAGGTCCAGATAAAGGACAGAAAGGGCTCTTTCCCCCTTCTCAGTTAATTCCACAGAATTTTAAAGTGAAAATACACAAAGCAAAGACATGCTTTGAGTGCTGCATATAACAGTAAAGCTATCCAGCTAGGTTTAACAGATTATTTAACATGAGAGAGCTCTCTTGTAATAAAAGCTGGGGGCAGAGACAAAAATGCTGTTTTCCCTAGATAACTTAATAATTGTCCTCTATGGAAATGCAACTTTAACCATAAATAGCTTGAGATTTTTTATGTGTGTGTCATAAAACTAATTCATGAATTTCAAATCAACCAAGAGGAGTTAATACTTTGACTAGCACATTATATGCTTTCCTCTGGTGGCAGAATCATTTTAAAATCCAATGGCTAAAGGAAACCAGGAGATTTCAGATAGTGCAGTATTTTCTACTGAGAATGCTGCAGGTGGAAGGGGGAGTCCTATTTAAATATATTATTGATAAATCTGTAATGAATGACGTCTTTATGCATTCGTGTTCCCACTGTACCATGTACTCTCATTTCAATGGCAACTTAGGAAATCTTTAACTAGGGTTTTATTCCTGAATGTATCCTACTTTCACTGCTTCATAAATCTCTCATTCTCCACTGCTTCTGGAGCTACTGTAAATATTTTTAAATAATCAATTTTCTTAAAGCTTTCCCCAGCACCCATTCTCTCCATTTATTCATGAACTGATGACCAGAAGACAAGAAGAAATATAAATAACCTTGCAAATGTATCTAGAGAACCACTGCATTTGTTGCTAGGAGAAATGTGAAAAAGAAAGATGCACTCCACCAAGACTGAGAAGGTAAACGCTGATATCTCTTTTGTAAGGGTCCAGTGGAAAGGGCAATGCTCCCTTTAATGAGCTCTTTCCTCCAGCGCACAGGAAGAGGAATTACACGTCTATGCTAAGAGTAGGACACATATTAAAAATAATAAATCTACATATTAAAAAAAAGTATTCTTATTTATTAATAAAAATATTGTAGACAAGCAGTGACAGAAAACCTCTTATTGGCCACAATGGGTTAACTAAATAACCTTTTTTCCTCTGGCAACCTGAACTGAAGTTTGGTTGCTGCCACCTAGGCAGAGCTATGTGTGGGAGTCTGCAGATTGCCTGTCCACATTATTGGCTAAATCCTGACCTCTGCTGAGTCAAGTGCATAAGTAAAAGAAGTAGCCAGGCTAAATATGGTGTGAGAATCTCCCATCCAGTCTACTAGGAAGAGTCTTATCATAGGGCGGGAGGCCTAACTTATGGCCTGCATGCAACATCTCCAAGAGAATATTATCCACAAGGAGAAAAGCATTTCCAGCCACTCAGGTAGATAGTGTTTCTGCGGCCACCAAATGCAAGCTTTAGCTTGCAGTGATTAGGGAGTCCATGCAGCTCTGAAAAAATGAAAACTTACTCCCTGTATCCCAGTTATGCACTGGACTGGCTAACTGTGAGATATCCTGTCCAATGACAGTAGTATGTCAAATTGTGATCACCTACTCACCACTATTCCCAAACATATGGCTATTTTTGCATATCGCAAGATTTACTTCCTTTCTCTCGTGAGTTCTTCCAGTTCTTCATTTTCACAAGCACAAAGATTCCCTCCATATGACATGTGTAAAGACAGGAGGGAAAAGAATGTGAGATGCTTAGGGATAGCACATGCACAATAGTGTTACAAGTCATGAGTTAAATTCTCTCATTTGATATATAGATGCTACTTATGACTGTCAATTAATCACAGTTAACTCATGCAATTAACTCAAAAAATTAATCATGATTAATCACAGTTTTAATCGCACTGCAAAACAACAGAATATCAATTGATATTTATTAAATATTTTGGATTCTTTCTACATTTTCATATTGTGTTGTAACTGAAATCAGTGTCTATTATTTTTATTACAAATATTTGCAGTGTAAAATGATACTCAAATAATTAGTATTTTTAATTCACCTCGTACATAAAAGTACTGTAGTGCAATCTGTGTTGTGAAAGTGCAAATTACAAATGTAGATTTTTTTTGTTGCATAACTGCACTCATACACAAGACAATGTAAAACTTCAGAACCAACGAGTCCACTCAGTCCTACTTCTTGTTCAGCCAATCGCTAAGACAAACAAGTTTGTTTACAATGACAGGAGATAATGCTACCCGCTTCTTATTTACAATCTCACCTACAACTGAGAACAAGCATTTGCATGGCACTTTTGTAGCCAGCATTGCAAAGTATTTACATGCCAGCTATGCTAAATAATCATATGCACCTTCATGCTACAGCCACCATTCCTGAGGACATGCTTCCATGCTGATGATGTTTGTTAAAAAAAAAAGTATTAATTAAAATTGTGACCAAACTCCTTGCAGGAGAATTGCATGTGTCCTGCTGTTTTACCTGCATTCTGCTATATATTTCATGTTATAGCAGTCTCGGATGATGACCCAGCACGTTGTTCACTTTAAGAACACCTTTACTGCAGATTTGACAAAACACAAAGAAGGCACCAATGTGAGATTTCTAAAGCTAGCTAAAGCACTCAACCCAAGGTTTAAGAATCTGAAGTGCATGAGAGGGATGAGCTGTGGAGCATGTTTTCAGAAGTCTTAAAAGAGCAACAATCTGATGCGGAAACTACAGAACCCGAACCACCAAAAAAGAAAATCCACCTTCTGCTGGTGGCATCTCACTCAGATAATGAAAATGAAGATGTGTTGGTCCACACTGCTTTGGACTGTTAACGAGCAGATCCCGTCATCAGCTTGGACGCATGTCCCCTGGAATGGTAGTTGAAGCATGAAGGGACATATAAATCTTTAGTGCATCTGGCACGTAAGTACAACAGTGCCATGAGAACACCTGTTCTCACTTTCAGATGACATGGTAAACAAGATGCGGGCAGCACTATCTCCTGCAAATGTAAACAAACTTGATTGACTGAACAAGAAGTAGGACTGAGTGAACTTGAAGGCTCTAAAAATTTACATTGTTTTATTTTTGAATGCAGGTTTTTTGTACATAATTCTACATTTGTAAGTTCAACTTTCACCAGAAAGAGATTGTACTACAGTCATTGTATTAGATGAATTGAAAAATACTATTTCTTTGGTTTTTTTACAGTGCAAATACTTGTAATCAAAAATAGTATAAAGTGAGCACTGTACACTTTGTATTCTATGTTGTAATTGAAATCAATATATTTGAAAATTTAGAAAATGGTATACTATTATTGTTTAGCAGTGCGATTAATCACAATTATTTTAATCGCATGACAGCTCTAATGCCTCTCCAGATGACCTCAACAGGAAATGTGTGAGCAACACTGAGTACAGGATTTGACCCCAAATCACTAAAGAGAAAACGTTTTAACAAAATAATTCATTATATTACTCCTAACACAAGAAACAAGAACCAAATCCTATTGAGATCCATCTTCTTATCTTTCAAATCATGTGAAAACTTCTCTGAATTTACTCATTGCATTTTATAGTTTGGCTATGTTTAATCCAGATGGAGACACCACATTTTTTTCCAGCATGCTATTGTTTGCTATAAACTTTTTTTTTTTCAGACAAGAATTGTTTCTCTGTCTCATTTAAGGATGAGATGATAGCCAAATCTTGCATGAGAGAAATCTCTTGAATATCATTACTTGGTATCTTATTGAGCCTATTTCTTTCTCTCAGTATAGTTGAACTTACCAAGGAAGATGTCCCAAGTCCATTTTCTTTTCCCAGAATTTCAGTCTGTATTATTATGTCCAGAGCTGGCAGGAAACTGGAATTTTCATCCTGTGGGAAAAGCCCAACATTTAGGGAGGGAAACCAATCTGAATTTGCACCCCAGAGGCCCAGATCCACACAGGTATTTAAAATCCTAATTTCCATTGAAATCAAGAATTAAGGCTGGGATTATGGATCTGGACTGAAGAGGTGAAATTTCCTGTGAAATGAATTTTTTTTTAAATCAATTTGGGAACATTAAAACCTGTCATTTCCATGAGGTAAAAACATATCATTTCAACGTATCATTTAGATTATTTTTATTTTGACTTTTATTATATTAAAATATAGTATGTAAAATGACCTTGCTTTTGCCTGTATTAAAATGCATTTTGTTTGAAAGGACTGAGTTTAGTAAGCTTGCTCTGTACAGTTTCTCTGGGGGAGGGATAGCTCAGTGCTTTGCGCATTGGCCTACTAAACCACAGGCTTGTGAGTTCAATCCTTGCAGAGGCCATTTAGGGGTCTGGGGCAAAAATCAGTACTTGATCCTGCTAGTGAAGGCAGGGGGCTGGGCTTTTGATAACCTTTCACAAGGTTCCTTCCAGTTCTAGGGGATGCATATATCTCCTATCATTATTCATCACTCCACCAAATTTGTGCCATCCACATGATTTATGAGCAATGATTTTATATTTACTTCCAAATCATTTATAAAAATTATTGAACAACATCAGGCCTAGAACAGATCCCTGATGGACCTCACTAGAAACACCTCTATTCCAAGAGGATTCCTAACTGACAATTATTTTTTGTGTTCTGTCAGTTAGCCAGTTCTTAATCCATTTAACATATGCTTTATTAATATTGCATCGTGCTAATATTTTAATCATAATGTCAAGCAGTGCCAAGTCAATTGCCTTACAAAAGTCTAAGGCTTCGGATCTACTCCTTACCAAATGCCTTACATCTATGCAGTTACCACTATCAACCAACCTTGTAATCTTGTCAAAAAATGAAAGCAGGGTTTGACAAGAGCTATATTCCATAAAATAGTGCTGGCTGGCATTAATATTCCCATACTTCAATATCCCCATACTTTAATTCTTTATTGATGGAATCCCATACAAACTTTCATTTGTTTTACCCGGGATTGATATCAGGGTAACTGGTATATGACCCGGGTCATCCCCCTGAGTGCCTGGTGAATTAAAAGAAAATCAATGATAATGAAAATGTCCTTTGTGTTTATTTAGGCCTGGAAGTCTCATGCTAATTAAGGCTGTGATTTTCAAAGGAAAGCCAATGGGAGTCAAGCACCTGAGCCACCCATAACAACACTAACCTAAATGTATTTGAGTATATTTCCAATAAATAATTTAGCAACCTTTCCAAGTGGCTTTTATGAAGGCTCACAATTCCCTGATGGACTCATCCACTGCTTTATCTGGCTGGTGGGTGATCTTTTACAATAAAACTTATATATGGGCACTTTTCATCCTCAGATTCAATAGGACTTTGCAAAGACAAGTAAATATTATTGTCCTAATTTTTTACAGTTATGCACCAAGGACCAGATTTCCAAATGTATTTAGGAGCCTAATGATGCATATAGCACATAGTGGATTTTTTAAAAAGTCTAAGGAGGCTAGGTTTCAGAGTGGTAGCCGTGTTAGTCTGTATCAGCAAAAAAAACCAGGGAGTCCTTGTGGTACCTTAAAGACTAACAAATTGATTTGGGCATAAGCTTTTGTGGGCTAAAACCCACTTCTTCAGATGCATGGAGTGGAAAATACAGGAGGCAGCATAAATCTTACAGCACATGAAAAGATGGGTGCTCAGTGCTAACAAGACCAACTCAATTAAAGTGGAAGTGGCCTATTCTCAACAGTTGACAAGAAGGGGTGAATATCAAGAGAGGGAAAATTACTTTTGTAGTGCTAACAAGGCCAATGCAATCAAGGTGGACATCACCCATTTCTAACAGTTGACAAGAAGGTGTACCTTGGAGGTGGTTAAGGGTGTGGGGCCTATCTTGAAGGAAGAATTGGATCTTTTGTGGTCTGCCACACTGAATGGATTCATCCAAGGGACTGTTTAAAAGCTAGGGCAAAGCATAGATCCTGTGTATCCATGACGCCTTGGGAAAACCACTTAAGTTCTCAAGACCAGATTTTCAAAGAGCACATAAACATGAAGATAGGTGACTAGTGGGATTTTCAAAAGCACCTGTGAAGATTAGGTACCTAAATTGCATTGAAATTAATGAGAGTTAGCCAGCTAGCCTCCTTAAAAAATACAACAAGGAGTCTTTGTGGTACCTTAGAGACTAACAAATGTATTTGGGCATAAGCTTTTGTGGGCTAAAACCCACTTCATCAGATGCATGGAGTGAAAAATACAGTAGGCAGCATAAATATTACAGCACATGAAAAGATGGGAGTTGCTTTACCATGTGGGGGGTCCGTGCTAACAAGGCCAATTCAGTTAAGGTGGAAGTGGCCTATTCTCAACAGTTGACACGAAGGGGTGAATATCAAGAGACAGAAAATTACTTCGCCCATTTCCAACAGTTGACAAGAAGATCCACCTTGATTTCATAAGCCTCATTAGCTGCTCCTATAGACCTAGATGGTTTATGATTAGGGCTCTGTGTCTGTCCCAGAGGTCATAGAAATCATGGATTCCATGACTTTCTGAGACTTCTGTGACTTCTGCAGCAGCCAGTGTGGCTGACCCAAGGGCTACCCAAGAAGCTGGCTGGAGTAGCTCCAAAGCCATCCGCTTGGACGGCTTCGCAGCCAGCCTCACTGGCACTGCTGGAGTGGCCTCAGGGCCAGCTGCACCCGCCTCTTGCTTGGGCAGCCCCAGACAACTGGCTCCAGGGACCATTGCGCAGCTACCAGCACTGCTGGCCCTGGGGACTGCCTAAGCAGCGGTCTCGCGGGAGATGGGAACAGCTGAAGCTCCGTGGCACCCAGCAGCTGGAGCAGCGATGGGTGGGCAGCCCTGGGGGTGCCTGAAGCAGCTGCTGCTCGGTAGCCCCCAGCAGCTAGTGCTGCTGGCTCCTGCTCTGCCCCCCAGCAGTGGACTTCTGCCCCCGCTTAGCCCTCCCCTGCCCCCCCCTCCAGCTATGATTTAGGCAGGGGTATGTATGGTACAAGTAATGGACAGGTCACAGGCCATGAATTTTTGTTTATTGCCAGTGACCTGTTCATGACTTGTACCATACATACCCCTGAGTAAATCATAACCATAGTAATGATAGTGACACACACACCTCATGTCTCCTGTTCTGCCCCAAAAGCAAACTTAACTCTTTTGCCCCGACTGGGTAGCAATGCAAAGCACAGAGGGAAATTGAAGCACAGATTGGCTTCATAAAAATATTACAGATAATTCCCATTTCATCACTCAAAGCCACACAGCAAATTAGTGACAGAGCTGGTAGCTAGATGTCCAGACCAGTGCTAACAGTCCACAGCTCTGCCATTTTTAAGTTTTCTTAGACTGTCCAAGGAAAAATGACTTTCCCTTACTAACTGTATACAACTTTATTTTGTAGAGAAAGAGAAAAATATAGAGTTAGCCTGGCCTAATTCATCAAGAACGGGTCTATGAGACAGACTTTCATGATTTGTTCTGCTACTGATTAATTTTTGGCCTTGGGTCAATCATATAACCTCTGTGTGTCTTAGTGTAAATGGGGGTAATGTGGCTTACCAACATCACAGGACAGTGATGAGGTCTATGTAATATTTCCAAAGAGGCATCTAATTTATGCTAAAATAATCCCCAAATTATTGAAATTAGTAAATATTGCTTTGTTTACAAAAAGCTCTGTCGAGGCACTTACAGGTGTAAGAGGGAGAATGTGAGCCCCCACAAGCAAGAAGAGGCACAGAATGAAAAAGGGAGTCGATGAATCAAAACGAACATGTCTAGTTAGATTTTTTCCATCTGCTTCTGTTTAAGAGCAAGATGCAGTGGTAATAGGCTGCATATCTGTGGTACAGGCAAGGCCAAATGTGGAAATAGTCTCACTATTCTCCTGCTCCCAATTCAGTGCTGCTGGCTTTCTTCCTTTTTTGTCTCTTCCATGCCAGTGTTTGCACAAATGAGTGCCTCCAATCAGACTATGCACAGAAAGGAGCAAAGACAAACAGCAGTGGCAGAGCAGTTGCTACAGAAGGTGCATGAAGTTCCGTTTATTCTACTGATGACATAACTAACTTTTTTGGCAGAGAAAATATAGAATAAGAATGTGGACCCATCTGTCTCTGTGCATCAGCAGGGCATTGCTCTAAGCAAGGGTCATGCTGTTGCTAATTTTACTTTATTTTGTTGCTCAGCTTGGTTTGCTTCTGTGGTTCACCTAGTTATGATACGCAAATTAATTTAGTTTTGTTTTACAGACTGCATACATAGTTCTTTGTACCGTGTAAAGGGCCAGCTGTGAACTCAAGTGATTCACAATGACACATCATTATTGTTCATATAGCGTCATAGTTGTACATGGCATTACACCATTAAGAGAACTGTGTCAGATAAATGACAGCTGCCTAGCTCAGGAGCACTTACTATCTAAGGCTACACTACACCGCACACTTCTTGCAATAGTGTGCAGGGTATGTGTAGCTCAGGGATGAGAGTAACTGAGGTCAGTTACCGGTACAGGGCGGGAGTGGTCAGCATCCCCCAGCCAGCCCTTGGCCTGCACCACTCGGGGAGCCCATGTTGATTTAAAGGGCCCAGAGCTCCAGACACCACTGCTGCGGTAGCAGCAGCAGTGTCTGGCACCCCAGGCCCTTTTAAATCGCTAGCCCCAGGGCAGCTGCTCCCTTTGTCGCCCCTGCCCATCAGTGGCCGCAGGGGGGAGGGGTGGTCAAAAGGGGCAGAGATGTTAAAGTGCTGCAGGTCCTTTGCCGCAGCAGTGCTTTAACATTGCTAACCCTTCCCCCATAGCCCCGGTGGCAGCCCTGCCAGTACGGACCCTACCAGCAGGGCCCCCAACAGGGGAGGAAAAAGGGGCAGGGATGGTCCTTTGTCACGGCAGCGCTTTAATGTGGGCTGGATATGGGCTGGTGCTGGTTCTTACCGGTACAGAGTACCAGCCCGTACCGGCTCACTTTCACCCCTGGTGTAGTTATACGTTGCAGTGACAAGCAGGCAGCATCTACACAGCGGAGTGAAGCTACATGTGTCAGTGAAAGGTTCTGGGATGGGGCAAGTAGTGGGGAAGAGCTCCAATGGACCCCTGCAGCAGGGAAAGGCTCCAGAAGCAGGGAAATAGTGTGGGACACTAGTATCAGAGGGGTAGCCGTGTTTTGTGGGACACTATGCTGCTAAAAATAGCAGTGCAGTTGGGGAGGCATTGCTTGGGTGAGTAGAGAGCCATATAGGGTACATAGCTGCAAGGTTCAGGCATGTCTTTACTCTATTCACTGAAACAGTGCCTCCTCTTCTATACAGCTATTTATACCTGAGCTACAGGGGAAGGAATTGTATGTATTCTACAACAGGACTCTAATCCAGAAATATATGTGCTTAATATGCATGTGCATAGTTCCATTGATGTAAGCATGTACATCAGAGTTTGCAGGCTCAGTGCCTACAATAGTACAAATGTTATAAAAACCAATTGTTCCTTTATACCATAGCCAGGAACAGTCAAAGTATGTTATAAAGGAGCAATTGGTTTTTATATCATTTGTACACCTGTAGGCGCTGAATCTGCAAACTATGATTCACATGCTTAACTTTAATTACATCAATGGAACAATGCATATGCATGTGAAGCATGTGCATGCCAGGATCAGAGGTTTGTTTTATTATTTGTATAGTTTTAGTTAATCATAGAATCACAGAATGTTAGGGTTTGAAGAGACCTCAGGAGGTCATCTAGTCCAATCCCCTGCTCAAAGCAGGACCAACACCAACTAGATCATCCCAGCCAAGGCTTTGTCAAGCTGGGCCTTAAAAACCTCTAAGGATGGAGATTCCACCACCTCTCTAGGTGACCTGTTCCGGTGCTTCACCACCCTCCTAGTGAAATGCAGTTTCCTAATATCTAACCTAAACCTCCTGCACTGCAACTTGAGACCAGTGCTTTTTGTTCTGTCATCTGCCACCACTGAGAACAACCTAACTCCATCTTCTTTAGAACCCCCCTTCAGGTGGTTGAAGGCATCTATCAAATCCCCCCTCACTCTTCTCTTCTGCAGATTAAACAAGCCCAGTTCCCTCAGCCTCTCCTCGTAAGTCACGTGCCCCAGCATCCTAATCATTTTTGTTACCCTCTGCTGGACTCTTTCCAATTTGTCCACATCCCTTCTGTAGTGGGGGGAACAAAACTGGATGCAGTACTTCAGGTGTGGCCTCATCAATGCCAAATGGAGGGGAATAATCACTTCCCTTGATCTGCTGGCAATACTCCTACTAATACAGCCCAATATGCCGTTGGCCTTCTTGGCAATGAGGGCACACTGCTGACTCATATCCAGCTTCTCATCCACTGTAATCCCCAGGTCCTTTTCTGCAGAACTGCTGCTTAGCCAGTTTGTCCCCAGTCTGTAGCAATAAGATTCATCCTTCCTAAGTGCAGGACTCTGCACTTGTCCTTGTTGAACCTCATCAGATTTCTTTTGGTCCAATCCTCCAATTTGTCTAGGTCACTCTGGACCTTATCCCTACCCTCCAGCATATCACCTCTCCCCCATTTTAGTGTCATCCATGAACTTGCTCAGGGTGCAATTAATCCCATCATCCAGATCATTGATAAAGATGTTGAACAAAACCAGCCCTGGGACCAACTCCTGGGGCACTCCATTTGATGCTGGCTGCCAACTAGACATCAAGCTGTTGATCACTACCTGTTGAGCCTGACAATCTAGCCAGCTTTCTATCCACTTTATAATCCATTCATCCAATCCATACTTTAACTTGATGGCAAGAATACTGTGGGAGACCGTATCAAAAACTTTGCTAAAGTCAAGATATATCACATCTGTTTTCCCCATATCCACAGAGCCAGTTATCTCATCATAGAAGGCAATTAGGTAGGTCGGGCATGACTTGCCCTTGGTGAATCCATGTTGACTGTTCCTGATCACCTTCCTCCTCCAAGTACTTCATAATGGATTCCTTTAGGACCTGTTCCATGATTTTGCCAAGGACTGAAGTGAGGCTGATCAGTCTGTAGTTACCCGGGTTCTCTTTCTTCCTTTTTTTAAATATGGGCACTATATTTGCTTTTTTCCAGTTGTCTGGGATCTCCCCTCATCGCCACAAATTTTTAAAGATAATGGCCAATGGCTCTGCAATCACATCAGCCAACTCCTTCACCGCCCTCAGATGCATTAAATCTGGACCCATGGACCTGTGCGTGTCCAGCTTTTCTAAATTAAATGGTCCTTAACCTGTTTTCATCACTGAAGGCTGCTCACCTCCTTCCCATACTGTGTTGCCCAGTGCAGCAGTCTGGGATCTGACCTTGAGTGTGAAGACCAAGGCAAAAAAAGCATTGAGTACTTCAGCTTTTTCCACATCATCTGTCACTGGGTTGCCTTGCCCATTCAGTAAGGATCCCACACTTTCCCTGACCACCTTCTTGTTGCTAACATACCTGTAGAAACCCTTCTTGTTAGTCTTCACATCGCTTGCTAGCTGCAACTCCAATTGTGCCTTGGCCTTCTGATTCCCCACCCTCATCATGCTCTAGCAATATTTTCATACTCCTCCCTAATTATCTGTCCAAATTTCCACTTCTTGTAAGCTTCTTTTTGAGTTTACGCTCACCAAAGACTTCACAGTTAAGCCAAGCTGGTCGCCTGCCATATTTGCTATTCCTTCTGCATGTTGGGATGGTTTATTCCTGTGCCCTCAATAAGGCTTCTTTAAAACAGAGCCAACTCTCCTGGACTCTTTGGCCCCTGAGATTAGCTGTTGCTTTCCCAGCAGCTCCTTACAAGTGATTGGATTCCTTTAAAGAATGATTTTCTATTGGAAACATTATTTTTGATACAAACAATAAGAATAGTGAATGTGCTGTGAGAACGGTGAATGATTTTGAACGCAGAAATTACCATTGCATTGACAGTTTTGTAAAGCAAACCTGAGCTGTCCAAATTTACAAAAATAAAATCCCTGTCTTTTTGGATTTGAGGGAGGAAAGAGAGACCTTTATGACCCTTTTAGGAGTTAAAGCTCCTACTGATGGGCTACTAGCTGGATTACTTTTTTCAATCCTATGTCAATGTTGACTCCCGCTCTTCAATAGCCTCTCAAGTGATGGAGAGTTTAACTTTGCAGCACTCATGGAAAGGTTTTTTTTTCCTTCTCCTTCTTTTCAACTGAATTTAATGTTTGGGAAGTGCCAGATTGACAGCGTTAGGGACTGAACAGCAGCGCCTGTTCTGTTCAAAGTGGTGGAAGATTGAGTCATTAAAATTTAGACTGCTGTGGCAGTGCAAACTTGCCCGTAATCTTCCCTTAATGTGGCTGAACCCTGCCTTGGAGGGAATCATTGGCTTCTCTGCTGAGGCTGTCAATTGTGATGACCATAGTAGTGGTTTTGTGATGTGAACACCTGTCTCTTGCAAACAGGTCTTTGACAACCAACTCATTTCACATACTGTGAACAGCAATCAGAGGATAATGACTTTTGAACACTGCTAAACACAGCTGCATTCAAACCAGTGATTTCTAAGTGAAAGGTTCGATATCCCATTACTGGTTGCCTGAGCCATCAGCCCCACTTCGGTGAGGTTTGCTCCTCTGCTTACTGTAATATTGAACCATCTCCCTATTCTAAAGCAAAAGGAAAAGTATCAAAAATATATACCTGCTAAAAACAAATCCCACAAGTCAGGTGGCTACTTAGACACAAATTTCAGAGTCTAAAGGGCAGAACAAGATGCAGAATATGTATCCCTTAAGCCAAACAGGATAAGGATAGGATCCAAATTATATGAAAATACAAACATGATCTTGTCAGCAAGAAGGGGAGCCCTGAGGCAGTTTGGAATGACTAGACCTCCATGTCTCCCATCTGCAGATTCCCTCTCTTGTGCTTCCCCCAAATTTCTCTCACTGAATTATATTACCTGTGAAGGCTATAGATCTAAATTGCAGATCCTGCCATAAGATTTGCTATGCACCTTCTAACCAGTGAATGAGATCTTTTGACAAACTGTTTTTGTTTTATTTAAAGAAAAAACAAAAAACAAACAAAAACCCATGCTGATTCAGGATCTCCTAACTTGAAAAATTACTGGAAAAAATTCAAAATTGTCAAAATGTCCCAATTTTGGCATTTTCAAAACAAAGTTAGGATTTTTTGAGTAAAGACAACTTTTTGTTTAGATATGTTATTACATTTAAACTACAAAAAATATGGGAAAAAAACCCACAAAACATTTCTAAACAATGGAAAAACATATCAATTGACCCAAGCTGGTTTTTAATGGTTTTGGGGGCAAAAGTTTTGGGGATTTTGACATTTCATCTTGATTCAGGATGGGAAAACTTTTTGATATTCCAAACATTTGCACAGAACAGGAAAACTATTTTCCACTCAACTATAGTGAGATGGTCTGTCTGAAACCTAAGGAGCACATCTTGCTGCTGCATTTTGGAATGAGCAATCAATTACATAAAAACAAACTGGGACATGACTTCCTAGGAAGAAGTACTGCGGAAAGGTATTTGGGGGTTATAGTGGATCAGAAGCTAAATATGTCAACTGTGGAACACTGTTGCAAAAAAAGCAAACAGCATTCTGGGATTTATTAGCAGGAATGTTGTAAGCAAAAAAAGAAGTAATTCTTCTACTCTGCTATGCGCTGATAAGGCCTGGAGCATTGTGTCCAGTTCTGGGTGCCACATTTCAGGAAAGATGTGAACAAAGTCCAAAGGAGAACAACAAAAAATTATTAAAGGTCTAGAAAACATGACATAGGAGAAGAGAGTGAAAAAATGTTTTTTTTTCATTTGGAGAAGGGAAGACTGAGGAGGGCGACATAACAGTTTTCAAGTATATAAAAGGTTGTTACAATGAGGAGGGAGAAAAATTGTTCTCCTTAACCTCTGAGTATAATTCAGGAAGCAATGAGTGTACATTGAAGAAATGGAGGTTTAGGTTGGGCATTAGGAAAACCTTCCTAACAATCAGGGTAGTTAAGCACTGGAACAAATTGCACAGGGATGTTGTGGGCTTGTTCTGAAATGTTTCACTTTATCAAAGCTTCCCAAAAGGACACATACAGCTACATTTAAAATGTGATAGAGCTGAAACCTTGATTTGTGGCTTATAGAGGAAATATTTGGAAAATGAAGACTTTTGAATTGCATTGAAAAAGATCTTTATTGTTGTTATTTAACATTTATACCAGGTTGGGGCCCCACTGTACAAACATATAGTAAGTGATAGTCCTACCCCAAAGTTTGCAATCTAAAACAGAAGGCATAACAGGCTGATGAGACAAATGAGTGAACAGGGGTTGAGGATGGAATAACAAAGACAATAGGCCTGGAGGTGTACATCTTAGCCAATCAGGAGCAGCTATCACAGCTTGTCATCTGATCTAACCATGATCACGTGGCAAGTTTCTTATATCAGAACGTTGAGTCTGAAAAATTAAGGAAAGTCCAGTTGGTTTGCTAACAATTTAAGTATCCTCCAAACAGTGGAATATTCTTAGCCAATTACTCTATAGCTATGGATGGTATTTCCCCAAGTGTCTTTTACTTCTCCACTAGAGTCTGATTTGAATCTGTGACCCAGGCAACACAGTGCGATAGGGAGAACCTTCATGGTGCTAAATGAAGTGTCTTTTTATTCCCCTGTTTTCCCACTAGCTTCCAGCCATTATCTGTTCTATTTTATGTGATGAAAGTTTTTTTTCCTGTGAGATATTTTATCTGGGTTGTGGGATGTGATCTACTCTATTGTTGTCCATGCTGAACATGTTCTATGAATAGATCTCTATACGGCCTCCAGTGTAACTTGGATACCTTCATGGGTACTAAATACTGGAAATAAAATACTAGAATAATTTAAAAGGTCATCATCATCTGATACATGCTGAGCATTTAGACAAAAAGAATTCCATCTTGCTAACACATACAACTGAAAAATAAAGGTATGACATTTCAAAATCTATATGTAATTTCTGTGGCCTTAAGATCCAGAGAGGAAGGACCTCTCTGACCCCATCTGTTGGTGAATGAGAGAATTGGAGCTAAGTGAAGGCTTTATTTGCATAAGCCTTCTACCCAGATGTAACGATGTGGGACTCACCCCTGCAGAGCATCCTGCTGGTCTCTGTCAGAAATTAGCATGCCCAGCTTCCGGAGCGCCCTCTGCAGGCCAGTGATCTGCCTTACTGCTGGCCCCATGTGTCTCCCACGACCCCGATGCCCCTTTCTCTGGGGTGCTACCCCTCTGGCAGTAACCCCCCAGTCTCGGGGTCTACCAACCCAGGGGTACCTCCATCCCCTAACCCAGTGGTCCCTGCCATGGTACCCGTGGAGGCATCTAAATGTGCCTGCGTCCTGGCTGGCAGTCGAGCATCCTCCGAAATGCTGCCAAATTTCTGTGGTGTTTCGGCGGCAACGCCTCTCGATGACGCCACTTGCCGCCAAGCAATGTCATCAAGAGGCGTCGCCACCGAAATGCCGCAGAAATTCGGTAGCATTTCGGTAGATGCTCCACCACTGCCACAGTCCTTCCTCTGGTGCCCACCAGATGAAAAGGTTGGGGACCACTGCAACCCCACCTTACCTCAGTGTAAGGCTACTGCCAGTCACCAACTAGCCCCCGTACCCTGGGGCAGACTGCAGTGTATGCCACGCATCACTGGCAATGGGATGTTGGACCTGCTGCTTCTGTCTAGCCTTGGGCTATCCCCTACAACCCCAGAACCTGTTTGGCCTTATACTAGGCCATAGCCTGGGGGGTTCCAGGCTGGAGCTCCCCAGCTCCCTTGGCTTTCCACCAGCCGTGCTCCACTCCCAGTATCTTATCTCTAGCTCCCTGCAGCCAGGCCCATTTCCCTCTACAGCTAGAGAGAGACTGTGTGCCTTTACCCCAGTTCAAACCTTTATAGAGCCAGCTGGGCCCTGATTGGGACATGGCCCCCAGCTGAGGCGGTTTCCCACAATCAGCCTCCTTGCTTTTCTCCTCCCACAGCCATCTTCTAGGGCTGTTTTAAACCCCTTAGGACAGGAGCGGGTGTCCATCTCACTACACCAGAATTCCTCTAATGACTCTTTCTGAGGCCCTGTAACACACACAAACTCATAATTGGTTGGGTAGGGGAACCAAAGTGTGAGAGAAGAAAAGAGCCTCTATGCTGTGTCAAGGATTCTGCTCAAGGGTTCTGTGTGCTACTGGTTCCCCCCTTCTGAGGATTCTATACCACTTGGGGGACTCTTTGTTGATGTGGACAGCAGTAGAGCTTAATGAAATCTGGGCAGGCCCCTGCTACCGAGCCATTAAATAAAGCTGAAATCACTGTAGCTCGGTTAGGAGATGGAGCTTCAATGCAGAACCAGGCAGCACTTCCAAAGGGTCTGGAAAGAGGCCTGGCCGAGTGCATCCCAAACTGTGGGACTGTACTACCCACTGACACTGACCGTGAGTGGAATATAGCAAAGGGGGAAGGGATTTGGTAAAGAGACATTTGGTGTTTGAATGCTCACACTGGTGGCAGCCAGGTGGGAGGAGCGGGGAGAGGAAGGGAGGGCGCTAACTGAGTTAAAGGACTACTGCTGAAGTTACTGTGGGGGAAAGGAGTCCGGTGGCACATTAAAGACTGACAGATTTATTTGGGCATAAACTTTTGTGGGTAAAAAACTTCACTTCTTCAGATGCATGGAGTGAAAGTTACAGATGCAGGTATTATATAATGACACATGAAGAGAAGGGAGTTACCTCACAAGTGGAGAACCAGTGTTAACAGGGCCAATTCAATCAGGGTGGATGTAGTCCATTCCCAATAATAGATGAGGAGGTGTCAATTCCAGGAGAGGCAAAGCTGCTTCTGTAATGAGCCAGCCACTCCCAGTCCCTATTCAAGCACAAATTAATGGTGTTAAATTTGCAAATAAATTTTAGTTCTGCAGTTTCTTTTTAAAGTCTGTTTCTGAAGTTTTTTTGTTCAAGAATAGTAACTTTTAAATCTGTTATAGAATGTCCGGAGAGACTGAAGTGTTCAACTACTGGCTTTTGTATGTTACCATTCCTGATGTCCAATTTGTGTCCATTTATTCTTTTACATAGGGACTGTCCGATTTGGCCAATGTACATGGCAGAGGGACATTGCCGGCACATGATGGCATATATAACATTAGTAGATGTGCAGGTGAATGAGCCCTTGATGGTGTGGCTGATGTGGTTGGGTCCTCTGATGGTTTTGACAGAGTAGATATGGGGACAATCACTATTCTTAAACAAAAAAAACTTCAGAAACAGACTTCAAAGGAAAACAGCAGAACTAAAATTCATTTGAAAATTTAACACCATTAATTTGGGCTTGAATAGGGCCTGGGAGTGGCTGGCTCATTACAGAAGCAGTTTTGCCTCTCCTCATTTATTATTGGGAGTGGACTGTCATAAACAGATAGCTAAGGGTTAATGTCTCTTTCACCTGAAGCACCTGACCAGAGGACCAATCAGGAAACCGGATTTTTTCAACTTTGGGTGGAGGGAAGTTTGTGTCTGAGTCTTTGTTTTCTGTCTGCCTGCTTACTCTGAGCTTTGGAGAAGTAGTTTCTACTTTTTAATCTTCTGTTTCTAAGTGTAAGGACAAAGAGATCAGATAGTAAGTTATATGGTTTCTTTTCTTTGGTATTTGCATGAATATAAGTGCTGGAGTGCTTTGATTTGTATTCTTTTTGAATAAGGCTGTTTATTCAATATTCTTTTAAGCAATTGACCCTGTATTTCGTCACCTTAATACAGAGAGACCATTTGTATGTATTTTTTCTTTCTTTTTTATATAAAGCTTTCTTTTAAGACCTGTTGGAGTTTTTCTTTACTTCAGGGAAATTGAGTCTATACTCACCAGGGAATTGGTGGGAGGAAGAAATCAGGGGGAGATCTATGTGTGTGTTGAATTTGCTAGCCTGATTTTGCATTTCCTCTGGGTGAAGAGGAAAGTGCTTTTTTGTTTCCAGGACTGGGAACGGAGAGGGGGAGTCACTCTGTTTGGATTCACAGAGCTTGTGTCTGTGTATCTCTCCAGGAGCACCTGGAGGGGGGAAGGGAAAAAGGATTATTTCCCTTTGTTGTGAGACTCAAGGGATTTGGGTCTTGGGGTCCCCAGGGAAGGCTTTTCAGGGGGACCAGAGTGCCCCAAAACACTCTAATTTTTTGGGTGGTGGCAGCAAGTACCAGGTCCAAGCTGGTAGCTAAGCTTGGAGGTTTTCATGCTAACCCCCATATTTTGGATGCTAAGGTCCAAATCTGGGACTAAGGTTATGATATGAGTAGCAGCGGTTGGGAGATAGACAGAATCCAGAAGCCAGTAGGAATATTATATTTTTCTTTTCTCTGCTAAGGGCTTTTTAGCAGAGAGAAACAGTTTGGTTTTAAAAGGGAACCAGAGAGAATTTTTTTTTTCTGCTCTCTCTGGCAGTTTGTGGCTTGCATGTTAAGCAAGAAGCCATTAAGGAGCTGTTACAGGTCTTTTGTCATGCAATAGCACTCCCATTAGGAGTCATTACCAGCACTATATACATGCAAATAAAGTGGTTTTACTGGTTTCCTTTCATTGAACATTAGCTAGACAGAGAAAGGGAAAAAAGCATTGTTGCTAGGCAGACTTCAGGAGGCAACAGAGAACCTGCAGTTCTGAAAATAAGCACCAGAGGGCACCCCAACACAAGAAAACAGGAATCATGACTTCTAAGGCAAAAATTGAGGCCGAAGGACAATTCAGAGAAGCTGAACACAGGCGACAACTGGAAATAAAACAAAAAGAGATGGAGATGAAAGAAAGAGAAGAACAGATCAGAGAGGCAGCCTACCAAAGAGAACAGGCAGCCTACGAAAGAGAACAGGCAGCCAAAGAGGCAGCACACAAAAGAAAACTAGAAGAAGAGGTGGCCCACCGAAGGAAGCAAGCAGAAGAAGAGTTGGCCCACAGAAGGAAGCAAGAAGAAGAAGAGGCGGCCCACCGCCGAGACATGGAAAAACAACAAAAAGAAATGGAAAAACAACAAAAAGAAATGGAAAAATAACAAAAAGAAAATGAAGAGAAGGAAAAACAGAGAAAACATGAACTGGACTTGGCAAAAGCTGGGCTGCATGTGCCAGCCAACCCTAACAACCCGGCGCCAATTATTGCTCCACAGCACAGGAAATTTCCCACCTACAAGGCAGGGGATGACACCGAGGCCTTCTTGGAAAATTTTGAAAGAGCCTGTCTTGGGTACAGCATCCCCGAAGACCAGTACATGGTAGAATTAAGGTCACAGCTCAGTGGACCATTAGCAGAGGTGGCAGCTGAAATGCCTAAGCAGCAAATGAATGACTATAAACTTTTTCAAACCAAGGCCAGATACAGAATGGGGATAACCCCAGATCATGCCCGTCGGCGCTTCAGAACCCAAAAGTGGAAACCAGAGGTGTCATTTCCCAAACACGCCTACTACATTGCAAAAAACTATGAGGCCTGGATAACAGGAAACAACGTTCAAACCTTGGAAGAACTGCACCTCCTCATACAAATGGAGCAGTTCTTGGATGGTGTTCCTGAAGACATCACACGGTACATACAAGATGGAAAACCCAAAGATATTGCTGAGGCGGGGGAGATTGGAGCCAAATGGATGGAACTGGCAGAAAGCAAGAAAGCTACTGTCAAGGGGAACGATTATCCCAGGGGGCACACAGACCATAAACCCTACAACCGAGGACAGCCAAAGACCCCACATACCACCGAACTAAAATTCATTTGAAAATTTAACACCATTAATTTGGGCTTGAATAGGGCCTGGGAGTGGCTGGCTCATTACAGAAGCAGTTTTGCCTCTCCTCATTTATTATTGGGAGTGGACTACATCCACCCTGATTGAACTGGCCCTGTTAAGACTGGTTCTCCACTTGTGAGGTACTCCCTTCTCTTTATGTGTCACCAAATAATCCCTGAATCTGTAACTTTCACTCCATGCATCCGAAAAAGTGAGTTTTTTTGCCCACAAAAGCTTATGCCCAAATAAATCTGTTAGTCTTTATGGTGACACTGGGTTCCTTGTTTTTGTGGATACAGACTACATGGCTACTCCCTGTTACTGTGGGGGAGTATTTTATTTACATTCATATAGCTAGATTGTTGCTGTATTTTCCCAAACTGATGCTGTATCCAAATTGGCCTCAACTACTACCCTACTTAGATTAGAAGCTGAATATCTCCCTCATCAGCACATCTCATCTCTCGCCAACATTTTGCATATGTTATATGAAAAAACCTCAACCATCCCACACTGAAATTCTCTGCGTGATGACAAATATCCCAAGACTGTTACATGTTGTTAGCATGTCACAGTTTTGTGATATTTGTCATTATTTTATGGTTTGATCTTCAAATCATTGCTATTTCAAAGATTGTTCATCAAATGTAACTACTCTGCAAAATAGTTGTATTTTCTATTTGCTTGTTAAAGCAGCAAAGAGTCCTGTGGCACCTTATAGACTAACAGATGTATTGGAGCATAAGCTTTCATGGAGGAATACCCACTTTGTCGGATGCTTGTTGTGAAAGAAGGAGTATTGGGTGGAGGAACAGGTGAATTCAAAGAACTCATGTTTTTGTGCATCATGAGCTGAAAGATGAAACAGAAAGTACACAGACAGAAGAAACCTGCATTAGCACCTACATAATATAGATTGTGCTTAAATAACAGCCTTCTGACTGTTAAGCCACTTAATTTTAGCATAATGAGGATTAGGTGATCAGGAACAGTCAACATGAATTCACCAAAGGCAAGTCATGCCACCAACCTGATTGCCTTCTATGATGAGATAACTGGCTCTGTGGATATGGGAAAGTGGTGGATGTGATATATCTTGACTTTAGCAAAGTTTTTAATACAGTCTCCCACAGTATTCTTGCCAGCAAATTAAAGAAGTATGGATTGGATAAATGGACTATAAGGTGGATAGAAAGCTGGCTAGATTGTCTGGCTCAATGGGTAGTGATCAACAGCTCGATGTCTAGTTGGCTCAATGTCTAGTTGGCAAGTGGAGTGCCCCAGGAGTCGGTCCTGGCTCCAGTTTTGTTCAACATCTTTATCACTGATCTGGATGATGGGATTAATTGCACCCTCAGCAAGTTCGTAGATGAAACTAAACTAGGGGGAGAGTTAGATACACTGGAGGGTAGGGTTAGGGTCCAAAGTGACCTAGACAAATTGGAGGATTGGGCCAAAAGAAATCTGATGAGGTTCAACAAGGACAAGTGCAGAGTCATGCACTTAGGAAGGAAGAATCTTATGCACCACTACAGGCTGGGGACAGACTGTCTAAGCGACAGTTCTGCAGAAAAGGATTTGAGGATTACAGTGGATGAGAAGCTGGATATGACTCAGCAGTGTGCCCTCATTGCCAAGAAGGCCAACGGCATATTGGACTGTATTAGTAAGAGCATTGCCAGCAAATCGAGGAAGTGATTATTCCCCTCTATTCGGCACTGGTGAGGCCACACCTGGAGTATTGCGTCCAGTTTTGGTCCCTCCACTACAGAAGGGATGTGGATAAATTGGAGAGAGTCCAGTGGAGGGCAACGAATATGATTAGGGCTAGGGCACATGACTTATGAGGAGAAGTTGAGGGAACTGGGCTTATTTAGTGTGCAGAAGAGAAGAGTGAGGGGGAGGTTTGATAGCAGCCTTCAACTACCTGAGGGAGGGTTCCAAAGAGGATGGAGCTCGGCTGTTCTCAGTGATGGCAGATGACAGGGCAAGAAGCAATAGTCTCAAGTTGCAATGGGGGAAGTTTAGGTTGGATAATAGGAAACACTATTTCAGTAGGAGGGTAGTGAAGCACTGGAATGGGTTACCTAGGGAGGTGGTGGAATCTCCATCCTTAGAAGTTTTTTAAGCCCTGCTTGACAAAGCCCTGGCCAGGATGATTTAGTTGGTGTTGGTCCTTTTTTGAGCAGGGTATTGGACTAGATGATCTCCTGAGGTCTCTTCCAACCCTCATATTTTATGATTCTATGATTCTTGAAGTGTCTAAAAGTAGCTTCTCTTTGAGGAATGCCTATGGATCGCAATATTTGTGATGAAGGAAAATTGCAGTTTAGAAGATATAAAATCTGGAATTTGAGTGCATGTTTAGGGGAGGGATAGCTCAGTGATTTGAGCATTGGCCTCCTAAACCCAGGGTTGTAAGCTCAATTCTTGAGGGGGTCATTTAGGGTTCTTGGGCAAAATCAGTACTTGGTCCTTTTAGTGAAAGCAGAAGGCTGGACTCAATGACCTTTCAGGATGCCTTCCAGTTCTAGGAGATAGGATATCTCCATCTTATACATCTACTTAGGCAAACAATTAAAAAGGTTGTGTGAAATTATGCAGTTGGAGACAATATCATCATTGGAAGTAACTTCCCATGGCAGAAGACTGAAAGCCAATAGACCAACCATTAATGTGTTTTGGGGCCAGGGTATCTGGTAAGGAAAGCAACCTGAATGACATTATTGCAGCTTTAATTCTAGGGGATTTAGTTTATCTGATATAGTAAAAAGCTTGTGCTCCTACTAACACCTCTTAGCCCAAACCACATGCACATACAGCACCAATTCCTATCTTTCTCTACCATGTTCATAATGTATCCATAGGAATGTGTGTGGGAAATCAATGGGAGTTAGGCAGTTAAATACCTTTACGATTCCCATCCTTTGTCTGCGACAACACTGATGTGCTGCTGTGATGAGGTATATAAACCCCATGCAGGCCAGGAAAGGGTTAATGAGCTGTTGTGGGCTCCATAAGCCTACCCTGCCATACTGGCAGTAGGTGTCAGATTTAGGGGGAGGTACAGGGCTGAATTTTGTTTTTTCCAACGTGTGCTTTTAAAGAGGTATGTGTGTGATGCTGGTTTTGGGGGAGGCTATTTTTAGCATATTTACACATTTCTTTCATATTCTAGTTATTGAATATGTGTCTGTCATTGGTATCTTAATAATTTAATCATTATTAAAATAATAATGAACTATGCAATTACATTATTATGAATTACAGTTTATTAAAATCATTGCACTCACATACAAGCTGTGTTCACTAACGTCCCAGTTGAAAGACATTACATCTCACTATAGTTTACTGGATAAAACTGTCAGCAGCACTGGGGCTTGTGGGTGCACAGTTTTCAGTGACACCATTGTACTGGGCCCACACAAAGAAGAGGCCATGGTACCCAGATCCTGGGCCTGCCCCCGCTGCACCCATGCTCCATCTGAGGCTCCACCCTCACCGAGCCTCTTCACCCTGAGGTCACCCTCCAACATTCACTCCTCTCCACCCTCTGTCTCCCTGCTCACTCCTCTCTGCCACTTCCCCCCCTGTGCGAGCAGTGGGCAGGACCTTGGGGGGAAGAGGCCAAGTGAGGGTGGGGCCCCAGGGCAGAGCATGGGTAGAGTGAGGGGCAGGGCCACAGTCCAGGCACTGGGACCTATAAAAGATTAATCTGACTCTGTGGTTGCTGAGCACCCGATGATTTTTTGGTGGATGCTTCAGCCACGGAATCAGTGCCTATGGAGGGAGGGGCTTAGAAGGGGAGAGCAAGGCTTACTGGGGGGGGTAGGGGGCTGACTAGGAAAGAGAGCTGAATTCCAGCTTGCATTCTCTGAGAGGCCTGTCTGGGGCCAGGAACTACTTGAGATGCTGCTGCCTGTCAGTGCTCCTGAGGGAAGGTAGGCCTGATACAGGACTATTATTGGGAATTACTACCAGAGACTTGCATGAGACACTGCTGCCTACCAGAGCCTCCCTTGAGGCAGGTAGGGTAGGCCTCATGTGAGCCTCTAGTTTGTTACCAGTGCCTTGCTTGAGTTGTGGGATGAGACTGTGGCAGTGGTGCCCTTCCTGAAGGGAGTTACAGCCAAATAACCCCACTTTTATTTCCTTACATGGAAATAAGGTCTCGGCCATGGCACATCCTGAGCCCAGGGGTGACTCAGGATCACAGCTGCCAATATTTTAATATGGGACTCCCATAAAATATACACACTCATCCATCAACGTGATGAAATCCTTGAGGGAGGAGTGCATGTGCCATTTATTGAAATCTGGTCCATTCCAAAATTTTTCAAGAATATCTTGGAGCCACAGGGATCAGTCATTTCTAGCAGAGATGATTTAACAGCATCTGTATTGAATATGAATGGCAGCAGAGGCATAACTATCATCCCAAATTGATCTTCAATTTACTTAAGGAATATTAACAAGAGGACCTTTGGAACCCCTGCAAGCTCCCTTCAGCACATCAAACTGTATTTTGGAAACACCTCTCTCTGGCAATGAAGAGTGCAATGTAAAATTTATGCTCAGACTTTTCAATTTAACTCAATGACACTGTTAAGTGACCCACATTTCCATTAGGATAAGAGTTTATTATACAAAGAAATATGGTGACGTGTGCATTATTGTACATACAGCAGATTTTCCAGTTAATTTTTATGGTTAATATAAGGGTTGGATCCAAATGCCATTTAAATTAACAGAAAGACACTCATCATAGATTCTAAAGCCAGAAGGAACCATTGTGATCATCTCGTCTTGATCTTCTGTATAACACAGGCCTTAGAACTTCCTCAAAATAATTCCAAGAGCAGATCTCTTAGAATTAAAATCCAGTCTTATTTTAAAAATTGTCAGTGAGGGAGAATCCACCATGGCCTGTTAGCTCCAACGGTCTTTGGATCTCACACTAAAATTTCAAATAAGGAGATTAAGCTTTGATTTCTTACTTGTTTAAATCTTAATATGAAAAATGATCAATTTATAAACCAGAATACAAACCATTTGAAAAAAGAAATGTTAAACAATTAATATTCTCAAAATCAGCACAGCTAAACCGGTAGGTAAGTGGTATCCATAAATAACTTGCAGCTTCCCTGTTCTAGCAAGTTTCTGATCAGCTTCATGAAATATGATGCATCACAACAAATAATAGGTAAACTTTTAAACTGTAAGCTCTTTGAGGCAGAGATGGTCACTTCCTATATATTTGTAGAGAATCTAACACAATTTGACACCAGATGGGCTGAGGCCTCTTGGCTCTACCACAACATAAATGCCAAATAATAACATATAGACAGATAGATAGATAGAGTTGCACATGCTAAAGCAGATATTTGCTTCCAACTCTTAATCTAGTTCTATACCCCAAGTCACCAAATGTTTCAATGCACAAATTTCACATGGTCAGATGGTAATGAAATGTGAAGGCTGCATTCATCATACACAAATGAGGCTGTGATATAGTTTTCCCCTGGTTACTGGTGTTCAGTGCTATGAGGCATATCCTATAAATGTTAGCAGCAGCTGCAGAGGTTTTTGAAATGTGTGATTCAGAATTAAAGGTTAGAAACACACAGGCACAGAAATTTGTCTGGCCCTGCTGTACCTTTCTTGTTTTACAGTTTGATGGTGAGGCTTGTAAGCAGGAGCAAGGCTGGTGCCTCGTGCTCTGCTGTACAGAAATTCTGAGGATGGAGCTGTCAAGGAAGTGAATGCCATTTCCTGAACTGAGAGGAGGATTAAGCAGGCTTGTTTCATCAATAATTCTGTGAATGATCTCATTCCTAATTTCAAAGGAATTGGATGTCTGCTCACTGTGTTGATTCCTTAGTGGGGAAAAAAAAGATGTTTTTAGGCCTGCAATATGAGAGTTTGATGGCTGATGAGCCCCTTAAGGGTTCTTTGGTTTGTCACAAGAAATTTGTGAAGCTTCTCTGAGACCACTGAATTACTTACCTACTTAAGTAATAACTTGCTTAATAAGCAACCATGGAGTGGAGTACAGAAGGACTTCTTAAATCTCTTTAGGTGGACAAATATCTTGTAATTGCCAAAACAGCTTAACAAGGCAGATTGACAAAAAAATACCTCTTGGTATCACCTTGAGGCGTGAAAGATGGAGCGGATGCAATGCTGATAGATCTTTCTTTGGCATGAAGGGCAGGATATGTAACTTCATCTCAGAATACAGTCATAAAAATTGCATCAGAGGTCATCTTGTGGAAAAAAGGAAAAGGGATTAAGAGTAAGGGCTTGTCTACACTTCAGAGTTAAGTCAACATAAGGTAGTTTATGCTCTCTGACATAATAAAACACCTCAGAGAGAGGTTTAGAGCTTAGAGTGACATAGTCAGAGTGAGGCAACATCAATGTAGGCACCGTGTTGCTTATGTTGAAATAATTTGCCTCCAGGAGGTATCCCACAATGCCCACCTGACCTCTCCAGTCACCATTTTGAACTCAGCTGCCCTGCAGCCAGGCACACAAACGTGTTCCCCTCCTGTTTTAAACCCCAGGAAGTTTTGAAATTGCTCTTCCTTTTTGCTCAGTGTGAAGAGCTCGTATAGCAACTGCCCAGCTGAGCATGCTGGCTCCTGCCTGGAGTACACAGCTGAATAGTCCCCTGCCCCACCGTTGAGCTCCTCTTCTGGCCTTGTGTTCTTACAATCATGGGACTGGAAGAGACCTCAAGAGGTCATCTAGTTCAGTCCTCTGCACTCAAGGCAGAACTAAGTATTATCTAGACCATCCCTAACAGGTGTTTCTCTAAACTGCCCTTAATAATCTCTAATGATGGAGATTCTACAAGCTCCTTAGGCGATTTATTCCAGTGCTTAACCACTCTGACGGTTAGAAAGTTTTTCCTAATATCTAACCTAAATCTCCTTGCTTCAATTGAAGCCCATTGCTTCTTGTCCTATCCTCAGAGGTTAAGAAGAACAAGTTTTCTCCCCCCTCCTTGTAACAACCTTTTATGTACTTGAAAACTGTTATCATGTCCCCTCTCAGTCTTCTCTTTTCCAGATTAAACAAAACCATTTTTTTCAATCTTCCCTCATAGGTCATGTTTTCTAGATCTTTCATATTTTTTTGTTGCTCATTTCTGGACTTTCACCAGTTTGTTCACATCTTTCCTGAAATGTGGTGCCCAGAACTGGACACAATACTCCAGTTGAGGCCTAATCAGCACAGAGTAGAGTGAAAGAATTATTTCTCGTGTCTTGCTTACAACACTGCTGCTAATACATCCCAGAATGATGTTCGCTTTTTTTGCAACAGTTACACTGGTGACTCATATTTAGCTTGTGGTCCATTATGATCCCCAGATCCCTTTCCGCAGTACTCTTTCCTAGGCAGTCATTTCCCATTTGGTATGTGTGCAACTGATTGTTTCTTCCTAAGTGGAGTACTTTGCATTTGTGCTTATTGAATTTCATCCTATTTACTTCAGACCATTTCTCCAGTTTGTTCAGATCATTTTGAATTTTAATCCTATCCTCCAGAGCACTTGCATCCCCTCCCAGCTTGATATCATCTGCAGACTTTATAAGTGTACTCTCTATGTCATTATCTAAATCACTGATGATTCATAATATACAGCACGATACTGAACAACGGTGCAGGATCCATGCTTTCTGACAAATGGCTGGCTAGCGGGTTATCAGGGAAGTTGAAAAGTGGCTGGACATGTAGGATGGCCATGGAATGATGAGGATTGATAATCCTTCTCATAACACCCTGTGTCCAGTTGCTACCCACACTGCACTGCTCTGTGTCTCTGCAAGAGCTGCTACTGTGGATGTACTGCACCGACACAAGGAGCATAGTGTGGACGTGGAACAGTGGTTTAATTACAGCAGTGGCATGATTCTTCTTTCATGTCAGTTTATATAGATGCCATTTCACTGACATTGATGTGAGATCAGAATCAGACCCATGAATAAATGTCTCTGTGCTCTTGCTATTCTGGGAAATGTGTGACTCTTTTGAATTTATCTGCTGAAGATCAATGTGAACTGAATGGTATGAACCAGGCACAATGTAAGCCCTTGTGCTTCCCACAGTGGAGGACTACTCCAGGCTTCTGCCAGCACTAGCCTTCCTAAATTAGATAGAGAGGAGCAGATTAACTCAGCTTCCCCCTCTGCTCACATTCACTAGTAATCATGGAGATGAGGAGGGTGTACTGGCCTTCTTCTAAAGTGATAGAGTAGCAGAGCTCACCGAAGACTATTGTAGTCAAGGTGCCATCATTAGTCATGAACCTCCTGGAGCTCCCACTAGGACCATACCATAGTCTGTGGAATCAAAATAAAATAGTGTAATACTATAACTTTCTTCTGAATAACAACTATTATTAGGTAAAGAACTGTAACCTAATAGCACTATACAAGACACAAAAGAAGAAATTTACAGACCTGAAGAGCTCAGAAAATGAGAGAATATGATTCTTTGTTTCACTAGAAGTGACACTGCTTTATACACAATTGTAAAGCTTTACTGAATTATATATATTCTTTGTGTGTTGTTTTAGTAAGAAATCTCTCTTCTTTATCTCTTTCTTCCTCGGTGAAATAGTAAAACTGTTTAAAATCACTTCCTTTATAAGCAAATAAACAGACACATCTTTAAAATGAATGTTAAAGGCCAGTATTCAATAGAGATCTCATAAAGGGGCTTTTTTCTTTGCTCATTATTTTTTCATCTTCCATCATGAAAGCAACTGTTATAAAGAGTGATTTGTTATCTGGCTGGTTTCCAAGAGTTGCCAAGGCGGATAAAGCAAAAAAAAAGGTCCTTCTTATCTTCTGTGATCCCTGTCCCTTCTTACCTGATTGTGCTGCCATCTCTACATAGATGTCTGCAGGGAGCATAACAACTGAATCACATGCATTAGTTCACAGCTAAGTTTTAGATCCTGGAGGTATAGATCACACTCACAACAGCCTTATTCTACTATCTTTTCTCTGAATTCTTGCTCTACTAAACTACTTACCAAACACTAATAGTTCAAACTTCTTTTTTAAGAGAACCCTTGTGGCTTCCTTCCCCTCCTGTGACCACTGATGGGATCTAAACATGAGCCAAACCAATCTAGTAAAGACCTAAATGAACCAAAACTCTATAGGAAGGAAACAAGTATGCTCAGAATTATAATGTGGATAAGTGATACTGCTACATTAAATTTGACTTCTTTGAGCAAGGAAATGGAGCCAGCTGACTTCTAGTATTTCAATTAAGAAAACAACAGGTTCCATCCAAATTATTTACAAAATAATCCATGCACAAAGTAAGACAAAACTGGAGGAATAGTGGAGTTCTTTAATTCTTACTTTGAAGACTTTGACAATGTGCTAGATAATGCTGACTCAGTGATTGTTGATCCTCACCCAATAAATGTTTTGCATAAAAGCAGTTTGGAAAATCTTAATGAGCAACAAATTGGAGAACTAAAAAAAAACTCTTAAAATTATGAACATGAAACTGAACACTTTCTTTATTTAAAAATTAACAAAAATTCTGTCCCAGATATCAGTAGGACCTGATCCAAAGCCCACAAATGTCCAGGGGAGTAGTCTTCTTGGTTCTATGGGGCTTTGGATTCGATACTTAGTGCAGATTTTTATAAGGCCTTCCTAGGAAAAAAAAAATTGTCCATTTTTACACATAAAAAATAAATAGAATTTTGATAAATAGGCTCCTCTCCATCTGACAATCAACAATTATAATGTTAATGAGCAAAGAATAGAGAAATTATATTTAAATTTTTGAACATGACTAGTGATTTTGAGTGACCAACACCTTAAAGAGGACTAGTTTTCAGAAAGCAGATACTCACCATTTTTCTGAAAAAAACTCATCAGATCTCTTTAATGTGTCGCAAGTTGAATACACACAATTTTATGTGCCTAGAATTGCTACTATCAAAAATTTAAGTCAATTTTTTTTCTCCTACAGATCGAAGTTTTCACTACATTAAAAAATGGATAAGAGAACTGATCATTATCATTTCCGTTCTCATTCTCCATAACCGATGAATAGGGAATCAGACTATAACATTCCTAAAGATAACAAGCTTAGTCTGTCTTCTGGAACATTTTCTCAATCGTGCAAGTCTGTTGGCAGGGGTGACTCCAGGCACCAGTGCACCAAGCGTGTGCCTGGGATGGCAAGCTGCGGGGGGTGGTCTGCTGGTCGCCGTGAGGGCGGCAGTCAGGCTGCCTTCGGCAGCATGCCTGCGGGAGGTCCGCTGGTCCCATGGCTTCAGTGGCAATTTGGTGGCAGGTATGCTGAAGGTACAGGACCGGGGGACCTCCTGCAGCCGAATCTGCATTACTGGTGGACTTCCCGCAGGCGTGCTGTCGAAAGCTGCCTGACTGCCGTGCTTGAGGCAGCAAAATACATAGAGCCGCCTGTCTGTCGGTGCAGATGCTGTAGCATTTAGACATTTGCCTGATTGCGTTTGTTGACCAGGTAATTGGATGTTTAAGTGCTAATATTTCTATGGGCAATTAATTGTGCCCTAAATCAGAAGTCAAGTTGAGGCCTTTTCAAAAAGGTAGCCCATAATGTTTAAAATTCCCACTACCAAGTGATGAAATATCTTGATTACAGTGACATGGGTAATGCAATTCCCAGAAAATGTTCAAGAAAGGATACAGCTGAAAGATCAAACTGATTATATATCAAGGCTGTAGTTAAAACTACTGCACTTTCCCAATTAAGTTTTCCTATTTAGAACTTCACTAGTGATTCCTTGGAATTTTAAAGCTCTGACTTAACCTTGAAAGAGTGGGGGTGAAGAGAAGAGGGGATTGTCATAACGTTTCTTCCCAGATCTGGACCTTAGCGTCCAAAATATGGGGGTTAGCATGAAAACCTCCAAGCTTAGTTACCAGCTTGGACCTGGTATTGCTGCCACCAGCCAGGAATTATACAGTGCCTAGCTCACTGTGGTCTCCCCAAAACCTTCTCTGGGGGACCCCCAGACTCAGATGCCTTGAGTCTCACCACAAAGGGAAATAACCCACTTCCCCTCTCCCTCTTCCCCTCCAGGTGTTCCCTCCCTGGGTTCCTGAAGAGATATACAGAGTCAAGCTCTGTGAATCTAAACAAAGGGATTCCACCCTCCCTGCTTCAAGTCCTTGAAACACAAGTACCGAGAGATCTAACCTCTCTCCCCCCTCACCCAGAGGGTATGCAAAGTCAGGCTTAGTAAATCTAACACAAAGAGACTTTCCCCTTCCCTTTGTTTCTTAGCCTTAACCAGTGAAAAACACTCAAACAGGTCTTAAAAAGAAAGCTTTATATAAAAAGAAAGAAAAAGGACATAAAATGGTCTCTGTATTAAGGTGACAATATACAGGGACAATTGCTTAAAGGAAAAAAATGAATAAACAGCCTTATCCAAAAAGAATACAATTTAACACATTCCAGCAACTACACACATGTAAATACAAAAAAACCAATATAAACCTATTGTCTTACTATCCTTGTACTTACATTTGAAAACAGAAGATTATAAGTTTGAAGAAAAATATATCACTCTCAGAGCGGAGAGGGCACAGACCCAAGACAAAGAACAAAGAACTCACACCCAAACCTTCCCTCCACCCAGATTTGAAAAAGTCTTGTTTCCTGATTGGTCCTCTGGTCAGGTGTTTCAGGTTACTGTTTGTTAACCCTTTTATAGGTGAAAGAGACATTAACCCTTAGCTATTTGTTTATGACACCCCCCCCCAAATTGCAGATAGTGGGGAAACTCACTGGCAGCGATTTCTTCCTAGAAATTTAAAATAAACAGATTAATACAACACATGCACCTTTACATATACCACTAAGCATATAACTAACAGGCTTTTACATTTTAAGAACACTTTTTAACTACTGGATTCTGGGAAACTTTCACGAGAGAGTGCATCAGCTACTTTGTTAGAAACTCCTGAGATGTGCTGAATTTCAAAATAAAAATCTTGGAGAGCTAAACTCCAACGAAGAAGTTTCTTGTTGTTCCCCTTGGCAGTATGAAGCCACTTTAGTGCAGCATGGTCAGTTTGTAGCTGGAACCGCCATCCCCAAACATATGGGCGTAGCTTTTCCAGGGTGTACACAATGGCGTAGCATTCCTTTTCACTGACTGACCAGTGATTTTCCCTCTCAGACAGTTTCTTGCTGAGAAACACGACAGGATGGAAGTTGTGATCTGTTGCTTCCTGCATGAGAACTGCTCCTATCCCACGCTCAGATGCATCCGTGGTTACTAGGAATGGCTTGTCAAAGTCCGGGGCCCTGAGCACAGGGTCAGACATGAGCGTCGCCTTAAGTTGGGTAAAGGCCTTGTGGCACTCATCAGTCCACTTAACTGCATTTGGCTGGGTCTTTTTGGTCAGGTCGGTCAGTGGGGCAGCGATTTGGCTGTAGTGTGGTACAAATCACCTGTAGTACTCGGCCAAGCCTAAGAAAGATTGAACCTGTTTCTTTGACCTTGGGACAGGCCACTTTTGGATAGCATCCACCTTGGCCTGTAGGGGGTTTATGGTTCCTTGACCCACCTGGTATCCCAGGTAAGTTACTCTCTTTTGGCCTATTTGACACTTTTTGGCCTTAACAGTTAGTCCGGCCCGCCTGATGCGCTCAAAGACCTTTTCCAGGTGTTCTAGGTGTTCGGGCCAGGAGTCAGAAAAAATGGCCACATCGTCGAGGTAGGCAACTGCATATTCGCCCAGTCCTGCTAGTAGACCATCTACTAGCCTCTGGAAGGTGGCGGGTGCAATTCGAGGCCCGAAAGGAAGGACATTAAATTCATACACCCCCGCATGGGTGACAAATGCTGACCTTTCCTTGGCAGGTTCATCTAGCGGTACTTGCCAGTACCCCTTGGTTAAGTCTATTGTAGAGATGAATTGGGCACGTCCCAACTTCTCCAATAGCTCATTGGTGTGTGGCATTGGATAGTTGTCTGGATGAGTTTCCGCATTTAGCTTACTGTAGTCCACGCAAAAGCATATTTCCCCATCTGGTTTGGGTACCAGAACCACTGGAGATGCCCATGCACTGGTAGATGAGCGGATTATACCCATCTGTAGCATGTTCTGGATCTCCCGTTCTATAGCAGCTTGGGCGTGAGGAGACACCCGGTAGGGTGGGTTCTAATTGGGTGAGCATTACCTGTGTCAATGGAGTGGTATGCCCGTTCAGTCCGTCCTGGGGTGGCTGAGAACAATGGGGCGAAGCTAGTGCACAGTTCCTTGATTTGTCGCCGCTGCAGACGTTCCAGGGTGGTTGAGAGGTTCACCTCTTCCATGCCACCATCTTTTTTCCCTTCGTAGTAGACACCTTCAGGCCACTCAGCATCATCTCCCTGGACTGTAAACTGACAAACCTGTAAGTCTCTGGAATAGAAAGGCTTGAGAGAATTAACATAGTACACTCTGGGCTTAAGTGAGGAATTGGGATATGCTATGAGGTAGTTCACAGTTCCCAGGCGCTCTTGGACTGTGAACGGCCCTTCCCATGATGCTTCCATCTTATGGGCCTGTTGCACCTTCAAGACCATAACCTGGTCTCCTACCTTGAAGGAACGCTTTCTGGTATGTTTGTCATACCAGGCCTTTCGCTCTTCCTGAGCATTCTTTAGGTTTTCTTTAGCAAGGGCTAAAGAGTGTCGGAGGGTGCTTTGTAGGTTGCTTACAAAGTCCAGAATGTTAGTTCCTGGAGAAGGCGTAAACCCCCCCCATTGCTGCTTCACCAACTGTAATGGCCCCTTAACCTCATGGCCATACAAAAGTTCAAATGGTGAAAACCCTAAACTGGGATGTGGTACAGCCCTGTAGGCAAACAGCAACTGCTGCAACACTAGGTCCCAATTATTGGAGTGTTCGTTGACGAATTTACGTATCATGGCCCCCAAAGTTCCATTAAAGCTTTCGACCAGGCCATTGGTTTGATGGTGGTACGGGGTGGCAACCAAGTGGTTCACCCCATGAGTTTCCCACAGTTTTTGCATGGTCCCTGCCAGGAAATTAGATCCTGAATCTGTAAGGATGTCGGAGGGCCAGCCTACCCTGGCAAAAACGTCTGTTAGGGCCTGACACACAGCGTTAGCCCTGGTGTTGCCTAGAGCTACTGCTTCTGGCTATCGGGTAGCAAAGTCCACGAAAGTCAGTACGTACTGCTTTCCTCTGGGGGTCTTTTTTGGGAAAGGACCCAGAATATCCACAGCTACTTGCTGAAATGGGACCTTAATTATGGGGAGTGGCTGGAGAGGGGCCTTGACCTGGTCTTGGGGTTTTCCCACTCTTTGGCATACCTCACAAGACCGGACATACTTGGCAACGTCCTTGCCCATCTCCTCCCAATGGAAGGACTTCCCCAATCTGTCTTTGGTTCTGTTCACCCCAGCATGGCCACTGGGATGATCAAGCTTAAGAGCTTCCCCCAGCACTTAGTTAGAACCACCAACTGTTTCTGCAGCTGCCATTCTTCCCGGTGTCCACCAGAAAGAATCTCCTTGTATAAAAGTCCTTGGTCTGTAACAAACCGGGATCGGTGAGAAGAGCTGCGAGGTGGTCGGGTGCTCCGTGCCGCCGCCCAAGCTTTCTGAAGGCTGTCATCTGCTTCCTGCTCAGTCTGGAACTGTTCCCTTGAGGCTGGGGTCACCAGTTCTTCCTCGGACTGTGGACTTGGGCTTGGTCCCTCTGGAAGCGATGTAGGTGATGGGATTGTTTCCGTTGCTGGAGAACCGCTCTCCGCTGGTGCACCTGAGAGTATTTCAGGCTCTGGCTGAGCCTTTTGGGTATGGTTGTCTGTTGCTTCTGCCAGTTTTGGCTCGCTGGCACCCTCTGGCTTTCGGGTTGAAGATGGATTTGCAAGCGCTGGCGTCAGTGCTGGCAACGGTTCTGATGCTGGCTGCTTTCCCAGTTCCTGGTCTGGGACTGGAAGTACTGTGACAGTTTCCATTGTTGGCATGGGAACCGGGTCCACTACCTCCGTCTGGGTCTCTTGTAACACAGACGGGGCCTCAGTGGACGGCTCAGGAACAGGAATGGGTCGGGAAGCTAGCCTGGTTTGGCTACATGTAACCAAATCTTCCCCCAGTAGCATGGGGATGGAATAATTGTCATAGACTGCAAAAGTCCACATTCCTGACCAGCCTTTGTACTGGACAGGCAGTTTAGCTGTAGGCAAGTCTACAGCTTGTGACATGAAGGGGTAAATTGTCACTTGGTCCTTTGGGTTGATGAATTTGGGGTCGACGAAGGATTGGTGGATAGCGGACACTTGTGCCCCCGTGTCTTCTTTCCCCCCACTCTCAAATTTTCCCTTCGCTCCAAGGGTATTTGAGAGGCATCTGGGCCTGGGGATCTTTGGTGTGATGGTGGTGTAACGACTTGCACTCGGTTTGGGTTCTTTGGGCAGTTGGCCTTTATATGTCCCAGTTTATTAAACTTAAAGCATCTTCTTTAATGGTCACTGGGTCGAGGTGAGTTACTGGAGACTGGTGAGGTGGAAGAATAGGGTGTCTGTGGCTTTCCTTGGGTTGTAGGAGGGGTCTTTTGCTGCCCTCAGTTGCAGGGTTTATTGTCGGTGTGCCCTCTGGGGTATTTGTTCCTCTTGACAGTAGCTTTCTTGCTTTCTGCCAGTTCCATCCATCTGGCTCCAATCTCCCCCACCTTGGTGAGATTTTTGGGTTTTCTATCTTGTATGTACCGTGTTATGTCCTCAAGAACACCATCCAAGAACTGTTCCATTTGTATGAGGAGGTGCAGTTCGTCTATGGATTTAACCTTGGTTCCTGATATCCAGGCCTCATAATTCTTTCCAACGTAGTAGGCGTGTTTGGGAAATGACACATCTGGTTTCCACTTTTGGGTTCTGAAACGCCGACGGGCATGATCCAGGGTTATGCACATTCTTAATCTGGCCTTGTTTTGAAACAGTTTATAATCGTTCATTCGGTCCTTTGGCATTTCAGCCGCCACCTCTGCTAAGCGTCCACTGAGCTGTGACCTCAGCTCTACCATGTACTGGTCTTCAGAGATGCTGTACCTAAGGCAGGCCCTTTCAAAATTTTCTAAGAAGGCCTCAGTGTCATCCCCTGCCTTGTAGGTGGGAAATTTCTTGGGATGTGGAACCATAATTGGCAAAGGGTTGTTAGGATTGGCTGGAGCATGCTGCCCAGCCTGCGCTAGCTCCAGTTCATGTTTTCTCTGTTTTTCCCTCTCTTCACTTTCTTTTTGTTGTTTTTCCATTTCTCGGCGGTAGGCTGCCTCTTCTTCTGCTTGTTTTCTTTTGTGGGCCACCTCTTCTTCTTGTAGTTTTCTGTGGTGGGCTGCATTTTTGGCGTCTTGTTCTCTTTTATGGGCTGCCTGTTTGATCTGTTCTTCTCTTTCTTTCAGCTCCACCTCTTTTTCTCTTTTTTCCATTTTTCGCCTGTGGTCTACTTCTTTGATTTTTCCCCCGCCTCCATTTTTGCCTTGGAAGTCATGGTTCTTGTTTTCTTGTGCTGGGGTGCCCTCTGCTGTTTATTGTCTGAACTGCAGGCTCTCTGTTGTCTCCTGGGGTTTGCCTAGCAACAGAGCCTTTTTTTCTTGCTCTAGCTAATCTTTTAAATGTAAATTAAACCAGAAATACCACTTTATTTGCATGTGTGTTTTGCTGGGTACTTGACTCACAATCAGAGTGCTATTGTTTACAAAAGACCCTTTGTCACAGCTTGATAGTTGCTTGCTTAATATGCAAGCTACTGCCAGGAGAGAACAGAAAAAAAAATTCTCTCTGGTTCCTTTTAAAACCAAACCCTCTTTGCTTAAAAGCCCCTAGCAGAGAAAAGAAAAATATAATATTCCTACTGGCTTCTGGATTCTATCTTTCCCACAACGCTGCACACCATGTCATAACATTTCTTCCCAGATCTGGACCTTAGCGTCCAAAATATGGGTGTTAGCATGAAAACCTCCAAGCTTAGTTACCAGCTTGGACCTGGTATTGCTGCCATCAGCCAGGAATTATACAGTGCCTAGCTCACTGTGGTCTCCCCAAAACCTTCTCTGGGGGACCCCCAGACTCAGATGCCTTGAGTCTCACCACAAAGGGAAATAACCCACTTCCCTTCTCCCTCTTCTCCTCCAGGTTTTCCCTCCCTGGGTTCCTGAAGAGATATACAGAGTCAAGCTCCATGAATCTAAACAAAGGGATTCCACCCTCCCTGCTTCAAGTCCTTGAAACACAAGTACCAAGAGATCTAACCTCTCTCCCCCCTCATCCAGAAGGTATGCAAAGTCAGGTTTAGTAAATCTAACACAAAGAGACTTTCCCCCTCCCTTCGTTTCTTAGCCTTAACCAGTGAAAAACACTCAAACAGGTCTTAAAAAGAAAGCTTTATATAAAAAGGACATAAAATGGTCTCTGTATTAAGGTGACAATATACAGGGACAATTGCTTAAAGGAAAAAAATGAATAAACAGCCTTATCCAAAAAGAATACAATTTAACACATTCCAGCAACTACACACATGTAAATACAAAAAAACCAATATAAACCTATTGTCTTACTATCCTTGTACTTACATTTGAAAACAGAAGATTATAAGCTTGAAGATAGATATATCACTCTCAGAGCGGAGAGGGCACAGACCCAAGATAAAGAACAAAGAACTCACACCCAAACCTTCCCTCCACCCAGATTTGAAAAAGTCTTGTTTCCTGATTGGTCCTCTGGTCAGGTGTTTCAGATTACTGTTTGTTAACCCTTTTATAGGTGAAAGAGACATTAATCCTTAGCTATCTGTTTATGACAGGGATACTCTGTGTATTCTCTTGCATAGCTAGTTTAAAAGTAGAATACTCATGTAGACATAAATGTCACAAATATGCTGTTGTGCCATGTTCTGAAAATAATAATGTATAATCAGAGAAAATAAAAAATAAATTGGCAGTACAAATGCTAAGGATAGTCAGAGCTACAGGCACTGTCTGTATAAGGGAAATAAACTCATGGATTTTTATGCTATTAGCATCTTCTACTGAAATGATTTTTCACTGAAGTGTTCGCATAGATAATGCCAATTCACATAGCCCAGGGTATTGTAAGAAAGCCAGGGTTAAGGATAAAAGAATGCCCTTGGCTTGCGCTAGCAGAAATGCTTCTTTGGCTTGAAGGCAGGCTGCATACCTAGAAAACAAGAGACTTGAATTTAAGCCCTTTTATTTACTTTGTACATCTGTTAAGTTTTTCTTCTAAGTGTGATGGGTGTAAGATGTTCTAAAGAGAAGCTGTGTAAAGCTTCAGGAGGAAGATGGTGTCACTTTTATCTATATACTTTGACCCTATGGCTATCTTTGTAAGGGCAGCATGCCGTAGATATAAAGTGTGTTTCAAAAGATCTACTAGTAGGTACCTTTTACCTCAGTGGGCTACCTGATGGAAATATTTTTCCATAAAATTTATATCATTCTTAGCCATGCTGAATGTTAGCCTGGCAGAACTTTCAAGGCCTTAGCTTTAATAAGTTCTATGAAATATTTTGATGTTTTTACTTAAGCTACAAAAATATTGGATTCCTCCCTCCCCAACACATAGGATTTCCCCATGGAAAGTGAATTAAAATGCAATAAAACAAGTTTTTATATTTCTGTTCCACAATTTAAATTAAATTAAATATTACTACCAGACTCATACAACATGCTTCAGTGTGATCCATACAAAAGTTAGTCAGAAACTTTTTGATAACATTTTTCTGTCAGAAAATGGCATTTCAACAAAATCAGACTGTTGTATAGGAACACGTTGATTCCATCAAACCTTTTGGTGGAAATGAGGCAGGTTTGTCTGGTTTCTTGCAAGCTCACCTGCTTCTCTGAGAGGCTGCTGCAAAGCCAAGAAGCCTCAGCTCAAGCCAATCTTCTGAGGGCTTTTGCCCAGAAAACGTTTAAGCACCTAGAAAATCACAGGAATAACATGGGGATCCACAGTGCCTGAGTTAGGCTCTTAGGCTCCCTATACAATGAAAGTGGTGAGAGAAACATGTATTTGAATGCAATCCACATGTCAGCATGCTATGCAAGGAGCTTCATCAGCATCTATTGGCGAATGTAAGTGAGAGAAGTGTCCTAAGCCTTGTCCCTCTCATGGAGATTGGCACCTACCTGTACCATCCATATCAAGCTCTGTTCTTTAACTACAGAATAGATCACTGATTGTAAAGGGAGAACTTTCTATTTTTGCCATTTTACTTGTCCCTCAAAGCATGAGTTAATGAACTAGGCTCAGGAATGCACAGCAAGACTGAAGGAGATAAAAACCACTGACAATTGCCAGGTATTGGCTAAGGCACTTTATGTCTGTTCCATGCTCCTGGAGCAATATAATGTAGCAGAGCATTTTGGCTGGTAGATTTATATCAGGAGTCAGCAACTTATGGCATGTGTGCCAAAGGCAGCACGCAAGACGATTTTGAGTGGCACTCACATTGCCTGGCTCCCATCCGCTGGCCTCACTCACCCCACTGCTGGCCCCAGGTCCCAGTCACCAGTCCTCGGGGCTCTGCTGCCCTCCTGGGGTCCCGGCCATTGATCCGGGGCTCTGCTCCTGGCCTTGTTCTGGGGCTCTACAGCCGTCCCCAACTGTGGCCCACTGGCCCCAGCCTTGGGCAGTGAGGGGTGCAGACAGGGGCAAAAGAGGGCGCATCCAAGCACCCATACCTTAAAAATTATTCCAGAACCACTGTACTGGGATATTTTTAAGTCCTGATTTGCTGCTTACATCACTATCACATCACATGAAACAGCGCATTGCTTTTGACGTGCGTGCTATCTGTTGTGATTTTCTTCCCACTGTAAGTTGAGGGGTACATTTGACAAAATGTCAGCTCCTAAGAAAGCAAAGTTAGATGTCTGTTTATTTCAGCCTTCCTGGACAGACACATTTGGATTTATTCAAAAGAAGGACCATGCTGTTTGTACTTTCTGTTGAGGAAGTGTTATTTGTTGCACATCAAGTGTTCGATGATATTTTCAAAGAAAGCATGAGAAAACCTTTCTTGACTAAGCAGACAAGACTGAATCGATCAAAAGGCAGTAGCAGGATATGAGAAGCAAAGCAATGTTTTTAAATGCTTAAGTGTAAGTGAAAATCAAGCCACAGAAGGAAGTTACAAATTTGCACAGTGCATTGCAAAAAACGGAAAGCCGTTTACAGATGGGGAATATATAAAAGAAGTTTTTCTCAGCAGTTTGGAGGTTCTGTTCAATGATTTGCCAAATAAAGATGCATATCTAGAATAAAAGAACTGCCTGTCTCTGACGGAACAGTTGAGAGACGCGTAAGTGAAGTGGCAGAAAACATTAACAAAAAGCAGATGACTGCATTAAAAGACACAGCAGTGTTTAGCGTTGCAGGTGAGGAGATTGTGGATATAAATGATGTTTGGCAGTTGTTGCAAGATATTTGCATCTGATGAAATTATAACATATAATTTAATCATTTATTAATTTAATTTAATTATATATTATAGAGAGAGACTTCCTAAAAATGTTAAAATGTATTATTGGCACATGAAACCTTAAATTAGAGTGAATAAATGTAGACTTCATAGAATCATAGATTATTAGGGTCCTCAGGAGATCATCTAGTCTAACCCCCTGCTCAAAGCAGAACCAATCCCCAAATCCCACCCCCTCAAGGATTGAGCTCACAATCCTCGGTTTAGCAGGCCAAATGCTCAAACCACTGAGCTATCCCTCCCCCCTTGGTATACCACTTCTGAAAGGTTAATGACCCCAGGTTTATATAGTCATTCCTGTACTGCTTCTCAAATCCACCTCTGTGCTACCACTAAAGGAACACCTACAAAGCTCTCCTGCATGAACTATCTGCAGCTTACTGTCCTTTTCAGGTTATATAGTTGTGTGGAAGGTGCTGTCTTTGGACTTTAATCAAGGACAAAGAGCAAAACCAGGATCAAAACTATAAGTCTAAACTTAGAACTTCTGTAAATTGTCAGTCTTTGCAAACTGAGGGTGAAGAAATTGGAGGCCATTCAGCTGAGTCTCAAGATGAGTTGCCACATATAACATGCCAATATGAGCACATGGGGGCTTTTAAATAGTGACATGACAGTACTGCTGCCCAGAGGACACTCAACGTAAGTGTCTAGCTGTTTTACAAATGGTTTTCCAGTACAAGGCTTGCCGTTACAGTTTTCTTACTTTGCCATCCCACAGTATCTGACTGCCATTTCCCAGGTACAGTGTCTCTGAAAAACTTTGGTCGATTATCCCTTTATTCTACCACACCTAATGCTGGCATAGCAAGGACTCCTATGATACTGAGAATTGAGTACCATACATTTTTTAAGACATGGTAACCATAATTCACCAAGTAGGTACATATAGCTGGAGTGATTGATTAACTACATGGTATGTAGTAGATAGAGACCAATAGCTGTTGTGGAAAAAACTCTATATGTGAATTATAGCTTAAAGAAATAGACTGTAGTAAACTCGAAGCCTCCCTCTGCATTCCCACTTCTTGTGCTTCCATATCAGATGTGCACCTGTTTCACTTTTATCTGATAGCATGAACTCAAGGCCTATAGGGAAAGATGGGCCTTGCTGAATTAGAGATGAATAAGGCATGAAAAACAAACTGAATTAAGGGTTTGTCCAAAAAGCTTATCAGTATATGCACAGTATTTTAAAGCTACAAGTTATCCGTCATATCAAACATTAATAATTGCATCAAAATAAGGCTCCTGGAGAATGAGGATTCTCCTTCTCATTCTGCATAGTCTTCATCCATATAATTAAACACAAGACATCATTCTCTTCATCCCATTGTCCACCCCCAAATCAACTTAAATAATGTTTCTGACTTCTTTGCTCCCTTATTCTAATATTTGCATTGACTTTCATCAAGTAACTATTGCTGTTCATAATAAACCAAGTTTTTAATCTATACAGGTAGAAGTAAATCTTAAAGCACTTGGAGAGACCAAAATATCTAGAAATATTTCAAAAAGTTGCAAATATTCCACATAATTTGCCAGAAGTTCAAAACTCAATTTACCAAAATGCAAAATAGTGAAATTTTTAAACTTGATGTTCTCTGAATTTCCTGGCTTTGTGGGTTTCACTTCTCACCTTAACATTACATTTATGTTGTATTATACACTGGAAAAAAATATTGTAAGGAGTGATTCATTTCAATGGGAGCAATAGTAGGTGAATACTCTGGGCAAGATTTATCCCTTTCCTAATAGTTCCTAACATTCTGTTAGCCTTTTTGACCACTGCTGAGCAGCGAGCTGAAGTTTTCAGAGAACTACCCATGGTGACTCCATGATCTCTTTGAGAACCCATCATTATATATTTTCTATTTGGTATTAATTTTTCAGTGTGCATTACTTTGCACTGATCACTGTTGAATTTCAAGGGCAGGCAACTGTTCTGAAAGTTGCCAGACCAAACCATTTTTTTATACAAATTGAAAAACACAAGTATCAGCATATCTCTTTTCACTAACTTTACTTAGCTTACAGGTGTGATACTGCCTATTAGAAAACAAAACAATGTGTCTTCTATGCTAAGGGGAAAAAGTTACTGAAGTTTGTTCTGGAAGTTTTTATTTTTAACAGCTAGAACGTAGGTTGACATTCTTGGTTTTTATAACCTCTAAAAACTGCAAAAGATTTTTTTCCATTTGAACATTATCAGGAAGTCTATATCTTGCACAGTTCATTCTTTAGCTTGCATCATTGAATAACAAAGGAAAAAACTCATTTCTGGTTTTGTGGCTACCTGAAGGCATGAGGAAGCTTGAAGACTGCACATACTGCTGATTTATAATAATGAATAAATACTTTGCTCTTGCGTAGCCGGGCTTGTGCCATAGTATATGTTCTAGCGAAGCCTATTGTCTTATTTAAATCAAGCCCGGCTCTCAGTCTATCAACCCGTTATGGATTTCTGGTGAACTTGTCCTAAACAGGTGTAGACAAACATGTAGTATTTTGGTGAGGAGACTGAATGTTGGCTCAGGAGATATAGGGTCAATTCTTGGCTCTGCTGCGGACTTCCTGTGTAACTTTGAGTAAGTCATTTCTTGTCTCTGTGCTTCAGTTCCCATCTGCAATATTCCCTTTGTCTCATGCCTATTTAGATGGTAATCTCTTCAGGGCAGGGAACTCTTATTCTCTTTATTGTGCTTTGCACAGTGGCACTGATCTTGGTTAGTGCTACCTCAACACTAATAAATCATTTTTATAATAGTAATAATAATAATAATAAATAATTCCAACCAAGCAGAGTTCAAGAGACCGATACTTTGCTATGTTGGAGAACAGGAATATCAGTGGGTGGCATGAGATCACTTGCTCCACTTAGTCATTGTTTGCCTTCAATTTTTGCCTTTCACAAATCAGTAGTTGAAGCCAAAAGTCATCAGTCCAGCTACAACTCTGGAAAATGTAAGGCCAAACAAATCTGCCAGACCAGTTATGACAAAAGGAACACTAAAGCCTGCCTTCTTCCCTAGAAAGGGTGAGATTATGTACACAGAAACCTGACAGTCAGTGACAGGCTGACATGTCAGTGGCAGGCTAGCAGACCCTCAGTCCGTCATGGTACACACAGAAATTGGAGGACTAGCACAGGTAATAAAAGACATCTGCTGAAATTACAGGAAGTTACATTTATCCATTTGGTTCTGATTATGGCTCAAGAACTTCTATGTCTAGATTACAAGACAATTAGTTCACCGTAGATCTTTACCATCTTTGACCATAAATGACATTTTGTTGATAGAATCCACACAGCATCCAAAAAGACACAGTATCCTAGGTTTTCAGAAGTGACTAGTGATTATGAGTGCCTCGATTTTTGGTTGCCCAACCTTAGAAACTTAAAAGGTGGGATGGATAGCTCAGTGGTTTGAGTATTGGCCTGATAAACCCAGGGTTGTGAGTTCAATCCTTGAGGGGGCCATTTGGGGAACTGGGGTAAAAATCTGGGGATTGGTCCTGCTTTAAGCAGGGGGTTAGACTAGATGACCTCCTGAGGTCCCTTCCAACCCTGATATTCACAGGGTAGTTGCTTAGTACCTTCTGAAAATCAGGCCTTTAGAGGCTTCTTAGTTTGGACACCAAAATTACTGGTCACATTTTAAAATCTTGGATAAAGACAATTTTCTGAACATATTATAAAACCACTTCAAAGATGAGCTGGAAGCAGCAAGAGTCAATTTAGTGAAGTTCCCAACTACATGCTTGAAAGGCTCAAGGAATAGCTAAATGCTATAGATTATAGAAATGCCACCAACCTGGGTGAAGTAAATCTAATAAAGTATATTGTACCCAGGTTAATGACTTACAGATGAATTCTTACATTTGAGTTTATGTCCTCAGCATATTTGCTTTAGTAACCTTGCATGACAGGCTGTTACACCTGGATCATTTTTATTTCTGGCATCTCTCATGACTGTGTTTTTCTGTAATTTTCTATTTAATTCCCCACTTGACCTATCTGTGGTAGAAAGCTAAAATACTGATTCTGGAAAACCTAATTCATTATCTCATGAATAAAGGTTTCTGTGCAATAAATAATTCTATAGGTTTTCAAAAATAATGCTGGATTCAGGTGAAGTACATAGGATCGCTACATGAAAATCAAAGGACTTCAGTTACATGATCCATGCTCTTTCAATGCATTCCCTGTGAATCATACTAACTGGGCACATTGTGTCATTCTTCAGTTAGATTTATTCTTATCGCTACTTTTCTAGTCTACGCTATATACTATAGTAAGTGTGTGAATAAATGTGTCTGCTCACATATTTTATCATTTTGATTTCAAGAACATTGTGGCTTTTCCTATATCTTCTCATATGCTATTCATTGTTTTGAATGTACAAATAGGTAAGCTAGTCGAAGTGGGGCTTTTCATGAAAACACTGATGATAAGTGGCCACAGAGGAATTCAGAACAAGTCTTAACTATGAAAGTCCAGTCTTATGCTATTGATCCTCCTCCAGGTCCTATGTTCTTCAGAATATTCAAAGCCTCAGATTGTGTGATGCTGCAGAATTTGCCACAGAATCTAGGGCACCCCAGCTGCCAAGGGTGGTGGATGGAAGCTTCCAGGGGCCCCACTGCATGTGATGGCTGGGAGCTGTGAAGCACCCACAGTGTCTGGGAGCTTTCAGGGGCCCGCTGCCCATGGCAGCCAGAAGCACTCTGGCAGCTGCTGGGAGCTCCAGGAAGCCCTACTGCCTGGTAGCCAGGAACTTGGGGTCTCTCCACTGTCTGGGAGCTCTGGGAACCCCTGCCGCCCTCTGAGGTTGGGAACTCAGGCCCCCGCAGTTCCCAGCTGCCAGGGGTGGTGGGGTAAACCAACAACTCTCATGTGAGGGAGGCTCAAATCATGGAGGTCTCTGGAAGTCATGGTTTCTGTGACCTCTATGACAAAATCGTAGCCCTAATAATAGAATACAATTTATTTAAATATTTTTGGATATTTTCTACATTTTCAAATATATTGATGTCAGTTACAACACAGAATACAAAGTGTGCAGTGCTCACTTTACATTATAAAAATTTGCATTGTAAAAAAAACTAAATAAATTGTATTTTTCAACTCACCTAATACAAGTACTTTAGTGCAATATCTTTATCATGAAAGTTGAACTTACAAGTGTAGAATTATGTACAAAAAATAACTTCACTCAAAAATAAAACAATGTAGAACTCAGGTGCCTACAAGTGCACTTAGGCCTACTTGATATTCAGCAAATCGCTCAGACAAACAAGTTTGTTTACATGTGCAGGAGATAATGCTGCCTGCTTTCATGTCACCTGAATGTAAGAACAGGCATTTGCATGGCACCATTGTAGCCAGTGTCGCAAGATGTTTACATGCCAGATGCACTAAAGATTTATCTGTCCCTTCAGGCTTGAGTCACTATTCCAGAGGACATGTGTCCATGCCGATGATGGGTTCTGCTCGATAAAGATCCAAAGCAGTGCGGACCAACGCATGCTCATTTTCATTATCTGAGTCAGATGCCACCAATATCTGGTGGTTCGAGTTCTGTAGTTTCTGCATCAGAGTGTTGATCTTTTAACTCTTCTGAAAGTATGTTCCACACCTTCTCCCTCTCAGATTTTGGAAAGCATTTCAGATTCTTAAACCTTTGATCGAGTGCTGTAGCTATCTTTAGAAATCTCACATTGGTACCTTCTTTGTGTTTTGTCAAATCTGCAGTGAAAATGTTCTCAAAATGAACATGAGCTGGGTCATCATCTGAGACTACTATAACATGAAATAGATGGCAGAATGCAGTTAAAACAGGGCAGGAGACATGCAAGTCTCCCCCAAAGAGTTCAGTTACAAATATAATTAACCCTTTTTTTAAATTAATATCATCAGCATGGAAGCATGTCCTCAGGAATGGTGGCCAAAGTATGACGGGGCATATGAATGTTTAGCATATCTGGCATGTAAATACCTTGCAATGCCATGTGCCAGGTGAACGCCATGTTCTCACTTTCAGGTGACATTGTAAAGAATAAGTAGGCAGCATTATCTCCCATAAATGTAAACAAACTTGTTTGTCTGAGTGATTGACTGAAGTAGGGCTGAGTGGACTTGTAGGCTCTACAGTTTTACATTGTTTTGTTTTTGAGTGTTGTTATTCTAAGTGCAATCCCACCCCTCGTTTCTTTACTTTTAACAAACGTTGACTGTCCAGTAAAGGAGGGGAAAAAACCCTGAAACGTATTATTTAAATCATTGTATAAACGATACTGTGGCTAAGTTGTCCATGCCAAATTCTGCAACATCAATGATGTCAAAGGAGTTATGTGGGTGTAGTTTGAGAACAATCTAGCACACTATATTCCCCACCAGATTATGTTGCAAATATGTGCAGATAAATATTTATCTGACATCCCTTTTCTGGATGGCACTTTGAAAATTGCATAGTTCTGACTACCTTGGTAGGATTTCAGAATGATAAAGTATAGCCTGGAATATTTTCCTTTTCATAGAAAGTGCATATTTTACTGAACAAAGTCAAAGGATTTTCAAAATCATACTACTTCATTGCTATCTAATGAACTATATATATCAGGCCAGAAGGCTCCATGGTGAATCCCAATGTTCTGCAGAGGAAGGTGAGCCCCTCACCCACAGGCTCAATCTCACCTGGGGGGAAAATTCCTTCCTGACCTCCTGTACATGTGGGCAAAACCCAGCAGCCAGACAACTGGGAATGAATTCCTGTAGTAATTCATAGCCCTCCTCATCTAGTGTCTCATCTCCAGCCAGTTGAGATATTTGCTAACAACAGTCACACATGGGCCATATCCAATTGTAGGCAGTCTCATCATACGACCCTCTCCATAAACTTATCAAGATCAGTCTTAAAACAAGATAGGATTTTTTGCCCCCACTACTCCCCTTGGAAGGCTGTTCCAGAACTTCACTCCTCTGACGATTTCAAGCCTAATTTTGTTCATGCCAGTTTATATCCATTTGTTCTTTTGCCAGCACTGGCCCTTAACTTAAATAACTGCTCTCCATCCCTGGTGTTTGTCCTTCTGATATATTTATAGAGAGTAATCATCTCTCTCCTCAGTTTTTGGTTAAGCTAACCAAGCCAAGATCCTTAAATCTGCTCTCATGAGGTAGATTCTTCATTCCTCTGATCATCCTGGTAGCCCTCCTCTGCACCTGTTCCAGTTTAAAATCATATTGATTTAATGTGTGAAACCAGAATTGCACATGGTATTCCAGATGAAGTCTCGCTAGTACCTTGCAGAATGGTACTAACACTTCCCTATCTCTATTGGCAATACTTTGCCTGATGCACCGTAGGTTTGCATCAGCCTCATTTAAAAACTTTTGTCATTTAACATAACCTCTTGTGTCTGGTGCTGCCTAATATGTGTCCTCATACAATATATTCTCCATGAAACGTTGTGCTTCTTCCTGGATTATTTTAAATTTTGGTGACATTCACCACAAATTCAAACATACATATTAGCAAAAAGTTTATCTGGAATGTTTTCAAATGTAATCTTCACAAGCAAACAGCAAAATTAAGTGTATTAGCATTTGTCACTATAATATCTGTCAGATATTTTCCTGCATGATCGTAATAAGACTACTTCTCTGTTTCTCGATCAGCATTTTCAACGCATGGTCTTGTTCCTGATGGTACTTAGCTAAAACACCATTATCAAAGGCTTATATAATGCTAGTATCTACAAAATTTAATTTGCTAAATGACCCTGTTTATTGTTCCCTTCATTACTGAAACTCAAGCCATTTTTACACTAGGGACTTTCAGGAAAAAAAAATGTCATTGCTGTTAACTGAATGGTGTTCGCCCTAGTCCAAAGAGGGCTCCAGTACCTTCCAGCATTTTTTACCATCTCTGTTAAATATGCTTAGAAGTCAAAGCACAGATCTAGGAATTGGGCAGGTGCCTCCCATTTGTGCCTCTGAAAGCTTCCCCTCCATATAGACATGGCCCAAGTGGCTTTATGCACCACATGGTGATAGCATGCCTAAAAAACCCATATTTTTTTAGAAATATATTGTAGAACGTACAAGTCTCTTACATTCCATCAAATGGCATATATTGGAGAATCCAATGTGTGACACATCATTCAACTAGTTTTTCTTGAAATGAGGGAAATTCAGAAGTTCTCAGAGCAGAAAATCAGCCTTGCTTGTTTTTGGTTTTGGTTTTGGTTTTTTGTCCTGTAGCCTTGAGGTTTCATTTTATAAAAATCTTCTTGTTTCTGATACTAAATGCAGCTCAAGGCCTTTTTTAAAGTAACACATCAATGAGCTTGTTTGCAAAAATACAACATCTGACTGTTTGAAAGTAGCCCCAAACTGCTATTTAGTGCACAAGATCACACCAGCTGGCAATGTTTGTCTGAGATGATATGTCTTCAGGTAACTATGGAAACTCAACAATGATTCATTAGTACAGTGATGAGATTTACTTTTGTTTATGCCGCATATGAACACACAAACAACTGGAAAGATTAGTTTCTGCAGCATACTACAGTACTGTAATCCCATAACATAAGCTACAAAGGTCCTACATTATAAAAAGGCAAGAACTGGATGATTGACTTCTTAGGGGCAATTTCTGCCCCCACTTATAGTCATGCAACCCTATAATTTCACTAATGCTCATACTTAAAAAAAAATGAAACCCAGTTTTAATCAAGAACACTCACTCTAGGACTTTGCTCAGAAATGGAAATCAGATCTTGTGCTCAATAGTGATCCCTGCTCTGGTGTTTCTAAGCTACTTCCACAGCACAAACTAGCCAGAAAATATCTGTATCTCCCCAAGTGGGAATTCCCACAGCCTGGGAGAGTCTCCAGATGGTGTAGTGCCCATGTTCCTAGCTGCTATACCACTCCCCTAACATCCACAGCACAGGGGATGTGTTGGGAGTGTACCTCAGGGGAAAGCAAGTGGCATAACCAGAGTATTTTCCTTTCCATCAGTTTGCATCTGGCATCTGAGTCTTTGAAACAGCAGCCCTGGGTCGACGCTAAACTATCCTACTTCCAGGATCAGGAAACCACAAATGGTTTCCCCTTCAGTTCTGCTCAGTAGACACTGGACACAGCTGACTGAGGATGTAGGCTCTACTCCAAGCTCTTGCTGTATGCTCATAGAGAATCACTTCCTCCGTTTGTGCCATAGTGAAATAGCAATAATCATTAGAGGTGAGTGAAAGCGACTAGTTGTGGGTTTTGGTTTTTTTGAAAAACATTATGCAAGCATCTTTCATTTACCAATTTTAGCCCCTATAATTGCAGAACAATCTGATGCTGAAATTAAAAATGATGAATGCAAATTGAAGTGAAATCTTCAATAAAGCTACTTGACTTCAAAGAAAAAATTCATCTCAGAGTTTGGAAGACGGTGTAGAATAGTGGCCAGCTCACAATTGTTTTTTGTAGAGTTAGGAGTTGAAAGAGAAAGGGACAAGATTTTCAAACAGGGAGTTTAGCAAGGGAGTTCTCCAGGTGAAGGAGGAGCAAAGACAGCATCTATAGGGTAAGTGACTGTCTGCAGTGTGTGTGTTTGTTTGTGTTTGGGGGTTATTTGCTGTGTGCTGAGCTTGTGTTTGTCAGTCTGTTTGTTTGTTCTGGTTGTTTGAAGGACCATGTGCTGTAGCTGGCAGTTGGAGGCTGAGCTACAAAGGAAGGTTTGAAAGCTAGAAGCTTCTGGTAATTGGCTGAGCCTTAAGCAGTGGGTGGGGCATTCACTCAGGCCAGGGCTTTATAAAGCCGCGCACAAGCGACCAGGGAGCTTTGCGAACAGGGGCTGTTAACAGGGAGTTTCACAAGGGAGTTAGGAAGGGAGCGGGGGTCCCTTGTCGGTTCTATCCGTGACCCGTTAGTCCCTTGAAAACCTATAAACCAAACTACGTCCAAAACCTTTCTCTTTAAAGCAGAGCAGAGAGGACAGGGAGCTGCAGATAGGGGAGTTTGAGAGGGAGTTTGACAGAGGGAGGCTTACGATGGTTAGGAAGACCCGCAACACATGTGCCAGCACTGCTCCTGACACACCACTGGTGGAGGAGGAGATGGCTCAGGGTGGACACTGGCAGCTGGTTACTTCTGGCAGTGGGCAGTGCTCCACCCCTGCTGCAAACCCTCCCACTGTGATAATAGGTAACCGTTATGCTCTTCTTGATATAGGAGAGAAGGAATCACCCCCTACAGTAAAGGAGGAGAAGCCTCATACCCCTAAGGCTGGGAGGTCTGCTGCCGCCACTGAAAATAGGAAACGTAGGGTAGTGGTGGTCGGAGACTCTCTGCTGAGGGGGACGGAGGCTCCCATCTGTCACCCTGACATTTCATCTCTGGAGGTATGCTCCCTGCCGGGGGCCCGTTTCCGAAATATTGCAGAGGCATTGTTGAGGATTATCCGGCCTTCTGACTACTACCCCATGCTACTCATCCATGTGGGCACAAATGATACTGCGAGGTGTGATGCTGAGCAGATCAAGAGTGACTACAGGGCTCTGGGAATACGGTTAAAGGAGTTTGGAGCGCAGGTGGTATTCTCTTCTATTCTTCCTGTCAAAGGTAGGGGCCTAGGCAGAGACAGATGCATCATGGAGGTGAATGCCTGGCTGCGAAGATGGTGTCGCCAGGAGGACTTTGGCTTCCTCGACCACAGGATGCTATTTGAGGAAGGACTGCTAAGCAGAGATGGCGTTCACCTTTCGAGGAGGGGAAAGACCCTATTTGCGCACAGACTGGCTAACCTAGTGAGGAGGGCTTTAAACTAAGTTCGACGGGGACAGGTGAGCAAAGCCTACAGGTAAGTGGGGAACATGAAGACCTGAGAGATGGGTCGGAAACAAGAGGGAGCATGGGCTATAATGGCAGAGAGAAAGGAGGGTCAGGGCAAAACTGAGAGGCAAGATCAAACCAATATCTTAGATGCCTTTATACAAATGCGAGAAGTATGGGTAATAAGCAGGAAGAACTGGAAGTGCTAATAAATAAATACAATTATGACATTGTTGGCATCGCTGAAACTTGGTGGGATAATACACATGATTGGGATGTTGGTGTGGATGGCTATAGTTTGCTCAGGAAGGATAGACGGGAAAAAGGGAGGAGGTGTTGCCTTATATATTAAAAATGTACACACGTGGACTGAGGTGGAGATGGACATAGGAGACGGAAGTGTTGAGAGTCTCTGGGTTAGGCTAAAAGAGGTAAAAAGCAAGGGTGATGTCGTGCTAGGAGTCTACTACAGGCCACCTAACCAGGTGGAAGAGGTGGATGAGGCTTTTTTTAAACAACTAACAAAATCATCCAAAGCCCAAGATTTGGTGGTGGTGGGGGACTTCAACTATCCAGATATATGTTGGGAAAATAACACCATGTGGCACAGACTATCCAATAAGTTCCTGGACTGCATTGTAGACAACTTTTTATTTCGGAAGGTTGAAAAAGCTACTGGGGGGAAGCTGTTCTAGACTTGATTTTAACAAATAGGGAGGAACTCGTTGAGAATTTGAAAGTAGAAGGAAGCTTGGGTGAAAGTGATTATGAAATCATAGAGTTTGCAATTCTAAGGAGGGGTAGATTTGGATACTTACTATGCCTTTGAAGCTGTTGTGCAGTTGGCCCTCTGCAAAAATATGAAACTGTAGAGGTTGGATGCTGAAAATAATGGCTGATTTCAACATAGTAACAGTCTCCTCCAGCCTTTCACCACAGGCAACCACTGCTAGGTGCATCTTCTCAGCAGGGTGAGTTTTCATAAAATCATATCTAATGAAAAATAGTACAAATTAAATTGCATTTTCCAAGAACAGATATAAAAAGTCATAGAGTTTGCAATTCTAAGGAGGGGTAGAAGGGAGTACAGCAAAATAGAGACCATAGATTTCAGGAAGGAGGATTTTGGTAAGCTCAGAGAGCTGATAGGTAAGGTCCCATGGGAATCAAGACTGAGGGGAAAAACAACTGAGGAGAGTTGGTAGTTTTTCAAAGGGACACTATTAAGGGCCCAAAAGCAAGCTATTCCGATAGGTAGGAAAGATAGAAAATGTGGCAAAATTGGCTTATCCACGAGATCTTGCATGGCCTACAAAATAAAAAGGAGTCATATAAAAATGGAAACTAGGTCAGATTACAAAGGATGAATATAGGCAAACAACACAGGAATGCAGGGGCAAGATTAGAAAGGCAAAGGCACAAAATGAGCTCAAACTAGCTATGGGAATAAAGGGAAACAAGAAGACTTTTTATCAATACATTAGAAGCAAGAGGAAGACCAAGGACACTGTAGGCCCACTGCTCAGTGAGGAAGGAGAAACACTAACAGGAAACTTGGAAATGGCAGAAATGCTTAATGACGTCTTTGTTTCAGTCTTCACTGAGAAGTCTGAAGGAATGTCTAACATAGTGAATGCTTATGGGAAGGGGGTAGGTTTAGAAGATAAAATAAAAAAAGAGTAAGTTAAAAATCACTTAGAAAAGTTAGATGCCTGCAAGTCACCAGGGCCTGATGAAATGCATCCTAGAATACTCAAGGAGTTAATAGAGGAAGTATCTGAGTCTCTAGCTATTATTTTTGGAAAGTCATGGGAGACGGGAGAGATTCCAGAAGACTGGAAAAGGGCAAATATAGTGCCCATCTATAAAAAGGGAAATAAAAACAACCCAGGAAACTACAGACCTGTTAGTTTAACTTCTGTGCCAGGGAAGATAATGAGCAAGTAATTAAAGAAATCATCTGCAAACACTTGGAAGGTGGTAAGGTGATAGGGAATAGCTAGCATGGATTTGTAAAGAACAAATCATGTCAAACCAATCTGATAGCTTTCTTTGATAGGATAATGAGTCTTGTGGATAAGGGAGAAGCGGTGGGTGTGGTATACCTAGACTTTAGTAAGGTATTTGATATGGTCTCGCATGATATCCTTATCGATAAACTAGGCAAATACAATTTAGATGGGGCTACTATAAGGTGGGTGCATAACTGGCTGGATAACCGTACTCGGAAAGTAGTTATTAACGCCTCCCAATCCTGCTGGAAAGGTATAACAAGTGGGGTTCCGCAGGGGTCTGTTTTGGGACCAGCTCTGTTCAATATCTTCATCAACAACTTAGATATTAGCATAGAAAGTATGCTTATTAAGTTTGCAGATGATACCAAACTGGGAGGGATTGCAACTGCTTTGGAGGACAGGGTCAAAATTCAAAATGATCTAGACAAATTGGAGAAATGGTCTGAGGTAAATCGGATGAAGTTCAATAAAGACAAATGCAAAGTGCTCCACTTAGGAAGGAACAATCAGTTTCACACATACAGAATGGGAAGAGACTGTCTAGGAAGGAGTATGACAGAAAGAGATCTAGGGGTCATAGTGGACTGCAAGCTAAATATGAGTCAACAGTGTGATACTGTTGCAAAAAAGGCAAACGTGATTCTGGGATGCATTAACAGGTGTGTTGTAAACAAGACACGAGAAGTCATTCTTCTGCTCTACTCTGCGATGGTTAGGCCTCAACTGGAGTATTGTGTCCAGTTCTGGGCATCGCATTTCAAGAAAGATGTGGAGAAATTGGAGAGGGTCCAGAGAAGAGCAACAAGAATGATTAAAGGTCTTGAGAACATGACCTATGAAGGAAGGCTGAAAGAATTGGGTTTATTTAGTTTGGAGAAGAGAAGACTGAGAGGGGACATGATAGCAGTTTTCAGGTGTCTAAAAGGGTGTGTCATAAACAGATAGTCAAGGGTTAATAGAACAGAAGTACTTCATGTCTCTTTTGCCTGTAAAGGGTTAAGTTCAGTGAGCCTGGCTGTCACCTGACCAGAGGACCAATCAGGGGACAGGATACTTTCAAATCTTGAAGGAGGGAAGTTTTTGTGTGTGCTGTTAGTTTTTGGTTGTTGTTCACTCTGGGGGCTTGGAGGGACCAGACATGCAACCAGGTTTCTCTCCAATCTCTCCGATACAGGCTCTTATAAGTTCAGAATAGTAAGTACTAGGTAGATAAAGTGAGTTAGGCTTATGTTTGTTTTCTTTATTTGCAAATGTATATTTGGCTGGAAGGAGTTCAAATTTGTATTTTCCTGAAAGGATTTTACTTTGTACTTGTATACTTAGGCTGGGAGGGTATTCCCAGTGTCTATAGCTGAAGGACCCTGTAACATATTCCATCTTAAATTTACAAAGATAATTTTTACTGTTTTTTCTTTCTTTAATTAAAAGCTTTTCTTGTTTAAGAACCTGATTGTTTTTTTGTTCTGGTGAGACCCCAGGGGACTGGGTCTGGATCCACCAGGGAATTAGTGGGAAGAAAGGAGGGAAGCGGGAGAGAAAGGTTAATTTTCTCTCTGTGTTAAGATTACTTTCTCTCTCAGGGAGAGTCTGGGAGGGGGAGAGAGAAGGAGGAGGGAAGGTGAATTTTCCTCTCTGTTTTAAGATTCAAGGAGTTTGAATCACAGTGATCTTCCAGGGTAACCCAGGGAGGGGAAGTCTGGGAGAGGCAATGGTGAGGGAAAGGGTTTACTTTCCTTGTGTTAAGATCCAGAGGGTCTGGGTCTTGGAGGTCCCTGGCAAGGTTTTTGGGGGACCAGAGTGTACCAGGCACTGGAATTCCTGGTTGGTGACAGCTCTACAAGTACTAAGCTGGTAATTGGGCTTAGAGGAATTCATGCTGGTACCCCATCTTTTGGACGCTAAGGTTCAGAGTGTGGAATTAAAACATGACAGGGTATCATCAGGAGGAGGGAGAAAACTTGTTCACCTTAGCCAAGGGAGATTTAGGTTGGACATCAGGAAAAAGTTCCTAACTGTCAGGGTAGTTAAACACTGGAATAAATTGCCTAGGGAGGTTGTGGAATCTCCATATCTGGAGATATTTAAGAGTAGGTTAGATAAATGTCTGTCAGGGATGGTCTAGACAGTATTTGGTCCTGCCATGAGAGCAGGGGACTGGACTCAATGACCTCTCGAGGTCCCTTCCGGTCCTAGAGTCTATGAATAAGATAAGGGAGAGGTGTTCCCATTCTCATTGACTTCCTGCCAAAGCCATTCATCACTGACAGTACGAGTAGCACAAAAAGAATGTTGTTGTTGGTAGACTGGGGTGGGGGGGCTGATGTGGAGTCCTCCTCCAGTCCATCTGTCCCCCTCCCCCCACCGCTGCCTCCTCCACCATCCCTATCTACCATCTGCTTCTGTTCCTCGCTCCTGGACTCAAGTGCTTGCCGCACCCTCCTCCATCATCTGGGACTATTGCAGCAGCCAGCATAGACAGAGCTTTTTAAGCGCATGTGGGCGCACATCTCCCCCTATCTTGGACTGTCCATCCGCCCCCGCTGCTTTCGGCTGGTGGACTTCCCCACCCTCAGTTTTACCCACCAGCCTCCTTGCAGCAGTTTTCCCCCACATTCCCTTTGTTGCCTGCACCACCCTGGCCCCTGTCCTTTTGTTGGTCTCCCTACCCCACCCTAACCCTTACAGTTAGTCCCCCGGCTTTCCTGCCAGAGCCCCGGCCCATTTTCCAGCTTGAATTCAACTGATCCCCCTTTGTCCAGCCCCGTCGTTCCATGTGCCCATGTCCCCCTCACACGCTTGTGCCCCTTCCACCTTTATGTTGAACCCCTTTATTCACTGCATCCCCTATGATATTGTAGCCCTCCCCTTCCCAGTGCTGCCGGAGGAGCCGGTATTCCCATCACTTGTCAGTTTTAATGCCCCCTGCTTCCCTGCCTGATTATGGCATCTCGGTCCCTTTCCCCCACATTAGTGTCCTCCTCCCCTGCCTGCATCCTAGCGGGGATGAGTGGCTGGCCTTTCCCCTCCCCCTCCCCTTCACTGCTTATCACCATCCCCTCTGAGTATGGCAGAGGAAATGGTGGGTGCCCCCCCGGGTGGATCCTGCCACCCCCCCCCACAACTGCCCCTAGTCCATCCATCTCTGCACGCCATCTGCCATCGCCCCTGCTGGGGCACCGCTGGTGGCAGCGGGTATAGATGTAGATCCTGTTGCTGCCATGTCATCTGTCTTTCCGATTCTGGGAGAACCCCTCTGGCTGGTAGGAAGGGCCAGGGGAAGAAAAATGGTAAAAGTCCTGCCAGGAAGGTCAAAACCTCTGTGGCAGGGACTGTCCCCTCTGCTGTGACCCTGTCACTGACCACAACTGTTCGTGCCCATCCCCTTGCCATCCCTTCCATCAGCTCTGGGGATATCCCTCCCTCGACCCCAAGAGCGTGCACCGAGGTGGCTGCGGCCCCTCCACCTTCCACCTCATCATCTCTCTCAGCCACTGCCTCCAGTTCTGTCTCCAGCAGCCAGGGCCCCTTTCCCACTCTAACAAGGAAGCACAGTGTCCGCTGCCTCCTGGTGCCTGCCTCACCCCATGCAGAGACCTATGTGTGGGTGTTGATGAGGCCCTCAGCCATGATGGCGACCTCTAAGATGTACAGGAAGGTGGTCTTCTTCCTAGCATCACAGGCTGCTGCCCAGGAGGCGGTGGAGAAGGTCCTGGGGGGTGGGGGAACATCCACCTTGAGCACCTGGAGGACTTGGGCATGTGGATGGTTTTCACCTCTGTCCCATCCTTCCTTCCCAATGCTTCCCTTCTACCTTTCCTTTCCCCCATCAGTTATTAGCCCTCTCCCATTAGGCTGTAAAGACCTTGCCCTCCATCACATCCTCTCGTTCCGCTAGCATGTGCAGATTCAAGTGCTGCCGCTGGCACGTGGTGGAGAGGAGTCTGAAGGGTCCTTCTGGTGCCCTATCGGGGGGGGGGGGGCTGTTACCGGGTACTCTGTTACTAGGGAGAGGCCCGGTGTTACCTCTGTCGGGTGATGGGGCATGTCCAGAGGGACTGCCCCCTGGCCCAGGATGGAAGGATACCTGGGACCCCCAAGCCCCAGGAGGGTGCTGGCCCTGTTATCGCGCCTCGCCTCCATGGTCACTCCTCCTCCTCCTCCTCCAAAGTCTGCTGTCACCTCCTCTTGGGCCCCCGGGGGAGGCCCCCCTGGTGTGCCCAGGTGAGCGAGCAGGCCCCACTTCTATCATGTGTGGTTCAGCGGACGTGGAGGAGAGGGAGGCAGAGCCACTGCCAGGTGAGGAAGAAGGCCTGTCTCAGGGTGATTTTTCCCTTCCCGTCACTGCCCCTCCACTGCCTCCCTGACCCTTGATACCATCACTTTGCCCTCTGGCCCCACCTTTGCTGGCCAGCCCTCGAATAACACCTTAGAAGGCTGGGTTCTCATTCAGGGGAAGAGGAATAAGGGGATGGCACAAACTCAACCTTCCTTCATTGGTATGGAGGAGGAGGAGGCCCCCCGGAAAACTATGAAAGGGGCTGTTGCTGCTGAGCCTTCCAGCTCTCCCTCTGGTGGGGCCCAACAAGGAGAGCTGTCTGGGACAGTTGTGGCAGCAATGGGGAAAAGTACTGCCCCTCTTCTGGAATCCCTTCCTATGGGGGCCTCGGGTGGAGTCCCCCCACCCCCTTGTCTTCTGCATCCCCTGTTGACACCAAGGTGAGTGTCACCTCAGTTGCTGGCGGGGAAGACCCTGGGGTAGCAGGTGGGCATTTTTCCTCCATCTTTGAGGAGATTGAGGCCCTGGGTCTGACCCTGGTTATCCAGGGAAGGAGGTCCCCCGGCCAGTGGGCCTTGATCTGGGTGGTGGTCCCATCACACCCCACCTTTCTCCCCTCTCTCCCACTGCTTTCCCTACTCCTAAGGTGCCTCCTGTCTTATCCACCTTCCCAGCCACAGACGGTGCCTTGATCATGGCTGCTGAGGTGACAGTCGGTGCCGAGCGGCCAGGCTCCAAGCCATCGGATCACTTCCTGTTGATGCAGGGTAGCTGCCATCCTGTCCTGTTGGGGGTCCTACCATTGAAATATTGCTCCCTGACGCCATAGTTGTGGGTTCTGAGTCTGCTATGGCATCTGAACCCGGCATTGTTGAGGGGTCCCCTTCCATTCCTGTTCCCTCAAACCCTGTGGCTGGTCGAGAGATGCCACACCCTAGTGGCCTGGCTGCCAGGATTCCCAATTCTGTCTCCATTCCCAATCCTGGTTCTGCCCCAATCCCAGTCCTGTTCCAATCCTTAATAATGTCCCTGCCTCCCCTCATTCTACCTCCAGTTTTGTTGCCACCACCAAGGTGGTCTCGTTTCCCCTTCCATCAGATGGCCCTCGGGAGGCGGCTTTCCTGTTCCCCTCTCCTAACCCCTTAGGGGCTGCCACCCCATCCTGTGCCAAGGTCCAAGACAGGCTGTGCGGCAGTGGTAGAATGGGTGTCACACCGATTGTCTTCCCCCTGTTTGCCCGTCTCTGTAGGCCATGGGGCTGTCATGGGGACCTGACTGGAAGATGCCCTGATTTCTGTGACCCCAGCCCCCAGGGCATTGCGAGACGAGCTGCACCTCTTTCCCCTGGACACTTATGGTTCCAAGAACAAGGTGCAGCTTGCTCTCAAGTGCTGGGGGAGACTTTCACTGGGTCCTCCAGGCCACAAGGGCCATTTTGGGGGAGGTTAAAGGGACCGGGAGACAGGCCACTATGGCCTACCAGTGGGCCTGCAGCTTCTGTGACTCCCTGATAGCTTTTGTGGTTGGTCATGGATTGCTGTGGGGACCACTGGGGACAGTTGGAGTTCCTGCCACTGAGGATCCCCCCAGCCCTCATCATGGCACCAATCATCTTCACCACACTAACAACTGGGGCTGTAGGATGCATCTCCCGCAGGTGCCAGGTGCTCTCCTTCCTTCGGGATGGTGGGTACTCTGTGGTTTTCCTGCAGGAGACCCACATGGCTCTGGCTGCTGGAGCTAACTGGCAGCTGGAGTAGGGAGACAGGGTGTATTTTAGTCATCTCACAATTAATATGGCTGGAGTGGCCGCCCTGCTCTCCCCTGACCTATGGTTGCTGAGGTTGTGCTTGGTCACCTGCTGCATGTCCGGGTCTGTATGGAGGGGCTAATGCTGAATCTTATTAATGTCTACACCCTGACACTGGGCCCTGAATGAGGGCACTTTTTCCAGCAGATGTCTACCTTCCTCAGCTTCTTGGATCCTCATGAGTACCTGATCCTCGGCAGGGATTTCAACTGTACCCTTTGGGAGCAGGACCTCATGGGGACCGAGTTGAGCCTGGCTGCCGCAGATGCCCTCCCGGAGATTGTAGATCACCATTCCCTGGTGGGTGTCTGGTGCAACCATAACCTAGATGACAATTCTATGTTCATATATGTCTGGGTGGAGGAAAATTGGTCATGCCACGGACCACATTTACTTTTCTCCTCATCATCTTTTGTGAGCCCACTCCTCAAGCATTCAGCTGGTCCCATTCTTGGACCACCATCTGGTGGCTCTTTCAGCCTCTCTCATGTCGGAGAGGCCTGGACTGGCCTACTGGCACTTCAACAATAACCTGCTGGTGGATGTGGGATTTGTAGCATACTTCCGGGATTTTTGGCTGGCCTGGCGAGGGTAGAGGTGCACTTTTCCCTCAGCACAATGGTGGTGAGATATGGGGAAGATGCATGTACACCTGGGGCACCAGCCAGCAGAGGGATGTGGTGATAGAGCAGTTGGAGTGGAAGATCCTGGAGCTCGAGAGGCATCTGGCCACCAGCCCAGAGGATCCATCCCTCTGCGGAGCGTGTCAGGAGAAATGGGAGGAATTCCTGGCCCTCGAGCATCACCGGGCCAAAGGTCCATTTGTTTGATCCTGCATCTCTCTCTTTCAGGAGATTGATTGCATCTCCTGCCTCTTCTATGCCCTGAAGAAAAAGACGGGGCCCTAAGAAGTACTTCGTCTGCCTTTTGGCAGAGGACGGCACTCCTCAGATATGGAGGAGATGTGTGGAAGGGTCAGGGCCTTCTACACCAACTTCTTCTCCCCAGATCTGATCGACACAGATGCTTGTAGGGCGCTCTGGAGCAAACTCCTAATAGTGAGCGCAGGTGACCAGGACCAGCTGGAGCTACTTCGCTCTCTGGCCAAGTTCTTGGAAGCCCTCTGTCTCATGCCCTCTAATTAATCTCTGGGCATGGACAGGCTGACCGCAGAGCTCTACCATGTGTTCTGAGACATTCTCAGCCTGGACCTTGTCACCATCTGGGCTGGGTCCTTGGGGAACAGGGGCTTCCCTCTGTTGTGCCAGTGAGCCATGCTTGCCTTGTTACCTAAGAAGGGAGACCTCCATGACCTTCAGAATTGGCATCCCATCTCGCTCCGCAGCACAGACTACAAAGTTGTAGTGAAGGCCATCTCATTGCAGCTGCGGTCTGGGCTGGCAGATGTGGTCTACATCAACCAGACTTGCACCATCCTGGGCCACTCTATCTTCGATAACTGTATTTGGTCCAGGATCTCCTTAAGCTTGGGTATAGGGATGGTCTATTGTTTGCCTTCTTGTCTCTTGGTCAGGAGAAGGCATTCGACTGGATGGACCACCAATATCTCCTGGGCACTCTGTGGGTGTTCGGCTTTGGGCCCCAGTTCATAGGTTTTCTCTGGGTGCTGTATGCCTCTGCGGAGTGTTTGATCGGGTTCAACTGGACCCTGACTGCTTCTGTCAGCTTCAGGTGAAGGGTATGTCAGGGCTGTCTACTCTCAAGCCAGCTATATACTCTGGCCATTGAACCCTTCCTCTGTCTCTTGTGTAAGAGGTTAATGGGAATGGTGCTCCATGAGTCAGAGATGTGGCTGATCCTGTTGGCATAAGCTGATGACATACTCTTCATGGTCCAGGACCCAGCCAATCTGGTGCTGGTGGAGGCCTGTCAAGGGGTTTACTTGACAGCCTCTTCTGCCCAGGTCAACTGGGTCAAGAGCTCTGGCTTGGTGGTCGGGGATGGGTGGCAGGCGAGCTTCCTCCCACCCACTCTTCAAGACACCTGGTGAAGCACGGATCCACTGATCTATCTTGGCCACATCTGTTTTTCTTCTGTACATCCGTCTCCCCCAGAAAACTGGTGAGTTTTAGAGGTTGGGGTGGCTGAACGGTTACAGAAGTAGACGGTACTGCTCTGATGCCTCTCCCTTTGGGGGAGCGCACTTGTGCTCAACCAACTGGTCCTGTCCACGCTCTGGCACCAGCTCAATACCCTGTGCCCGACCCTGGGTTTCCTGGCCAATCTCCAGAAGCTGGTATTAGAGTTCTTTTGGCTAGGACCATGGTACTGGGTCTCTGCGGGAGCTTAGCATCCTCCCCTGGAGGAAGTGGGACAGTGCCTGCTTGTGCACGCAGATACATGTCTTCCGCCTCCAGACCCTGCAGAGACTTCTTTATGGTGCAGGTAGTCTGGTATGGAGCACATTGGTGCACACCTTCCTCCGTTGTTTCTGAGAACTCCGATATGACTAGAAGCTCTTTTATCTCCATCCAATAGGTCTTCCATAAGACCTCTCTGAGCTGCCAGTCTTCTCCTCCTCCGGACCTGGAAACTGGCTTCGGCCATCAGGTATGTGGCAGCCACCGAGGGGTCAGATCTTCTCGTGGTGCCCCTGTCAATAACCTAGTCCCAGATTTGGACCTTAGTGTCCAAAATATGGGGGTTAGCATGAAAACCTCCAAGCTTAGTTACCAACTTGGACCTAGTACTTCTGCCACCACCCAAAAAATTAGAGTGTTTTGGGGCACTCTGGTCCCCACAAAAACCTTCCCTGGGGACCCCAAGACCCAAATCCCTTGAGTCTCACAACAAAGGGAAATAAACCTTTTCCCTCCCCTCCCCCCCAGGTGTTCCTGGAGAGATACACAGACACAAGCTCCGTGAATCTAAACAGAGGGAGTCCACCCTCTCTAATTCCATTCCTGGAAACAAAAGCACTTCCCTCTTCACCCAGAGGGAATGCAAAGTCAGGCTAGTACATCTAATACACACAGGTCTCCCCTGACTTCTTCCTCCCACCAATTCCCTGGTGAGCTGCAGGCTCAATTCCCTGGAGTTCCTCACTAAAGAAAAAACTCCAACAGGTCTTAAAAGAAAGCTTTATATAAAAAAGAAAGAAAAATACATAAAACTGGTCTCTCTGTATTAAGGTGACAAATACAGGGTCAATTGCTTAAAAGAATATTGAATAAACAGCCTTATTCAAAAAGAATACAATTCAAAGCACTTCAGCAACTATAGACATGTAAATACAAAACAACAAACCATTGTTGTACTCACAACTTGGAAACAGAAGATTAGAAAAGCACGAAATAGAAAAATCCTTCTCTAGCTGAGAGAGATTCAGGCAGAAGACAAAGAACTTAGACACAAACTTCCCTCCACCCAGAGTTGAAAAAAATCCTGTTTCCTGATTGGTCCTCTGGTCAGGTGCTTCAGGTTACTTTTTTTTTTTTTTCAGGTGAAAGAGACATTAACCCTTAGCTATCTGTTTATGACACGCCCCCCAAATTGCAAACAGTGGGGAAGCTCACTGGCGGTGATTTCCTTCTAGAACTTTAAAATAAACAGATTACTACAACACATGCACCTTTACATATACCACTAAGTATATAACTAACAGACTTCTACATTTTAAGAACACTTTTTAACTACTAGATTCTGGGAAACTCTCACGGGAGAGTGCTTCAGCTACTTTGTTAGAAGCTCCTGTGATGTGCTGAATTTCAAAATCAAAATCTTGGAGAGCTAAACTCCAACGAAGAAGTTTCTTGTTGTTCCCCTTGGCAGTATGAAGCCACTTTAGTGCAGCATGGTCAGTTTGTAGTTGCAACCGTCGTCCCCAAACATATGGGTGTAGCTTTTCCAGGGCGTACACAATGGCATAGCATTCCTTTTCACTGACTGACCAGTGACTTTCCCTCTCAGACAGTTTCTTGCTGAGAAACACGACAGGATGGAAGTTGTGATCTGTTGCTTCCTGCATGAGAACTGCTCCTATACCACACTCAGATTCATTCATGGTTACTAGGAATGGCTTGTCAAAATCCGGGGCTTGAGCACAGGGTCAGACATGAGCATTGCCTTAAGTTGGGTAAAGGCCTTTTGACACTCATTAGTCCACTTAACTGCATTTGGCTGGGTCTCTTTGGTCAGGTCGGTCAGTGGGGCAGCGATTTGGCTGTAGTGTGGTACATATCGCCTGTAGTACCCGGCCAAACCTAAGAAGGATTGGACCTGTTTCTTTGACCTTGGGACAGGCCATTTTTGGATAGCATCCACCTTGGCCTGTAGGGGGTTTATGGTTCCTCGACCCACCTGGTGCCCCAGGTAAGTCACTGCCACCATGTCAATAACCTAGTCCCAAATTTGGACCTTAGTGTCCAAAATATGGGGGTTAGCATGAAAACCTCCAAGCTTAGTTACCAGCTTGGACCTGGTAATGCTGCCACTACCCAAAAAATTAGAGTCTTTTGGGGCACTCTGGTCCCCACAAAAACCTTCCCTGGGGACCCAAAGACCCAAATCCCTTGAGTCTCACAACAAAGGGAAATAAACCTTTTCCCTCCCCCACCCCTTCCAGGTGTTCCTGGAGAGATACACAGACACAAGCTCCGCGAATCTAAACAGAGGGAGTCCACCCTCTCTAATTCCAGTCCTGGAAACAAAAGCACTTCCCTCTTCACCCAGAGGGAATGCAAAGTCAGGCTAGTACATCTAACAAACACAGGTCTCCCCTGACTTCTTCCTCCCACCAATTCCCTGGTGAGCTGCAGACTCAATTCCCTGGAGTTCCTCACTAAAGAAAAAACTCCAACAGGTCTTAAAAGAAAGCTTTATATAAAAAGAAAGAAAATACATAAAACTGGTCTCTCTGTATTAAGGTGACAAATACAGGGTCAATTGCTTAAAAGAATATTGAATAAACAGCCTTATTCAAAAAGAATACAATTCAAAGCACTTCAGCAACTATAGACATGTAAATACAAAACAACAAACCATTGTTGTACTCACAACTTGGAAACAGAAGAATAGAAAAGCACGAAATAGAAAAATCCTTCTCTAGCTGAGAGAGATTCAGGCAGAAGACAAAGAACTTAGACACAAACTTCCCTCCACCCAGAATTGAAAAAAATCCTGTTTCCTGATTGGTCCTCTGGTCAGGTGCTTCAGGTTACTTTTTTTTTTTTCAGGTGAAAGAGACATTAACCCTTAGCTATCTGTTTATGACAGCCCCTGCTACACAATCCCCAACTCCATGTGCAGGTGGCAGAGTCTCCCTTGGTGTGCCAGAGGCTGGTCCTGTCTCAGCGTATAGGGCTCTTCACTCTTTGTACTTCCCGGTGTGTATTTCAGGGGGTGAGGGCAGCCTTTTGCCCCCTTCTCAGGCTTACCTCACATAGGTATTGCAGAAGAGTGATCCCAGCCCACCTACAACCCAGGCCCTCTGGATCTTTTCATAGGCCCCCTGCCCTGTGAGCCTCCTCAGCTGCCCCATCCATATACCCCAAGCCGACTGCAAGACTTGCCACTGGTACACTTTCAAACTGCGCCAAAGGCACATCTGTACACACTCGTGCGGATTGCTTCATCAACCTCCTCCTGGTGATGGCCAAAGTGGCCATCTACAACACTAGGGAGAGGATGTTGGCTGAGAGCGTTCTTTGTGATTGTGGGGCCTTTTTCCAATTCCCCCTCCTTTCACACATCCGAGCAGAGTTCCTCTGGGTAACGTCCACTGGCTCCCTTGACACCTTCGAAGAGCAGTAGGCGCTATCCAGGGTTCTCTGCTTGGTGTCTCCTTCAGGTTCCCTTTTTTGACCCTTTGACCTTCACACCTGCTCTTGTTTTTTTGTTGCTGTTGTTCCCCATAATCAGTTGAGTTCTAGGCTCAATGGATCCTCCCCAAAGGCTGGGGGAAGGTCCTTTAGCTGTGTGCAGGCTTATACCTGCCTACTTCCCTGGAATCCAGTAGGATCACTCTCTTATAACTTTACAGTCAAACTCTGTCACAATAGATATAAATATGCTTCCTTTTTGCTTCATGTACAATAAAAATAAAACTGTTAAAAAGGAGAGAGGTGACAAAATTGAACCCTGAAGGACCTTACATGAAAATCCTTGTGGCAGAAGATCAATCCCTTAAGAGAAAATAGGTCAACTAGTCATTCTATCACACTGAACCCAATGAACCTAGCAATGGTCCACATCTGAGGCTATATCTACACTACAGCCAGGATCGACGCTCTGAGATCGATCCACCAGCGGTCGATTTAGTGGATCTAGTGAAGACCTGCCAAATCGACAGCAGATCACGTTCCAATCGACCCCTGTACTCTACCCCCAACAAGAAGAGTAAGGTAAGTCGACAGAGTGTAGACCCTGCGGTAACTTGACCTAAGGTCCATTGACTCCAGCTACGTTATTCATGTAGCTGGATCTGCATAGTGTAGGTTGAATTACCGTGGTAGTGTAGACATAGCCTGAGTGTTTTAAAAATAAAAACATCATGGTCAACAATATCAAGGAATGCAGACGTATCTTAAAACACACTCCTGAATATTAGTTGTTAGGGGCATGGATATCTGACCATTGCTCACAGATAGGAATGCAATCAACCAGTGGAAGACTGATGCATATTCCATATCATATACAGAGAAGAACAACAAGGCTGAGAGGAATAAACTAGATCTGTATGACTCAAAGACACTGAGGAGCTCAGATAACACGAAAGTTATCTGTCAGGACCTTCTCAGTAACTCACCTTCATCCCCAGAAAGATAGAGAGAGGATTACAATGCTGAGACCATGAGTGGCAAAAGGGGAGTTCTCAAACAATGTTCTAGCATCTGTCAGTTTAACAACTGTGTTACGTTAATACCTAGAAATCATAGTCATGATAAGATCCTTTTATGGTAGGTGTTGTACCAACATGAAGTAAAAAGTCACCTCCTGCCACCAGAAAGCTAAATATTGTTCTAAGTCACTTCCTTTTGTAGGAAAAAACATTAGTCAAATGTATAATTATTACTGACCTAGTACTGCGGTGCAGCCCTTGATTCTTAGAAAGATTATTGCATAACTTTCTAACACTGTGCTTAGAAAACATTTGTGATCAAAAGGAAGCTGAAGAAGGCTACATGCACAGCAGAAGAGATAAGTGAACAAGTAGTTAAGCCATGAATAAAAGGAACAACCATTAATGTACTAGAAACTAGTGGCTTCAGTAACCAGTTGCGTGAAAAAATTATTTTTGCCTACACATCAATATATGTTGTCCATGGTTGACATTTACTGTTAGTTAATCTCTCTATTTTTAAAATTAAATCTGAAATACTTCCCAGGACACACAAGGAATGAGGAAAAAAGAGAAAACCCAGCAGGAGTCCTTTTTATCACTGCTCTTCTGTTATCTCATTTCCCTGTTTTTGTAGGATTGTTTTTGTACTATTGCAGTAGTGCTGAATTTTAATGATACAATACTTGGCCCAAACCAATACCTTTGGGTAATAGTTTTAATTACCAAATACTTGTCCAAAACCTCTTTGAATATTTTGAAACTTGCAACATCTAGCATCAGTGTACAGCTTATCAGCTATTGCAGGGTTTTTTCCATGTGCTAGATAACAGAAGTTACAACCCGCTAAAACACGGTCTGAAAGCAGAAGATTCTATCCTCTCTAATGCCAATAAACTGCAAATAGATAATGAAGAAACTCAAATAAGAATAGAGAAATTTAAGTCCCTGATTCAGAAAAGCACTTAAACACATTCTTAACTTTAAGTCAATGTAATTACTGTTGTGCTTAAATTTAAGCAGTTGTCCAGGGGTAGGAGTTATCATCACAAGTTAAACTCATTCTTTCCAAGCATTTGGTTGATATTTTCTTAAGAATAAAAACAGGTAACTAAAAAAAAAGCGATAGAGATGAATTTACTGAATAAAAATGGCAAAGAGTCCTGCAGGAGAACACTTCAACCTCCCTGGCCACACTATAGCAGACCTTAAGGTGGCCATCCTGCAGCAAAAAAACTTCAGGACCAGACTTCAAAGAGAAACTGCTGAGCTTCAGTTCATCTGCAAATTTAACACCATCAGCTCAGGATTAAACAAAAACTGTGAATGGCTTGCCAACTACAAAACCAGTTTCTCCTCCCTTGGTTTTCACACCTCAACTGCTAGAACAGGGCCTCATTCTCCCTGATTGAACTAACCTCGTTATCTCTAGCTTGCTCGCATATATATACCTGCCCCTGGACATTTCCACTACATGCATCTGACGAAGTGGGTATTCACCCACGAAAGCTCATGCTCCAAAATGGCTGTTAGTCTATAAGATGCCACAGGACTCTTTGCTGATTTTACAGATCCAGACTAACACAACTACCCCTCTGATACTTGAATAAAAATGGTCTCTTATCCAACCAAGCAAAGCTGTCTCACAAAAAGGAGGAAGAAATTTGATTTTGTTTATGCTTCCAGCAAAAAAATTGTGTGTGTGTTTGAACAAAATGGTGACAGAGAACAAACGGTGAGTGGTATGATTAAATGACAAGCATCTATTCTAGCACAACTGCAATATAGTATGAAATACAAATTACCTTTCAGTGTGACTCCAATGAATGAAATCTTTCAGAAGCCATGCTGCCAATACCTCTGCACTACTTGCTACCCCAGATATCCTCATGTAAGGGAGATATCACAATATGGACATGGTGAGGGTTAGTTAATTATTATTATTCATATGTATTGCAGTAGCATGTAGAAACCCCAGTCATGGACGAAGACTCCACTGGGCTAGGGGCTGTGCAAACAGAACAAAAATATGTTGTCTTCCCCAATCATGGATTTCAAAGGGGTACGTGGGCTGATGCTTGCCTTCTATTGACTCAGAGCCCCAACTCCATGATGTACCTATACAGGAGTTTTCACAGAAGGGAGGGGACAGTAGAGGAGGAGTAGCCACTTTTTATTTGCCTAAATATGGATTTAGATACTCATCTGAATTGTATACACTGTATGTGTTTTAATAGCCCTCTCTTTATTCAAACATTCAGTGCAATTTTAATAAAAACACACAGGATTTGGATGTTGATCAGCGGAAGTGCTTTCTTGTGAACAACAGCAATCAGTCTGTTTTCTAATTTATCCTTCCTCTGGCCAGCACTTTTCCTGTGTAAGCCAAGCTGCTGTCCCACAGCAAGATATAAGTCACATAGATGGCAGTCTACCATGATGCTTTTTTAAAGGAACACCTCTATTCTAGCTGGCCCACACTCCTGTTGAAAGCTACATCAGCATGGATCTGGTGCCTTTAAGGGTGCTCCTATTCTGCAGCAGCAGGGAGCTATTGCACCAGCATGTCTTCTACTTAACCATCCATGACTCACCAACAGCATATGGTCAGGAGTCTCTGCACCAGCCTGACATGAACATGGCGTCCTACACAACAGTTTTTGGCCCTATCCAAGAAAGAGAGGCTCTTTAAAGCCTAACAGGTTACTAAAAATACTTTAAAATAAAGCAGAAGAAGCAACAGAAACAACACTGTGCTAATTAGGGGTAGCTGAGCTCCTCTCCTCCACATGCAGGTAGTGAAGCATATGGAGAATGCAGTGTTGATATAGAAGAATCTTAGAAGAGTTCAGGAAAAACATCAAGATATTGTAAAATAATGGCTGCATGCTAACAAATCTATGTAATGAAAGGGGGGAAATACAGTCTTGTCAACGTTTTGGACTGGAGGAGTGGGGAGCATTTGTTAAAATGTAATTCACCTCAGATGCCTTGTATCAAGCTTTATTCCATTTTTTTTCTGAAAGGTGTGAGGGGTTGTTTCTTAAATTTATATAAAAACGTTGATTTAAAAAATCTTTTATTCCATTGCACAGAAAGCACTAGAACTGCAATTATTATTAATTGAAGTATGTTGTGTCGTGCAAAAGGTATTGAGTGCCTTCTTTTTTTACAAAGATACATCTTCCGTTTGTATTGATAGTCTGTGGGATGAGATACAAAAAAGGAACCAAAAATCCTGAGTTAGTCAGTGTATAATTATAACAAACAAAGGAGTATTCTTTAATAATTATTAATATTGCATCTGGCTTTGTCACGAGTGTGACGCTTCTGCATAATGAAATGGATATTTAACCCTATTGGGTCTGACTGGGTAACAGCCAATCCACGTATGGAAAAAGGCCCTTTCTACTAAGCCCCCAACAGCTTCTATTTAACAGTCCTTCAGAGAGGATGCCAGAGTGAACAGCGTTAATAGCACTAGCTTCGAACTGCATGGGTCAAACTCAGAGAACCAGTCTGAGACACCCACAGACTCAGGAGGATCTGGGGGGCCTGCTAGGAGACTGTAAGAAGGATCTGTTCTGTTCCTGTAACTGAAGAGGAAAGCCTATTTAACTTAGCCTGCCTGCATACTTAGTATCATCTCATGTTACCCTTCGCTATAAGCTATTTGTTGATAATGCTTTATTCATAGAAATATAGTGCTGGAAGGGACCTCAACAGGTCAACTAGTCCACTTTCCCACCACCACCAGCTGAGATGGGACTAAGGACACCTAGACCACCAATGACAGGTATTTATCTAACCTGTTCTTAAAATCCTCCAAATACAGGGATTCTACAATCTCCCTTACTAACCTATTCCAGTACTTAACTATCCTTATGGTAACAAAGTTTTTTGTAATATTTAACCTAAATCTCCCTTACAGCAGATTAAGCAGATTACTCCTTATTCTACCGGCAGTAGATGTGGAGAACAATTGATTATTGTCCTCTCAATAACAACTCTTAACATGTTTGAAGACTGTTTTTTACAGAGATTCCAAGTCCAGAAGGGAACATTGTGATCGTTTAGTCTGACCTCCTGTATAGCACAGGCCATAAAGGTTCCCAAAAATAATTCCCACATCAGATCTTTTAGAAAAACATCTGATCTTGATTTAAAAAATGTCAGGAATGGAGAATCCACCTCGATCCTTGGTAAATTGTTCCAATGGTTAATTACTGTCACTTTTAATATATTTATGCCTTATTTCCAGTCTGAATCTGTCTAGATTCAACTTCAGCCATTGGATTGTGTTATATCTTTCTCTGCTAGTTTGAAGAGCCCTTTTAAATATTTTGTCCCCATGAGGGTACTTGTAAACTGTAGTAAAGTCACTCCTTAACATTCTCTTTATTAAGCTAAATAGATTCAGAATCTTGAGTCTATCACTATATGGCATATTTTCCAATTCTTCAATCATTCTTGTGTCTCTTCTTTGAACCCTCTCCAATTTGTCAACATCCTTTTTGGATTGTAGGCATCAGAACTGGACACAGTGTCAGGTCTCTCAGTCTTCTTTTTAAAGGCTAAAAATGCCCAAATTTTTCTAACCTTTCCTCACAGGTCAGGTTTTCTAAACCTCATCATCTTTCTTGTTCTCCTCTGGTCTCTCTCCAATTTGAAATCAGTCCACCAAGGGAAACCCCTCATATTCTGAGTTCTTGCTCAAGCTTTCCTATGTGGCCCAGTACCTTAGGAAGTGGCTTTTGTTGTTTTAGCTATCTTATTCCATAAAGGAGCTCAATCACTTCTTCCTTTCAGCCTGAATGGAGGGTGACCTGCATGCCCATCAATTTTAACAGGCTCAGCAATTGCCTGTGTATCAAAGATACTCTTGCTTGCAGCCATTGACACCTTCCAGCCTATCAATACTAGTATTAGCACACAGTCACCCAATTATTTGTTAATTTGTGGAACTGAAGCAGAACCCAACCTCTATCCCTGTTCTGAGATGTTAGTTATGTTTTTTCACCTATTTTTATTTTCACTCATTTCTAAACTTGCAGGTATGTCCTGAACTGGCAGTACTAAAACCAAAGTTGTTGTGCTATTCCTCCTTCTTGACAGTTATGGTGTGGGTTTTTATTAGTTTCTGCTTTTGGTGTGGTTGTTTGTCTTGAGCAGGTGGTCTTACGGGGAATTGTGAAATAGGGTCAGCCAAGAGAAACTGGTAGCTTTTTTTATCCTGTAGATGGCATTATGGCATCAGTAGATTTCTAGCCACTCATTCGGGTCACATTCAGAAACGCAAAGCACTGAGAGATCATAGAGGTGTGCAGAGGCAATGCAACATGAGATGAATCTAGATGTATGCTGTATGAGTATCATTCAAATCAATGGAATGTGTAACTGCAGTCCAGTGTAGTGAGTATAAACTATAACCTATGAATAATGTGCTGACTAACATAAGCTAGCCATCTCCCAGGAGAACTTTTCTGCAGTTGTAGTCAACCCAAATTAGAAACTGGCAAATCAAAAATGGAAGGCATTACAATAGTCAATAATGGAAAAGGCCAAGGCATGACTTGAGGCCTCAGCAGCAGTGGGGCTTAGAAAATGGTACAACCTGGCTTTTTAAAAAGTTGTTGATATTAAGCCTTGGAGGTATCAGGGATGTGACATTGGAAAGAAAGCTCAAAGGCAAAAATATCCTCAATGTTCCAGACAGAAAACTAAGATGGTCACTACAGGCTAATAAGAATGAAAATGAATTTTTTTTAATGTGTTAGGATTCAGTTACTGTGATTCCCTTTCCTCTTTGAATTAAGTTGCAGGTCAATAGCCCGTAGTAAATCCTCCATTCCAGGGGGAGACAAGATGCTATGTTAAACACACAAACTACATTATCTTGTAGAATGTTTGGGAGAGCTATATAAGCTCTCGAGGGATACATATAAGTGATTAATACCTTAAACAGCTTTGTCTCAGAAATGTACTACTCATCTACAATACTAGAAATTATTAAAGAAAATGGTGCTCTTTAGGTAGAGATCAGATATATTCAATTACCTTCACCGCACACAGAGAAATCCTAGGATAATCTTGGTCACTAGAGATAAAAATAAGACAGATTTCAAAATACATCTTGCATCTTGCACTGTGTTTAACTATGTATCTAAAATATTTCTAGTACACACCAATAATATAGAATTGCCTTTTTAAATCAGGGAAATTAGTTCTTTATGTGAGCTAAGCATGACTGGAAAATAGTGAAATCATCTAACACTAAGGAATACAGATATGTTATTTCAAGTACACTTGCCATTCTTTAAAACCTTTAAACTAAATTATAATCAAAACTTCTTGATTTAAACAAAACCCCTCTCATTAACCTAGGTAGCTGTAGGAAAGAATGCAAGCAGAAGCCCAGCAGCAGAAGCCCAGAAGCCTATCGTGTTTATTGTGCTCAGTGTAGCATGTATGATTACCTGCCCTGTGGGCAGGTGGCCTATGTGTGCATTCAGTGCAAGGAGCTCTGGCCCTTAAAGACCGCCTACAGGTTTTGGAGGCCAGGGTGGTGGAACTGGAGGAGCTAAGTGAGGCAGAGAAGTATGTTGAGGCTTTCCAGGATACTGTAGATTCATTTGTCCCACCTGTGGTCAGACAGCCCTGTGCTGTTAAGGAGGATGAAAGGCTCAGGGAAAGAGAGCAGTCAAAGGGAGCAGAAGGAAAACTTCCCATAGTTGGGAGCCCTCTTCCACATAATGTTGGGGTAGCCTCTCGCACTGAGGTTATCTCTCAGGGAGAGAGAATGCCAGTAATTAGGAAAAGGCAGGTGTTACTAATGGGAGATTTATCATTAGAAACATAGATAGCTGGGTTTATGATGACCAGGAGAACCGTATGGTGACTTGCCTGCTTGGTGCAAAGGATGCGGATCTTTCAAGGCACCTAAATAGACATATGTGTAGTGTTGGGGAGGAACCGGTGGTCGTGGTACATGTAGGTACCAATGACATAAGGAAGGGTTGGAGAGATGTCCTGGAGGCCACATTTAGGTGGACTGAAATCCAGGACTTCTGTGGTAGCATTCTCAGAAATGCTTCCAATTCCGTGTGCAGGGCCAGGTAGGCAGGCAGAGCTTCAGAGTCTCAATGCATGGATGAGACAATGGTGTAAAGAGGAAGGGTTTAGATTCATTAGGAACTGGGGAAACTTTTGGGATGGGGGAGCATATACAAGAAGGATGGGATCCATCTAAACCAAAGTGGATCCAGACTGCTGGCACTTAACATTAAAAAGGTTGCAGAGCAATTTTTAAACTAAGAGATTGGGGAAAGCCGATTGCTGCAGAGGAGCACTTGGATTGGACACTTAGTGGAGAGTCTACTGATAGAGATTCTCTAGGTTTTAGTCAGGAGGAGATGATGAATGAGGATAAGGTATGGGCCTGATCAGATGAGAAACATTCACATAAAAAAGAATTGGACACATCAGAAAAGGGCAGACAAATAAACAGTGACAAGTTTTTAAAGTGCTTGTACACAAATGCTAGAAGGCTAAATAATAAGATGGGTGAACTAGAGAGCCTCATGTTAAAGGAGGATATTGATATAATAGGCATCACAGAAACCTGGTGGAGTGAGGAAAATCAGTGGGACAATATCATTCCAGGGCACAAAATATATTGGAAGGACAGAACAGGTTGGGGGGTGGTGGTGGGAGGGGAAGAAGTGGCACTATATGTGAAAGAAAATATAGAATCAAATGAAGTAAAAATCTTTAATGAATCCACATATTCCATAGAATCTCTATGGATAGTAGTTCCATGCTCTAAGAAGAATATAACAGTAGGGATCTATTATTGACCACTTGACCAGGACAGTGATAGTGACTATGAAATGCTAAGGGAGATTAGAGAGGTTATCAAAATAAAGAACTCAATAATAGTGGGGGATTTCAATTATCCCCATATTGCCTGGGTACATGTCACCTCAGGATGAAATGCAGAGACAAAATTTCTTGATACTTTAAATAATGGCTTCTTGGAGCAGCTGGTACAGGAACCCTCAAGGGGAGAGGCAATTCTTGATTTAGTCCTGAGTGGAACGCAGGATCTGGTCCAAGAGGTAACTAGGACCTCTTGGAAATAGTAACCATAATATAATAACATTTAACATTCTTGTGGTGGGAAAAACACCTCAGCAGGCCAACACTGTGGCATTTAATTTCAGAAAGGGGAACTATGCAAAAATGAGGAGGTTAGTTAAACAGAATTAAAAGGTACAGTGACTAGAGTGAAATCCCTGGAAGTTGTATGGACACTTTTCAAAGACACCATAATAGAGCCCCAACTTAAATGTATACCCCAAACTAAAAAACACAGTAAAAGAACTAAAAAGAGCCATCGTGGCTTAACAACCATGTAAAAGAAGCAGTGAGAGATAAAAAGACATCTGTTAAAAAGTGGAAGTCAAATTCTATGGAGGTAAATAGAAAGGAGCATAAACACTGCCAAATTAAGTGTAAAAATGTAATAAGAAAAGCCAAAAAGGAGTTTGAAGAACAGCTAGCCAAAAACTCAAAAGGTAATACCAAAGTGTTTTTTTAGGGACATCAGAAGCAGGAAGCTTGCTAAACAACCAGTGGGGCCCCTGGACGGTTGAGATTTAAAGGAGCATTTAAAGACAATAAAGTCATTGTGGAAAAACTAAACGATCTCTTTGCTTCAGTCTTCACAGCTAAGGATGTTAGGGAGATTCCCAAACCTGAGCCGTCCTTTGTAGGTGACAAATCAGAGGAATTATCACAGATTGAAGTGCCAATTGAGGAAGTTTTGGAATTAATTGATAAACTTAATAGTAACAAGTCACCGGGACCATATGGCATTCACCCAAGAGTTCTGAAAGAACTCAAATGTGAAATTGTAGAACTATTAACTATGGTTTGTAACCTGTTATTTAAATCAGCTTCTGTACCTAATGACTGGAAGATAGCTAATGTAATGCCAATATTTAAAAAGGGCAGTACCGGGAAAATTAGTTGGAACAATAGTGAAGAATAAAATTGTCAGACACATTGAAGAATATAAATTGTTGGGCAAGAGTCGACATGGTTTCTCTAAAGGGAAATCATGTCTTACTAATCTATTAGAGTTCTTTAAAGGGTCAACAAACATGTGGACAAGGGAGATATAGTGGACATAGTGTACTTAAATTTCCAAAAAGTCTTTGACCAGGTCCCTCACCACAGGCTCTTACGTAAGTTAAGTTGTCATGGGATAAGAGGGAAAATCCTTTCATGAGTTGAGAACTGGTTAAAAGACAGGGAAGAAAGGGTAGAAATATATGTTAAATTTTCAGAATGGAGAGGAGTAACTAGTGGTGTTCCCCAAAGGTCAGCCCTAAGACTAATCTTATTCAACTTATTCATAAATGATCTGGAGAAAGGGGTAAACATTGAGGTTGCAAAGTTTGCAGATGATACTAAACTGCTCAAGATAGTTAAGACCAAAGCAGACTGTGAAGAACTTCAAAAAGATCTCACAAAGCTAAGTGATTGGGCAACAAAATGGCAAATGAATTTTAATGTGGATAAATGGAAAGTAATGCACACTGGAAAAAATAACCCCAACTATACATACAATATGATAGGGGCTAATTTAACTACAACTAATCAGGAAAGAGATCTTGGAGTCATCATGAATAGTTGTCTGAAGACGTCCACGCAGTGTGCAGCAGCAGTCAAAAAAGCAAACAGGACGTTAGGAATCATTAAAAAAGGGATAGAGAATAAAACAGAGAATATCTTATTACCCTTATATAAATCGATGGTACGCCCATCGATGGTACAAAGGCATGATTGGTCTCTGCTCTAACCTTTTGCAAGATGCATTCCAGCCATGCTAGCCTGCCTGTGACAGCCAAAGCTCTTCCCAATCTCATTTTGCCCCTGCCTCCATGGGGAGTCTAGCACCACTGTAGATTTTGTTTGTGCACCAGGAATGTAAGAAGCAGATTATGCCTGACTCCTGTGCTGAGTGCAAGTGTGCTGAGGGAAGGTTCAGTATTAGGAAAAATCCAGCCCTATAACTCTTCTAAATCAAAAGAAACAATGAGAATAGAGCTCATTGGAGCATTTTTAACTAAATGTTTTGTCATCATAATGTGCTGTTACATAGCCACAAAATGTTTTGATTTTGAATCAATTTTGACTTAAGTTTTTGCTAGGAACATTTCTGAGGTCTAGGGCTTTCTGGTTACATCTGGTGAGCAGGAGAC